>NC_090851.1:16161289-16773164 GCF_024217435.2 Syngnathus scovelli | reverse complement strand
GACCACTGCGCATGAAGAAATGACCATCTGCAACGTTTGGTTTAGGTTTTAGGTGCATTTTTAATTTTATTGCTTAAATCGCATTTTCTCGTCGAGCTGAGCACGTTTTCTGAAATGTGCTCCTCCCGTCACTCTGGTTGGGTGCACATAGTAAAAAGTGCTCTTGGCAGCTAGAGAGTGCCGCGTTGGCCACTGCGCATGAAGAAATAACTACCTGCAACGTTTGGTTTAGGTTTTAGGTGCATTTTTAATTTTATTGCTTAAATCGCATTTTCTCGACGAGCTGAGCACGTTTTCTGAAATGTGCTCCTCCCGTCACTCGGGTTGGGTGCGCATAGTAAAAAGTACTCTTGGCAGCTAGAGAGTGCCGCGTTGACCACTGCGCATGAAGAAATAACCACCTGCAACGTTTGGTTTAGGTTTTAGGTGCATTTTTATTTTTATTGCTTAAATCGCTTTTTCTGGACGAGCTGAGCACGTTTTCTGAAATGTGCTCCTCCCGTCACTCTGGTTGGGTGCGCATAGTAAAAAGTGCTCTTGGCAGCTAGAGAGTGCCGCGTTGACCACTGCGCATGAAGAAATAACCACCTGCAACGTTTGGTTTAGGTTTTAGGTGCATTTTTAATTTTATTGCTTAAATCGCATTTTCTCGACGAGCTGAGCACGTTTTCTGAAATGTGCTCCTCCCGTCACTCTGGTTGGGTGCGCATAGTAAAAAGTGCTCTTGGCAGCTAGAGAGTGCCACGTTGACGGCTGCACATGAAGAAATAACCACCTGCAACGTTTGGTTTAGGTTTTAGGTGCATTTTTAATTTTATTGCTTTGATCGCATTTTCTCGACGAGCTGAGCACGTTTTCTGAAATGTGCTCCTCCCGTCACTCTGGTTGGGTGCGCATAGTAAAAAGTGCTCTTGGCAGCTAGAGAGTGCCGCGTTGACCACTGCGCATGAAGAAATAACCACCTGCAACGTTTGGTTTAGGTTTTAGGTGCATTTTTAATTTTATTGCTTAAATCGCATTTTCTCGACGAGCTGAGCACGTTTTCTGAAATGTGCTCCTCCCGTCACTCTGGTCGGGTGCGCATAGTAAAAAGTGCTCTTGGCAGCTAGAGAGTGCCGCGTTGACTGCTGCACATGAAGAAATAACCACCCCCAACGTTTGGTTTAGGTTTTAGGTGCATTTTTAATTTTATTGCTTAAATCGCATTTTCTCGACTAGCTGAGCACGTTTTCTGAAATGTGCTCCTCCCGTCACTCTGGTTGGGTGCGCATAGTAAAAAGTTCTCTTGGCAGCTAGAGAGTGCCGCGTTGACCACTGCGCATGAAGAAATAACCACCTGCAACGTTTGGTTTAGGTTTTGGGTGCATTTTTAATTTTATTGCTTAAATCGCATTTTCTCGACGAGCTGAGCACGTTTTCTGAAATGTGCTCCTCCCGTCACTCTGGTTGGGTGCGCATAGTAAAAAGTGCTCTTGGCAGCTAGAGAGTGCCGCGTTGACCACTGCGCATGAAGAAATAACCACCCGCAACGTTTGGTTTAGGTTTTAGGTGCATTTTTAATTTTATTGCTTAAATCGCATTTTCTCGACGAGCTGAGCACGTTTTCTGAAATGTGCTCCTCCCGTCACTCTGGTTGGGTGCGCATAGTAAAAAGTGCTCTTGGCAGCTCGAGAGTGCCGCGTTGACCACTGCGCATGAAGAAATAACCACGTGCAACGTTTGTTTTAGGTTTTGGGTGCATTTTTAATTTTATTGCTTAAATCGCATTTTCTCGTCGAGCTGAGCACGTTTTCAGAAATGTGCTCCTCCCGTCACTCTGGTTGGGTGCGCATGGTAAAAAGTGCTCTTGGCAGCTAGAGAGTGCCGCGTTGACCATTGCGCATGAAGAAATAACCACCTGCAACGTTTGGTTTAGGTTTTAGGTGCATTTTTAATTTTATTGCTTAAATCGCATTTTCTCGACGAGCTGAGCACGTTTTCTGAAATGTGCTCCTCCCGTCACTCTGGTTGGGTGCGCATAGTAAAAAGTGCTCTTGGCAGCTAGAGAGTGCCGCGTTGACCACTGCCCATGAAGAAATAACCACCTGCAACGTTTGGTTTAGGTTTTAGGTGCATTTTTAATTTTATTGCTTAAATCGCATTTTCTCGACGAGCTGAGCACGTTTTCTGAAATGTGCTCCTCCCGTCACTCTGGTTGGGTGCGCATAGTAAAAAGTACTCTTGGCAGCTAGAGAGTGCCGCGTTGACCACTGCCCATGAAGAAATAACCACCTGCAACGTTTGGTTTAGGTTTTAGGTGCATTTTTAATTTTATTGCTTAAATCGCATTTTCTCGACGAGCTGAGCACGTTTTCTGAAATGTGCTCCTCCCGTCACTCTGGTTGGGTGCGCATAGTAAAAAGTGCTCTTGGCAGCTAGAGAGTGCCGCGTTGGCCACTGTGCATGAAGAAATAACCACCTGCAACGTTTGGTTTAGGTTTTGGGTGCATTTTTAATTTTATTGCTTAAATCGCATTTTCTCGACGAGCTGAGCACGTTTTCTGCAATGTGCTCCTCCCGTCACTCTGGTTGGGTGCGCATAGTAAAAAGTGCTCTTGGCAGCTAGAGAGTGCCGCGTTGGCCACTGCGCATGAAGAAATAACCACCTGCAACGTTTGGTTTAGGTTTTAGGTACATTTTTAATTTTATTGCTTAAATCGCATTTTCTCGACGAGCTGAGCACGTTTTCTGAAATGTGCTCCTCCCGTCACTCTGGTTGTGTGCGCATAGTAAAAAGTGCTCTTGGCAGCTAGAGAGTGCCGCGTTGACCACTGCACATGAAGAAATAACCACCTGCAACGTTTGGTTTAGGTTTTAGGTGCATTTTTAATTTTATTGCTTAAATTGCATTTTCTCGACGAGCTGAGCACGTTTTCTGAAATGTGCTCCTCCCGTCACTCTGGTTGGGTGCGCATAGTAAAAAGTGCTCTTGGCAGGTAGAGAGTGCCGCGTTGACCACTGCGCATGAAGAAATGACCATCTGCAACGTTTGGTTTAGGTTTTAGGTGCATTTTAAATTTTATTGCTTAAATCGCATTTTCTCGACGAGCTGAGCACGTTTTCTGAATGTGCTCCTTCCGTCACTCTGGTTGGGTGCGCATAGTAAAAAGTGCTCTTGGCAGCTAGAGAGTGCCGCGTTGACCACTGCGCATGAAGAAATGACCATTTGCAACGTTTGGTTTAGGTTTTAGGTGCATTTTTAATTTTATTGCTTAAATCGCATTTTCTCGACGAGCTGAGCACGTTTTCTGAAATGTGCTCCTCCCGTTACTCTGGTTGGGTGCGCATAGTAAAAAGTGCTCTTGGCAGCTAGAGAGTGCCGCGTTGACCACTGCGCATGAAGAAATAACCACCTGCAACGTTTGGTTTAGGTTTTGGGTGCATTTTTAATTTTATTGCTTAAATCGCATTTTCTCGACGAGCTGAGCACGTTTTCTGAAATGTGCTCCTCCCGTCACTCTGGTTGGGTGCGCATAGTAAAAAGTGCTCTTGGCAGCTAGAGAGTTCCGCGTTGACCACTGCGCATGAAGAAATAACCACCTGCAACGTTTGGTTTAGGTTTTAGGTGCATTTTTAATTTTATTGCTTAAATCGCATTTTCTCGACGAGCTGAGCACGTTTTCTGAAATGTGCTCCTCCCGTCACTCTGGTTGGGTGCGCATAGTAAAAAGTACTCTTGGCAGCTAGAGAGTGCCGCGTTGACCACTGCCCATGAAGAAATAACCACCTGCAACGTTTGGTTTAGGTTTTAGGTGCATTTTTAATTTTATTGCTTAAATCGCATTTTCTCGACGAGCTGAGCACGTTTTCTGAAATGTGCTCCTCCCGTCACTCTGGTTGGGTGCGCATAGTAAAAAGTACTCTTGGCAGCTAGAGAGTGCCGCGTTGACCACTGCCCATGAAGAAATAACCACCTGCAACGTTTGGTTTAGGTTTTAGGTGCATTTTTAATTTTATTGCTTAAATCGCATTTTCTCGACGAGCTGAGCACGTTTTCTGAAATGTGCTCCTCCCGTCACTCTGGTTGGGTGCGCATAGTAAAAAGTGCTCTTGGCAGCTAGAGAGTGCCACGTTGGCCACTGCGCATGAAGAAATAACCACCTGCAACGTTTGGTTTAGGTTTTGGGTGCATTTTTAATTTTATTGCTTAAATCGCATTTTCTCGACGAGCTGAGCACGTTTTCTGAAATGTGCTCCTCCCGTCACTCTGGTTGGGTGCGCATAGTAAAAAGTGCTCTTGGCAGCTAGAGAGTGCCGCGTTGACCACTGCGCATGAAGAAATAACCACTTGCAACGTTTGGTTTAGGTTTTGGGTGCATTTTTAATTTTATTGCTTAAATCGCATTTTCTCGACGAGCTGAGCACGTTTTCTGAAATGTGCTCCTCCCGTCACTCTGGTTGGGTGCGCTTAGTAAAAAGCGCTCTTGGCAGCTAGAGAGTGCCGCGTTGACCACTGCGCATGAAGAAATAACCACCTGCAACGTTTGGTTTAGGTTTTAGGTGCATTTTTAATTTTATTGCTTAAATCGCATTTTCTCCACGAGCTGAGCACGTTTTCTGAAATGTGCTCCTCCCGTCACTCTGGTTGGGTGCGCATAGTAAAAAGTGCTCTTGGCAGCTAGAGAGTGCCGCGTTGACCACTGCCCATGAAGAAATAACCACCTGCAACGTTTGGTTTAGGTTTTAGGTGGATTTTTAATTTTATTGCTTAAATCGCATTTTCTCGACGAGCTGAGCACGTTTTCTGAAATGTGCTCCTCCCGTCACTCTGGTTGGGTGCGCATAGTAAAAAGTGCTCTTGGCAGCTAGAGAGTGCCGCGTTGGCCACTGCGCATGAAGAAATAACCACCTGCAACGTTTGGTTTAGGTTTTAGGTACATTTTTAATTTTATTGCTTAAATCGCATTTTCTCGACGAGTTGAGCACGTTTTCTGAAATGTGCTCCTCCCGTCACTCTGGTTGTGTGCGCATAGTAAAAAGTGCTCTTGGCAGCTAGAGAGTGCCGCGTTGACCACTGCACATGAAGAAATAACCACCTGCAACGTTTGGTTTAGGTTTTAGGTGCATTTTTAATTTTATTGCTTAAATCGCATTTTCTCGACGAGCTGAGCACGTTTTCTGAAATGTGCTCCTCCCGTCACTCTGGTTGGGTGCGCATAGTAAAAAGTGCTCTTGGCAGGTAGAGAGTGCCGCGTTGACCACTGCGCATGAAGAAATGACCATCTGCAACGTTTGGTTTAGGTTTTAGGTGCATTTTTAATTTTATTGCTTAAATCGCATTTTCTCGACGAGCTGAGCACGTTTTCTGAATGTGCTCCTTCCGTCACTCTGGTTGGGTGCGCATAGTAAAAAGTGCTCTTGGCAGCTAGAGAGTGCCGCGTTGACCACTGCGCATGAAGAAATAACCACCTGCAACGTTTGGTTTAGGTTTTGGGTGCATTTTTAATTTTATTGCTTAAATCGCATTTTCTCGACGAGCTGAGCACGTTTTCTGAAATGTGCTCCTCCCGTCACTCTGGTTGGGTGCGCATAGTAAAAAGTGCTCTTGGCAGCTAGAGAGTTCCGCGTTGACCACTGCGCATGAAGAAATAACCACCTGCAACGTTTGGTTTAGGTTTTAGGTGCATTTTTAATTTTATTGCTTAAATCGCATTTTCTCGACGAGCTGAGCACGTTTTCTGAAATGTGCTCCTCCCGTCACTCTGGTTGGGTGCGCATAGTAAAAAGTACTCTTGGCAGCTAGAGAGTGCCGCGTTGACCACTGCCCATGAAGAAATAACCACCTGCAACGTTTGGTTTAGGTTTTAGGTGCATTTTTAATTTTATTGCTTAAATCGCATTTTCTCGACGAGCTGAGCACGTTTTCTGAAATGTGCTCCTCCCGTCACTCTGGTTGGGTGCGCATAGTAAAAAGTACTCTTGGCAGCTAGAGAGTGCCGCGTTGACCACTGCCCATGAAGAAATAACCACCTGCAACGTTTGGTTTAGGTTTTAGGTGCATTTTTAATTTTATTGCTTAAATCGCATTTTCTCGACGAGCTGAGCACGTTTTCTGAAATGTGCTCATCCCGTCACTCTGGTTGGGTGCGCATAGTAAAAAGTACTCTTGGCAGCTAGAGAGTGCCGCGTTGACCACTGCCCATGAAGAAATAACCACCTGCAACGTTTGGTTTAGGTTTTAGGTGCATTTTTAATTTTATTGCTTAAATCGCATTTTCTCGACGAGCTGAGCACGTTTTCTGAAATGTGCTCCTCCCGTCACTCTGGTTGGGTGCGCATAGTAAAAAGTGCTCTTGGCAGCTAGAGAGTGCCGCGTTGGCCACTGCGCATGAAGAAATAACCACCTGCAACGTTTGGTTTAGGTTTTGGGTGCATTTTTAATTTTATTGCTTAAATCGCATTTTCTCGACGAGCTGAGCACGTTTTCTGAAATGTGCTCCTCCCGTCACTCTGGTTGGGTGCGCATAGTAAAAAGTGCTCTTGGCAGCTAGAGAGTGCCGCGTTGACCACTGCGCATAAAGAAATAACCACTTGCAACGTTTGGTTTAGGTTTTGGGTGCATTTTTAATTTTATTGCTTAAATCGCATTTTCTCGACGAGCTGAGCACGTTTTCTGAAATGTGCTCCTCCCGTCACTCTGGTTGGGTGCGCATAGTAAAAAGCGCTCTTGGCAGCTAGAGAGTGCCGCGTTGACCACTGCGCATGAAGAAATAACCACCTGCAACGTTTGGTTTAGGTTTTAGGTGCATTTTTAATTTTATTGCTTAAATCGCATTTTCTCGACGAGCTGAGCACGTTTTCTGAAATGTGCTCCTCCCGTCACTCTGGTTGGGTGCGCATAGTAAAAAGTGCTCTTGGCAGGTAGAGAGTGCCGCGTTGACCACTGCGCATGAAGAAATGACCATCTGCAACGTTTGGTTTAGGTTTTAGGTGCATTTTTAATTTTATTGCTTAAATCGCATTTTCTCGACGAGCTGAGCACGTTTTCTGAATGTGCTCCTTCCGTCACTCTGGTTGGGTGCGCATAGTAAAAAGTGCTCTTGGCAGCTAGAGAGTGCCGCGTTGACCACTGCGCATGAAGAAATGACCATTTGCAACGTTTGGTTTAGGTTTTGGGTGCATTTTTGCTTTTATTGCTTAAATCGCATTTTCTCGACGAGCTGAGCACGTTTTCTGAAATGTGCTCCTCCCGTCACTCTGGTTGGGTGCACATAGTAAAAAGTGCTCTTGGCAGCTAGAGAGTCCCGCGTTGACCACTGCGCATGAAGAAATAACCACCTGCAACGTTTGGTTTAGGTTTTAGGTGCATTTTTAATTTTATTGCTTAAATCGCATTTTCTCGACGAGCTGAGCACGTTTTCTGAAATGTGCTCCTCCCGTTACTCTGGTTGGGTCTGCATAGTAAAAAGTGCTCTTGGCAGCTAGAGAGTGCCGCGTTGACCACTGCGCATGAATAAATAACCACCTGCAACGTTTGGTTTAGGTTTTAGGTGCATTTTTAATTTTATTGCTTAAATCGCATTTTCTCGACGAGCTGAGCACGTTTTCTGAAATGTGCTCCTCCCGTCACTCTGGCTGGGTGCGCGAAGTAAAAAGTGCTCTTGGCAGCTAGAGAGTGCCGAGTTGACCACTGCCCATGAAGAAATAACCACCTGCAACGTTTGGTTTAGGTTTTAGGTGCATCTTTAATTTTATTGCTTAAATCGCAATTCCTGGACGAGCTGAGCACGTTTTCTGAAATGTGCTCCTCCCGTCACTCTGGTTGGGTGCGCATAGTAAAAGGTGCTCTTGGCAGCTAGAGAGTGCCGCGTTGACCACTGCGCATGAAGAAATGACCACATGCAACGTTTGGTTTAGGTTTTGGGTGCATTTTTAATTTTATTGCTTAAATCGCATTTTCTCGACGAGCTGAGCACGTTTTCTGAAATGTGCTCCTCCCGTCACTCTGGTTGGGTGCGCATATTAAAAAGTGCTCTTGGCAGCTAGAGAGTGCCGCGTTGACCACTGCGCATGAAGAAATGACCATCTGCAACGTTTGGTTTAGGTTTTAGGTGCATTTTTAATTTTATTGCTTTAATCGCATTTTCTCGACGAGCTGAGCACGTTTTCTGAAATGTGCTCCTCCCGTCAATCTGGTTGGGTGCGCATAGTAAAAAGTGCTCTTGGCAGCTAGAGAGTGCCGCGTTGACCACTGCGCATGAAGAAATAACCACCTGCAACGTTTGGTTTAGGTTTTAGGTCCATTTTTAATTTTATTGATTAAATCGCATTTTCTCGACGAGCTGAGCACGTTTTCTGAAATGTGCTCCTCCCGTCACTCTGGTTGGGTGCGCATAGTAAAAAGTGCTCTTGGCAGCTAGAGAGTGCCGCGTTGACCACTGCCCATGAAGAAATAACCACCTGCAACGTTTGGTTTAGGTTTTAGGTGGATTTTTAATTTTATTGCTTAAATCGTATTTTCTCGACGAGCTGAGCACGTTTTCTGAAATGTGCTCCTCCCGTCACTCTGGTTGGGTGCGCATAGTAAAAAGTGCTCTTGGCAGCTAGAGAGTGCCGCGTTGGCCACTGCGCATGAAGAAATAACCACCTGCAACGTTTGGTTTAGGTTTTAGGTGCATTTTTAGTTTTATTGCTTAAATCGCATTTTCTCGACAAGCTGAGCACGTTTTCTGAAAAGTGCTCTTGGCAGCTAGAGAGTGCCGCGTTGACCACTGCGCATGAAGAAATAACCACGTGCAACGTTTGTTTTAGGTTTTGGGTGCATTTTTAATTTTATTGCTTAAATCGCATTTTCTCGTCGAGCTGAGCACGTTTTCAGAAATGTGCTCCTCCCGTCACTCTGGTTGGGTGCGCATAGTAAAAAGTGCTCTTGGCAGCTAGAGAGTGCCGCGTTGACCATTGCGCATGAAGAAATAACCACCTGCAACGTTTGGTTTAGGTTTTAGGTGCATTTTTAATTTTATTGCTTAAATCGCATTTTCTCGACGAGCTGAGCACGTTTTCTGAAATGTGCTCCTCCCGTCACTCTGGTTGGGTGCGCATAGTAAAAAGTGCTCTTGGCAGCTAGAGAGTGCCGCGTTGACCACTGCCCATGAAGAAATAACCACCTGCAACGTTTGGTTTAGGTTTTAGGTGCATTTTTAATTTTATTGCTTAAATCGCATTTTCTCGACGAGCTGAGCACGTTTTCTGAAATGTGCTCCTCCCGTCACTCTGGTTGGGTGCGCATAGTAAAAAGTACTCTTGGCAGCTAGAGAGTGCCGCGTTGACCACTGCCCATGAAGAAATAACCACCTGCAACGTTTGGTTTAGGTTTTAGGTGCATTTTTAATTTTATTGCTTAAATCGCATTTTCTCGACGAGCTGAGCACGTTTTCTGAAAAGTGCTCTTGGCAGCTAGAGAGTGCCGCGTTGACCACTGCACATGAAGAAATAACCACCTGCAACGTTTGGTTTAGGTTTTAGGTGCATTTTTAATTTTATTGCTTAAATCGCATTTTCTCGACGAGCTGAGCACGTTTTCTGAAATGTGCTCCTCCCGTCACTCTGGTTGGGTGCGCATAGTAAAAAGTGCTCTTGGCAGGTAGAGAGTGCCGCTTTGACCACTGCGCATGAAGAAATGACCATCTGCAACGTTTGGTTTAGGTTTTAGGTGCATTTTTAATTTTATTGCTTAAATCGCATTTTCTCGACGAGCTGAGCACGTTTTCTGAATGTGCTCCTTCCGTCACTCTGGTTGGGTGCGCATAGTAAAAAGTGCTCTTGGCAGCTAGAGAGTGCCGCGTTGACCACTGCGCATGAAGAAATGACCATTTGCAACGTTTGGTTTAGGTTTTGGGTGCATTTTTGCTTTTATTGCTTAAATCGCATTTTCTCGACGAGCTGAGCACGTTTTCTGAAATGTGCTCCTCCCGTCACTCTGGTTGGGTGCACATAGTAAAAAGTGCTCTTGGCAGCTAGAGAGTCCCGCGTTGACCACTGCGCATGAAGAAATAACCACCTGCAACGTTTGGTTTAGGTTTTAGGTGCATTTTTAATTTTATTGCTTAAATCGCATTTTCTCGACGAGCTGAGCACGTTTTCTGAAATGTGCTCCTCCCGTTACTCTGGTTGGGTCTGCATAGTAAAAAGTGCTCTTGGCAGCTAGAGAGTGCCGCGTTGACCACTGCGCATGAAGAAATAACCACCTGCAACGTTTGGTTTAGGTTTTAGGTGCATTTTTAATTTTATTGCTTAAATCGCATTTTCTCGACGAGCTGAGCACGTTTTCTGAAATGTGCTCCTCCCGTCACTCTGGCTGGGTGCGCGAAGTAAAAAGTGCTCTTGGCAGCTAGAGAGTGCCGAGTTGACCACTGCCCATGAAGAAATAACCACCTGCAACGTTTGGTTTAGGTTTTAGGTGCATCTTTAATTTTATTGCTTAAATCGCAATTCCTGGACGAGCTGAGCACGTTTTCTGAAATGTGCTCCTCCCGTCACTCTGGTTGGGTGCGCATAGTAAAAGGTGCTCTTGGCAGCTAGAGAGTGCCGCGTTGACCACTGCGCATGAAGAAATGACCACATGCAACGTTTGGTTTAGGTTTTGGGTGCATTTTTAATTTTATTGCTTAAATCGCATTTTCTCGACGAGCTGAGCACGTTTTCTGAAATGTGCTCCTCCCGTCACTCTGGTTGGGTGCGCATATTAAAAAGTGCTCTTGGCAGCTAGAGAGTGCCGCGTTGACCACTGCGCATGAAGAAATGACCATCTGCAACGTTTGGTTTAGGTTTTAGGTCCATTTTTAATTTTATTGATTAAATCGCATTTTCTCGACGAGCTGAGCACGTTTTCTGAAATGTGCTCCTCCCGTCACTCTGGTTGGGTGCGCATAGTAAAAAGTGCTCTTGGCAGCTAGAGAGTGCCGCGTTGACCACTGCCCATGAAGAATTTACCACCTGCAACGTTTGGTTTAGGTTTTAGGTGGATTTTTAATTTTATTGCTTAAATCGTATTTTCTCGACGAGCTGAGCACGTTTTCTGAAATGTGCTCCTCCCGTCACTCTGGTTGGGTGCGCATAGTAAAAAGTGCTCTTGGCAGCTAGAGAGTGCCGCGTTGGCCACTGCGCATGAAGAAATAACCACCTGCAACGTTTGGTTTAGGTTTTAGGTGCATTTTTAATTTTATTGCTTAAATCGCATTTTCTCGACAAGCTGAGCACGTTTTCTGAAAAGTGCTCTTGGCAGCTAGAGAGTGCCGCGTTGACCACTGCGCATGAAGAAATAACCACGTGCAACGTTTGTTTTAGGTTTTGGGTGCATTTTTAATTTTATTGCTTAAATCGCATTTTCTCGTCGAGCTGAGCACGTTTTCAGAAATGTGCTCCTCCCGTCACTCTGGTTGGGTGCGCATAGTAAAAAGTGCTCTTGGCAGCTAGAGAGTGCCGCGTTGACCATTGCGCATGAAGAAATAACCACCTGCAACGTTTGGTTTAGGTTTTAGGTGCATTTTTAATTTTATTGCTTAAATCGCATTTTCTCGACGAGCTGAGCACGTTTTCTGAAATGTGCTCCTCCCGTCACTCTGGTTGGGTGCGCATAGTAAAAAGTGCTCTTGGCAGCTAGAGAGTGCCGCGTTGACCACTGCGCATGAAGAAATAACCACCTGCAACGTTTGGTTTAGGTTTTAGGTGCATTTTTAATTTTATTGCTTAAATCGCATTTTCTCGACGAGCTGAGCACGTTTTCTGAAATGTGCTCCTCCCGTCACTCTGGTTGGGTGCGCATAGTAAAAAGTACTCTTGGCAGCTAAAGAGTGCCGCGTTGACCACTGCCCATGAAGAAATAACCACCTGCAACGTTTGGTTTAGGTTTTAGGTGCATTTTTAATTTTATTGCTTAAATTGCATTTTCTCGACGAGCTGAGCACGTTTTCTGAAATGTGCTCCTCCCGTCACTCTGGTTGGGTGCGCATAGTATAAAGTGCTCTTGGCAGCTAGAGAGTGCCGCGTTGGCCACTGTGCATGAAGAAATAACCACCTGCAACGTTTGGTTTAGGTTTTGGGTGCATTTTTAATTTTATTGCTTAAATCGCATTTTCTCGACGAGCTGAGCACGTTTTCTGAAATGTGCTCCTCCCGTCACTCTGGTTGGGTGCGCATAGTAAAAAGTGCTCTTGGCAGCTAGAGAGTGCCGCGTTGACCACTGCCCATGAAGAAATAACCACCTGCAACGTTTGGTTTAGGTTTTAGGTGCATTTTTAATTTTATTGCTTAAATCGCATTTTCTCGACGAGCTGAGCACGTTTTCTGAAATGTGCTCCTCCCGTCACTCTGGTTGGGTGCGCATAGTAAAAAGTGCTCTTGGCAGCTAGAGAGTGCCGCGTTGGCCACTGTGCATGAAGAAATAACCACCTGCAACGTTTGGTTTAGGTTTTGGGTGCATTTTTAATTTTATTGCTTAAATCGCATTTTCTCGACGAGCTGAGCACGTTTTCTGAAATGTGCTCCTCCCGTCACTCTGGTTGGGTGCGCATAGTAAAAAGTGCTCTTGGCAGCTAGAGAGTGCCGCGTTGACCACTGCGCATGAAGAAATAACCACTTGCAACGTTTGGTTTAGGTTTTGGGTGCATTTTTAATTTTATTGCTTAAATCGCATTTTCTCGACGAGCTGAGCACGTTTTCTGAAATGTGCTCCTCCCGTCACTCTAGTTGGGTGCGCATAGTAAAAAGCGCTCTTGGCAGCTAGAGAGTGCCGCGTTGACCACTGCGCATGAAGAAATAACCACCTGCAACGTTTGGTTTAGGTTTTAGGTGCATTTTTAATTTTATTGCTTAAATCGCATTTTCTCGACGAGCTGAGCACGTTTTCTGAAATGTGCTCCTCCCGTCACTCTGGTTGGGTGTGCATAGTAAAAAGTGCTCTTGGCAGCTAGAGAGTGCCGCGTTGACCACTGCCCATGAAGAAATAACCACCTGCAACGTTTGGTTTGGGTTTTAGGTGGATTTTTAATTTTATTGCTTAAATCGCATTTTCTCGACGAGCTGAGCACGTTTTCTGAAATGTGCTCCTCCCGTCACTCTGGTTGGGTGCGCATAGTAAAAAGTGCTCTTGGCAGCTAGAGAGTGCCGCGTTGGCCACTGCGCATGAAGAAATAACCACCTGCAACGTTTGGTTTAGGTTTTAGGTACATTTTTAATTTTATTGCTTAAATCGCATTTTCTCGACGAGCTGAGCACGTTTTCTGAAATGTGCTCCTCCCGTCACTCTGGTTGTGTGCGCATAGTAAAAAGTGCTCTTGGCAGCTAGAGAGTGCCGCGTTGACCACTGCACATGAAGAAATAACCACCTGCAACGTTTGGTTTAGGTTTTAGGTGCATTTTTAATTTTATTGCTTAAATTGCATTTTCTCGACGAGCTGAGCACGTTTTCTGAAATGTGCTCCTCCCGTCACTCTGGTTGGGTGCGCATAGTAAAAAGTGCTCTTGGCAGGTAGAGAGTGCCGCGTTGACCACTGCGCATGAAGAAATGACCATCTGCAACGTTTGGTTTAGGTTTTAGGTGCATTTTAAATTTTATTGCTTAAATCGCATTTTCTCGACGAGCTGAGCACGTTTTCTGAATGTGCTCCTTCCGTCACTCTGGTTGGGTGCGCATAGTAAAAAGTGCTCTTGGCAGCTAGAGAGTGCCGCGTTGACCACTGCGCATGAAGAAATGACCATTTGCAACGTTTGGTTTAGGTTTTAGGTGCATTTTTAATTTTATTGCTTAAATCGCATTTTCTCGACGAGCTGAGCACGTTTTCTGAAATGTGCTCCTCCCGTTACTCTGGTTGGGTGCGCATAGTAAAAAGTGCTCTTGGCAGCTAGAGAGTGCCGCGTTGACCACTGCGCATGAAGAAATAACCACCTGCAACGTTTGGTTTAGGTTTTGGGTGCATTTTTAATTTTATTGCTTAAATCGCATTTTCTCGACGAGCTGAGCACGTTTTCTGAAATGTGCTCCTCCCGTCACTCTGGTTGGGTGCGCATAGTAAAAAGTGCTCTTGGCAGCTAGAGAGTGCCGCGTTGACCACTGCGCATGAAGAAATAACCACCTGCAACGTTTGGTTTAGGTTTTAGGTGCATTTTTAATTTTATTGCTTAAATCGCATTTTCTCGACGAGCTGAGCACGTTTTCTGAAATGTGCTCCTCCCGTCACTCTGGTTGGGTGCGCATAGTAAAAAGTACTCTTGGCAGCTAGAGAGTGCCGCGTTGACCACTGCCCATGAAGAAATAACCACCTGCAACGTTTGGTTTAGATTTTAGGTGCATTTTTAATTTTATTGCTTAAATCGCATTTTCTCGACGAGCTGAGCACGTTTTCTGAAATGTGCTCCTCCCGTCACTCTGGTTGGGTGCGCATAGTAAAAAGTACTCTTGGCAGCTAGAGAGTGCCGCGTTGACCACTGCCCATGAAGAAATAACCACCTGCAACGTTTGGTTTAGGTTTTAGGTGCATCTTTAATTTTATTGCTTAAATCGCAATTCCTGGACGAGCTGAGCACGTTTTCTGAAATGTGCTCCTCCCGTCACTCTGGTTGGGTGCGCATAGTAAAAAGTGCTCTTGGCAGCTAGAGAGTGCCGCGTTGACCACTGCGCATGAAGAAATGACCACATGCAACGTTTGGTTTAGGTTTTGGGTGCATTTTTAATTTTATTGCTTAAATCGCATTTTCTCGACGAGCTGAGCACGTTTTCTGAAATGTGCTCCTCCCGTCACTCTGGTTGGGTGCGCATAGTAAAAAGTGCTCTTGGCAGCTAGAGAGTGCCGCGTTGACCACTGCCCATGAAGAAATAACCACCTGCAACGTTTGGTTTAGGTTTTAGGTGCATTTTTAATTTTATTGCTTAAATCGCATTTTCTCGACAAGCTGAGCACGTTTTCTGAAAAGTGCTCTTGGCAGCTAGAGAGTGCCGCGTTGACCACTGCACATGAAGAAATAACCACCTGCAACGTTTGGTTTAGGTTTTAGGTGCATTTTTAATTTTATTGCTTAAATCGCATTTTCTCGACGAGCTGAGCACGTTTTCTGAAATGTGCTCCTCCCGTCACTCTGGTTGGGTGCGCATAGTAAAAAGTGCTCTTGGCAGGTAGAGAGTGCCGCGTTGACCACTGCGCATGAAGAAATGACCATCTGCAACGTTTGGTTTAGGTTTTAGGTGCATTTTTAATTTTATTGCTTAAATCGCATTTTCTCGACGAGCTGAGCACGTTTTCTGAATGTGCTCCTTCCGTCACTCTGGTTGGGTGCGCATAGTAAAAAGTGCTCTTGGCAGCTAGAGAGTGCCGCGTTGACCACTGCGCATGAAGAAATGACCATTTGCAACGTTTGGTTTAGGTTTTAGGTGCATTTTTAATTTTATTGCTTAAATTGCATTTTCTCGACGAGCTGAGAACGTTTTCTGAAATGTGCTCCTCCCGTCACTCTGGTTGGGTGCGCATAGTAAAAAGTGCTCTTGGCAGCTAGAGAGTGCCGCGTTGACCACTGCACATGAAGAAATAACCACCTGCAACGTTTGGTTTAGGTTTTGGGTGCATTTTTAATTTTATTGCATAAATCGCATTTTCTCGTCGAGCTGAGCACGTTTTCTGAAATGTGCTCCTCCCGTCACTCTGGTTGGGTGCGCATAGTAAAAAGTGCTCTTGGCAGCTAGAGAGTGCCGCGTTGACCACTGCGCATGAAGAAATGACCATCTGCAACGTTTGGTTTAGGTTTTGGGTGCATTTTTGCTTTTATTGCTTAAATCGCATTTTCTCGACGAGCTGAGCACGTTTTCTGAAATGTGCTCCTCCCGTCACTCTGGTTGGGTGCGCATAGTAAAAAGTGCTCTTGGCAGCTAGAGAGTGCCGCGTTGGCCACTGTGCATGAAGAAATAACCACCTGCAACGTTTGGTTTAGGTTTTGGGTGCATTTTTAATTTTATTGCTTAAATCGCATTTTCTCGACGAGCTGAGCACGTTTTCTGCAATGTGCTCCTCCCGTCACTCTGGTTGGGTGCGCATAGTAAAAAGTGCTCTTGGCAGCTAGAGAGTGCCGCGTTGGCCACTGCGCATGAAGAAATAACCACCTGCAACGTTTGGTTTAGGTTTTAGGTACATTTTTAATTTTATTGCTTAAATCGCATTTTCTCGACGAGCTGAGCACGTTTTCTGAAATGTGCTCCTCCCGTCACTCTGGTTGTGTGCGCATAGTAAAAAGTGCTCTTGGCAGCTAGAGAGTGCCGCGTTGACCACTGCGCATGAAGAAATGACCATTTGCAACGTTTGGTTTAGGTTTTAGGTGCATTTTTAATTTTATTGCTTAAATCGCATTTTCTCGACGAGCTGAGCACGTTTTCTGAAATGTGCTCCTCCCGTTACTCTGGTTGGGTGCGCATAGTAAAAAGTGCTCTTGGCAGCTAGAGAGTGCCGCGTTGACCACTGCGCATGAAGAAATAACCACCTGCAACGTTTGGTTTAGGTTTTGGGTGCATTTTTAATTTTATTGCTTAAATCGCATTTTCTCGACGAGCTGAGCACGTTTTCTGAAATGTGCTCCTCCCGTCACTCTGGTTGGGTGCGCATAGTAAAAAGTGCTCTTGGCAGCTAGAGAGTTCCGCGTTGACCACTGCGCATGAAGAAATAACCACCTGCAACGTTTGGTTTAGGTTTTAGGTGCATTTTTAATTTTATTGCTTAAATCGCATTTTCTCGACGAGCTGAGCACGTTTTCTGAAATGTGCTCCTCCCGTCACTCTGGTTGGGTGCGCATAGTAAAAAGTACTCTTGGCAGCTAGAGAGTGCCGCGTTGACCACTGCCCATGAAGAAATAACCACCTGCAACGTTTGGTTTAGGTTTTAGGTGCATTTTTAATTTTATTGCTTAAATCGCATTTTCTCGACGAGCTGAGCACGTTTTCTGAAATGTGCTCCTCCCGTCACTCTGGTTGGGTGCGCATAGTAAAAAGTACTCTTGGCAGCTAGAGAGTGCCGCGTTGACCACTGCCCATGAAGAAATAACCACCTGCAACGTTTGGTTTAGGTTTTAGGTGCATTTTTAATTTTATTGCTTAAATCGCATTTTCTCGACGAGCTGAGCACGTTTTCTGAAATGTGCTCCTCCCGTCACTCTGGTTGGGTGCGCATAGTAAAAAGTGCTCTTGGCAGCTAGAGAGTGCCACGTTGGCCACTGCGCATGAAGAAATAACCACCTGCAACGTTTGGTTTAGGTTTTGGGTGCATTTTTAATTTTATTGCTTAAATCGCATTTTCTCGACGAGCTGAGCACGTTTTCTGAAATGTGCTCCTCCCGTCACTCTGGTTGGGTGCGCATAGTAAAAAGTGCTCTTGGCAGCTAGAGAGTGCCGCGTTGACCACTGCGCATGAAGAAATAACCACTTGCAACGTTTGGTTTAGGTTTTGGGTGCATTTTTAATTTTATTGCTTAAATCGCATTTTCTCGACGAGCTGAGCACGTTTTCTGAAATGTGCTCCTCCCGTCACTCTGGTTGGGTGCGCTTAGTAAAAAGCGCTCTTGGCAGCTAGAGAGTGCCGCGTTGACCACTGCGCATGAAGAAATAACCACCTGCAACGTTTGGTTTAGGTTTTAGGTGCATTTTTAATTTTATTGCTTAAATCGCATTTTCTCGACGAGCTGAGCACGTTTTCTGAAATGTGCTCCTCCCGTCACTCTGGTTGGGTGCGGATAGTAAAAAGTGCTCTTGGCAGCTAGAGAGTGCCGCGTTGACCACTGCCCATGAAGAAATAACCACCTGCAACGTTTGGTTTAGGTTTTAGGTGGATTTTTAATTTTATTGCTTAAATCGCATTTTCTCGACGAGCTGAGCACGTTTTCTGAAATGTGCTCCTCCCGTCACTCTGGTTGGGTGCGCATAGTAAAAAGTGCTCTTGGCAGCTAGAGAGTGCCGCGTTGGCCACTGCGCATGAAGAAATAACCACCTGCAACGTTTGGTTTAGGTTTTAGGTGCATTTTTAATTTTATTGCTTAAATCGCATTTTCTCGACGAGCTGAGCACGTTTTCTGAAATGTGCTCCTCCCGTCACTCTGGTTGGGTGCGCATAGTAAAAAGTACTCTTGGCAGCTAGAGAGTGCCGCGTTGACCACTGCCCATGAAGAAATAACCACCTGCAACGTTTGGTTTAGGTTTTAGGTGCATTTTTAATTTTATTGCTTAAATCGCATTTTCTCGACGAGCTGAGCACGTTTTCTGAAATGTGCTCCTCCCGTCACTCTGGTTGGGTGCGCATAGTAAAAAGTACTCTTGGCAGCTAGAGAGTGCCGCGTTGACCACTGCCCATGAAGAAATAACCACCTGCAACGTTTGGTTTAGGTTTTAGGTGCATTTTTAATTTTATTGCTTAAATCGCATTTTCTCGACGAGCTGAGCACGTTTTCTGAAATGTGCTCCTCCCGTCACTCTGGTTGGGTGCGCATAGTAAAAAGTACTCTTGGCAGCTAGAGAGTGCCGCGTTGACCACTGCCCATGAAGAAATAACCACCTGCAACGTTTGGTTTAGGTTTTAGGTGCATTTTTAATTTTATTGCTTAAATCGCATTTTCTCGACGAGCTGAGCACGTTTTCTGAAATGTGCTCCTCCCGTCACTCTGGTTGGGTGCGCATAGTAAAAAGTGCTCTTGGCAGCTAGAGAGTGCCGCGTTGGCCACTGCGCATGAAGAAATAACCACCTGCAACGTTTGGTTTAGGTTTTGGGTGCATTTTTAATTTTATTGCTTAAATCGCATTTTCTCGACGAGCTGAGCACGTTTTCTGAAATGTGCTCCTCCCGTCACTCTGGTTGGGTGCGCATAGTAAAAAGTGCTCTTGGCAGCTAGAGAGTGCCGCGTTGACCACTGCGCATGAAGAAATAACCACTTGCAACGTTTGGTTTAGGTTTTGGGTGCATTTTTAATTTTATTGCTTAAATCGCATTTTCTCGACGAGCTGAGCACGTTTTCTGAAATGTGCTCCTCCCGTCACTCTGGTTGGGTGCGCATAGTAAAAAGCGCTCTTGGCAGCTAGAGAGTGCCGCGTTGACCACTGCGCATGAAGAAATAACCACCTGCAACGTTTGGTTTAGGTTTTAGGTGCATTTTTAATTTTATTGCTTAAATCGCATTTTCTCGACGAGCTGAGCACGTTTTCTGAAATGTGCTCCTCCCGTCACTCTGGTTGGGTGCGCATAGTAAAAAGTGCTCTTGGCAGCTAGAGAGTGCCGCGTTGACCACTGCCCATGAAGAAATAACCACCTGCAACGTTTGGTTTAGGTTTTAGGTGGATTTTTAATTTTATTGCTTAAATCGCATTTTCTCGACGAGCTGAGCACGTTTTCTGAAATGTGCTCCTCCCGTCACTCTGGTTGGGTGCGCATAGTAAAAAGTGCTCTTGGCAGCTAGAGAGTGCCGCGTTGGCCACTGCGCATGAAGAAATAACCACCTGCAACGTTTGGTTTAGGTTTTAGGTACATTTTTAATTTTATTGCTTAAATCGCATTTTCTCGACGAGTTGAGCACGTTTTCTGAAATGTGCTCCTCCCGTCACTCTGGTTGTGTGCGCATAGTAAAAAGTGCTCTTGGCAGCTAGAGAGTGCCGCGTTGACCACTGCACATGAAGAAATAACCACCTGCAACGTTTGGTTTAGGTTTTAGGTGCATTTTTAATTTTATTGCTTAAATCGCATTTTCTCGACGAGCTGAGCACGTTTTCTGAAATGTGCTCCTCCCGTCACTCTGGTTGGGTGCGCATAGTAAAAAGTGCTCTTGGCAGGTAGAGAGTGCCGCGTTGACCACTGCGCATGAAGAAATGACCATCTGCAACGTTTGGTTTAGGTTTTAGGTGCATTTTTAATTTTATTGCTTAAATCGCATTTTCTCGACGAGCTGAGCACGTTTTCTGAATGTGCTCCTTCCGTCACTCTGGTTGGGTGCGCATAGTAAAAAGTGCTCTTGGCAGCTAGAGAGTGCCGCGTTGACCACTGCGCATGAAGAAATGACCATTTGCAACGTTTGGTTTAGGTTTTGGGTGCATTTTTGCTTTTATTGCTTAAATCGCATTTTCTCGACGAGCTGAGCACGTTTTCTGAAATGTGCTCCTCCCGTCACTCTGGTTGGGTGCACATAGTAAAAAGTGCTCTTGGCAGCTAGAGAGTCCCGCGTTGACCACTGCGCATGAAGAAATAACCACCTGCAACGTTTGGTTTAGGTTTTAGGTGCATTTTTAATTTTATTGCTTAAATCGCATTTTCTCGACGAGCTGAGCACGTTTTCTGAAATGTGCTCCTCCCGTTACTCTGGTTGGGTCTGCATAGTAAAAAGTGCTCTTGGCAGCTAGAGAGTGCCGCGTTGACCACTGCGCATGAAGAAATAACCACCTGCAACGTTTGGTTTAGGTTTTAGGTGCATTTTTAATTTTATTGCTTAAATCGCATTTTCTCGACGAGCTGAGCACGTTTTCTGAAATGTGCTCCTCCCGTCACTCTGGCTGGGTGCGCGAAGTAAAAAGTGCTCTTGGCAGCTAGAGAGTGCCGAGTTGACCACTGCCCATGAAGAAATAACCACCTGCAACGTTTGGTTTAGGTTTTAGGTGCATCTTTAATTTTATTGCTTAAATCGCAATTCCTGGACGAGCTGAGCACGTTTTCTGAAATGTGCTCCTCCCGTCACTCTGGTTGGGTGCGCATAGTAAAAGGTGCTCTTGGCAGCTAGAGAGTGCCGCGTTGACCACTGCGCATGAAGAAATGACCACATGCAACGTTTGGTTTAGGTTTTGGGTGCATTTTTAATTTTATTGCTTAAATCGCATTTTCTCGACGAGCTGAGCACGTTTTCTGAAATGTGCTCCTCCCGTCACTCTGGTTGGGTGCGCATATTAAAAAGTGCTCTTGGCAGCTAGAGAGTGCCGCGTTGACCACTGCGCATGAAGAAATGACCATCTGCAACGTTTGGTTTAGGTTTTAGGTGCATTTTTAATTTTATTGCTTTAATCGCATTTTCTCGACGAGCTGAGCACGTTTTCTGAAATGTGCTCCTCCCGTCACTCTGGTTGGGTGCGCATAGTAAAAAGTGCTCTTGGCAGCTAGAGAGTGCCGCGTTGACCACTGCGCATGAAGAAATAACCACCTGCAACGTTTGGTTTAGGTTTTAGGTCCATTTTTAATTTTATTGATTAAATCGCATTTTCTCGACGAGCTGAGCACGTTTTCTGAAATGTGCTCCTCCCGTCACTCTGGTTGGGTGCGCATAGTAAAAAGTGCTCTTGGCAGCTAGAGAGTGCCGCGTTGACCACTGCCCATGAAGAAATAACCACCTGCAACGTTTGGTTTAGGTTTTAGGTGGATTTTTAATTTTATTGCTTAAATCGTATTTTCTCGACGAGCTGAGCACGTTTTCTGAAATGTGCTCCTCCCGTCACTCTGGTTGGGTGCGCATAGTAAAAAGTGCTCTTGGCAGCTAGAGAGTGCCGCGTTGGCCACTGCGCATGAAGAAATAACCACCTGCAACGTTTGGTTTAGGTTTTAGGTGCATTTTTAGTTTTATTGCTTAAATCGCATTTTCTCGACAAGCTGAGCACGTTTTCTGAAAAGTGCTCTTGGCAGCTAGAGAGTGCCGCGTTGACCACTGCGCATGAAGAAATAACCACGTGCAACGTTTGTTTTAGGTTTTGGGTGCATTTTTAATTTTATTGCTTAAATCGCATTTTCTCGTCGAGCTGAGCACGTTTTCAGAAATGTGCTCCTCCCGTCACTCTGGTTGGGTGCGCATAGTAAAAAGTGCTCTTGGCAGCTAGAGAGTGCCGCGTTGACCATTGCGCATGAAGAAATAACCACCTGCAACGTTTGGTTTAGGTTTTAGGTGCATTTTTAATTTTATTGCTTAAATCGCATTTTCTCGACGAGCTGAGCACGTTTTCTGAAATGTGCTCCTCCCGTCACTCTGGTTGGGTGCGCATAGTAAAAAGTGCTCTTGGCAGCTAGAGAGTGCCGCGTTGACCACTGCGCATGAAGAAATAACCACCTGCAACGTTTGGTTTAGGTTTTAGGTGCATTTTTAATTTTATTGCTTAAATCGCATTTTCTCGACGAGCTGAGCACGTTTTCTGAAATGTGCTCCTCCCGTCACTCTGGTTGGGTGCGCATAGTAAAAAGTACTCTTGGCAGCTAAAGAGTGCCGCGTTGACCACTGCACATGAAGAAATAACCACCTGCAACGTTTGGTTTAGGTTTTAGGTGCATTTTTAATTTTATTGCTTAAATTGCATTTTCTCGACGAGCTGAGCACGTTTTCTGAAATGTGCTCCTCCCGTCACTCTGGTTGGGTGCGCATAGTAAAAAGTGCTCTTAGCAGGTAGAGAGTGCCGCGTTGACCACTGCGCATGAAGAAATGACCATCTGCAACGTTTGGTTTAGGTTTTAGGTGCATTTTAAATTTTATTGCTTAAATCGCATTTTCTCGACGAGCTGAGCACGTTTTCTGAATGTGCTCCTTCCGTCACTCTGGTTGGGTGCGCATAGTAAAAAGTGCTCTTGGCAGCTAGAGAGTGCCGCGTTGACCACTGCGCATGAAGAAATGACCATTTGCAACGTTTGGTTTAGGTTTTAGGTGCATTTTTAATTTTATTGCTTAAATCGCATTTTCTCGACGAGCTGAGCACGTTTTCTGAAATGTGCTCCTCCCGTTACTCTGGTTGGGTGCGCATAGTAAAAAGTGCTCTTGGCAGCTAGAGAGTGCCGCGTTGACCACTGCGCATGAAGAAATAACCACCTGCAACGTTTGGTTTAGGTTTTGGGTGCATTTTTAATTTTATTGCTTAAATCGCATTTTCTCGACGAGCTGAGCACGTTTTCTGAAATGTGCTCCTCCCGTCACTCTGGTTGGGTGCGCATAGTAAAAAGTGCTCTTGGCAGCTAGAGAGTGCCGCGTTGACCACTGCGCATGAAGAAATAACCACCTGCAACGTTTGGTTTAGGTTTTAGGTGCATTTTTAATTTTATTGCTTAAATCGCATTTTCTCGACGAGCTGAGCACGTTTTCTGAAATGTGCTCCTCCCGTCACTCTGGTTGGGTGCGCATAGTAAAAAGTACTCTTGGCAGCTAGAGAGTGCCGCGTTGACCACTGCCCATGAAGAAATAACCACCTGCAACGTTTGGTTTAGATTTTAGGTGCATTTTTAATTTTATTGCTTAAATCGCATTTTCTCGACGAGCTGAGCACGTTTTCTGAAATGTGCTCCTCCCGTCACTCTGGTTGGGTGCGCATAGTAAAAAGTACTCTTGGCAGCTAGAGAGTGCCGCGTTGACCACTGCCCATGAAGAAATAACCACCTGCAACGTTTGGTTTAGGTTTTAGGTGCATCTTTAATTTTATTGCTTAAATCGCAATTCCTGGACGAGCTGAGCACGTTTTCTGAAATGTGCTCCTCCCGTCACTCTGGTTGGGTGCGCATAGTAAAAAGTGCTCTTGGCAGCTAGAGAGTGCCGCGTTGACCACTGCGCATGAAGAAATGACCACATGCAACGTTTGGTTTAGGTTTTGGGTGCATTTTTAATTTTATTGCTTAAATCGCATTTTCTCGACGAGCTGAGCACGTTTTCTGAAATGTGCTCCTCCCGTCACTCTGGTTGGGTGCGCATAGTAAAAAGTGCTCTTGGCAGCTAGAGAGTGCCGCGTTGACCACTGCCCATGAAGAAATAACCACCTGCAACGTTTGGTTTAGGTTTTAGGTGCATTTTTAATTTTATTGCTTAAATCGCGTTTTCTCGACAAGCTGAGCACGTTTTCTGAAAAGTGCTCTTGGCAGCTAGAGAGTGCCGCGTTGACCACTGCACATGAAGAAATAACCACCTGCAACGTTTGGTTTAGGTTTTAGGTGCATTTTTAATTTTATTGCTTAAATCGCATTTTCTCGACGAGCTGAGCACGTTTTCTGAAATGTGCTCCTCCCGTCACTCTCGTTGGGTGCGCATAGTAAAAAGTGCTCTTGGCAGGTAGAGAGTGCCGCGTTGACCACTGCGCATGAAGAAATGACCATCTGCAACGTTTGGTTTAGGTTTTAGGTGCATTTTTAATTTTATTGCTTAAATCGCATTTTCTCGACGAGCTGAGCACGTTTTCTGAAATGTGCTCCTCCCGTCACTCTGGTTGGGTGCGCATAGTAAAAAGTGCTCTTGGCAGCTAGAGAGTGCCGCGTTGACCACTGCGCATGAAGAAATAACCACTTGCAACGTTTGGTTTAGGTTTTGGGTGCATTTTTAATTTTATTGCTTAAATCGCATTTTCTCGACGAGCTGAGCACGTTTTCTGAAATGTGCTCCTCCCGTCACTCTGGTTGGGTGCGCATAGTAAAAAGCAATCTTGGCAGCTAGAGAGTGCCGCGTTGACCACTGCGCATGAAGAAATAACCACCTGCAACGTTTGGTTTAGGTTTTAGGTGCATTTTTAATTTTATTGCTTAAATCGCATTTTCTCGACGAGCTGAGCACGTTTTCTGAAATGTGCTCCTCCCGTCACTCTGGTTGGGTGCGCATAGTAAAAAGTGCTCTTGGCAGCTAGAGAGTGCCGCGTTGGCCACTGCGCATGAAGAAATAACCACCTGCAACGTTTGGTTTAGGTTTTAGGTACATTTCTAATTTTATTGCTTAAATCGCATTTTCTCGACGAGTTGAGCACGTTTTCTGAAATGTGCTCCTCCCGTCACTCTGGTTGTGTGCGCATAGTAAAAAGTGCTCTTGGCAGCTAGAGAGTGCCGCGTTGACCACTGCGCATGAAGAAATAACCACCTGCAACGTTTGGTTTAGGTTTTAGGTGCATTTTTAATTTTATTGCTTAAATTGCATTTTCTCGACGAGCTGAGCACGTTTTCTGAAATGTGCTCCTCCCGTCACTCTGGTTGGGTGCGCATAGTAAAAAGTGCTCTTGGCAGCTAGAGAGTGCCGCGTTGACCACTGCGCATGAAGAAATAACCACCTGCAACGTTTGGTTTAGGTTTTAGGTGCATTTTTAATTTTATTGCTTAAATCGCATTTTCTCGACGAGCTGAGCACGTTTTCTGAAATGTGCTCCTCCCGTCACTCTGGCTGGGTGCGCGAAGTAAAAAGTGCTCTTGGCAGCTAGAGAGTGCCGAGTTGACCACTGCCCATGAAGAAATAACCACCTGCAACGTTTGGTTTAGGTTTTAGGTGCATCTTTAATTTTATTGCTTAAATCGCAATTCCTGGACGAGCTGAGCACGTTTTCTGAAATGTGCTCCTCCCGTCACTCTGGTTGGGTGCGCATAGTAAAAAGTGCTCTTGGCAGCTAGAGAGTGCCGCGTTGACCACTGCGCATGAAGAAATGACCATCTGCAACGTTTGGTTTAGGTTTTAGGTGCATTTTTAATTTTATTGCTTAAATCGCATTTTCTCGACGAGCTGAGCACGTTTTCTGAAATGTGCTCCTCCCGTCACTCTGGTTGGGTGCGCATAGTAAAAAGTGCTCTTGGCAGCTAGAGAGTGCCGCGTTGGCCACTGCGCATGAAGAAATAACCACCTGCAACGTTTGGTTTAGGTTTTAGGTGCATTTTTAATTTTATTGCTTAAATCGCATTTTCTCGACGAGCTGAGCACGTTTTCTGAAATGTGCTCCTCCCGTCACTCTGGTTGGGTGCGCATAGTAAAAAGTGCTCGTGGCAGCTAGAGAGTGCCGCGTTGACCACTGCGCATGAAGAAATGACCATCTGCAACGTTTGGTTTAGGTTTTAGGTGCATTTTTAATTTTATTGCTTAAATCGCATTTTCTCGACGAGCTGAGCACGTTTTCTGAATGTGCTCCTTCCGTCACTCTGGTTGGGTGCGCATAGTAAAAAGTGCTCTTGGCAGCTAGAGAGTGCCGCGTTGACCACTGCGCATGAAGAAATGACCATTTGCAACGTTTGGTTTAGGTTTTAGGTGCATTTTTAATTTTATTGCTTAAATTGCATTTTCTCGACGAGCTGAGAACGTTTTCTGAAATGTGCTCCTCCCGTCACTCTGGTTGGGTGCGCATAGTAAAACGTGCTCTTGGCAGCTAGACAGTGCCGCGTTGACCACTGCGCATGAAGAAATGACCATCTGCAACGTTTGGTTTAGGTTTTGGGTGCATTTTTGCTTTTATTGCTTAAATCGCATTTTCTCGACGAGCTGAGCACGTTTTCTGAAATGTGCTCCTCCCGTCACTCTGGTTGGGTGCGCATAGTAAAAAGTGCTCTTGGCAGCTAGAGAGTGCCGCGTTGACCACTGCGCATGAAGAAATAACCACGTGCAACGTTTGTTTTAGGTTTTAGGTGCATTTTTAATTTCATTGCTTTAATCGCATTTTCTCGACGAGCTGAGCACGTTTTCTGAAACGTGCTCCTCCCGTCACTCTGGTTGGGTGCGCATAGTAAAAAGTGCTCTTGGCAGCTAGAGAGTTCCGCGTTGACTGCTGCGCATGAAGAAATAATCACCTGCAACGTTTGGTTTAGGTTTTGGGTGCATTTTTAATTTTATTGCTTAAATCGCATTTTCTCGTCGAGCTGAGCACGTTTTTTGAAATGTGCTCCTCCCGTCACTCTGGTTGGGTGCGCATAGTAAAAAGTGCTCTTGGCAGCTAGAGAGTGCCGCGTTGACCACTGCGCATGAAGACATGACCATCTGCAACGTTTGGTTTAGGTTTTAGGTGCATTTTTAATTTTATTGCTTAAATCGCATTTTCTCGACGAGCTGAGCATGTTTTCTGAAATGTGCTCCTCCGGTCACTCTGGTTGGGTGCGCATAGTAAAAAGTGCTCTTAGCAGCTAGAGAGTGCCGCGTTGACCACTGCGCATGAAGAAATAACCACCTGCAACGTTTGGTTTAGGTTTTAGGTGCATTTTTAATTTTATTGCTTAAATCGCATTTTCTCGACGAGCTAAGCACGTTTTCTGAAATGTGCTCCTCCCGTCACTCTGGTCGGGTGCGCATAGTAAAAAGTGCTCTTGGCAGCTAGAGAGTGCCGCGTTGACAACTGCGCATGAAGAAATAACCACCTGCAACGTTTGGTTTAGGTTTTAGGTGCATTTTAAATTTTATTGCTTAAATCGCATTTTCTCGACGAGCTGAGCACGTTTTCTGAAATGTGCTCCTCCCGTCACTCTGGTTGGGTGCGCATAGTAAAAAGCGCTCTTGGCAGCTAGAGAGTGCCGCGTTGACGACTGCGCATGAAGAAATAACCACCTGCAACGTTTGGTTTAGGTTTTGGGTGCATTTTTAATTTTATTGCTTAAATCGCATTTTCTCGACGAGCTGAGCACGTTTTCTGAAATGTGCTCCGCCCGTCACTCTGGTTGGGTGCGCATAGTAAAAAGTGCTCTTGGCAGCTAGAGAGTGCCGCGTTGACCACTGCGCATGAAGAAATAACCACCTGCAACGTTTGGTTTAGGTTTTAGGTGCATTTTTAATTTTATTGCTTAAATCGCATTTTCTCGACGAGCTGAGCACGTTTTCTGAAATGTGCTCCTCCCGTCACTCTGGTTGGGTGCGCATAGTAAAAAGTGCTCTTGGCAGCTAGAGAGTGCCGCGTTGACCACTGCGCATGAAGAAATGACCATCTGCAACGTTTGGTTTAGGTTTTGGGTGCATTTTTAATTTTATTGCTTAAATCGCATTTTCTCAACGAGCTGAGCACGTTTTCTGGAATGTGCTCCTCCCGTCACTTTGGTTGGGTGTGCATAGTAAAAAGTGCTCTTGGCAGCTAGAGAGTGCCGCGTTGACCACTGCGCATGAAGAAATGACCATCTGCAGCGTTTGGTTTAGGTTTTAGGTGCATTTTTAATTTTATTGCTTAAATCGCATTTTCTCGACGAGCTGAGCACGTTTTCTGAAATGTGCTCCTCCCGTCACTCTGGTTGGGTGTGCATATTAAAAAGTGCTCTTGGCAGCTAGAGAGTGCCGCGTTGACCAATGCGCACGAAGAAATGACCATCTGCAACGTTTGGTTTAGGTTTTGGGTGCATTTTTAATTTTATTGCTTAAATTGTATTTTCTCGACGAGCTGAGCACGTTTTCTGGAATGTGCTCCTCCCGTCACTCTGTTTGGGTGTGCATAGTAAAAAGTGCTCTTGGCAGCTAGAGAGTGCCGCGTTGACCACTGCGCATGAAGAAATAACCACCTGCAACGTTTGGTTTAGGTTTTGGGTGCATTTTTAATTTTATTGCTTAAATCGCATTTTCTCGACGAGGTGAGCACGTTTTCTGAAATGTGCTCCTCCCGTCACTCTGGTTGGGTGTGCCTAGTAAAAAGTGCTCTTGGCAGCTAGAGAGTGCCGCGTTGACCACTGCGCATGAAGAAATGACCATCTGCGACGTTTGGTTTAGGTTTTGGGTGCATTTTTAATTTTATTGCTTAAATCGCATTTTCTCGACGAGCTGAGCACGTTTTCTGGAATGTGCTCCTCCCGTCACTCTGGTTGGGTGCGCATAGTAAAAAGTGCTCTTGGCAGCTAGAGAGTGCCGCGTTGACCACTGCTCATGAAGAAATAACCACCTGCAACGTTTGGTTTAGGTTTTGGGTGCATTTTTAATTTTATTGCTTAAATCGCA
Source organism: Syngnathus scovelli (assembly GCF_024217435.2). NCBI lineage: Eukaryota > Metazoa > Chordata > Actinopteri > Syngnathiformes > Syngnathidae > Syngnathus > Syngnathus scovelli. Next base: position 16,744,538 of record NC_090851.1, on the reverse strand, counting down.
TTTTCTCGTCGAGCTGAGCACGTTTTCTGAAATGTGCTCCTCCCGTCACTCTGGTTGGGTGCGCATGGTAAAAAGTGCTCTTGGCAGCTAGAGAGTGCCGCGTTGACCACTGCGCATGAAGAAATGACCATCTGCAACGTTTGGTTTAGGTTTTGGGTGCATTTTTAATTTTATTGCTTAAATCGCATTTTCTCGACGAGCTGAGCACGTTTTCTGAAATGTGCTCCTCCCGTCACTCTGGTTGGGTGCGCATAGTAAAAAGTGCTCTTGGCAGCTAGAGAGTGCCGCGTTGACCACTGCGCATGAAGAAATAACCACGTGCAACGTTTGTTTTAGGTTTTAGGTGCATTTTTAATTTTATTGCTTAAATCGCATTTTCTCGACGAGCTGAGCACGTTTTCTGAAACGTGCTCCTCCCGTCACTCTGGTTGGGTGCGCATAGTAAAAAGTGCTCTTGGCAGCTAGAGAGTGCCGCGTTGACTGCTGCGCATGAAGAAATAACCACCTGCAACGTTTGGTTTAGGTTTTAGGTGCATTTTTAATTTTATTGCTTAAATCGCATTTTCTCGACGAGCTGAGCACGTTTTCTGAAATGTGCTCCTCCCGTCACTCTGGTTGGGTGCGCATGGTAAAAAGTGCTCTTGGCAGCTAGAGAGTGCCACGTTGACCACTGCGCATGAAGAAATAACCGCCTGCAACGTTTGGTTTAGGTTTTGGGTGCATTTTTAATTTTATTGCTTAAATCGCATTTTCTCGTCGAGCTGAGCACGTTTTCTGAAATGTGCTCCTCCCGTCACTCTGGTTGGGTGCGCATAGTAAAAAGTGCTCTTGGCAGCTAGAGAGTGCCGCGTTGACCACTGCGCATGAAGAAATGACCATCTGCAACGTTTGGTTTAGGGTTTGGGTGCATTTTTAATTTTATTGCTTAAATCGCATTTTCTCGACGAGCTGAGCACGTTTTCTGAAATGTGCTCCTCCCGTCACTCTTGTTGGGTGCGCATAGTAAAAAGTCCTCTTGGCAGCTAGAGAGTGCCGCGTTGACCACTGCGCATGAAGAAATAACCACGTGCAACGTTTGTTTTAGGTTTTGGGTGCATTTTTAATTTTATTGCTTAAATCGCATTTTCTCGACGAGCTGAGCACGTTTTCTGAAATGTGCTCCTCCCGTCACTCTGGTTGGGTGCGCATAGTAAAAAGTGCTCTTGGCAGCTAGAGAGTGCCGCGTTGACCACTGCGCATGAAGAAATAACCACCTGCAACGTTTGGTTTAGGTTTTGGGTGCATTTTTAATTTTATTGCTTAAATCGTATTTTCTCGACGAGCTGAGCACGTTTTCTGAAATGTGCTCCTCCCGTCACTCTGGTTGGGTGCGCATAGTAAAAAGTGCTCTTGGCAGCTAGAGAGTGCCGCGTTGACCACTGCGCATGAAGAAATGACCATCTGCAACGTTTGGTTTAGGTTTTGGGTGCATTTTTTTATTTTATTGCTTAAATCGCATTTTCTCGACGAGCTGATCACGTTTTCTGAAATGTGCTCCTCCCGTCACTCTGGTTGGGTGCGCATAGTAAAAAGTGTTCTTGGCAGCTAGAGAGTGCCGCGTTGACCACTGCGCATGAAGAAATAACCACGTGCAACGTTTGTTTTAGGTTTTAGGTGCATTTTTAATTTGATTGCTTAAATCGCATTTTCTCGTCGAGCTGAGCACGTTTTCTGAAATGTGCTCCTCCCGTCACTCTGGTTGGGTGCGCATAGTAAAAAGTGCTCTTGGCAGCTAGAGAGTGCCGCGTTGACTACTGCGCATGAAGAAATGACCATCTGCAACGTTTGGTTTAGGTTTTAGGTGCATTTTTAATTTTATTGCTTTAATCGCATTTTCTCGACGAGCTGAGCACGTTTTCTGAAATGTGCTCCTCCCGTCACTCTGGTTGGGTGCGCATAGTAAAAAGTGCTCTTGGCAGCTAGAGAGTGCCGCGTTGACAACTGCGCATGAAGAAATAACCACCTGCAACGTTTGGTTTAGGTTTTAGGTGCATTTTTAATTTTATTGCTTAAATCGCATTTTCTCGACGAGCTGAGCACGTTTTCTGAAATGTGCTCCTCCCGTCACTCTGGTTGGGTGCGCATAGTAAAAAGTGCTCTTGGCAGCTAGAGAGTGCCGCGTTGACCACTGCGCATGAAGAAATAACCACGTGCAACGTTTGTTTTAGGTTTTAGGTGTATTTTTTATTTGATTGCTTAAATCGCATTTTCTCGACGAGCTGAGCAAGTTTTCTGAAATGTGCTCCTCCCGTCACTCTGGTTGGGTGCGCATAGTAAAAAGTGCTCTTGGCAGCTCGAGAATGCCGCGTTGACCGCTGCGCATGAATAAATAACCACCTGCAACGTTTGGTTTAGGTTTTAGGTGCATTTTTAATTTTATTGCTTAAATCGCTAATTTCTCGACGAGCTGAGCACGATTTCTGAAATGTGCTCCTCCCGTCACTCTGGTTGGGTGCGCATAGTAAAAAGTGCTCTTGGCAGCTAGAGAGTGCCGCGTTGACCACTGCGCATGAAGAAATAACCGCCTGCAACGTTTGGTTTAGGTTTTGGGTGCATTTTTAATTTTATTGCTTAAATCGCATTTTCTCGACGAGCTGAGCACGTTTTCTGAAATGTGCTCCTCCCGTCACTCTGGTTGGGTGCGCATAGTAAAAAGTGCTCTTGGCAGCTAGAGAGTGCCGCGTTGACCACTGCGCATGAAGAAATGACCATCTGCAACGTTTGGTTTAGGTTTTAGGTGCATTTTTAATTTTATTGCTTAAATCGCATTTTCTCGACGAGCTGAGCACGTTTTCTGAATGTGCTCCTTCCGTCACTCTGGTTGGGTGCGCATAGTAAAAAGTGCTCTTGGCAGCTAGAGAGTGCCGCGTTGACCACTGCGCATGAAGAAATGACCATTTGCAACGTTTGGTTTAGGTTTTAGGTGCATTTTTAATTTTATTGCTTAAATTGCATTTTCTCGACGAGCTGAGAACGTTTTCTGAAATGTGCTCCTCCCGTCACTCTGGTTGGGTGCGCATAGTAAAACATGCTCTTGGCAGCTAGAGAGTGCCGCGTTGACCACTGCGCATGAAGAAATGACCATCTGCAACGTTTGGTTTAGGTTTTGGGTGCATTTTTGCTTTTATTGCTTAAATAGCATTTTCTCGACGAGCTGAGCACGTTTTCTGAAATGTGCTCCTCCCGTCACTCTGGTTGGGTGCGCATAGTAAAAAGTGCTCTTGGCAGCTAGAGAGTGCCGCGTTGACCACTGCGCATGAAGAAATAACCACGTGCAACGTTTGTTTTAGGTTTTAGGTGCATTTTTAATTTCATTGCTTAAATCGCATTTTCTCGACGAGCTGAGCACGTTTTCTGAAACGTGCTCCTCCCGTCACTCTGGTTGGGTGCGCATAGTAAAAAGTGCTCTTGGCAGCTAGAGAGTTACGCGTTGACTGCTGCGCATGAAGAAATAATCACCTGCAACGTTTGGTTTAGGTTTTAGGTGCATTTTTAATTTTATTGCTTGAATCGCATTTTCTCGACGATCTGAGCACGTTTTCTGAAATGTGCTCCTCCCATCACTCTGGTTGGGTGCGCATGGTAAAAAGTGCTCTTGGCAGCTAGAGAGTGCCACGTTGACCACTGCGCATGAAGAAATGACCACATGCAACGTTTGGTTTAGGTTTTGGGTGCATTTTTAATTTTATTGCTTAAATCGCATTTTCTCGTCGAGCTGAGCACGTTTTTTGAAATGTGCTCCTCCCGTCACTCTGGTTGGGTGCGCATAGTAAAAAGTGCTCTTGGCAGCTAGAGAGTGCCGCGTTGACCACTGCGCATGAAGAAATGACCATCTGCAACGTTTGGTTTAGGTTTTAGGTGCATTTTTAATTTTATTGCTTAAATCGCATTTTCTCGACGAGCTGAGCATGTTTTCTGAAATGTGCTCCTCCGGTCACTCTGGTTGGGTGCGCATAGTAAAAAGTGCTCTTAGCAGCTAGAGAGTGCCGCGTTGACCACTGCGCATGAAGAAATAACCACCTGCAACGTTTGGTTTAGGTTTTAGGTGCATTTTTAATTTTATTGCTTAAATCGCATTTTCTCGATGAGCTAAGCACGTTTTCTGAAATGTGCTGCTCCCGTCACTCTGGTCGGGTGCGCATAGTAAAAAGTGCTCTTGGCAGCTAGAGAGTGCCGCGTTGACAACTGCGCATGAAGAAATAACCACCTGCAACGTTTGGTTTAGGTTTTAGGTGCATTTTTAATTTTATTGCTTAAATCGCATTTTCTCGACGAGCTGAGCACGTTTTCTGAAACGTGCTCCTCCCGTCACTCTGGTTGGGTGCGCATAGTAAAAAGTGCTCTTGGCAGCTAGAGAGTGCCGCGTTGACTGCTGCGCATGAAGAAATAACCACCTGCAACGTTTGGTTTAGGTTTTAGGTGCATTTTTAATTTTATTGCTTAAATTGCATTTTCTCGACGAGCTGAGCACGTTTTCTGAAATGTGCTCCTCCCGTCACTCTGGTTGGGTGCGCATGGTAAAAAGTGCTCTTGGCAGCTAGAGAGTGCCACGTTGACCACTGCGCATGAAGAAATAACCGCCTGCAACGTTTGGTTTAGGTTTTGGGTGCATTTTTAATTTTATTGCTTAAATCGCATTTTCTCGTCGAGCTGAGCACGTTTTCTGAAATGTGCTCCTCCCGTCACTCTGGTTGGGTGCGCATAGTAAAAAGTGCTCTTGGCAGCTAGAGAGTGCCGCGTTGACCACTGCGCATGAAGAAATAACCACCTGCAACGTTTGGTTTAGGTTTTAGGTGCATTTTTAATTTTATTGCTTAAATCGCATTTTATCGACGAGCTGCGCACGTTTTCTGAAATGTGCTCCTCCCGTCACTCTGGTTGGGTGCGCATAGTAAAAAGTGCTCTTGGCAGCTAGAGAGTGCCGCGTTGACCACTGCGCATGAAGAAATAACCACCTGCAACGTTTGGTTTAGGTTTTGGGTGCATTTTTAATTCTATTGCTTAAATCGCATTTTCTGGACGAGCTGAGCACGTTTTCTGAAATGTGCTCCTCCCGTCACTCTGGTTGGGTGCGCATAGTAAAAAGTGCTCTTGGCAGCTAGAGAGTTCCGCGTTGACCTCTGCGCATGAAGAAATGACCATCTGCAACGTTTGGTTTAGGTTTTAGGTGCATTTTTAATTTTATTGCTTAAATCGCATTTTTTTCGACGAGCTGAGCATGTTTTCTGAAGTGTGCTCCTCCCGTCACTCTGGTTGGGTGCGCATAGTAAAAAGTGCTCTTGGCAGCTAGAGAGTGCCGCGTTGACCACTGCGCATGAAGAAATGACCATCTGCAACGTTTGGTTTAGGTTTTAGGTGCATTTTTAATTTTATTGCTTTAATCGCATTTTCTCAACGAGCTGAGCACGTTTTCTGAAATGTGCTCCTCCCGTCACTCTGGTTGGGTGCGCATAGTAAAAAGTGCTCTTGGCAGCTAGAGAGTGCCGCGTTGACCACTGCGCATGAAGAAATAACCACCTGCAACGTTTGGTTTAGGTTTTAGGTGCCTTTTTAATTTTATTGCTTAAATCGCATTTTCTCGACGAGCTGAGCACGTTTTCTGAAATGTGCTCCTCCCGTCACTCTGGTTGGGTGCGCATAGTAAAAAGTGCTCTTGGCAGCTAGAGAGTGCCGCGTTGACCACTGCGCATGAAGAAATAACCACCCCCAACGTTTGGTTTAGGTTTTAGGTGCATTTTTAATTTTATTGCTTAAATCGCATTTTCTCGTCGAGCTGAGCACGTTTTCTGAAATGTGCTCCTCCCGTCACTCGGGTTGGGTGCGCATAGTAAAAAGTGCTCTTGGCAGCTAGAGAGTGCCGCGTTGACCATTGCGCATGAAGAAATAACCACCTGCAACGTTTGGTTTAGGTTTTAGGTGCATTTTTAATTTTATTGCTTAAATCGCATTTTCTGGACGAGCTGAGCACGTTTTCTGAAATGTGCTCCTCCCGTCACTCTGGTTGGGTGCGCATAGTAAAAAGTGCTCTTGGCAGCTAGAGAGTGCCGCGTTGACCACTGCGCATGAAGAAATAACCACTTGCAACGTTTGGTTTAGGTTTTGGGTGCATTTTTAATTTTATTGCTTAAATCGCATTTTCTCGACGAGCTGAGCACGTTTTCTGAAATGTGCTCCTCCCGTCACTCTGGTTGGGTGCGCTTAGTAAAAAGCGCTCTTGGCAGCTAGAGAGTGCCGCGTTGACCACTGCGCATGAAGAAATAACCACCTGCAACGTTTGGTTTAGGTTTTAGGTGCATTTTTAATTTTATTGCTTAAATCGCATTTTCTCGACGAGCTGAGCACGTTTTCTGAAATGTGCTCCTCCCGTCACTCTGGTTGGGTGCGCATAGTAAAAAGTGCTCTTGGCAGCTAGAGAGTGCCGCGTTGACCACTGCCCATGAAGAAATAACCACCTGCAACGTTTGGTTTAGGTTTTAGGTGGATTTTTAATTTTATTGCTTAAATCGCATTTTCTCGACGAGCTGAGCACGTTTTCTGAAATGTGCTCCTCCCGTCACTCTGGTTGGGTGCGCATAGTAAAAAGTACTCTTGGCAGCTAGAGAGTGCCGCGTTGACCACTGCGCATGAAGAAATAACCACCTGCAACGTTTGGTTTAGGTTTTAGGTGCATTTTTAATTTTATTGCTTAAATCGCATTTTCTCGACGAGCTGAGGACGTTTTCTGAAATGTGCTCCTCCCGTCACTCTGGTTGGGTGCGCATAGTAAAAAGTGCTCTTGGCAGCTAGAGAGTGCCGCGTTGACTGCTGCGCATGAAGAAATAACCACCTGCAACGTTTGGTTTAGGTTTTAGGTGCATTTTTAATTTTATTGCTTAAATCGCATTTTCTCGACGAGCTGAGCACGTTTTCTGAAATGTGCTCCTCCCGTCACTCTGGTTGGGTGCGCATGGTAAAAAGTGCTCTTGGCAGCTAGAGAGTGCCGCGTTGACCACTGCGCATGAAGAAATAACCTCCTGCAACGTTTGGTTTAGGTTTTGGGTGCATTTTTAATTTTATTGCTTAAATCGCATTTTCTCGACGAGCTGAGCACGCTTTCTGAAATGTGCTCCTCCCGTCACTCTGGTTGGGTGCGCTTAGTAAAAAGTGGTCTTGGCAGCTAGAGAGTGCCGCGTTGACCACTGCGCATTTAGAAATGACCATCTGCAAAGTTTGGTTTAGGTTTTGGGTGCATTTTTAATTTTATTGCTTAAATCGCATTTTCTCGACGAGCTGAGCACGTTTTCTGAAATGTGCTCCTCCCGTCACTCTGGTTGGGTGCGCATAGTAAAAAGTGCTCTTGGCAGCTAGAGCGTGCCGCGTTGACCACTGCGCATGAAGAAATAACCACCTGCAATGTTTGGTTTAGGTTTTGGGTGCATTTTTAATTTTATTGCTTAAATCGCATTTTCTCGTCGAGCTGAGCACGTTTTCTGAAATGTGCTCCTCCCGTCACTCTGGTCGGGTGCGCATAGTAAAAAGTGCTCTTGGCAGCTAGAGAGTGCCGCGTTGACCACTGCGCATGAAGAAATAACCACCCGCAACGTTTGGTTTAGGTTTTAGGTGCATTTTTAATTTTATTGCTTTAATCGCATTTTCTCGACGAGCTGAGCACGTTTTCTGAAATGTGCTCCTCCCGTCACTCTGGTTGGGTGCGCATAGTAAAAAGTGCTCTTGGCAGCTAGAGAGTGCCGCGTTGACCACTGCGCATGAAGAAATAACCAACTGCAACGTTTGGTTTAGGTTTTAGGTGCATTTTTAATTTTATTGCTTAAATCGCATTTTCTGGACGAGCTGAGCACGTTTTCTGAAATGTGCTCCTCCCGTCACTCTGGTTGGGTGCGCATAGTAAAAAGTGCTCTTGGCAGCTAGAGAGTGCCGCGTTGACCACTGCGCATGAAGAAATGACCATCTGCAACGTTTGGTTTAGGTTTTAGGTGCATTTTTAATTTTATTGCTTTAATCGCATTTTCTCGACGAGCTGAGCACGTTTTCTGAAATGTGCTCCTCCCGTCACTCTTGTTGGGTGCGCATAGTAAAAAGTGCTCTTGGCAGCTAGAGAGTGCCGCGTTGACCACTGCGCATGAAGAAATAACCACCTGCAACGTTTGGTTTAGGTTTTAGGTGCATTTTTAATTTTATTGCTTAAATCGCATTTTCTCGACGAGCTGAGCACGTTTTCTGAAATGTGCTCCTCCCGTCACTCTGGTTGGGTCGCATAGTAAAAAGTGCTCTTGGCAGCTAGAGAGTGCCGCGCTGACCACTGCGCATGAAGAAATAACCACCTGCAACGTTTGGTTTAGGTTTTAGGTGCATTTTTAATTTTATTGCTTTAATCGCATTTTCTCGACGAGCTGAGCACGTTTTCTGAAATGTGCTCCTCCCGTCACTCTGGTTGGGTGCGCATAGTAAAAAGTGCTCTTGGCAGCTAGAGAGTGCCACGTTGACCACTGCGCATGAAGAAATGACCATCTGCAACGTTTGGTTTAGGTTTGTTGTGCATTTTTAATTTTATTGCTTAAATCGCATTTTCTCGACGAGCTGAGCACGTTTTCTGAAATGTGCTCCTCCCGTCACTCTGGTTGGGTGCGCATAGTAAAAAGTGCTCTTGGCAGCTAGAGAGTGCCGCGTTGACCACTGCCCATGAAGAAACGACCACCTGCAACGTTTGGTTTAGGTTTTGGGTGCATTTTTAATTTTATTGCTTAAATCCAATTTTCTCGACGAGCTGAGCACGTTTTCTGAAATGTGCTCCTCCCGTCACTCTGGTTGGGTGCGCATAGTAAAAAGTGCTCTTGGCAGCTAGAGAGTGCCGCGTTGACCACTGCGCATGAAGAAATAACCACCTGCAACGTTTGGTTTAGGTTTTAGGTGCATTTATAATTTTATTGCTTAAGTCGCATTTTCTCGACGAGCTGAGCACGTTTTCAGAAATGTGCTCCTCCCGTCACTCTGGTTGGGTGCGCATAGTAAAAAGTGCTCTTGGCAGCTAGAGAGTGCCGCGTTGACCACTGCGCATGAAGAAATAACCACCTGCAACGTTTGGTTTAGGTTTTAGGTGCATTTTTAATTTTATTGCTTAAATCGCATTTTCTCGACGAGCTGAGCACGTTTTCTGAAATGTGCTCCTCCCGTCACTCTGGTCGGGTGCGCATAGTAAAAAGTGCTCTTGGCAGCTAGAGAGTGCCGCGTTGACTGCTGCACATGAAGACATAACCACCCCCAACGTTTGGTTTAGGTTTTAGGTGCATTTTTAATTTTATTGCTTAAATCGCATTTTCTCAACGAGCTGAGGACGTTTTCTGAAATGTGCTCCTCCCGTCACTCTGGTTGGGTGCGCATAGTAAAAAGTGCTCTTGGCAGCTAGAGAGTGCCGCGTTGACCACTGCGCATGAAGAAATAACCACGTGCAACGTTTGTTTTAGGTTTTAGGTGCATTTTTAATTTGATTGCTTAAATCGCATTTTCTCGACGAGCTGAGCACGTTTTCTGAAATGTGCTCCTCCCGTCACTCTGGTTGGGTGCGCATAGTAAAAAGTGCTCTTGGCAGCTAGAGAGTGCCGCGTTGACTGCTGCGTATGAAGAAATAACCACCTGCAACGTTTGGTTTAGGTTTTAGGTGCATTTTTAATTTTATTGCTTAAATCGCATTTTCTCGACGAGCTGAGCACGTTTTCTGAAATGTGCTCCTCCCGTCACTCTGGTTGGGTGCGCATAGTAAAAAGTGCTCTTGGCAGCTAGAGAGTGCCGCGTTGACCACTGCGCATGAAGAAATAACCACCTGCAACGTTTGGTTTAGGTTTTAGGTGCATCTTTAATTTTATTGCTGAAATCGCATTTTCTCGACGAGCTGAGCACGTTTTCTGAAATGTGCTCCTCCCGTCACTCTGGTTGGGTGCGCATAGTAAAAAGTGCTCTTGGCAGCTAGAGAGTGCCACGTTGACCACTGCGCATGAAGAAATGACCATCTGCAACGTTTGGTTTAGGTTTTAGGTGCATTTTTAATTTTATTGCTTAAATCGCATTTTCTCGACGAGCTGAGGACGTTTTCTGAAACGTGCTCCTCCCGTCACTCTGGTTGGGTGCGCATAGTAAAAAGTGCTCTTGGCAGCTAGAGAGTTCCGCGTTGACCACTGCGCATGAAGAAATGACCATCTGCAACGTTTGGTTTAGGTTTTAGGTGCATTTTTAATTTTATTGCTTTAATCGCATTTTCTCGACGAGCTGAGCACGTTTTCTGAAATGTGCTCCTCCCGTCACTCTTGTTGGGTGCGCATAGTAAAAAGTGCTCTTGGCAGCTAGAGAGTGCCGCGTTGACCACTGCGCATGAAGAAATAACCACCTGCAACGTTTGGTTTAGGTTTTAGGTGCATTTTTAATTTTATTGCTTAAATCGCATTTTCTCGACGAGCTGAGCACGTTTTCTGAAATGTGCTCCTCCCGTCACTCTGGTTGGGTCGCATAGTAAAAAGTGCTCTTGGCAGCTAGAGAGTGCCGCGCTGACCACTGCGCATGAAGAAATAACCACCTGCAACGTTTGGTTTATGTTTTGGTTGCATTTTTAATTTTATTGCTTAAATCGCATTTTCTCGTCGAGCTGAGCACGTTTTCTGAAATGTGCTCCTCCCGTCACTCTGGTCGGGTGCGCATAGTAAAAAGTGCTCTTGGCAGCTAGAGAGTGCCGCGTTGACCACTGCGCATGAAGAAATAACCACCTGCAACGTTTGGTTTAGGTTTTAGGTGCATTTTTAATTTTATTGCTTTAATCGCATTTTCTCGACGAGCTGAGCACGTTTTCTGAAATGTGCTCCTCCCGTCACTCTGGTTGGGTGCGCATAGTAAAAAGTGCTCTTGGCAGCTAGAGAGTGCCACGTTGACCACTGCGCATGAAGAAATGACCATCTGCAACGTTTGGTTTAGGTTTGTTGTGCATTTTTAATTTTATTGCTTAAATCGCATTTTCTCGACGAGCTGAGCACGTTTTCTGAAATGTGCTCCTCCCGTCACTCTGGTTGGGTGCGCATAGTAAAAAGTGCTCTTGGCAGCTAGAGAGTGCCGCGTTGACCACTGCCCATGAAGAAACGACCACCTGCAACGTTTGGTTTAGGTTTTGGGTGCATTTTTAATTTTATTGCTTAAATCCAATTTTCTCGACGAGCTGAGCACGTTTTCTGAAATGTGCTCCTCCCGTCACTCTGGTTGGGTGCGCATAGTAAAAAGTGCTCTTGGCAGCTAGAGAGTGCCGCGTTGACCACTGCGCATGAAGAAATAACCACCTGCAACGTTTGGTTTAGGTTTTAGGTGCATTTATAATTTTATTGCTTAAGTCGCATTTTCTCGACGAGCTGTGCACGTTTTCAGAAATGTGCTCCTCCCGTCACTCTGGTTGGGTGCGCATAGTAAAAAGTGCTCTTGGCAGCTAGAGAGTGCCGCGTTGACCACTGCGCATGAAGAAATAACCACCTGCAACGTTTGGTTTAGGTTTTAGGTGCATTTTTAATTTTATTGCTTAAATCGCATTTTCTCGACGAGCTGAGCACGTTTTCTGAAATGTGCTCCTCCCGTCACTCTGGTCGGGTGCGCATAGTAAAAAGTGCTCTTGGCAGCTAGAGAGTGCCGCGTTGACTGCTGCACATGAAGACATAACCACCCCCAACGTTTGGTTTAGGTTTTAGGTGCATTTTTAATTTTATTGCTTAAATCGCATTTTCTCAACGAGCTGAGGACGTTTTCTGAAATGTGCTCCTCCCGTCACTCTGGTTGGGTGCGCATAGTAAAAAGTGCTCTTGGCAGCTAGAGAGTGCCGCGTTGACCACTGCGCATGAAGAAATAACCACGTGCAACGTTTGTTTTAGGTTTTAGGTGCATTTTTAATTTGATTGCTTAAATCGCATTTTCTCGACGAGCTGAGCACGTTTTCTGAAATGTGCTCCTCCCGTCACTCTGGTTGGGTGCGCATAGTAAAAAGTGCTCTTGGCAGCTAGAGAGTGCCGCGTTGACTGCTGCGTATGAAGAAATAACCACCTGCAACGTTTGGTTTAGGTTTTAGGTGCATTTTTAATTTTATTGCTTAAATCGCATTTTCTCGACGAGCTGAGCACGTTTTCTGAAATGTGCTCCTCCCGTCACTCTGGTTGGGTGCGCATAGTAAAAAGTGCTCTTGGCAGCTAGAGAGTGCCGCGTTGACCACTGCGCATGAAGAAATAACCACCTGCAACGTTTGGTTTAGGTTTTAGGTGCATCTTTAATTTTATTGCTGAAATCGCATTTTCTCGACGAGCTGAGCACGTTTTCTGAAATGTGCTCCTCCCGTCACTCTGGTTGGGTGCGCATAGTAAAAAGTGCTCTTGGCAGCTAGAGAGTGCCACGTTGACCACTGCGCATGAAGAAATGACCATCTGCAACGTTTGGTTTAGGTTTTAGGTGCATTTTTAATTTTATTGCTTAAATCGCATTTTCTCGACGAGCTGAGGACGTTTTCTGAAACGTGCTCCTCCCGTCACTCTGGTTGGGTGCGCATAGTAAAAAGTGCTCTTGGCAGCTAGAGAGTTCCGCGTTGACCACTGCGCATGAAGAAATGACCATCTGCAACGTTTGGTTTAGGTTTTAGTTGCATTTTTAATTTTATTGCTTAAATCGCATTTTCTCGACGAGCTGAGCACGTTTTCTGAAATGTGCTCCTCCCGTCACTCTGGTTGGGTGCGCATAGTAAAAAGTGCTCTTGGCAGCTAGAGAGTGCCGCGTTGACCACTGCGCATGAAGAAATAACCACCTGCAACGTTTGGTTTAGGTTTTGGGTGCATTTTTAATTTTATTGCTTAAATCGCATTATCTGGACGAGCTGAGCACGTTTTCTGAAATGTGCTCCTCCCGTCACTCTGGTTGGGTGCGCATAGTAAAAAGTGCTCTTGGCAGCTAGATAGTGCCGCGTTGACCGCTGCGCATGAAGAAATAACCACCTGCAACGTTTGGTTTAGGTTTTAGGTACATTTTTAATTTTATTGCTTAAATCGCATTTTCTCGACGAGCTGAGCACGTTTTCTGAAATGTGCTCCTCCCGTCACTCTGGTTGGGTGCGCATAGTAAAAAGTGCTCTTGGCAGCTAGAGAGTGCCGCGTTGACCACTGCGCATGAAGAAATAACCTCCTGCAACGTTTGGTTTAGGTTTTAGGTGCATTTTTAATTTTATTGCTTAAATCGCATTTTCTCGACGAGCTGAGCACGTTTTCTGAAATGTGCTCCTCCCGTCACTCTGGTTGGGTGCGCATAGTAAAAAGTGCTCTTGGCAGCTAGAGAGTGCCGCATTGACCACTGCGCATGAAGAAATAACCACGTGCAACGTTTGTTTTAGGTTTTAGGTGCATTTTAAATTTGATTGCTTAAATCGCATTTTCTCGACGAGCTGAATACGTTTTCTGAAATGTGCTCCTCCCGTCACTCTGGTTGGGTGCGCATAGTAAAAAGTGCTCTTGGCAGCTAGAGAGTGCCGCGTTGACCACTGCGCATGAAGAAATAACCTCCTGCAACGTTTGGTTTAGGTTTTGGGTGCATTTTTAATTTTATTGCTTAAATCGCATTTTCTGGACGAGCTGAGCACGTTTTCTGAAATGTGTTCCTCCCGTCACTCTGGTTGGGTGCGCATAGTAAAAAGTGCTCTTGGCAGCTAGAGAGTGCCGTGTTGACCACTGCGCATGAAGAAATGACCACCTGCAACGTTTGGTTTAGGTTTTAGGTGCATTTTTAATTTTATTGCTTAAATCGCATTTTCTCGACGAGCTGAGCACGTTTTCTGAAATGTGCTCCTCCCGTCACTCTGGTTGGGTGCGCATAGTAAAAAGTGCTCTTGGCAGCTAGAGAGTGCCGCGTTGACCACTGCGCATTAAGAAATAACCACCTGCAACGTTTGGTTTAGGTTTTGGGTGCATTTTTAATTTTATTGCTTAAATCGCATTATCTGGACGAGCTGAGCACGTTTTCTGAAATGTGCTCCTCCCGTCACTCTGGTTGGGTGCGCATAGTAAAAAGTGCTCTTGGCAGCTAGATAGTGCCGCGTTGACCGCTGCGCATGAAGAAATAACCACCTGCAACGTTTGGTTTAGGTTTTAGGTACATTTTTAATTTTATTGCTTAAATCGCATTTTCTCGACGAGCTGAGCACGTTTTCTGAAATGTGCTCCTCCCGTCACTCTGGTTGGGTGCGCATAGTAAAAAGTGCTCTTGGCAGCTAGAGAGTGCCGCGTTGACCACTGCGCATGAAGAAATGACCATCTGCAACGTTTGGTTTAGGTTTTAGGTGCATTTTTAATTTTATTGCTTAAATTGCATTTTCTCGACGAGCTGAGCACGTTTTCTGAAATGTGCTCCTCCCGTCACTCTGGTTGGGTGCGCATAGTAAAAAGTGCTCTTGGCAGCTAGAGAGTGCCGCATTGACCACTGCGCATGAAGAAATAACCACGTGCAACGTTTGTTTTAGGTTTTAGGTGCATTTTAAATTTGATTGCTTAAATCGCATTTTCTCGACGAGCTGAGCACGTTTTCTGAAATGTGCTCCTCCCGTCACTCTGGTTGGGTGCGCATAGTAAAAAGTGCTCTTGGCAGCTAGAGAGTGCCGCGTTGACCGCTGCGCATGAAGAAATAACCACCTGCAACATTTGGTTTAGGTTTTAGGTGCATTTTTAATTTTATTGCTTAAATCGCATTTTCTCGACGAGCTGAGCACGTTTTCTGAAATGTGCTCCTCCCGTCACTCTGGTTGGGTGCGCATAGTAAAAAGTGCTCTTGGCAGCTAGAGAGTGCCGCGTTGACCACTGCGCATGAAGAAATAACCGCCTGCAACGTTTGGTTTAGGTTTTGGGTGCATTTTTAATTTTATTGCTTAAATCGCATTTTCTCGTCGAGCTGAGCACGTTTTCTGAAATGTGCTCCTCCCGTCACTCTGGTTGGGTGCGCATAGTAAAAAGTGCTCTTGGCAGCTAGAGAGTGCCGCGTTGACCACTGCGCATGAAGAAATGACCATCTGCAACGTTTGGTTTAGGTTTTAGGTGCATTTTTAATTTTACTGCTTAAATCGCATTTTCTCGACGAGCTGAGCACGTTTTCTGAAATGTGCTCCTCCCGTCACTCTAGTTGGGTGCGCATAGTAAAAAGTGCTCTTGGCAGCTAGAGAGTGCCGCGTTGACCACTGCGCATGAAGAAATAACCACCTGCACCGTTTGGTTTAGGTTTTAGGTGCATCTTTAATTTTATTGCTTAAATCGCATTTTCTCGACGAGCTGAATACGTTTTCTGAAATGTGCTCCTCCCGTCACTCTGGTTGGGTGCGCATAGTAAAAAGTGCTCTTGGCAGCTAGAGATTGCCGCGTTGACCACTGCGCATGAAGAAATGACCATCTGCAACGTTTGGTTTAGGTTTTGGGTGCATTTTTAATTTTATTGCTTAAATCGCATTTTCTCGACGAGCTGAGGACGTTTTCTTAAATGTGCTCCTCCCGTCACTCTGGTTGGGTGCGCATGGTAAAAAGTGGCAGCTAGAGAGTGCCGCGTTGACCACTGCGCATGAAGAAATAACCTCCTGCAACGTTTGGTTTAGGTTTTGGGTGCATTTTTAATTTTATTGCTTAAATCGCATTTTCTCGACGAGCTGAGCACGTTTTCTGAAATGTGCTCCTCCCGTCACTCTGGTTGGGTGTGCATAGTAAAAAGTGCTCTTGGCAGCTAGAGAGTGCCGCGTTGACCACTGCGCATGAAGAAATAACCACCTGCAACGTTTGGTTTTGGTTTTAGGTGCATCTTTAATTTTATTGCTTAAATCGGATTTTCTCGACGAGCTGAATACGTTTTCTGAAATGTGCTCCTCCCGTCACTCTGGTTGGGTGCGCATAGTAAAAAGTGCTCTTGGCAGCTAGAGAGTGCCGCGTTGACCACTGCGCATGAAGAAATAACCACGTGCAACGTTTGTTTTAGGTTTTGGGTGCATTTTTAATTTTATTGCTTAAATCGCATTTTCTGGACGAGCTGAGCACGTTTTCTGAAATGTGCTCCTCCCGTCACTCTGGTTGGGTGCGCATAGTAAAAAGTGCTCTTGGCAGCTAGAGAGTGCCGCGTTGACCACTGCGCATGAAGAAATGACCATCTGCAACGTTTGGTTTAGGTTTTAGGTGCATTTTTAATTTTATTGCTTAAATCGCATTTTCTCGACGAGCTGAGCACGTTTTCTGAAATGTGCTCCTCCCGTCACTCTGGTTGGGTGCGCATATTAAAAAGTGCTCTTGGCAGCTAGATAGTGCCGCGTTGACCGCTGCGCATGAAGAAATAACCTCCTGCAACGTTTGGTTTAGGTTTTAGGTGCATTTTTAATTTTATTGCTTAAATCGCATTTTCTCGACGAGCTGAGCACGTTTTCTGAAATGTGCTCCTCCCGTCACTCTGGTTGGGTGCGCATAGTAAAAAGTGCTCTTGGCAGCTAGAGAGTGCCGCGTTGACCACTGCGCATGAAGAAATGACCATCTGCAACGTTTGGTTTAGGTTTTAGGTGCATTTTTAATTTTATTGCTTAAATCGCATTTTCTCGACGAGCTGAGCACGTTTTCTGAAATGTGCTCCTCCCGTCACTCTGGTTGGGTGCGCATATTAAAAAGTGCTCTTGGCAGCTAGATAGTGCCGCGTTGACCGCTGCGCATGAAGAAATAACCTCCTGCAACGTTTGGTTTAGGTTTTAGGTGCATTTTTAATTTTATTGCTTAAATCGCATTTTCTCGACGAGCTGAGCACGTTTTCTGAAATGTGCTCCTCCCGTCACTCTGGTTGGGTGCGCATAGTAAAAAGTGCTCTTGGCAGCTAGGTAGTGCCGCGTTGACCACTGCGCATGAAGAAATGACCATCTGCAACGTTTGGTTTAGGATTTGGGTGCATTTTTAATTTTATTGCTTAAATCGCATTTTCTCGACGAGCTGAGCACGTTTTCTGAAATGTTCTCCTCCCGTCACTCTGGTTGGGTGCGCATAGTAAAAAGTGCTCTTGGCAGCTAGAGAGTGCCGCGTTGACCACTGCGCATGAATAAATAACCACCTGCAACGTCTGGTTTAGGTTTTAGGTGCATTTTTAATTTTATTGCTTAAATCGCATTTTCTCGACGAGCTGAGCACGTTTTCTGAAATGTGCTCCTCCCGTCACTCTGGTTGGGTGCGCATAGTAAAAAGTGCTCTTGGCAGCTAGAGAGTGCCGCGTTGACCACTGCGCATGAAGAAATAACCACCTGCAACGTTTGGTTTAGGTTTTAGGTGCATCTTTAATTTTATTGCTTAAATCGCATTTTCTCGACGAGCTGAGCACGTTTTCTGAAATGTGCTCCTCCCGTCACTCTGGTTGGGTGCGCATAGTAAAAAGTGCTCTTGGCAGCTATGCAGTGCCGCGTTGACCACTAATCAGGAAGAAATAACCACCTGCAACGTTTGGTTTAGGTTTTGGGTGCATTTTTAATTTTATTGCTTAAATCGAATTTTCTCGACGAGCTGAGCACGTTTTCTGAAATGTGCTCCTCCCGTCACTCTTGTTGGGTGCGCATAGTAAAAAGTGCTCTTGGCAGCTAGAGAGTGCCGCGTTGACTGCTGCGCATGAAGAAATAACCACCTGCAACGTTTGGTTTAGGTTTTAGGTGCATTTTTAATTTTATTGCTTAAATCGCATTTTCTCGACGAGCTGAGCACGTTTTCTGAAATGTGCTCCTCCCGTCACTCTGGTTGGGTGCGCATGGTAAAAAGTGCTCTTGGCAGCTAGAGAGTGCCGCGTTGACCACTGCGCATGAATAAATAACCCCCTGCAACGTTTGGTTTAGGTTTTGGGTGCATTTTTAATTTTATTGCTTAAATCGCATTTTCTCGACGAGCTGAGCACGTTTTCTGAAATGTGCTCCTCCCGTCACTCTGGTTGGGTACGCTTAGTAAAAAGTGGTCTTGGCAGCTAGAGAGTGCCGCGTTGACCACTGCGCATTTAGAAATGACCATCTGCAAAGTTTGGTTTAGGTTTTGGGTGCATTTTTAATTTTATTGCTTAAATCGCATTTTCTCGACGAGCTGAGCACGTTTTCTGAAATGTGCTCCTCCCGTCACTCTGGTTGGGTGCGCATAGTAAAAAGTGCTCTTGGCAGCTAGATCGTGCCGAGTTGACCACTGCGCATGAAGAAATAACCACCTGCAACGTTTGGTTTAGGTTTTGGGTGCATTTTTAATTTTATTGCTTAAATCGCATTTTCTCGACGAGCTGAGCACGTTTTCTGAAATGTGCTCCTCCCGTCACTCTGGTCGGGTGCGCATAGTAAAAAGTGCTCTTGGCAGCTAGAGAGTGCCGCGTTGACCACTGCGCATGAAGAAATGACCATCTGCAACGTTTGGTTTAGGTTTTGGGTGCATTTTTAGTTTTATTGCTTAAATCACATTTTCTCGACGAGCTGAGCACGTTTTCTGAAATGTGCTCCTCCCGTCACTCTGGTTGGGTGCGCATAATAAAAAGTGCTCTTGGCAGCTAGAGAGTGCCGCGTTGACCACTGCGCATGAAGAAATAACCACCTGCAACGTTTGGTTTAGGTTTTGGGTGCATTTTTAATTTTATTGCTTAAATCGAATTTTCTCGACGAGCTGAGCACGTTTTCTGAAATGTGCTCCTCCCGTCACTCTTGTTGGGTGCGCATAGTAAAAAGTGCTCTTGGCAGCTAGAGAGTGCCGCGTTGACCACTGCGCATGAAGAAATAACCACCTGCAACGTTTGGTTTAGGTTTTAGGTGCATTTTTAATTTTATTGCTTAAATCGCATTTTCTGGACGAGCTGAGCACGTTTTCTGAAATGTGCTCCTCCCGTCACTCTGGTTGGGTGCGCATAGTAAAAAGTGCTCTTGGCAGCTAGAGAGTGCCGCGTTGACCACTGCGCATGAAGAAATAACCACCTGCAACGTTTGGTTTAGGTTTTAGGTGCATTTTTAATTTTATTGCTTAAATCGCATTTTCTCGACGTTCTGAGCACGTTTTCTGAAATGTGCTCCTCCCGTCACTCTGGTTGGGTGCGCATAGTAAAAAGTGCTCTTGGCAGCTAGAGAGTGCCGCGTTGACCACTGCGCATGAAGAAATGACCATCTGCAATGTTTGGTTTAGGTTTTAGGTGCATTTTTAATTTTATTGCTTTAATCGCATTTTCTCGACGAGCTGAGCACGTTTTCTGAAATGTGCTCCTCCCGTCACTCTGGTTGGGTGCGCATAGTAAAAAGTGCTCTTGGCAGCTAGAGAGTGCCGCGTTGACCACTGCGCATGAAGACATAACCACCTGCAACGTTTGGTTTAGGTTTTAGGTGCATTTTTAATTTTATTGCTTGAATCGCATTTTCTCGACGAGCTGAGCACGTTTTCTGAAATGTGCTCCTCCCGTCACTCTGGTTGGGTGCGCATAGTAAAAAGTGCTCTTGGCAGCTAGAGAGTGCCGCGTTGACTGCTGCACATGAAGAAATAACCACCCCCAACGTTTGGTTTAGGTTTTAGGTGCATTTTTAATTTTATTGCTTAAATCGCATTTTCTCGACGAGCTGAGGACGTTTTCTGAAATGTGCTCCTCCCGTCACTCTGGTTGGGTGCGCATAGTAAAAAGTGCTCTTGGCAGCTAGAGAGTGCCGCGTTGACCACTGCGCATGAAGAAATAACCACGTGCAACGTTTGTTTTAGGTTTTAGGTGCATTTTTAATTTGATTGCTTAAATCGCATTTTCTCGACGAGCTGAGCACGTTTTCTGAAATGTGCTCCTCCCGTCACTCTGGTTGGGTGCGCATAGTAAAAAGTGCTCTTGGCAGCTAGAGAGTGCCGCGTTGACTGCTGCGCATGAAGAAATAACCACCTGCAACGTTTGGTTTAGGTTTTAGGTGCATTTTTAATTTTATTGCTTAAATCGCATTTTCTCGACGAGCTGAGCACGTTTTCTGAAATGTGCTCCTCCCGTCACTCTGGTTGGGTGCGCATAGTAAAAAGTGCTCTTGGCAGCTAGGCAGTGCCGCGTTGACCACTGCGCATGAAGAAATAACCGCCTGCAACGTTTGGTTTAGGTTTTGGGTGCATTTTTAATTTTATTGCTTAAATCGCATTTTCTCGTCGACCTGAGCACGTTTTCTGAAATGTGCTCCTCCCGTCACTCTGGTTGGGTGTGCATAGTAAAAAGTGCTCTTGGCAGCTAGATAGTGCCGCGTTGACCACTGCGCATGAAGAAATGACCATCTGCAACGTGTGGTTTAGGATTTGGGTGCATTTTTAATTTTATTGCTTAAATCGCATTTTCTCGACGAGCTGAGCACGTTTTCTGAAATGTTCTCCTCCCGTCACTCTGGTTGGGTGCGCATAGAAAAAAGTGCTCTTGGCAGCTAGAGAGTGCCGCGTTGACCACTGCGCATAAATAAATAACCACCTGCAACGTTTGGTTTAGGTTTTAGGTGCATTTTTAATTTTATTGCTTAAATCGCATTATCTCGACGAGCTGAGCACGTTTTCTGAAATGTGCTCCTCCCGTCACTCTGGTTGGGTGCGCATAGTAAAAAGTGCTCTTGGCAGCTAGAGAGTGCCGCGTTGACCACTCCGCATGAAGAAATAACCACCTGCAACGTTTGGTTTAGGTTTTAGGTGCATCTTTAATTTTATTGCTTAAATCGCATTTTCTCGACGAGCTGAGCACGTTTTCTGAAATGTGCTCCTCCCGTCACTCTGGTTGGGTGCGCATAGTAAAAAGTGCTCTTGGCAGCTAGAGAGTGCCACGTTGACCACTGCGCATGAAGAAATTACCATCTGCAACGTTTGGTTTAGGTTTTAGGTGCATTTTTAATTTTATTGCTTAAATCGCATTTTCTCGACGAGCTGAGCACGTTTTCTGAAATGTGCTCCTCCCGTCACTCTGGTTGGGTGCGCATAGTAAAAAGTGCTCTTGGCAGCTAGAGAGTGCCGCGTTGGCCACTGCGCATGAATAAATAACCACCTGCAACGTTTGGTTTAGGTTTTAGGTGCATTTTTAATTTTATTGCTTAAATCGCATTTTCTCGACGAGCTGAGCACGTTTTCTGAAATGTGCTCCTCCCGTCACTCTGGTTGGGTGCGCATAGTAAAAAGTGCTCTTGGCAGCTAGAGAGTGCCGCGTTGACCACTGCACATGAAGAAATAACCACCTGCAACGTTTGGTTTAGGTTTTAGGTGCATTTTTAATTTTATTGCTTAAATCGCATTTTCTAGACGAGCTGAGCACGTTTTCTGAAATGTGCTCCTCCCGTCACTCTTGTTGGGTGCGCATAGTAAAAAGTGCTCTTGGCAGCTAGAGAGTGCCGCGTTGACCACTGCGCATTTAGAAATAACCACCTGCAACGTTTGGTTTAGGTTTTAGGTGCATTTTTAATTTTATTGCTTAAATCGCATTTTCTCGACGAGCTGAGCACATTTTCTGAAATGTGCTCCTCCCGTCACTCTGGTTGGGTGCGCATAGTAAAAAGTGCTCTTGGCAGCTAGAGAGTGCCGCGTTGACCACTGCCCATGAAGAAATAACCACCTGCAACGTTTGGTTTAGGTTTTAGGTGCATTTTTAATTTTATTGCTTAAATCGCATTTTCTCGACGAGCTGAGCACGTTTTCTGAAATGTGCTCCTCCCGTCACTCTGGTTGGGTGCGCATAGTAAAAAGTGCTCTTGGCAGCTAGAGAGTGCCGCGTTGGCCACTGCGCATGAAGAAATAACCACCTGCAACGTTTGGTTTAGGTTTTAGGTGCATTTTTAATTTTATTGCTTAAATCGCATTTTCTCGACGAGCTGAGCACGTTTTCTGAAATGTGCTCCTCCCGTCACTCTGGTTGGGTGCGCATAGTAAAAAGTGCTCTTGGCAGCTAGAGAGTGCCGCGTTGACCACTGCACATGAAGAAATAACCACCTGCAACGTTTGGTTTAGGTTTTAGGTGCATTTTTAATTTTATTGCTTAAATCGCATTTTCTCGACGAGCTGAGCACGTTTTCTGAAATGTGCTCCTCCCGTCACTCTTGTTGGGTGCGCATATTAAAAAGTGCTCTTGGCAGCTAGAGAGTGCCGCGTTGACCACTGCGCAAGAAGAAATAACCACCTGCAACGTTTGGTTTAGGTTTTATGTGCATTTTTAATTTTATTGCTTAAATCGCATTTTCTCGACGAGCTGAGCACGTTTTCTGAAATGTGCTCCTCCCGTCACTCTGGTTGGGTGCGCATAGTAAAAAGTGCTCTTGGCAGCTAGAGAGTGCCGCGTTGACCACTGCGCATGAAGAAATAACCACCTGCAAGTTTGGTTTAGGTTTTGGGTGCATTTTTAATTTTATTGCTTAAATCGCATTTTCTGGACAAGCTGAGCACGTTTTCTGAAATGTGCTCCTCCCGTCACTCTGGTTGGGTGCGCATAGTAAAAAGTGCTCTTGGCAGCTAGAGAGTGCCGCGTTGACCACTGCGCATGAAGAAATGACCATCTGCAACGTTTGGTTTAGGTTTTAGGTGCATTTTTAATTTTATTGCTTAAATCGCATTTTCTCGACGAGCTGAGCACGTTTTCTGAAATGTGCTCCTCCCGTCACTCTGGTTGGGTGCGCATAGTAAAAAGTGCTCTTGGCAGCTAGAGAGTGCCGCGTTGACCACTGCGCATGAAGAAATAACCACCCTGCAACGTTTGGTTTAGGTTTTGGGTGCATTTTTAATTTTATTGCTTAAATCGCATTTTCTGGACGAGCTGAGCACGTTTTCTGAAATGTGCTCCTCCCGTCACTCTGGTTGGGTGCGCATAGTAAAAAGTGCTCTTGGCAGCTAGAGAGTGCCGCGTTGACCACTGCGCATGAAGAAATAACCACCTGCAAGTTTGGTTTAGGTTTTGGGTGCATTTTTAATTTTATTGCTTAAATCGCATTTTCTGGACAAGCTGAGCACGTTTTCTGAAATGTGCTCCTCCCGTCACTCTGGTTGGGTGCGCATAGTAAAAAGTGCTCTTGGCAGCTAGAGAGTGCCGCGTTGACCACTGCGCATGAAGAAATGACCATCTGCAACGTTTGGTTTAGGTTTTAGGTGCATTTTTAATTTTATTGCTTAAATCGCATTTTCTCGACGAGCTGAGCACGTTTTCTGAAATGTGCTCCTCCCGTCACTCTGGTTGGGTGCGCATAGTAAAAAGTGCTCTTGGCAGCTAGAGAGTGCCGCGTTGACCACTGCGCATGAAGAAATAACCACCCTGCAACGTTTGGTTTAGGTTTTGGGTGCATTTTTAATTTTATTGCTTAAATCGCATTTTCTGGACGAGCTGAGCACGTTTTCTGAAATGTGCTCCTCCCGTCACTCTGGTTGGGTGCGCATAGTAAAAAGTGCTCTTGGCAGCTCAAAGAGTGCCGCGTTGACCACTGCGCATGAAGAAATGACCATCTGCAACGTTTGGTTTAGGTTTTAGGTGCATTTTTAATTTTATTGCTTAAATCGCATTTTCTCGACGAGCTGAGCACGTTTTCTGAAATGTGCTCCTCCCGTCACTCTGGTTGGGTGCGCATAGTAAAAAGTGCTCTTGGCAGCTAGAGAGTGCCGCGTTGACCACTGCGCATGAAGAAATAACCACCTGCAACGTTTGGTTTAGGTTTTAGGTGCATTTTTAATTTTATTGCTTAAATCGCATTTTCTCGACGAGCTGAGCACGTTTTCTGAAATGTGCTCCTCCCGTCACTCTGGTTGGGTGCGCATAGTAAAAAGTGCTCTTGGCAGCTAGAGAGTGCCGCGTTGACCACTGCGCATGAAGAAATGACCATCTGCAACGTTTGGTTTAGGTTTTAGGTGCATTTTTAATTTTATTGCTTAAATCGCATTTTCTCGACGAGCTGAGCACGTTTTCTGAAATGTGCTCCTCCCGTCACTCTGGTTGGGTGCGCATAGTAAAAAGTGCTCTTGGCAGCTAGAGAGTGCCGCGTTGACCACTGCGCAAGAAGAAATAACCACCTGCAACGTTTAGTTTAGGTTTTATGTGCATTTTTAATTTTATTGCTTAAATCGCATTTTCTCGACGAGCTGAGCACGTTTTCTGAAATGTGCTCCTCCCGTCACTCTGGTTGGGTGCGCATAGTAAAAAGTGCTCTTGGCAGCTAGAGAGTGCCGCGTTGGCCACTGCGCATGAAGAAATAACCACCTGCAACGTTTGGTTTAGGTTTTAGGTGCCTTTTTAATTTTATTGCTTAAATCGCATTTTCTCGACGAGCTGAGCACGTTTTCTGAAATGTGCTCCTCCCGTCACTCTGGTTGGGTGCGCATAGAAAAAGTGCTCTTGGCAGCTAGAGAGTGCCGCGTTGACCACTGCGCATGAAGAAATAACCACCCCCAACGTTTGGTTTAGGTTTTAGGTGCATTTTTAATTTTATTGCTTAAATCGCATTTTCTCGTCGAGCTGAGCACGTTTTCTGAAATGTGCTCCTCCCGTCACTCTGGTTGGGTGCGCATAGTAAAAACTGCTCTTGGCAGCTAGAGAGTGCCGCGTTGACCACTGCGCATGAAGAAATAACCACCTGCAACGTTTGGTTTAGGTTTTGGGTGCATTTTTAATTTTATTGCTTAAATCGCATTTTCTGGACGAGCTGAGCACGTTTTCTGAAATGTGCTCCTCCCGTCACTCTGGTTGGGTGCGCATAGGAAAAAGTGCTCTTGGCAGCTAGAGAGTGCCGCGTTGACCTCTGCGCATGAAGAAACGACCATCTGCAACGTTTGGTTTAGGTTTTAGGTGCATTTTTAATTTTATTGCTTAAATCGCATTTTTTTCGACGAGCTGAGCACGTTTTCTGAAATGTGCTCCTCCCGTCACTCTGGTTGGGTGCGCATAGTAAAAAGTGCTCTTGGCAGCTAGAGAGTGCCGCGTTGACCTCTGCGCATGAAGAAATGACCATCTGCAACGTTTGGTTTAGGTTTTAGGTGCATTTTTAATTTTATTGCTTAAATCGCATTTTTTTCGACGAGCTGAGCATGTTTTCTGAAGTGTGCTCCTCCCGTCACTCTGGTTGGATGCGCATAGTAAAAAGTGCTCTTGGCAGCTAGAGAGTGCCGCGTTGACCACTGCGCATGAAGAAATGACCATCTGCAACGTTTGGTTTAGGTTTTAGGTGCATTTTTAATTTTATTGCTTTAATCGCATTTTCTCGACGAGCTGAGCACGTTTTCTGAAATGTGCTCCTCCCGTCACTCTGGTTGGGTGCGCATAGTAAAAAGTGCTCTTGGCAGCTAGAGAGTGCCGCGTTGACCACTGCGCATGAAGAAATAACCACCTGCAACGTTTGGTTTAGGTTTTAGGTGCATTTTTAATTGTATTGCTTAAATCGCATTTTCTCGACGAGCTGAGCACGTTTTTTGAAATGTGCTCCTCCCGTCACTCTGGTTGGGTGCGCATAGTAAAAAGTGCTCTTGGCAGCTAGAGAGTGCCGCGTTGACCACTGCGCATGAAGAAATAACCACCTGCAACGTTTGGTTTAGGTTTTGGGTGCATTTTTAATTTTATTGCTTAAATCGCATTTTCTCGAGCTGAGCACGTTTTCTGAAATGTGCTCCTCCCGTCACTCTGGTTGGGTGCGCATATTAAAAAGTGCTCTTGGCAGCTAGAGAGTGCCGCGTTGACCACTGCGCATGAAGAAATGACCATCTGTAACGTTTGGTTTAGGTTTTAGGTGCATTTTTAATTTTATTGCTTTAATCGCATTTTCTCGACGAGCTGAGCACGTTTTCTGAAATGTGCTCCTCCCGTCACTCTGGTTGGGTGCGCATAGTAAAAAGTGCTCTTGGCAGCTAGAGAGTGCCGCGTTGACCACTGCGCATGAAGAAATAACCACCTGCAACGTTTGGTTTAGGTTTTAGGTGCATTTTTAATTTTATTGCTTAAATCGCATTTTCTCGACGAGCTGAGCACGTTTTCTGAAATGTGCTCCTCCCGTCACTCTGGTTGGGTGCGCATAGTAAAAAGTGCTCTTGGCAGCTAGAGAGTGCCGCGTTGGCCACTGTGCATGAAGAAATAACCACCTGCAACGTTTGGTTTAGGTTTTGGGTGCATTTATAATTTTATTGCTTAAATCGCATTTTCTCGACGAGCTGAGCACGTTTTCTGAAATGTGCTGCTCCCGTCACTCTGGTTGCGTGCGCATAGTAAAAAGTGCTCTTGGCAGCTAGAGAGTGCCGCGTTGACCACTGCGCATGAAGAAATAACCACTTGCAACGTTTGGTTTAGGTTTTGGGTGCATTTTTAATTTTATTGCTTAAATCGCATTTTCTCGACGAGCTGAGCACGTTTTCTTAAATGTGCTCCTCCCGTCACTCTAGTTGGGTGCGCATAGTAAAAAGCGCTCTTGGCAGCTAGAGAGTGCCGCGTTGACCACTGCGCATGAAGAAATAACCACCTGCAACGTTTGGTTTAGGTTTTAGGTGCATTTTTAATTTTATTGCTTAAATCGCATTTTCTCGACGAGCTGAGCACGTTTTCTGAAATGTGCTCCTCCCGTCACTCTGGTTGGGTGTGCATAGTAAAAAGTGCTCTTGGCAGCTAGAGAGTGCCGCGTTGACCACTGCCCATGAAGAAATAACCACCTGCAACGTTTGGTTTAGGTTTTAGGTGGATTTTTAATTTTATTGCTTAAATCGCATTTTCTCGACGAGCTGAGCACGTTTTCTGAAATGTGCTCCTCCCGTCACTCTGGTTGGGTGCGCATAGTAAAAAGTGCTCTTGGCAGCTAGAGAGTGCCGCGTTGGCCACTGCGCATGAAGAAATAACCACCTGCAACGTTTGGTTTAGGTTTTAGGTACATTTTTAATTTTATTGCTTAAATCGCATTTTCTCGACGAGCTGAGCACGTTTTCTGAAATGTGCTCCTCCCGTCACTCTGGTTGTGTGCGCATAGTAAAAAGTGCTCTTGGCAGCTAGAGAGTGCCGCGTTGACCACTGCACATGAAGAAATAACCACCTGCAACGTTTGGTTTAGGTTTTAGGTGCATTTTTAATTTTATTGCTTAAATTGCATTTTCTCGACGAGCTGAGCACGTTTTCTGAAATGTGCTCCTCCCGTCACTCTGGTTGGGTGCGCATAGTAAAAAGTGCTCTTGGCAGGTAGAGAGTGCCGCGTTGACCACTGCGCATGAAGAAATCACCATCTGCAACGTTTGGTTTAGGTTTTAGGTGCATTTTAAATTTTATTGCTTAAATCGCATTTTCTCGACGAGCTGAGCACGTTTTCTGAATGTGCTCCTTCCGTCACTCTGGTTGGGTGCGCATAGTAAAAAGTGCTCTTGGCAGCTAGAGAGTGCCGCGTTGACCACTGCGCATGAAGAAATGACCATTTGCAACGTTTGGTTTAGGTTTTAGGTGCATTTTTAATTTTATTGCTTAAATCGCATTTTCTCGACGAGCTGAGCACGTTTTCTGAAATGTGCTCCTCCCGTTACTCTGGTTGGGTGCGCGTAGTAAAAAGTGCTCTTGGCAGCTAGAGAGTGCCGCGTTGACCACTGCGCATGAAGAAATAACCACCTGCAACGTTTGGTTTAGGTTTTGGGTGCATTTTCAATTTTATTGCTTAAATCGCATTTTCTCGACGAGCTGAGCACGTTTTCTGAAATGTGCTCCTCCCGTCACTCTGGTTGGGTGCGCATAGTAAAAAGTGCTCTTGGCAGCTAGAGAGTGCCGCGTTGACCACTGCGCATGAAGAAATAACCACCTGCAACGTTTGGTTTAGGTTTTAGGTGCAGTTTTAATTTTATTGTTTAAATTGCATTTTCTCGACGAGCTGAGCACGTTTTCTGAAATATGCTCCTCCCGTCACTCTGGTCGGGTGCGCATAGTAAAAAGTGCTCTTGGCAGCTAGAGAGTGCCGCGTTGACCACTGCGCATGAAGAAATAACCACCTGCAACGTTTGGTTTAGGTTTTAGGTGACTTTTTAATTTTATTGCTTAAATCGCATTTTCTCGACGAGCTGAGCACGTTTTCTTAAATGTGCTCCTCCCGTCACTCTGGTCGGGTGCGCATAGTAAAAAGTGCTCTTGGCAGCTAGAGAGTGCCGCGTTGACCACTGCGCATGAAGAAATGACCATCCGCAACGTTTGGTTTAGGTTTTAGGTGCATTTTTAATTTTATTGCTTAAATCGCATTTTCTCGACGAGCTGAGCCCGTTTTCTGAAATGTGCTCCTCCCGTCACTCTGGTTGGGTGCGCATAGTAAAAAGTTCTCTTGGCAGCTACAGAGTGCCGCGTTGACCACTGCGCATGAAGAAATGACCATCTGCAACGTTTGGTTTAGGTTTTAGATGCATTTTTAATTTTATTAATTAAATCGCATTTTCTCGACGAGCTGAGCATGTTTTCTGAAATGTGCTCCTCCCGTCAGTCTGGTTGGGTGCGCATAGTAAAAGTGCTCTTGGCAGCTAGAGAGTGCCGCGTTGACTGCTGCACATGAAGAAATAACCACGTGCAACGTTTGGTTTAGGTTTTAGGTGCATTTTTAATTTTATTGCTTAAATCGCATTTTCTCGACGAGCTGAGCACGTTTTCTGAAATGTGCTCCTCCCGTCACTCTGGTTGGGTGCGCATAGTAAAAAGTGCTCTTGGCAGCTAGAGAGTGCCGCGTTGACCACTGCGCATGAAGAAATAACCACCTGCAACGTTTGGTTTAGGTTTTGGGTGCATTTTTAATTTTATTGCTTAAATCGCATTTTCTCGACGAGCTGAGCACGTTTTCTGAAATGTGCTCCTCCCGTCACTCTGGTTGGGTGCCCATAGTAAAAAGTGCTCTTGGCAGCTAGAGAGTGCCGCGTTGACCACTGCGCATGAAGAAATAACCACCCGCAACGTTTGGTTTAGGTTTTACGTGCATTTTTAATTTTATTGCTTAAATCGCATTTTCTCGACGAGCTGAGCACGTTTTCTTAAATGTGCTCCTCCCGTCACTCTGGTTGGGTGCGCATAGTAAAAAGTGCTCTTGGCAGCTAGAGAGTGCCGCGTTGACCACTGTGCATGAAGAAATAACAACGTGCAACGTTTGTTTTAGGTTTTGGGTGCATTTTTAATTTTATTGCTTAAATCGCATTTTCTCGTCGAGCTGAGCACGTTTTCAGAAATGTGCTCCTCCCGTCACTCTGGTTGGGTGTGCATAGTAAAAAGTGCTCTTGGCAGCTAGAGAGTGCCGCGTTGACCACTGCGCATGAAGAAATGACCATCTGCAACGTTTGGTTTAGGTTTTGGGTGCATTTTTAATTTTATTGCTTAAATCGCATTTTCTCGACGAGCTGAGCACGTTTTCTGAAATGTGCTCCTCCCGTCACTCTGGTTGGGTGCGCATAGTAAAAAGTGCTCTTGGCAGCTAGAGAGTGTCGCGTTGACCACTGCGCATGAAGAAATAACCACCTGCAACGTTTGGTTTAGGTTTTAGGTGCATTTTTAATTTTATTGCTTAAATCGCATTTTCTCGACGAGCTGAGCACGTTTTCTGAAATGTGCTCCTCCCGTCACTCTGGTTGGGTGCGCATAGTAAAAAGTACTCTTGGCAGCTAGAGAGTGCCGCGTTGACCACTGCCCATGAAGAAATAACCACCTGCAACGTTTGGTTTAGTTTTTAGGTGCATTTTTAATTTTATTGCTTAAATCGCATTTTCTCGACGAGCTGAGCACGTTTTCTGAAATGTGCTCCTCCCGTCACTCTGGTTGGGTGCGCATAGTAAAAAGTACTCTTGGCAGCTAGAGAGTGCCGCGTTGACCACTGCCCATGAAGAAATAACCACCTGCAACGTTTGGTTTAGGTTTTAGGTGCATTTTTAATTTTATTGCTTAAATCGCATTTTCTCGACGAGCTGAGCACGTTTTCTGAAATGTGCTCCTCCCGTCACTCTGGTTGGGTGCGCATAGTAAAAAGTGCTCTTGGCAGCTAGAGAGTGCCGCGTTGACCACTGCGCATGAAGAAATAACCACCCGCAACGTTTGGTTTAGGTTTTAGGTGCATTTTTAATTTTATTGCTTAAATCGCATTTTCTCGACGAGCTGAGCACGTTTTCTGAAATGTGCTCCTCCCGTCACTCTGGTTGGGTGCGCATAGTAAAAAGTGCTCTTGGCAGCTCGAGAGTGCCGCGTTGACCACTGCGCATGAAGAAATAACCACGTGCAACGTTTGTTTTAGGTTTTGGGTGCATTTTTAATTTTATTGCTTAAATCGCATTTTCTCGTCGAGCTAAGCACGTTTTCAGAAATGTGCTCCTCCCGTCACTCTGGTTGGGTGCGCATAGTAAAAAGTGCTCTTGGCAGCTAGAGAGTGCCGCGTTGACCATTGCGCATGAAGAAATAACCACCTGCAACGTTTGGTTTAGGTTTTAGGTGCATTTTTAATTTTATTGCTTAAATCGCATTTTCTCGACGAGCTGAGCACGTTTTCTGAAATGTGCTCCTCCCGTCACTCTGGTTGGGTGCGCATAGTAAAAAGTGCTCTTGGCAGCTAGAGAGTGTCGCGTTGACCACTGCGCATGAAGAAATAACCACCTGCAACGTTTGGTTTAGGTTTTAGGTGCATTTTTAATTTTATTGCTTAAATCGCATTTTCTCGACGAGCTGAGCACGTTTTCTGAAATGTGCTCCTCCCGTCACTCTGGTTGGGTGCGCATAGTAAAAAGTGCTCTTGGCAGGTAGAGAGTGCCGCGTTGACCACTGCGCATGAAGAAATGACCATCTGCAACGTTTGGTTTAGGTTTTAGGTGCATTTTTAATTTTATTGCTTAAATCGCATTTTCTCGACGAGCTGAGCACGTTTTCTGAATGTGCTCCTTCCGTCACTCTGGTTGGGTGCGCATAGTAAAAAGTGCTCTTGGCAGCTAGAGAGTGCCGCGTTGACCACTGCGCATGAAGAAATGACCATTTGCAACGTTTGGTTTAGGTTTTAGGTGCATTTTTAATTTTATTGCTTAAATCGCATTTTCTCGACGAGCTGAGCACGTTTTCTGAAATGTGCTCCTCCCGTTACTCTGGTTGGGTGCGCATAGTAAAAAGTGCTCTTGGCAGCTAGAGAGTGCCGCGTTGACCACTGCGCATGAAGAAATAACCACCTGCAACGTTTGGTTTAGGTTTTGGGTGCATTTTTAATTTTATTGCTTAAATCGCATTTTCTCGACGAGCTGAGCACGTTTTCTGAAATGTGCTCCTCCCGTCACTCTGGTTGGGTGCGCATAGTAAAAAGTGCTCTTGGCAGCTAGAGAGTGCCGCGTTGACCACTGCGCATGAAGAAATAACCACCTGCAACGTTTGGTTTAGGTTTTAGGTGCATTTTTAATTTTATTGCTTAAATCGCATTTTCTCGACGAGCTGAGCACGTTTTCTGAAATGTGCTCCTCCCGTCACTCTGGTTGGGTGCGCATAGTAAAAAGTACTCTTGGCAGCTAGAGAGTGCCGCGTTGACCACTGCCCATGAAGAAATAACCACCTGCAACGTTTGGTTTAGGTTTTAGGTGCATTTTTAATTTTATTGCTTAAATCGCATTTTCTCGACGAGCTGAGCACGTTTTCTGAAATGTGCTCCTCCCGTCACTCTGGTTGGGTGCGCATAGTAAAAAGTACTCTTGGCAGCTAGAGAGTGCCGCGTTGACCACTGCGCATGAAGAAATGACCATCTGCAACGTTTGGTTTAGGTTTTGGGTGCATTTTTGCTTTTATTGCTTAAATCGCATTTTCTCGACGAGCTGAGCACGTTTTCTGAAATGTGCTCCTCCCGTCACTCTGGTTGGGTGCACATAGTAAAAAGTGCTCTTGGCAGCTAGAGAGTCCCGCGTTGACCACTGCGCATGAAGAAATAACCACCTGCAACGTTTGGTTTAGGTTTTAGGTGCATTTTTAATTTTATTGCTTAAATCGCATTTTCTCGACGAGCTGAGCACGTTTTCTGAAATGTGCTCCTCCCGTTACTCTGGTTGGGTCTGCATAGTAAAAAGTGCTCTTGGCAGCTAGAGAGTGCCGCGTTGACCACTGCGCATGAAGAAATGACCATCTGCAACGTTTGGTTTAGGTTTTGGGTGCATTTTTCATTTTATTGCTTAAATCGCCTTTTCTCGACGAGCTGAGCACGTTTTCTGAAATGTGCTCCTCCCGTCACTCTGGTTGGGTGCGCATAGTAAAAAGTGCTCTTGGCAGCTAGAGAGTGCCGCGTTGACCATTGCGCATGAAGAAATAACCACCTGCAACGTTTGGTTTAGGTTTTAGGTGCATTTTTAATTTTATTGCTTAAATCGCATTTTCTCGACGAGCTGAGAACGTTTTCTGAAATGTGCTCCTCCCGTCACTCTGGTTGGGTGCGCATAGTAAAAAGTGCTCTTGGCAGCTAGAGAGTGCCGCGTTGACCACTGCGCATGAAGAAATAACCACCTGCAACGTTTGGTTTAGGTTTTGGGTGCATTTTTAATTTTATTGCTTTAATCGCATTTTCTCGTCGAGCTGAGCACGTTTTCTGAAATGTGCTCCTCCCGTCACTCTGGTCGGGTGCGCATAGTAAAAAGTGCTCTTGGCAGCTAGAGAGTGCCGCGTTGACCACTGCGCATGAAGAAATGACCATCTGCAACGTTTGGTTTAGGTTTTGGGTGCATTTTTAATTTTATTGCTTAAATCGTATTTTCTCGACGAGCTGAGCACGTTTTCTGAAATGTGCTCCTCCCGTCACTCAGGTTGGGTGCGCATAGTAAAAAGTGCTCTTGGCAGCTAGAGAGTGCCGCGTTGACCACTGCGCATGAAGAAATAACCACCTGCAACGTTTGGTTTAGGTTTTAGGTGCATTTTTAATTTTATTGCTTAAATCGCTTTTTCTGGACGAGCTTAGCACGTTTTCTGAAATGTGCTCCTCCCGTCACTCTGGTTGGGTGCGCATAGTAAAAAGTGCTCTTGGCAGCTAGAGAGTGCCGCGTTGACCACTGCGCATGAAGAAATAACCACCCGCAACGTTTGGTTTAGGTTTTAGGTGCATTTTTAATTTCATTGCTTAAATCGCATTTTCTCGACGAGCTGAGCACGTTTTCTGAAATGTGCTCCTCCCGTCACTCTGGTTGGGTGCGCATAGTAAAAAATGCTCTTGGCAGCTAGAGAGTGCCACGTTGACGGCTGCACATGAAGAAATAACCACCTGCAACGTTTGGTTTAGGTTTAAGGTGCATTTTTTATTTTATTGCTTAAATCGCATTTTCTCGACGAGCTGAGCACGTTTTCTGAAATGTGCTCCTCCCGTCACTCTGGTTGGGTGCGCATAGTAAAAAGTGCTCTTGGCAGCTAGAGAGTGCCGCGTTGACCACTGCGCATGAAAAAATAACCACTTGCAACGTTTGGTTCAGGTTTTGGGTGCATTTTTAATTTTATTGCTTAAATCGCATTTTCTCGACGAGCTGAGCACGTTTTCTGAAATGTGCTCCTCCCGTCACTCTGGTTGGGTGCGCATAGTAAAAAGTGCTCTTGGCAGCTAGAGAGTGCCGCGTTGACCACTGCGCATGAAGAAATAACCACCTGCAACGTTTGGTTTAGGTTTTAGGTGCATTTTTAATTTTATTGCTTAAATCACATTTTCTCGACGAGCTGAGCACGTTTTCTGAAATGTGCTCCTCCCGTCACTCTGGCTGGGTGCGCGAAGTAAAAAGTGCTCTTGGCAGCTAGAGAGTGCCGAGTTGACCACTGCCCATGAAGAAATAACCACCTGCAACGTTTGGTTTAGGTTTTAGGTGCATCTTTAATTTTCTTGCTTAAATCGCAATTCCTGGACGAGCTGAGCACGTTTTCTGAAATGTGCTCCTCCCGTCACTCTGGTTGGGTGCGCATAGTAAAAAGTGCTCTTGGCAGCTAGAGAGTGCCGCGTTGACCACTGCGCATGAAGAAATGACCACATGCAACGTTTGGTTTAGGTTTTGGGTGCATTTTTAATTTTATTGCTTAAATCGCATTTTCTCGACGAGCTGAGCACGTTTTCTGAAATGTGCTCCTCCCGTCACTCTGGTTGGGTGCGCATATTAAAAAGTGCTCTTGGCAGCTAGAGAGTGCCGCGTTGACCACTGCGCATGAAGAAATAACCACCTGCAACGTTTGGTTTAGGTTTTAGGTGCATTTTTAATTTTATTGCTTAAATCGCATTTTCTCGACGAGCTGAGCATGTTTTCTGAAATGTGCTCCTCCCGTCACTCTGGTTGGGTGCGCATAGTAAAAAGTGCTCTTGGCAGCTAGAGAGTGCCGCGTTGACCATTGCGCATGAAGAAATAACCACCTGCAACGTTTGGTTTAGGTTTTAGGTGCATTTTTAATTTTATTGCTTAAATCGCATTTTCTCGACGAGCTGAGCACGTTTTCTGAAATGTGCTCCTCCCGTCACTCTGGTTGGGTGCGCATAGTAAAAAGTGCTCTTGGCAGCTAGAGAGTGCCGCGTTGACCACTGCGCATGAAGAAATAACCACCTGCAACGATTGGTTTAGGTTTTAGGTGCATTTTTAATTTTATTGCTTAAATCGCATTTTCTCGACGAGCTGAGCACGTTTTCTGAAATGTGCTCCTCCCGTCACTCTGGTTGGGTGCGCATAGTAAAAAGTGCTCTTGGCAGCTAGAGAGTGCCGCGTTGACCACTGCGCATGAAGAAATAACCACCTGCAACGTTTGGTTTAGGTTTTAGGTGCATTTTTAATTTTATTGCTTAAATCGCTTTTTCTGGACGAGCTGAGCACGTTTTCTGAAATGTGCTCCTCCCGTCACTCTGGTTGGGTGCGCATAGTAAAAAGTGCTCTTGGCAGCTAGAGAGTGCCGCGTTGACCACTGCGCATGAAGAAATAACCACCTGCAACGTTTGGTTTAGGTTTTAGGTGCATTTTTAATTTTATTGCTTAAATCGCATTTTCTCGACGAGCTGAGCACGTTTTCTGAAATGTGCTCCTCCCGTCACTCTGGTTGGGTGCGCATAGTAAAAAGTGCTCTTGGCAGCTAGAGAGTGCCACGTTGACGGCTGCACATGAACAAATAACCACCTGCACCGTTTGGTTTAGGTTTAAGGTGCATTTTTTATTTTATTGCTTAAATCGCATTTTCTCGACGAGCTGAGCACGTTTTCTGAAATGTGCTCCTCCCGTCACTCTGGTTGGGTGCGCATAGTAAAAAGTGCTCTTGGCAGCTAGAGAGTGCCGCGTTGACAACTGCGCATGAAGTAAAAAACACTTGCAACGTTTGGTTTAGGTTTTGGGTGCATTTTTAATTTTATTGCTTAAATCGCATTTTCTCGACGAGCTGAGCACGTTTTCTGAAATGTGCTCCTCCCGTCACTCTGGTTGGGTGCGCATAGTAAAAAGTGCTCTTGGCAGCTAGAGAGTGCCGCGTTGACCACTGCCCATGAAGAAATAACCACCTGCGACGTTTGGTTTAGGTTTTAGGTGGATTTTTAATTTTATTGCTTAAATCGTATTTTCTCGACGAGCTGAGCACGTTTTCTGAAATGTGCTCCTCCCGTCACTCTGGTTGGGTGCGCATAGTAAAAAGTGCTCTTGGCAGCTAGAGAATGCCGCGTTGACCACTGCACATGAAGAAATAACCACCTGCAACGTTTGGTTTAGGTTTTGGGTGCATTTTTAATTTTATTGCTTAAATCGCATTTTCTCGACGAGCCGAGCACGTTTTCTGAAATGTGCTCCTCCCGTCACTCTGGTTGGGTGCGCATAGTAAAAAGTGCTCTTGGCAGCTAGAGAGTGCCGCGTTGACCACTGCGCATGAAGAAATAACCACCTGCAACGTTTGGTTTAGGTTTTGGGTGCATTTTTAATTTTATTGCTTAAATCGCATTTTCTCGTCGAGCTGAGCACGTTTTCTGAAATGTGCTCCTCCCGTCACTCTGGTCGGGTGCGCATAGTAAAAAGTGCTCTTGGCAGCTAGAGAGTGCCGCGTTGACCACTGCGCATGAAGAAATAACCACCCGCAACGTTTGGTTTAGGTTTTACGTGCATTTTTAATTTTATTGCTTAAATCGCATTTTCTCGACGAGCTGAGCACGTTTTCTGAAATGTGCTCCTCCCGTCACTCTGGTTGGGTGCGCATAGTAAAAAGTGCTCTTGGCAGCTAGAGAGTGCCGCGTTGACCACTGCGCATGAAGAAATAACCACGTGCAACGTTTTTTTTAGGTTTTGGGTGCATTTTTAATTTTATTGCTTAAATCGCATTTTCTCGTTGAGCTGAGCACGTTTTCAGAAATGTGCTCCTCCCGTCATTCTGGTTGGGTGTGCATAGTAAAAAGTGCTCTTGGCAGCTAGAGAGTTCCGCGTTGACCACTGCGCATGAAGAAATGACCATCTGCAACGTTTGGTTTAGGTTTTGGGTGCATTTTTAATTTTATTGCTTAAATCGCATTTTCTCGACGAGCTGAGCACGTTTTCTGAAATGTGCTCCTCCCGTCATTCTGGTTGGGTGCGCATAGTAAAAAGTGCTCTTGGCAGCTAGAGAGTGCCGCGTTGACCATTGCGCATGAAGAAATAACCACCTGCAACGTTTGGTTTAGGTTTTGGGTGCATTTTTAATTTTATTGCTTAAATCGCATTTTCTCGACGAGCTGAGCACGTTTTCTGAAATATGCTCCTCCCGTCACTCTGGTTGGGTGCGCATAGTAAAAAGTGCTCTTGGCAGCTAGAGAGTGCCGCGTTGACCACTGCGCATGAAGAAATAACCACCTGCAACGTTTGGTTTAGGTTTTAGGTGCATTTTTAATTTTATTGCTTAAATCGTATTTTCTCGACGAGCTGAGCACGTTTTCTGAAATGTGCTCCTCCCGTCACTCTGGTTGGGTGCGCATAGTAAAAAGTGCTCTTGGCAGCTAGAGAGTGCCACGTTGACCACTGCGCATGAAGAAATAACCACCTGCAACGTTTGGTTTAGGTTTTAGGTGCATTTTTAATTTTATTGCTTAAATCGCATTTTCTCGATGAGCTGAGCACGTTTTCTGAAATGTGCTCCTCCCGTCACTCTGGTTGGGTGCGCATAGTAAAAAGTGCTCTTGGCAGCAAGAGAGTGCCGCGTTGACCATTGCGCATGAAGAAATAACCACCTGCAACGTTAGGTTTAGGTTTTAGGTGCATTTTTAATTTTATTGCTTTGATCGCATTTTCTCGACGAGCTGAGCACGTTTTCTGAAATGTGCTCCTCCCGTCACTCTGGTTGGGTGCGCATAGTAAAAGGTGCTCTTGGCAGCTAGAGAGTGCCGCGTTGACCACTGTGCATGAAGAAATAACCACCTGCAACGTTTGGTTTAGGTTTTAGGTGCATTTTTAATTTTATTGCTTAAATCGCATTTTCTCGACGAGCTGAGCACGTTTTCTGAAATGTGCTCCTCCCGTCACTCTGGTCGGGTGCGCATAGTAAAAAGTGCTCTTGGCAGCTAGAGAGTGCCGCGTTGACTGCTGCACATGAAGAAATAACCACCCCCAACGTTTGGTTTAGGTTTTAGGTGCATTTTTAATTTTATTGCTTAAATCGCATCTTCTCGACGAGCTGAGCATCTTTTCTGAAATGTGCTCCTCCCGTCACTCTGGTTGGGTGCGCATAGTAAAAAGTGCTCTTGGCAGCTAGAGAGTGCCGCGTTGACTACTGCGCATGAAGAAATGACCATCTGCAACGTTTGGTTTAGGTTTTAGGTGCATTTTTAATTTTATTCCTTTAATCGCATTTTCTCGACGAGCTGAGCACGTTTTCTGAAATGTGCTCCTCCCGTCACTCTGGTTGGGTGCGCATAGTAAAAAGTGCTCTTGGCAGCTAGAGAGTGCCGCGTTGACAACTGCGCATGAAGAAATAACCACGTGCAACGTTTGTTTTAGGTTTTGGGTGCATTTTTAATTTTTGTGCTTAAATCGCATTTTCTCGACGAGCGGAGCACGTTTTCTGAAATGCGCTCCTCCCGTCACTCTGGTCGGGTGCGCATAGTAAAAAGTGCTCTTGGCAGCTAGAGAGTGCCGCGTTGACTGCTGCACATGAAGAAATAACCACCCCCAACGTTTGGTTTAGGTTTTAGGTGCATTTTTAATTTTATTGCTTAAATCGCATTTTCTCGACGAGCTGAGCACGTTTTCTGAAATGTGCTCCTCCCGTCACTCTGGTTGGGTGCGCATAGTAAAAAGTGCTCTTGGCAGCTAGAGAGTGCCGCGTTGACCACTGCGCATGAAGAAATAACCACCTGCAACGTTTGGTTTAGGTTTTAGGTGCATTTTTAATTTCATTGCTTAAATCGCATTTTCTCGACGAGCTGAGCACGTTTTCTGAAATGTGCTCCTCCCGTCACTCTGGTTGGGTGCGCATAGTAAAAAGTACTCTTGGCAGCTAGAGAGTGCCGCGTTGACTGCTGCACATGAAGAAATAACCACCCCCAACGTTTGGTTTAGGTTTTAGGTGCATTTTTAATTTTATTGCTTAAATCGCATTTTCTCGACGAGCTGAGCACGTTTTCTGAAATGTGCTCCTCCCGTCACTCTGGTTGGGTGCGCATAGTAAAAAGTGCTCTTGGCAGCTAGAGAGTGCCGCGTTGGCCACTGCGCATGAAGAAATAACCACCTGCAACGTTTGGTTTAGGTTTTAGGTGCATTTTTAATTTTATTGCTTAAATCGCATTTTCTCGACGAGCTGAGCACGTTTTCTGAAATGTGCTCCTCCCGTCACTCTAGTTGGGTGCGCATAGTAAAAAGCGCTCTTGGCAGCTAGAGAGTGCCGCGTTGACCACTGCGCATGAAGAAATAACCACCTGCAACGTTTGGTTTAGGTTTTAGGTGCATTTTTAATTTTATTGCTTAAATCGCATTTTCTCGACGAGCTGAGCACGTTTTCTGAAATGTGCTCCTCCCGTCACTCTGGTTGGGTGTGCATAGTAAAAAGTGCTCTTGGCAGCTAGAGAGTGCCGCGTTGACCACTGCCCATGAAGAAATAACCACCTGCAACGTTTGGTTTAGGTTTTAGGTGGATTTTTAATTTTATTGCTTAAATCGCATTTTCTCGACGAGCTGAGCACGTTTTCTGAAATGTGCTCCTCCCGTCACTCTGGTTGGGTGCGCATAGTAAAAAGTGCTCTTGGCAGCTAGAGAGTGCCGCGTTGGCCACTGCGCATGAAGAAATAACCACCTGCAACGTTTGGTTTAGGTTTTAGGTACATTTTTAATTTTATAGCTTAAATCGCATTTTCTCGACGAGCTGAGCACGTTTTCTGAAATGTGCTCCTCCCGTCACTCTGGTTGTGTGCGCATAGTAAAAAGTGCTCTTGGCAGCTAGAGAGTGCCGCGTTGACCACTGCACATGAAGAAATAACCACCTGCAACGTTTGGTTTAGGTTTTAGGTGCATTTTTAATTTTATTGCTTAAATTGCATTTTCTCGACGAGCTGAGCACGTTTTCTGAAATGTGCTCCTCCCGTCACTCTGGTTGGGTGCGCATAGTAAAAAGTGCTCTTGGCAGGTAGAGAGTGCCGCGTTGACCACTGCGCATGAAGAAATGACCATCTGCAACGTTTGGTTTAGGTTTTAGGTGCATTTTAAATTTTATTGCTTAAATCGCATTTTCTCGACGAGCTGAGCACGTTTTCTGAATGTGCTCCTTCCGTCACTCTGGTTGGGTGCGCATAGTAAAAAGTGCTCTTGGCAGCTAGAGAGTGCCGCGTTGACCACTGCGCATGAAGAAATAACCACCTGCAACGTTTGGTTTAGGTTTTAGGTGCATTTTTAATTTTATTGCTTAAATCGCATTTTCTCGACGAGCTGAGCACGTTTTCTGAAATGTGCTCCTCCCGTCACTCTGGTTGGGTGCGCATAGTAAAAAGTGCTCTTGGCAGCTAGAGAGTGCCGCGTTGGCCACTGTGCATGAAGAAATAACCACCTGCAACGTTTGGTTTAGGTTTTGGGTGCATTTTTAATTTTATTGCTTAAATCGCATTTTCTCGACGAGCTGAGCACGTTTTCTGAAATGTGCTCCTCCCGTCACTCTGGTTGGGTGCGCATAGTAAAAAGTGCTCTTGGCAGCTAGAGAGTGCCGCGTTGACCACTGCGCATGAAGAAATAACCACTTGCAACGTTTGGTTTAGGTTTTGGGTGCATTTTTAATGTTATTGCTTAAATCGCATTTTCTCGACGAGCTGAGCACGTTTTCTGAAATGTGCTCCTCCCGTCACTCTGGTTGGGTGCGAATAGTAAAAAGCGCTCTTGGCAGCTAGAGAGTGCCGCGTTGACCACTGCGCATGAAGAAATGACCATCTGCAACGTTTGGTTTAGGTTTTAGGTGCATTTTTAATTTTATTGCTTAAATCGCATTTTCTCGACGAGCTGAGCACGTTTTCTGAAACGTGCTCCTCCCGTCACTCTGGTTGGGTGCGCATAGTAAAAAGTGCTCTTGGCAGCTAGAGAGTGCCGCGTTGACTGCTGCGCATGAAGAAATAACCACCTGCAACGTTTGGTTTAGGTTTTAGGTGAATTTTTAATTTTATTGCTTAAATCGCATTTTCTCGACGAGCTGAGCACGTTTTCTGAAATATGCTCCTCCCGTCACTCTGGTTGGGTGCGCATGGTAAAAAGTGCTCTTGGCAGCTAGAGAGTGCCACGTTGACCACTGCGCATGAAGAAATAACCGCCTGCAACGTTTGGTTTAGGTATTAGGTGCATTTTTAATTTTATTGCTTAAATCGCATTTTCTCAACGAGCTGAGCACGTTTTCTGAAATGTGCTCCTCCCGTCACTCTGGTTGGGTGCGCATAGTAAAAAGTGCTCTTGGCAGCTAGAGAGTGCCGCGTTGACCACTGCGCATGAAGAAATAACCACCTGCAACCTTTGGTTTAGGTTTTAGGTGCATTTTTAATTTTATTGCTTAAATCGCATTTTCTCGACGAGCTGAGCACGTTTTCTGAAATGTGCTCCTCCCGTCACTCTGGTTGGGTGCGCATAGTAAAAACTGCTCTTGGCAGCTAGAGAGTGCCGCGTTGACCACTGCGCATGAAGAAATAACCACCTGCAACGTTTGGTTTAGGTTTTAGGTGCATTTTTAATTTTATTGCTTAAATCGCATTTTCTCGACGAGCTGAGCACGTTTTCTGAAATGTGCTCCTCCCGTCACTCTGGTTGGGTGCGCATAGTAAAAAGTGCTCTTGGCAGCTAGAGAGTGCCGCGTTGACCACTGCGCATGAAGAAATAACCACCTGCAACGTTTGGTTTAGGTTTTAGGTGCATTTTAAATTTTATTGCTTAAATCGCATTTTCTCGACGAGCTGAGCACGTTTTCTGAAATGTGCTCCTCCCGTCACTCTGGTTGGGTGCGCATAGTAAAAAGTGCTCTTGGCAGCTAGAGAGTGCCGCGTTGACCACTGCGCATGAAGAAATAACCACCTACAACGTTTGGTTTAGGTTTTAGGTGCATTTTTAATTTTATTGCTTAAATTGCATTTTCTCGACGAGCTGAGCACGTTTTCTGAAATGTGCTCCTCCCGTCACTCTGGTTGGGTGCGCATAGTAAAAAGTGCTCTTGGCAGCTAGAGAGTGCCGCGTTGACCACTGCGCATGAAGAAATAACCACCTGCAACGTTTGGTTTAGGTTTTGGGTGCATTTTTAATTTTATTGCTTAAATCGCATTTTCTGGACGAGCTGAGCACGTTTTCTGAAATGTGCTCCTCCCGTCACTCTGGTTGGGTGCGCATAGTAAAAAGTGCTCTTGGCAGCTAGAGAGTGCCGCGTTAACCACTGCGCATGAAGAAATGACCATCTGCAACGTTTGGTTAAGGTTTTAGGTGCATTTTTAATATTATTGCTTAAATCGCATTTTCTCGACGAGCTGAGCATGTTTTCTGAAATGTGCTCCTCCCGTCACTCTGGTTGGGTGCGCATAGTAAAAAGTGCTCTTGGCAGCTAGAGAGTGCCGCGTTGACCACTGCGCATGAAGAAATAACCACCTGCAACGTTTGGTTTAGGTTTTACGTGCATTTTTAATTTTATTGCTTAAATCGCATTTTCTCGACGAGCCCAGCACGTTTTCTGAAATGTGCTCCTCCCGTCACTCTGGTTGGGTGCGCATAGTAAAAAGTGCTCTTGGCAGCTAGAGAGTGCCGCGTTGACCACTGCGCATGAAGAAATAACCACCTGCAACGTTTGGTTTAGGTTTTAGGTGCATTTTTAATTGTATTGCTTAAATCGCATTTTCTCGACGAGCTGAGCACGTTTTCTGAAATGTGCTCCTCCCGTCACTCTGGTTGGGTGCGCATAGTAAAAAGTGCTCTTGGCAGCTAGAGAGTGCCGCGTTGACCACTGCGCATGAAGAAATAACCACCTGCAACGTTTGGTTTAGGTTTTGGGTGCATTTTTAATTTTATTGCTTAAATCGCATTTTCTCGTCGAGCTGAGCACGTTTTCTGAAATGTGCTCCTCCCGTAACTCTGGTCGGGTGCGCATAGTAAAAAGTGCTCTTGGCAGCTAGAGAGTGCCGCGTTGACCACTGCGCATGAAGAAATGACCATCTGCAACGTTTGGTTTAGGTTTTGGGTGCATTTTTAATTTTATTGCTTAAATCGCATTTTCTCGACGAGCTGAGCACGTTTTCTGAAATGTGCTCCTCCCGTCTTTCTGGTTGGGTGCGCATAGTAAAAAGTGCTCTTGGCAGCTAGAGAGTGCCGCGTTGACCACTGCGCATGAAGAAATAACCACCTGCAACGTTTGGTTTAGGTTTTGGGTGCATTTTTAATTTTATTGCTTAAATCGCATTTTCTGGACGAGCTGAGCACGTTTTCTGAAATGTGCTCCTCCCGTCACTCTGGTTGGGTGTGCATAGTAAAAAGTGCTCTTGGCAGCTAGAGAGTGCCGCGTTGACCACTGCGCATGAAGAAATGACCATCTGCAACGTTTGGTTTAGGTTTTAGGTGCATTTTTAATATTATTGCTTAAATCGCATTTTCTCGACGAGCTGAGCATGTTTTCTGAAATGTGCTCCTCCCGTCACTGTGGTTGGGTGCGCATAGTAAAAAGTGCTCTTGGCAGCTAGAGAGTGCCGCGTTGACCACTGCGCATGAAGGAATGACCATCTGCAACGTTTGGTTTAGGTTTTAGGTGCATTTTTAATTTTATTGCTTTAATCGCATTTTCTCGACGAGCTGAGCACCTTTTCTGAAATGTGCTCCTCCCGTCACTCTGGTTGGGTGCGCATAGTAAAAAGTGCTCTTGGCAGCTAGAGAGTGCCGCGTTGACCACGGCGCATGAAGAAATGACCATCTGCAACGTTTGGTTTAGGTTTTAGGTGCATTTTTAATTTTATTGCTTTGATCGCATTTTCTCGACGAGCTGAGCACGTTTTCTGAAATGTGCTCCTCCCGTCACTCTGGTTGGGTGCGCATAGTAAAAAGTGCTCTTGGCAGCTAGAGAGTGCCGCGTTGACCACTGCGCATGAAGAAATAACCACCTGCAACGTTTGGTTTAGGTTTTAGGTGCATTTTTAATTTTATTGCTTGAATCGCATTTTCTCGACGAGCTGAGCACGTTTTCTGAAATGTGCTCCTCCCGTCACTCTGGTTGTGTGCGCATAGTAAAAAGTGCTCTTGGCAGCTAGAGAGTGCCGCGGTGACCACTGCACATGAAGAAATAACCACCTGCAACGTTTGGTTTAGGTTTTAGGTGCATTTTTAATTTTATTGCTTAAATCGCATTTTCTCGACGAGCTGAGAACGTTTTCTGAAATGTGCTCCTCCCGTCACTCTGGTTGGGTGCGCATAGTAAAAAGTGCTCTTGGCAGGTAGAGAGTGCCTCGTTGACCACTGCGCGTGAAGAAATGACCATCTGCAACGTTTGGTTTAGGTTTTAGGTGCATTTTTAATTTTATTGCTTAAATCGCATTTTCTCGACGAGCTGAGCACGTTTTCTGAATGTGCTCCTTCCGTCACTCTGGTTGGGTGCGCATAGTAAAAAGTGCTCTTGGCAG
The DNA here is from genome assembly GCF_024217435.2 of Syngnathus scovelli. Classification (NCBI taxonomy): domain Eukaryota; kingdom Metazoa; phylum Chordata; class Actinopteri; order Syngnathiformes; family Syngnathidae; genus Syngnathus; species Syngnathus scovelli. Next base: position 16,700,518 of record NC_090851.1, on the reverse strand, counting down.
CTAGAGAGTGCCGCGTTGACCACTGCGCATGAAGAAATGACCATTTGCAACGTTTGTTTTAGGTTTTAGGTGCATTTTTAATTTTATTGCTTAAATCGCATTTTCTCGACGAGCTGAGCACGTTTTCTGAAATGTGCTCCTCCCGTTACTCTGGTTGGGTGCGCATAGTAAAAAGTGCTCTTGGCAGCTAGAGAGTGCCGCGTTGACCACTGCGCATGAAGAAATAACCACCTGCAACGTTTGGTTTAGGTTTTGGGTGCATTTTTAATTTTATTGCTTAAATCGCATTTTCTCGTCGAGCTGAGCACGTTTTCTGAAATGTGCTCCTCCCGTCACTCTGGTTGGGTGCGCATAGTAAAAAGTGCTCTTGGCAGCTAGAGAGTGCCGCGTTGACCACTGCGCATGAAGAAATGACCATCTGCAACGTTTGGTTTAGGTTTTGGGTGCATTTTTGCTTTTATTGCTTAAATCGCATTTTCTCGACGAGCTGAGCACGTTTTCTGAAATGTGCTCCTCCCGTCACTCTGGTTGGGTGCACATAGTAAAAAGTGCTCTTGGCAGCTAGAGAGTCCCGCGTTGACCACTGCGCATGAAGAAATAACCACCTGCAACGTTTGGTTTAGGTTTTAGGTGCATTTTTAATTTTATTGCTTAAATCGCATTTTCTCGACGAGCTGAGCACGTTTTCTGAAATGTGCTCCTCCCGTTACTCTGGTTGGGTCTGCATAGTAAAAAGTGCTCTTGGCAGCTAGAGAGTGCCGCGTTGACCACTGCGCATGAAGAAATGACCATCTGCAACGTTTGGTTTAGGTTTTGGGTGCATTTTTCATTTTATTGCTTAAATCGCCTTTTCTCGACGAGCTGAGCACGTTTTCTGAAATGTGCTCCTCCCGTCACTCTGGTTGGGTGAGCATCGTAAAAAGTGCTCTTGGCAGCTAGAGAGTGCCGCGTTGACCATTGCGCATGAAGAAATAACCACCTGCAACGTTTGGTTTAGGTTTTAGGTGCATTCTTAATTTTATTGCTTAAATCGCATTTTCTCGACGAGCTGAGCACGTTTTCTGAAATATGCTCCTCCCGTCACTCTGGTTGGGTGCGCATAGTAAAAAGTGCTCTTGGCAGCTAGAGACTGCCGCGTTGACCACTGCGCATGAAGAAATAACCACCTGCAACGTTTGGTTTAGGTTTTGGGTGCATTTTTAATTTTATTGCTTAAATCGCATTTTCTCGTCGAGCTGAGCACGTTTTCTGAAATGTGCTCCTTCCGTCACTCTGGTTGGGTGCGCATAGTAAAAAGTGCTCTTGGCAGCTAGAGAGTGCCGCGTTGACCACTGCGCATGGAGAAATGACCATCTGCAACGTTTGGTTTAGGTTTTAGGTGCATTTTTAATTTTATTGCTTTGATCGCATTTTCTCGACGAGCTGAGCACGTTTTCTGAAATGTGCTCCTCCCGTCACTCTGGTTGGGTGCGCATAGTAAAACGTGCTCTTGGCAGCTAGAGAGTGCCGCGTTGACCACTGCGCATGAAGAAATAACCACCTGCAACGTTTGGTTTAGGTTTTAGGTGCATTTTTAATTTTATTGCTTAAATCGCATTTTCTCGACGAGCTGAGCACGTTTTCTGAAATGTGCTCCTCCCGTCACTCTGGTCGGGTGCGCATAGTAAAAAGTGCTCTTGGCAGCTAGAGAGTGCCGCGTTGACTGCTGCACATGAAGAAATAACCACCCCCAACGTTTGGTTTAGGTTTTAGGTGCATTTTTCATTTTATTGCTTAAATCGCATTTTTTCGACTAGCTGAGCACGTTTTCTGAAATGTGCTCCTCCCGTCACTCTGGTTGGGTGCGCATAGTAAAAAGTTCTCTTGGCAGCTAGAGAGTGCCGCGTTGACCACTGCGCATGAAGAAATAACCACCTGCAACGTTTGGTTTAGGTTTTGGGTGCATTTTTAATTTTATTGCTTAAATCGCATTTTCTCGACGAGCTGAGCACGTTTTCTGAAATGTGCTCCTCCCGTCACTCTGGTTGGGTGCTCATAGTAAAAAGTGCTCTTGGCAGCTAGAGAGTGCCGCGTTGACCACTGCGCATGAAGAAATAACCACCCGCAACGTTTGGTTTAGGTTTTAGGTGCATTTTTAAATTTATTGCTTAAATCGCATTTTCTCGACGAGCTGAGCACGTTTTCTGAAATGTGCTCCTCCCGTCACTCTGGTTGGGTGCGCATAGTAAAAAGTGCTCTTGGCAGCTAGAGAGTGCCGCGTTGACCACTGCGCATGAAGAAATAACCACCTGCAACGTTTGGTTTAGGTTTTGGGTGCATTTTTAATTTTATTGCTTAAATCGCATTTTCTCGTCGAGCTGAGCACGTTTTCTGAAATGTGCTCCTCCCGTCACTCTGGTTGGGTGCGCATAGTAAAAAGTGCTCTTGGCAGCTAGAGAGTGCCGCGTTGACCATTGCGCATGAAGAAATAACCACCTGCAACGTTTGGTTTAGGTTTTAGGTGCATTTTTAATTTTATTGCTTAAATCGCATTTTCTCGACGAGCTGAGCACGTTTTCTGAAATGTGCTCCTCCCGTCACTCTGGTTGGGTGCGCATAGTAAAAAGTGCTCTTGGCAGCTAGAGAGTGCCGCGTTGACCACTGCGCATGAAGAAATAACCACCTGCAACGTTTGGTTTAGGTTTTAGGTGCATTTTTAATTTTATTGCTTAAATCGCATTTTCTCGACGAGCTGAGCACGTTTTCTGAAATGTGCTCCTCCCGTCACTCTGGTTGGGTGCGCATAGTAAAAAGTACTCTTGGCAGCTAAAGAGTGCCGCGTTGACCACTGCCCATGAAGAAATAACCACCTGCAACGTTTGGTTTAGGTTTTAGGTGCATTTTTAATTTTATTGCTTAAATCGCATTTTCTCGACGGCTGAGCACGTTTTCTGAAATGTGCTCCTCCCGTCACTCTGGTTGGGTGCGCATAGTAAAAAGTGCTCTTGGCAGCTAGAGAGTGCCGCGTTGGCCACTGTGCATGAAGAAATAACCACCTGCAACGTTTGGTTTAGGTTTTGGGTGCATTTTTAATTTTATTGCTTAAATCGCATTTTCTCGACGAGCTGAGCACCTTTTCTGAAATGTGCTCCTCCCGTCACTCTGGTTGGGTGCGCATAGTAAAAAGTGCTCTTGGCAGCTAGAGAGTGCCGCGTTGACCACGGCGCATGAAGAAATAACCACCTGCAACGTTTGGTTTAGGTTTTAGGTGCATTTTTAATTTTATTGCTTAAATCGCATTTTCTCGACGAGCTGAGCACGTTTTCTGAAATGTGCTCCTCCCGTCACTCTGGTTGGGTGCGCATAGTAAAAAGTGCTCTTGGCAGCTAGAGAGTGCCGCGTTGGCCACTGTGCATGAAGAAATAACCACCTGCAACGTTTGGTTTAGGTTTTGGGTGCATTTTTAATTTTATTGCTTAAATCGCATTTTCTCGACGAGCTGAGCACGTTTTCTGAAATGTGCTCCTCCCGTCACTCTGGTTGGGTGCGCATAGTAAAAAGTGCTCTTGGCAGCTAGAGAGTGCCGCGTTGACCACTGCGCATGAAGAAATGACCATCTGCAACGTTTGGTTTAGGTTTTAGGTGCATTTTAAATTTTATTGCTTAAATCGCATTTTCTCGACGAGCTGAGCACGTTTTCTGAATGTGCTCCTTCCGTCACTCTGGTTGGGTGCGCATAGTAAAAAGTGCTCTTGGCAGCTAGAGAGTGCCGCGTTGACCACTGCGCATGAAGAAATGACCATTTGCAACGTTTGGTTTAGGTTTTAGGTGCATTTTTAATTTTATTGCTTAAATCGCATTTTCTCGACGAGCTGAGCACGTTTTCTGAAATGTGCTCCTCCCGTTACTCTGGTTGGGTGCGCATAGTAAAAAGTGCTCTTGGCAGCTAGAGAGTGCCGCGTTGACCACTGCGCATGAAGAAATAACCACCTGCAACGTTTGGTTTAGGTTTTGGGTGCATTTTTAATTTTATTGCTTAAATCGCATTTTCTCGACGAGCTGAGCACGTTTTCTGAAATGTGCTCCTCCCGTCACTCTGGTTGGGTGCGCATAGTAAAAAGTGCTCTTGGCAGCTAGAGAGTGCCGCGTTGACCACTGCGCATGAAGAAATAACCACCTGCAACGTTTGGTTTAGGTTTTAGGTGCATTTTTAATTTTATTGCTTAAATCGCATTTTCTCGACGAGCTGAGCACGTTTTCTGAAATGTGCTCCTCCCGTCACTCTGGTTGGGTGCGCATAGTAAAAAGTACTCTTGGCAGCTAGAGAGTGCCGCGTTGACCACTGCGCATGAAGAAATAACCACCTGCAACGTTTGGTTTAGGTTTTGGGTGCATTTTTAATTTTATTGCATAAATCGCATTTTCTCGTCGAGCTGAGCACGTTTTCTGAAATGTGCTCCTCCCGTCACTCTGGTTGGGTGCGCATAGTAAAAAGTGCTCTTGGCAGCTAGAGAGTGCCGCGTTGACCACTGCGCATGAAGAAATGACCATCTGCAACGTTTGTTTTAGGTTTTAGGTGCATTTTTAATTTTATTGCTTAAATCGCATTTTCTCGACGAGCTGAGCACGTTTTCTGAAATGTGCTCCTCCCGTTACTCTGGTTGGGTGCGCATAGTAAAAAGTGCTCTTGGCAGCTAGAGAGTGCCGCGTTGACCACTGCGCATGAAGAAATAACCACCTGCAACGTTTGGTTTAGGTTTTGGGTGCATTTTTAATTTTATTGCTTAAATCGCATTTTCTCGTCGAGCTGAGCACGTTTTCTGAAATGTGCTCCTCCCGTCACTCTGGTTGGGTGCGCATAGTAAAAAGTGCTCTTGGCAGCTAGAGAGTGCCGCGTTGACCACTGCGCATGAAGAAATGACCATCTGCAACGTTTGGTTTAGGTTTTGGGTGCATTTTTGCTTTTATTGCTTAAATCGCATTTTCTCGACGAGCTGAGCACGTTTTCTGAAATGTGCTCCTCCCGTCACTCTGGTTGGGTGCACATAGTAAAAAGTGCTCTTGGCAGCTAGAGAGTCCCGCGTTGACCACTGCGCATGAAGAAATAACCACCTGCAACGTTTGGTTTAGGTTTTAGGTGCATTTTTAATTTTATTGCTTAAATCGCATTTTCTCGACGAGCTGAGCACGTTTTCTGAAATGTGCTCCTCCCGTTACTCTGGTTGGGTCTGCATAGTAAAAAGTGCTCTTGGCAGCTAGAGAGTGCCGCGTTGACCACTGCGCATGAAGAAATGACCATCTGCAACGTTTGGTTTAGGTTTTGGGTGCATTTTTCATTTTATTGCTTAAATCGCCTTTTCTCGACGAGCTGAGCACGTTTTCTGAAATGTGCTCCTCCCGTCACTCTGGTTGGGTGCGCATCGTAAAAAGTGCTCTTGGCAGCTAGAGAGTGCCGCGTTGACCATTGCGCATGAAGAAATAACCACCTGCAACGTTTGGTTTAGGTTTTAGGTGCATTCTTAATTTTATTGCTTAAATCGCATTTTCTCGACGAGCTGAGCACGTTTTCTGAAATGTGCTCCTCCCGTCACTCTGGTTGGGTGCGCATAGTAAAAAGTGCTCTTGGCAGCTAGAGAGTGCCGCGTTGACCACTGCACATGAAGAAATAACCACCTGCAACGTTTGGTTTAGGTTTTAGGTGCATTTTTAATTTTATTGCTTGAATCGCATTTTCTCGACGAGCTGAGGACGTTTTCTGAAATGTGCTCCTCCCGTCACTCTGGTTGGGTGCGCATAGTAAAAAGTGCTCTTGGCAGCTAGAGAGTGCCGCGTTGACCACTGCGCATGAAGAAATAACCACGTGCAACGTTTGTTTTAGGTTTTAGGTGCATTTTTAATTTGATTGCTTAAATCGCATTTTCTCGACGAGCTGAGCACGTTTTCTGAAATGTGCTCCTCCCGTCACTCTGGTTGGGTGCGCATAGTAAAAAGTGCTCTTGGCAGCTAGAGAGTGCCGCGTTGACTGCTGCGCATGAAGAAATAACCACCTGCAACGTTTGGTTTAGGTTTTAGGTGCATTTTTAATTTTATTGCTTAAATCGCATTTTCTCGACGAGCTGAGCACGTTTTCTGAAATGTGCTCCTCCCGTCACTCTGGTTGGGTGCGCATAGTAAAAAGTGCTCTTGGCAGCTAGGCAGTGCCGCGTTGACCACTAATCAGGAAGAAATAACCACCTGCAACGTTTGGTTTAGGTTTTGGGTGCATTTTTAATTTTATTGCTTAAATCGAATTTTCTCGACGAGCTGAGCACGTTTTCTGAAATGTGCTCCTCCCGTCACTCTTGTTGGGTGCGCATAGTAAAAAGTGCTCTTGGCAGCTAGAGAGTGCCGCGTTGACTGCTGCGCATGAAGAAATAACCACCTGCAACGTTTGGTTTAGGTTTTGGGTGCATTTTTAATTTTATTGCTTAAATCGCATTTTCTCAACGAGCTGAGCACGTTTTCTGAAATGTGCTCCTCCCGTCACTCTGGTTGGGTGCGCATAGTAAAAAGTGCTCTTGGCAGCTCGAGAGTGCCGCGTTGACCGCTGCGCTTGAAGAAATAACCACCTGCAACGTTTGGTTTAGGTTTTAGGTGCATTTTTAATTTTATTGCTTAAATCGCATTTTCTCGACGAGCTGAGCACGTTTTCTGAAATGTGCTCCTCCCGTCAATCTGGTTGGGTGCGCATAGTAAAAAGTGCTCTTGGCAGCTAGAGAGTGCCGCGTTGACCACTGCGCATGAAGAAATGACCATCTGCAACGTTTGGTTTAGGTTTTGGGTGCATTTTTAATTTTATTGCTTAAATTGCATTTTCTCGACGAGCTGAGCACGTTTTCTGAAATGTGCTCCTCCCGTCACTCTGGTTGGGTGCGCATAGTAAAAAGTGCTCTTGGCAGCTAGAGAGTGCCGCGTTGACCACTGCGCATGAAGAAATGACCATCTGCAACGTTTGGTTTAGGTTTTAGGTGCATTTTTAATTTTATTGCTTAAATCGCATTTTCTCGACGAGCTGAGCACATTTTCTGAAATGTGCTCCTCCCGTCACTCTGGTTGGGTGCGCATAGTAAAAAGTGCTCTTGGCAGCTAGAGAGTGCCGCGTTGACCACTGCCCATGAAGCAATAACCACCTGCAACGTTTAGTTTAGGTTTTAGGTGCATTTTTAATTTTATTGCTTAAATCGCATTTTCTCGACGAGCTGAGCACGTTTTCTGAAATGTGCTCCTCCCGTCACTCTGGTTGGGTGCGCATAGTAAAAAGTGCTCTTGGCCTCTAGAGAGTGCCGCGTTGGCCACTGCGCATGAAGAAATAACCACCTGCAACGTTTGGTTTAGGTTTTAGGTGCATTTTTAATTTTATTGCTTAAATCGCATTTTCTCGACGAGCTGAGCACGTTTTCTGAAATGTGCTCCTCCCGTCACTCTGGTTGGGTGCGCATAGTAAAAAGTGCTCTTGGCAGCTAGAGAGTGCCGCGTTGACCACTGCACATGAAGAAATAACCACCTGCAACGTTTGGTTTAGGTTTTAGGTGCATTTTTAATTTTATTGCTTGAATCGCATTTTCTCGACGAGCTGAGGACGTTTTCTGAAATGTGGTCCTCCCGTCACTCTGGTTGGGTGCGCATAGTAAAAAGTGCTCTTGGCAGCTAGAGAGTGCCGCGTTGACCACTGCGCATGAAGAAATAACCACGTGCAACGTTTGTTTTAGGTTTTAGGTGCATTTTTAATTTGATTGCTTAAATCGCATTTTCTCGACGAGCTGAGCACGTTTTCTGAAATGTGCTCCTCCCGTCACTCTGGTTGGGTGCGCATAGTAAAAAGTGCTCTTGGCAGCTAGAGAGTGCCGCGTTGACTGCTGCGCATGAAGAAATAACCACCTGCAACGTTTGGTTTAGGTTTTAGGTGCATTTTTAATTTTATTGCTTAAATCGCATTTTCTCGACGAGCTGAGCACGTTTTCTGAAATGTGCTCCTCCCGTCACTCTGGTTGGGTGCGCATAGTAAAAAGTGCTCTTGGCAGCTAGGCAGTGCCGCGTTGACCACTAATCAGGAAGAAATAACCACCTGCAACGTTTGGTTTAGGTTTTGGGTGCATTTTTAATTTTATTGCTTAAATCGAATTTTCTCGACGAGCTGAGCACGTTTTCTGAAATGTGCTCCTCCCGTCACTCTTGTTGGGTGCGCATAGTAGAAAGTGCTCTTGGCAGCTAGAGAGTGCCGCGTTGACTGCTGCGCATGAAGAAATAACCACCTGCAACGTTTGGTTTAGGTTTTAGGTGCATTTTTAATTTTATTGCTTAAATCGCATTTTCTCGACGAGCTGAGCACGTTTTCTGAAATGTGCTCCTCCCGTCACTCTGGTTGGGTGCGCATGGTAAAAAGTGCTCTTGGCAGCTAGAGAGTGCCGCGTTGACCACTGCGCATGAATAAATAACCCCCTGCAACGTTTGGTTTAGGTTTTGGGTGCATTTTTAATTTTATTGCTTAAATCGCATTTTCTCGACGAGCTGAGCACGTTTTCTGAAATGTGCTCCTCCCGTCACTCTGGTTGGGTACGCTTAGTAAAAAGTGGTCTTGGCAGCTAGAGAGTGCCGCGTTGACCACTGCGCATTTAGAAATGACCATCTGCAAAGTTTGGTTTAGGTTTTGGGTGCATTTTTAATTTTATTGCTTAAATCGCATTTTCTCGACGAGCTGAGCACGTTTTCTGAAATGTGCTCCTCCCGTCACTCTGGTTGGGTGCGCATAGTAAAAAGTGCTCTTGGCAGCTAGAGCGTGCCGAGTTGACCACTGCGCATGAAGAAATAACCACCTGCAACGTTTGGTTTAGGTTTTGGGTGCATTTTTAATTTTATTGCTTAAATCGCATTTTCTCGTCGAGCTGAGCACGTTTTCTGAAATGTGCTCCTCCCGTCACTCTGGTCGGGTGCGCATAGTAAAAAGTGCTCTTGGCAGCTAGAGAGTGCCGCGTTGACCACTGCGCATGAAGAAATGACCATCTGCAACGTTTGGTTTAGGTTTTGGGTGCATTTTTAGTTTTATTGCTTAAATCACATTTTCTCGACGAGCTGAGCACGTTTTCTGAAATGTGCTCCTCCCGTCACTCTGGTTGGGTGCGCATAATAAAAAGTGCTCTTGGCAGCTAGAGAGTGCCGCGTTGACCACTGCGCATGAAGAAATAACCACCTGCAACGTTTGGTTTAGGTTTTGGGTGCATTTTTAATTTTATTGCTTAAATCGAATTTTCTCGACGAGCTGAGCACGTTTTCTGAAATGTGCTCCTCCCGTCACTCTTGTTGGGTGCGCATAGTAAAAAGTGCTCTTGGCAGCTAGAGAGTGCCGCGTTGACCACTGCGCATGAAGAAATAACCACCTGCAACGTTTGGTTTAGGTTTTAGGTGCATTTTTAATTTTATTGCTTAAATCGCATTTTCTGGACGAGCTGAGCACGTTTTCTGAAATGTGCTCCTCCCGTCACTCTGGTTGGGTGCGCATAGTAAAAAGTGCTCTTGGCAGCTAGAGAGTGCCGCGTTGACCACTGCGCATGAAGAAATAACCACCTGCAACGTTTGGTTTAGGTTTTAGGTGCATTTTTAATTTTATTGCTTAAATCGCATTTTCTCGACGTTCTGAGCACGTTTTCTGAAATGTGCTCCTCCCGTCACTCTGGTTGGGTGCGCATAGTAAAAAGTGCTCTTGGCAGCTAGAGAGTGCCGCGTTGACGGCTGCACATGAAGAAATAACCACCTGCAACGTTTGGTTTAGGTTTTAGGTGCATTTTTAATTTTATTGCTTAAATCGCATTTTCTCGACGAGCATGTTTTCTGAAATGTGCTCCTCCCGTCACTCTGGTTGGGTGCGCATAGTAAAAAGTGCTCTTGGCAGCTAGAGAGTGCCGCGTTGACCACTGCGCATGAAGAAATGACCATCTGCAATGTTTGGTTTAGGTTTTAGGTGCATTTTTAATTTTATTGCTTTAATCGCATTTTCTCGACGAGCTGAGCACGTTTTCTGAAATGTGCTCCTCCCGTCACTCTGGTTGGGTGCGCATAGTAAAAAGTGCTCTTGGCAGCTAGAGAGTGCCGCGTTGACCACTGCGCATGAAGACATAACCACCTGCAACGTTTGGTTTAGGTTTTAGGTGCATTTTTAATTTTATTGCTTGAATCGCATTTTCTCGACGAGCTGAGCACGTTTTCTGAAATGTGCTCCTCCCGTCACTCTGGTTGGGTGCGCATAGTAAAAAGTGCTCTTGGCAGCTAGAGAGTGCCGCGTTGACTGCTGCACATGAAGAAATAACCACCCCCAACGTTTGGTTTAGGTTTTAGGTGCATTTTTAATTTTATTGCTTAAATCGCATTTTCTCGACGAGCTGAGGACGTTTTCTGAAATGTGCTCCTCCCGTCACTCTGGTTGGGTGCGCATAGTAAAAAGTGCTCTTGGCAGCTAGAGAGTGCCGCGTTGACCACTGCGCATGAAGAAATAACCACGTGCAACGTTTGTTTTAGGTTTTAGGTGCATTTTTAATTTGATTGCTTAAATCGCATTTTCTCGACGAGCTGAGCACGTTTTCTGAAATGTGCTCCTCCCGTCACTCTGGTTGGGTGCGCATAGTAAAAAGTGCTCTTGGCAGCTAGAGAGTGCCGCGTTGACTGCTGCGCATGAAGAAATAACCACCTGCAACGTTTGGTTTAGGTTTTAGGTGCATTTTTAATTTTATTGCTTAAATCGCATTTTCTCGACGAGCTGAGCACGTTTTCTGAAATGTGCTCCTCCCGTCACTCTGGTTGGGTGCGCATAGTAAAAAGTGCTCTTGGCAGCTAGGCAGTGCCGCGTTGACCACTGCGCATGAAGAAATAACCGCCTGCAACGTTTGGTTTAGGTTTTGGGTGCATTTTTAATTTTATTGCTTAAATCGCATTTTCTCGTCGACCTGAGCACGTTTTCTGAAATGTGCTCCTCCCGTCACTCTGGTTGGGTGTGCATAGTAAAAAGTGCTCTTGGCAGCTAGATAGTGCCGCGTTGACCACTGCGCATGAAGAAATGACCATCTGCAACGTGTGGTTTAGGATTTGGGTGCATTTTTAATTTTATTGCTTAAATCGCATTTTCTCGACGAGCTGAGCACGTTTTCTGAAATGTTCTCCTCCCGTCACTCTGGTTGGGTGCGCATAGAAAAAAGTGCTCTTGGCAGCTAGAGAGTGCCGCGTTGACCACTGCGCATGAATAAATAACCACCTGCAACGTTTGGTTTAGGTTTTAGGTGCATTTTTAATTTTATTGCTTAAATCGCATTATCTCGACGAGCTGAGCACGTTTTCTGAAATGTGCTCCTCCCGTCACTCTGGTTGGGTGCGCATAGTAAAAAGTGCTCTTGGCAGCTAGAGAGTGCCGCGTTGACCACTCCGCATGAAGAAATAACCACCTGCAACGTTTGGTTTAGGTTTTAGGTGCATCTTTAATTTTATTGCTTAAATCGCATTTTCTCGACGAGCTGAGCACGTTTTCTGAAATGTGCTCCTCCCGTCACTCTGGTTGGGTGCGCATAGTAAAAAGTGCTCTTGGCAGCTAGAGAGTGCCACGTTGACCACTGCGCATGAAGAAATTACCATCTGCAACGTTTGGTTTAGGTTTTAGGTGCATTTTTAATTTTATTGCTTAAATCGCATTTTCTCGACGAGCTGAGGACGTTTTCTGAAATGTGCTCCTCCCGTCACTCTGGTTGGGTGCGCATAGTAAAAAGTGCTCTTGGCAGCTAGAGAGTGCCGCGTTCACCATTGCGCATGAAGAAATAACCAACTGCAACGTTTGGTTTAGATTTTAGGTGCATTTTTAATTTTATTGCTTAAATCGCATTTTTCTCGACGAGCAGAGCACGTTTTCTGAAATGTGCTCCTCCCGTCACTCTGGTTGGGTGCGCATAGTAAAAAGTGCTCTTGGCAGCTAGAGAGTGCCGCGTTGACCACTGCGCATGAAGAAATAACCAGCTGCAACGTTTGGTTTAGGTTTTGCGTGCATTTTTAATTTTATTGCTTAAATCGCATTTTCTCGTCGAGCTGAGCACGTTTTCTGAAATGTGCTCCTCCCGTCACTCTTTTTGGGTGCGCATAGTAAAAAGTGCTCTTGGCAGCTAGAGAGTGCCGCGTTGACCACTGCGCATGAAGACATAACAACCTGCAACGTTTGGTTTAGGTTTTAGGTGCATTTTTAATTTTATTGCTTAAATCGCATTTTCTCGACGAGCTGAGCACGTTTTCTGAAATGTGCTCCTCCCGTCACTCTGGTTGGGTGCGCATAGTAAAAAGTGCTCTTGGCAGCTAGAGAGTGCCGCGTTGACCACTGCACATGAAGAAATAACCACCTGCAAGTTTGGTTTAGGTTTTAGGTGCATTTTTAATTTTATTGCTTATATCGCATTTTCTCGACGAGCTGAGCACGTTTTCTGAAATGTGCTCCTCCCGTCACTCTGGTTGGGTGCGCATAGTAAAAAGTGCTCTTGGCAGCTAGAGAGTGCCGCGTTGACCACTGTGCATGAAGAAATAACCACCTGCAACGTTTGGTTTAGGTTTTGGGTGCATTTTTAATTTTATTGCTTAAATCGCATTTTCTGGACGAGCTGAGCACGTTTTCTGAAATGTGCTCCTCCCGTCACTCTGGTTGGGTGCGCATAGTAAAAAGTGCTCTTGGCAACTAGAGAGTGCCGCGTTGACCACTGCGCATGAAGAAATGACCATCTGCAACGTTTGGTTTAGGTTTTGGGTGCATTTTTAATTTTATTGCTTAAATCGCATTTTCTCGACGAGCTGAGCACGTTTTCTGAAATGTGCTCCTCCCGTCACTCTGGTTGGGTGCGCATAGTAAAAAGTGCTCTTGGCAGCTAGAGAGTGCCACGTTGACCACTGCGCATGAAGAAATAACCAAGTGCAACGTTTGTTTTAGGTTTTAGGTGCATTTTTATTTTTATTGCTTAAATCGCATTTTCTCGACGAGCTGAGCACGTTTTCTGAAACGTGCTCCTCCCGTCACTCTGGTTGGGTGCGCATAGTAAAAAGTGCTCTTGGCAGCTAGAGAGTGCCGCGTTGACTGCTGCACATGAAGAAATAACCACCCCCAACGTTTGGTTTAGGTTTTAGGTGCATTTTTAGTTTTATTGCTTAAATCGCATTTTCTCGTCGAGCTGAGCACGTTTTCTGAAATGTGCTCCTCCCGTCACTCTGGTTGGGTGCGCATAGTAAAAAGTGCTCTTGGCAGCTAGAGAGTGCCGCGTTGACCACTGCGCATGAAGAAATGACCATCTGCAACGTTTGGTTTAGGTTTTGGGTGCATTTTTAATTTTATTGCTTAAATCGCATTTTCTCAACGAGCTGAGCACGTTTTCTGAAATGTGCTCCTCCCGTCACTCTGGTTGGGTGCGCATAGTAAAAAGTGCTCTTGGCAGCTCGAGAGTGCCGCGTTGACCGCTGCGCATGAAGAAATAACCACCTGCAACGTTTGGTTTAGGTTTTAGGTGCATTTTTAGTTTTATTGCTTAAATCGCATTTTCTCGACGAGCTGAGCACGTTTTCTGAAATGTGCTCCTCCCGTCATTCTGGTTGGGTGCGCATAGTAAAAAGTGCTCTTGGCAGCTAGAGAGTGCCGCGTTGACCACTGCGCATGAAGAAATGACCATCTGCAACGTTTGGTTTAGGTTTTGGGTGCATTTTTAATTTTATTGCTTAAATCGCATTTTCTCGACGAGCTGAGCGCGTTTTCTGAAATGTGCTCCTCCCGTCACTCTGGTTGGGTGCGCATAGTAAAAAGTGCTCTTGGCAGCTAGAGAGTGCCGCGTTGACCACTGCGCATGAAGAAATGACCATCTGCAACGTTTGGTTTAGGTTTTAGGTGCATTTTTAATTTTATTGCTTAAATCGCATTTTCTCGACGAGCTGAGCACATTTTCTGAAATGTGCTCCTCCCGTCACTCTGTTTGGGTGCGCATAGTAAAAAGTGCTCTTGGCAGCTAGAGAGTGCCGCGTTGACCACTGCGCATGAAGAAATAACCACCTGAAACGTTTGGTTTAGGTTTTGGGTGCATTTTTAATTTTATTGCTTAAATCGCATTTTCTCGTCGAGCTGAGCACGTTTTCTGAAATGTGCTCCTCCCGTCACTCTGGTTGGGTGCGCATAGTAAAAAGTGCTCTAGGCATCTAGAGAGTGCCGAGTTGACCATTGCGCATGAAGAAATAACCACCTGCAACGTTTGGTTTAGGTTTTAGGTGCATTTTTAATTTTATTGCTTAAATCGCATTTTCTCGACGAGCTGAGCACATTTTCTGAAATGTGCTCCTCCCGTCACTCTGGTTGGGTGCGCATAGTAAAAAGTGCTCTTGGCAGCTAGAGAGTGCCGCGTTGAGCACTGCCCATGAAGAAATAACCACCTGCAACGTTTGGTTTAGGTTTTAGGTGCATTTTTAATTTTATTGCTTAAATCGCATTTTCTCGACGAGCTGAGCACGTTTTCTGAAATGTGCTCCTCCCGTCACTCTGGTTGGGTGCGCATAGTAAAAAGTGCTCTTGGCATCTAGAGAGTGCCGCGTTGGCCACTGCGCATGAAGAAATAACCACCTGCAACGTTTGGTTTAGGTTTTAGGTGCATTTTTAATTTTATTGCTTAAATCGCATTTTCTCGACGAGCTGAGCACGTTTTCTGAAATGTGCTCCTCCCGTCACTCTGGTTGGGTGCGCATAGTAAAAAGTGCTCTTGGCAGCTAGAGAGTGCCGCGTTGACCACTGCACATGAAGAAATAACCACCTGCAACGTTTGGTTTAGGTTTTAGGTGCATTTTTAATTTTATTGCTTAAATCGCATTTTCTAGACGAGCTGAGCACGTTTTCTGAAATGTGCTCCTCCCGTCACTCTTGTTGGGTGCGCATAGTAAAAAGTGCTCTTGGCAGCTAGAGAGTGCCGCGTTGACCACTGCACAAGAAGAAATAACCACCTGCAACGTTTGGTTTAGGTTTTATGTTCATTTTTAATTTTATTGCTTAAATCGCATTTTCTCGACGAGCCGAGCACGTTTTCTGAAATGTGCTCCTCCCGTCACTCTGGTTGGGTGCGCATAGTAAAAAGTGCTCTTGGCAGCTAGAGAGTGCCGCGTTGACCACTGCGCATGAAGAAATAACCACCTGCAAGTTTGGTTTAGGTTTTGGGTGCATTTTTAATTTTATTGCTTAAATCGCATTTTCTGGACAAGCTGAGCACGTTTTCTGAAATGTGCTCCTCCCGTCACTCTGGTTGGGTGCGCATAGTAAAAAGTGCTCTTGGCAGCTAGAGAGTGCCGCGTTGACCACTGCGCATGAAGAAATAACCACGTGCAACGTTTGTTTTAGGTTTTGGGTGCATTTTTAATTTTATTGCTTAAATCGCATTTTCTCGACGAGCTGAGCATGTTTTCTGAAATGTGCTCCTCCCGTCACTCTAGTTGGGTGCGCATAGTAAAAAGTGCTCTTGGCAGCTTGAGAGTGCCGCGTTGACCACTGCGCATGAAGAAATGACCATCTGCAACGTTTGGTTTAGGTTTTGGGTGCATTTTTAATTTTATTGCTTAAATCGCATTTTCTCGACGAGCTGAGCACGTTTTCTGAAATGTGCTCCTCTCGTCACTCTGGTTGGGTGCGCGTAGTAATAAGTGCTCTTGGCAGCTAGAGAGTGCCGCGTTGACCACTGCGCATTTAGAAATAACCACCTGCAACGTTTGGTTTAGGTTTTAGGTGCATTTTTAATTTTATTGCTTAAATCGCATTTTCTCGACGAGCTGAGCACATTTTCTGAAATGTGCTCCTCCCGTCACTCTGGTTGGGTGCGCTTAGTAAAAAGTGCTCTTGGCAGCTAGAGAGTGCCGCGTTGACCACTGCCCATGAAGAAATAACCACCTGCAACGTTTGGTTTAGGTTTTAGGTGCATTTTTAATTTTATTGCTTAAATCGCATTTTCTCGACGAGCTGAGCACGTTTTCTGAAATGTGCTCCTCCCGTCACTCTGGTTGGGTGCGCATAGTAAAAAGTGCTCTTGGCAGCTAGAGAGTGCCGCGTTGGCCACTGCGCATGAAGAAATAACCACCTGCAACGTTTGGTTTAGGTTTTAGGTGCATTTTTAATTTTATTGCTTAAATCGCATTTTCTCGACGAGCTGAGCACGTTTTCTGAAATGTGCTCCTCCCGTCACTCTGGTTGGGTGCGCATAGTAAAAAGTGCTCTTGGCAGCTAGAGAGTGCCGCGTTGACCACTGCACATGAAGAAATAACCACCTGCAACGTTTGGTTTAGGTTTTAGGTGCATTTTTAATTTTATTGCTTAAATCGCATTTTCTCGACGAGCTGAGCACGTTTTCTGAAATGTGCTCCTCCCGTCACTCTTGTTGGGTGCGCATAGTAAAAAGTGCTCTTGGCAGCTAGAGAGTGCCGCGTTGACCACTGCGCAAGAAGAAATAACCACCTGCAACGTTTGGTTTAGGTTTTATGTGCATTTTTAATTTTATTGCTTAAATCGCATTTTCTCGACGAGCTGAGCACGTTTTCTGAAATGTGCTCCTCCCGTCACTCTGGTTGGGTGCGCATAGTAAAAAGTGCTCTTGGCAGCTAGAGAGTGCCGCGTTGACCACTGCGCATGAAGAAATAACCACCTGCAAGTTTGGTTTAGGTTTTGGGTGCATTTTTAATTTTATTGCTTAAATCGCATTTTCTGGACAAGCTGAGCACGTTTTCTGAAATGTGCTCCTCCCGTCACTCTGGTTGGGTGCGCATAGTAAAAAGTGCTCTTGGCAGCTAGAGAGTGCCGCGTTGACCACTGCGCATGAAGAAATGACCATCTGCAACGTTTGGTTTAGGTTTTAGGTGCATTTTTAATTTTATTGCTTAAATCGCATTTTCTCGACGAGCTGAGCACGTTTTCTGAAATGTGCTCCTCCCGTCACTCTGGTTGGGTGCGCATAGTAAAAAGTGATCTTGGCAGCTAGAGAGTGCCGCGTTGACCACTGCGCATGAAGAAATAACCACCCTGCAACGTTTGGTTTAGGTTTTGGGTGCATTTTTAATTTTATTGCTTAAATCGCATTTTCTGGACGAGCTGAGCACGTTTTCTGAAATGTGCTCCTCCCGTCACTCTGGTTGGGTGCGCATAGTAAAAAGTGCTCTTGGCAGCTCAAAGAGTGCCGCGTTGACCACTGCGCATGAAGAAATGACCATCTGCAACGTTTGGTTTAGGTTTTAGGTGCATTTTTAATTTTATTGCTTAAATCGCATTTTCTCGACGAGCTGAGCACGTTTTCTGAAATGTGCTCCTCCCGTCACTCCGGTTGGGTGCGCATAGTAAAAAGTGCTCTTGGCAGCTAGAGAGTGCCGCGTTGACCACTGCGCATGAAGAAATAACCACCTGCAACGTTTGGTTTAGGTTTTAGGTGCATTTTTAATTTTATTGCTTAAATCGCATTTTCTCGACGAGCTGAGCACGTTTTCTGAAATGTGCTCCTCCCGTCACTCTGGTTGGGTGCGCATAGTAAAAAGTGCTCTTGGCAGCTAGAGAGTGCCGCGTTGACCACTGCGCATGAAGAAATGACCATCTGCAACGTTTGGTTTAGGTTTTAGGTGCATTTTTAATTTTATTGCTTAAATCGCATTTTCTCGACGAGCTGAGCACGTTTTCTGAAATGTGCTCCTCCCGTCACTCTGGTTGGGTGCGCATAGTAAAAAGTGCTCTTGGCAGCTAGAGAGTGCCGCGTTGACCACTGCGCAAGAAGAAATAACCACCTGCAACGTTTAGTTTATGTTTTATGTGCATTTTTAATTTTATTGCTTAAATCGCATTTTCTCGACGAGCTGAGCACGTTTTCTGAAATGTGCTCCTCCCGTCACTCTGGTTGGGTGCGCATAGTAAAAAGTGCTCTTGGCAGCTAGAGAGTGCCGCGTTGACCACTGCGCATGAAGAAATAACCACCTGCAAGTTTGGTTTAGGTTTTGGGTGCATTTTTAATTTTATTGCTTAAATCGCATTTTCTGGACAAGCTGAGCACGTTTTCTGAAATGTGCTCCTCCCGTCACTCTTGTTGGGTGCGCATAGTAAAAAGTGCTCTTGGCAGCTAGAGAGTGCCGCGTTGACCACTGCGCATGAAGAAATGACCATCTGCAACGTTTGGTTTAGGTTTTAGGTGCATTTTTAATTTTATTGCTTAAATCGCATTTTCTCGACGAGCTGAGCACGTTTTCTGAAATGTGCTCCTCCCGTCACTCTGGTTGGGTGCGCATAGTAAAAAGTGCTCTTGGCAGCTAGAGAGTGCCGCGTTGACCACTGCGCATGAAGAAATAACCACCTGCAACGTTTGGTTTAGGTTTTAGGTGCATTTTTTAATTTTATTGCTTAAATCGCATTTTCTCGACAAGCTGAGCACGTTTTCTGAAAAGTGCTCTTGGCAGCTAGAGAGTGCCACGTTGACGGCTGCACATGAACAAATAACCACCTGCACCGTTTGGTTTAGGTTTAAGGTGCATTTTTTATTTTATTGCTTAAATCGCATTTTCTCGACGAGCTGAGCACGTTTTCTGAAATGTGCTCCTCCCGTCACTCTGGTTGGGTGCGCATAGTAAAAAGTGCTCTTGGCAGCTAGAGAGTGCCGCGTTGACAACTGCGCATGAAGTAAAAACCACTTGCAACGTTTGGTTTAGGTTTTGGGTGCATTTTTAATTTTATTGCTTAAATCGCATTTTCTCGACGAGCTGAGCACGTTTTCTGAAATGTGCTCCTCCCGTCACTCTGGTTGGGTGCGCATAGTAAAAAGTGCTCTTGGCAGCTAGAGAGTGCCGCGTTGACCACTGCCCATGAAGAAATAACCACCTGCGACGTTTGGTTTAGGTTTTAGGTGGATTTTTAATTTTATTGCTTAAATCGTATTTTCTCGACGAGCTGAGCACGTTTTCTGAAATGTGCTCCTCCCGTCACTCTGGTTGGGTGCGCATAGTAAAAAGTGCTCTTGGCAGCTAGAGAGTGCCGCGTTGACCACTGCACATGAAGAAATAACCACCTGCAACGTTTGGTTTAGGTTTTGGGTGCATTTTTAATTTTATTGCTTAAATCGCATTTTCTCGACGAGCTGAGCACGTTTTCTGAAATGTGCTCCTCCCGTCACTCTGGTTGGGTGCGCATAGTAAAAAGTGCTCTTGGCAGCTAGAGCGTGCCGAGTTGACCACTGCGCATGAAGAAATAACCACCTGCAACGTTTGGTTTAGGTTTTGGGTGCATTTTTAATTTTATTGCTTAAATCGCATTTTCTCGTCGAGCTGAGCACGTTTTCTGAAATGTGCTCCTCCCGTCACTCTGGTCGGGTGCGCATAGTAAAAAGTGCTCTTGGGAGCTAGAGAGTGCCGCGTTGACCACTGCGCATGAAGAAATGACCATCTGCAACGTTTGGTTTAGGTTTTGGGTGCATTTTTAGTTTTATTGCTTAAATCACATTTTCTCGACGAGCTGAGCACGTTTTCTGAAATGTGCTCCTCCCGTCACTCTGGTTGGGTGCGCATAATAAAAAGTGCTCTTGGCAGCTAGAGAGTGCCGCGTTGACCACTGCGCATGAAGAAATAACCACCTGCAACGTTTGGTTTAGGTTTTAGGTGCATTTTTAATTTTATTGCTTAAATCGCATTTTCTCGACGTTCTGAGCACGTTTTCTGAAATGTGCTCCTCCCGTCACTCTGGTTGGGTGCGCATAGTAAAAAGTGCTCTTGGCAGCTAGAGAGTGCCGCGTTGACGGCTGCACATGAAGAAATAACCACCTGCAACGTTTGGTTTAGGTTTTAGGTGCATTTTTAATTTTATTGCTTAAATCGCATTTTCTCGACGAGCATGTTTTCTGAAATGTGCTCCTCCCGTCACTCTGGTTGGGTGCGCATAGTAAAAAGTGCTCTTGGCAGCTAGAGAGTGCCGCGTTGACCACTGCGCATGAAGAAATGACCATCTGCAATGTTTGGTTTAGGTTATAGGTGCATTTTTAATTTTATTGCTTTAATCGCATTTTCTCGACGAGCTGAGCACGTTTTCTGAAATGTGCTCCTCCCGTCACTCTGGTTGGGTGCGCATAGTAAAAAGTGCTCTTGGCAGCTAGAGAGTGCCGCGTTGACCACTGCGCATGAAGACATAACCACCTGCAACGTTTGGTTTAGGTTTTAGGTGCATTTTTAATTTTATTGCTTGAATCGCATTTTCTCGACGAGCTGAGCACGTTTTCTGAAATGTGCTCCTCCCGTCACTCTGGTTGGGTGCGCATAGTAAAAAGTGCTCTTGGCAGCTAGAGAGTGCCGCGTTGACTGCTGCACATGAAGAAATAACCACCCCCAACGTTTGGTTTAGGTTTTAGGTGCATTTTTAATTTTATTGCTTAAATCGCATTTTCTCGACGAGCTGAGGACGTTTTCTGAAATGTGCTCCTCCCGTCACTCTGGATGGGTGCGCATAGTAAAAAGTGCTCTTGGCAGCTAGAGAGTGCCGCGTTGACCACTGCGCATGAAGAAATAACCACGTGCAACGTTTGTTTTAGGTTTTAGGTGCATTTTTAATTTGATTGCTTAAATCGCATTTTCTCGACGAGCTGAGCACGTTTTCTGAAATGTGCTCCTCCCGTCACTCTGGTTGGGTGCGCATAGTAAAAAGTGCTCTTGGCAGCTAGAGAGTGCCGCGTTGACTGCTGCGCATGAAGAAATAACCACCTGCAACGTTTGGTTTAGGTTTTAGGTGCATTTTTAATTTTATTGCTTAAATCGCATTTTCTCGACGAGCTGAGCACGTTTTCTGAAATGTGCTCCTCCCGTCACTCTGGTTGGGTGCGCATAGTAAAAAGTGCTCTTGGCAGCTAGGCAGTGCCGCGTTGACCACTGCGCATGAAGAAATAACCGCCTGCAACGTTTGGTTTAGGTTTTGGGTGCATTTTTAATTTTATTGCTTAAATCGCATTTTCTCGTCGACCTGAGCACGTTTTCTGAAATGTGCTCCTCCCGTCACTCTGGTTGGGTGTGCATAGTAAAAAGTGCTCTTGGCAGCTAGATAGTGCCGCGTTGACCACTGCGCATGAAGAAATGACCATCTGCAACGTGTGGTTTAGGATTTGGGTGCATTTTTAATTTTATTGCTTAAATCGCATTTTCTCGACGAGCTGAGCACGTTTTCTGAAATGTTCTCCTCCCGTCACTCTGGTTGGGTGCGCATAGAAAAAAGTGCTCTTGGCAGCTAGAGAGTGCCGCGTTGACCACTGCGCATGAATAAATAACCACCTGCAACGTTTGGTTTAGGTTTTAGGTGCATTTTTAATTTTATTGCTTAAATCGCATTATCTCGACGAGCTGAGCACGTTTTCTGAAATGTGCTCCTCCCGTCACTCTGGTTGGGTGCGCATAGTAAAAAGTGCTCTTGGCAGCTAGAGAGTGCCGCGTTGACCACTGCGCATGAAGAAATGACCATCTGCAACGTTTGGTTTAGGTTTTAGGTGCATTTTTAATTTTATTGCTTAAATCGCATTTTCTCGACGAGCTGAGCACGTTTTCTGAAATGTGCTCCTCCCGTCACTCTGGTTGGGTGCGCATAGTAAAAAGTGCTCTTGGCAGCTAGAGAGTGCCGCGTTGACCACTGCGCATGAAGAAATAACCACCCTGCAACGTTTGGTTTAGGTTTTGGGTGCATTTTTAATTTTATTGCTTAAATCGCATTTTCTGGACGAGCTGAGCACGTTTTCTGAAATGTGCTCCTCCCGTCACTCTGGTTGGGTGCGCATAGTAAAAAGTGCTCTTGGCAGCTCAAAGAGTGCCGCGTTGACCACTGCGCATGAAGAAATGACCATCTGCAACGTTTGGTTTAGGTTTTAGGTGCATTTTTAATTTTATTGCTTAAATCGCATTTTCTCGACGAGCTGAGCACGTTTTCTGAAATGTGCTCCTCCCGTCACTCTGGTTGGGTGCGCATAGTAAAAAGTGCTCTTGGCAGCTAGAGAGTGCCGCGTTGACCACTGCGCATGAAGAAATAACCACCTGCAACGTTTGGTTTAGGTTTTAGGTGCATTTTTAATTTTATTGCTTAAATCGCATTTTCTCGACGAGCTGAGCACGTTTTCTGAAATGTGCTCCTCCCGTCACTCTGGTTGGGTGCGCATAGTAAAAAGTGCTCTTGGCAGCTAGAGAGTGCCGCGTTGACCACTGCGCATGAAGAAATGACCATCTGCAACGTTTGGTTTAGGTTTTAGGTGCATTTTTAATTTTATTGCTTAAATCGCATTTTCTCGACGAGCTGAGCACGTTTTCTGAAATGTGCTCCTCCCGTCACTCTGGTTGGGTGCGCATAGTAAAAAGTGCTCTTGGCAGCTAGAGAGTGCCGCGTTGACCACTGCGCAAGAAGAAATAACCACCTGCAACGTTTAGTTTAGGTTTTATGTGCATTTTTAATTTTATTGCTTAAATCGCATTTTCTCGACGAGCTGAGCACGTTTTCTGAAATGTGCTCCTCCCGTCACTCTGGTTGGGTGCGCATAGTAAAAAGTGCTCTTGGCAGCTAGAGAGTGCCGCGTTGACCACTGCGCATGAAGAAATAACCACCTGCAAGTTTGGTTTAGGTTTTGGGTGCATTTTTAATTTTATTGCTTAAATCGCATTTTCTGGACAAGCTGAGCACGTTTTCTGAAATGTGCTCCTCCCGTCACTCTTGTTGGGTGCGCATAGTAAAAAGTGCTCTTGGCAGCTAGAGAGTGCCGCGTTGACCACTGCGCATGAAGAAATGACCATCTGCAACGTTTGGTTTAGGTTTTAGGTGCATTTTTAATTTTATTGCTTAAATCGCATTTTCTCGACGAGCTGAGCACGTTTTCTGAAATGTGCTCCTCCCGTCACTCTGGTTGGGTGCGCATAGTAAAAAGTGCTCTTGGCAGCTAGAGAGTGCCGCGTTGACCACTGCGCATGAAGAAATAACCACCCTGCAACGTTTGGTTTAGGTTTTGGGTGCATTTTTAATTTTATTGCTTAAATCGCATTTTCTGGACGAGCTGAGCACGTTTTCTGAAATGTGCTCCTCCCGTCACTCTGGTTGGGTGCGCATAGTAAAAAGTGCTCTTGGCAGCTAGAGAGTGCCGCGTTGACAACTGCGCATGAAGTAAAAACCACTTGCAACGTTTGGTTTAGGTTTTAGGTGGATTTTTAATTTTATTGCTTAAATCGTATTTTCTCGACGAGCTGAGCACGTTTTCTGAAATGTGCTCCTCCCGTCACTCTGGTTGGGTGCGCATAGTAAAAAGTGCTCTTGGCAGCTAGAGAGTGCCGCGTTGGCCACTGCGCATGAAGAAATAACCACCTGCAACGTTTGGTTTAGGTTTTAGGTGCATTTTTTAATTTTATTGCTTAAATCGCATTTTCTCGACAAGCTGAGCACGTTTTCTGAAAAGTGCTCTTGGCAGCTAGAGAGTGCCACGTTGACGGCTGCACATGAACAAATAACCACCTGCACCGTTTGGTTTAGGTTTAAGGTGCATTTTTTATTTTATTGCTTAAATCGCATTTTCTCGACGAGCTGAGCACGTTTTCTGAAATGTGCTCCTCCCGTCACTCTGGTTGGGTGCGCATAGTAAAAAGTGCTCTTGGCAGCTAGAGAGTGCCGCGTTGACAACTGCGCATGAAGTAAAAACCACTTGCAACGTTTGGTTTAGGTTTTGGGTGCATTTTTAATTTTATTGCTTAAATCGCATTTTCTCGACGAGCTGAGCACGTTTTCTGAAATGTGCTCCTCCCGTCACTCTGGTTGGGTGCGCATAGTAAAAAGTGCTCTTGGCAGCTAGAGAGTGCCGCGTTGACCACTGCGCATGAAGAAATAACCACCCTGCAACGTTTGGTTTAGGTTTTGGGTGCATTTTTAATTTTATTGCTTAAATCGCATTTTCTGGACGAGCTGAGCACGTTTTCTGAAATGTGCTCCTCCCGTAACTCTGGTTGGGTGCGCATAGTAAAAAGTGCTCTTGGCAGCTAGAGAGTGCCGCGTTGACAACTGCGCATGAAGTAAAAACCACTTGCAACGTTTGGTTTAGGTTTTAGGTGGATTTTTAATTTTATTGCTTAAATCGTATTTTCTCGACGAGCTGAGCACGTTTTCTGAAATGTGCTCCTCCCGTCACTCTGGTTGGGTGCGCATAGTAAAAAGTGCTCTTGGCAGCTAGAGAGTGCCGCGTTGGCCACTGCGCATGAAGAAATAACCACCTGCAACGTTTGGTTTAGGTTTTAGGTGCATTTTTTAATTTTATTGCTTAAATCGCATTTTCTCGACAAGCTGAGCACGTTTTCTGAAAAGTGCTCTTGGCAGCTAGAGAGTGCCACGTTGACGGCTGCACATGAACAAATAACCACCTGCACCGTTTGGTTTAGGTTTAAGGTGCATTTTTTATTTTATTGCTTAAATCGCATTTTCTCGACGAGCTGAGCACGTTTTCTGAAATGTGCTCCTCCCGTCACTCTGGTTGGGTGCGCATAGTAAAAAGTGCTCTTGGCAGCTAGAGAGTGCCGCGTTGACAACTGCGCATGAAGTAAAAACCACTTGCAACGTTTGGTTTAGGTTTTGGGTGCATTTTTAATTTTATTGCTTAAATCGCATTTTCTCGACGAGCTGAGCACGTTTTCTGAAATGTGCTCCTCCCGTCACTCTGGTTGGGTGCGCATAGTAAAAAGTGCTCTTGGCAGCTAGAGAGTGCCGCGTTGACCACTGCCCATGAAGAAATAACCACCTGCGACGTTTGGTTTAGGTTTTAGGTGGATTTTTAATTTTATTGCTTAAATCGTATTTTCTCGACGAGCTGAGCACGTTTTCTGAAATGTGCTCCTCCCGTCACTCTGGTTGGGTGCGCATAGTAAAAAGTGCTCTTGGCAGCTAGAGAGTGCCGCGTTGACCACTGCACATGAAGAAATAACCACCTGCAACGTTTGGTTTAGGTTTTGGGTGCATTTTTAATTTTATTGCTTAAATCGCATTTTCTCGACGAGCCGAGCACGTTTTCTGAAATGTGCTCCTCCCGTCACTCTGGTTGGGTGCGCATAGTAAAAAGTGTTCTTGGCAGCTAGAGAGTGCCGCGTTGACCACTGCGCATGAAGAAATAACCACCTGCAACGTTTGGTTTAGGTTTTGGGTGCATTTTTAATTTTATTGCTTAAATCGCATTTTCTCGTCGAGCTGAGCACGTTTTCTGAAATGTGCTCCTCCCGTCACTCTGGTCGGGTGCGCATAGTAAAAAGTGCTCTTGGCAGCTAGAGAGTGCCGCGTTGACCACTGCGCATGAAGAAATAACCACCCGCAACGTTTGGTTTAGGTTTTACGTGCATTTTTAATTTTATTGCTTAAATCGCATTTTCTCGACGAGCTGAGCACGTTTTCTGAAATGTGCTCCTCCCGTCACTCTGGTTGGGTGCGCATAGTAAAAAGTGCTCTTGGCAGCTAGAGAGTGCCGCGTTGACCACTGCGCATGAAGAAATAACCACGTGCAACGTTTTTTTTAGGTTTTGGGTGCATTTTTAATTTTATTGCTTAAATCGCATTTTCTCGTTGAGCTGAGCACGTTTTCAGAAATGTGCTCCTCCCGTCATTCTGGTTGGGTGTGCATAGTAAAAAGTGCTCTTGGCAGCTAGAGAGTGCCGCGTTGACCACTGCGCATGAAGAAATGACCATCTGCAACGTTTGGTTTAGGTTTTGGGTGCATTTTTAATTTTATTGCTTAAATCGCATTTTCTCGACGAGCTGAGCACGTTTTCTGAAATGTGCTCCTCCCGTCACTCTGGTTGGGTGCGCATAGTAAAAAGTGCTCTTGGCAGCTAGAGAGTGCCGCGTTGACCATTGCGCATGAAGAAATAACCACCTGCAACGTTTGGTTTAGGTTTTGGGTGCATTTTTAATTTTATTGCTTAAATCGCATTTTCTCGACGAGCTGAGCACGTTTTCTGAAATGTGCTCCTCCCGTCACTCTGGTTGGGTGCGCATAGTAAAAAGTGCTCTTGGCAGCTAGAGAGTGCCGCGTTGACCACTGCGCATGAAGAAATAACCACCTGCAACGTTTGGTTTAGGTTTTAGGTGCATTTTTAATTTTATTGCTTAAATCGCATTTTCTCGACGAGCTGAGCACGTTTTCTGAAATGTGCTCCTCCCGTCACTCTGGTTGGGTGCGCATAGTAAAAAGTGCTCTTGGCAGCTAGAGAGTGCCACGTTGACCACTGCGCATGAAGAAATAACCACCTGCAACGTTTGGTTTAGGTTTTAGGTGCATTTTTAATTTTATTGCTTAAATCACATTTTCTCGATGAGCTGAGCACGTTTTCTGAAATGTGCTCCTCCCGTCACTCTGGTTGGGTGCGCATAGTAAAAAGTGCTCTTGGCAGCTAGAGAGTGCCGCGTTGACCACTGCACATGAAGAAATAACCACCTGCAACGTTTGGTTTAGGTTTTGGGTGCATTTTTAATTTTATTGCTTAAATCGCATTTTCTCGACGAGCCGAGCACGTTTTCTGAAATGTGCTCCTCCCGTCACTCTGGTTGGGTGCGCATAGTAAAAAGTGTTCTTGGCAGCTAGAGAGTGCCGCGTTGACCACTGCGCATGAAGAAATAACCACCTGCAACGTTTGGTTTAGGTTTTGGGTGCATTTTTAATTTTATTGCTTAAATCGCATTTTCTCGTCGAGCTGAACACGTTTTCACAAATGTGCTCCTCCCGTCACTCTGGTTGGGTGTGCATAGTAAATGGTGCTCTTGGCAGCTAGAGAGTGCCGCGTTGACCACTGCGCATGAAGAAATGACCATCTGCAACGTTTGGTTTAGGTTTTGGGTGCATTTTTAATTTTATTGCTTAAATCGCATTTTCTCGACGAGCTGAGCACGTTTTCTGAAATGTGCTCCTCCCGTCACTCTGGGTCGGTGCGCATAGTAAAAAGTGCTCTTGGCAGCTAGAGAGTGCCGCGTTGACCACTGCGCATGAAGAAATAACCACCTGCAACGTTTGGTTTAGGTTTTGGGTGCATTTTTAATTTTATTGCTTAAATTGCATTTTCTCGTCGAGCTGAGCACGTTTTCTGAAATGTGCTCCTCCCGTCACTCTGGTTGGGTGCGCATAGTAAAAAGTGCTCTTGGCAGCTAGAGAGTGCCGCGTTGACCACTGCGCATGAAGAAATGACCATCTGCAACGTTTGGTTTAGGTTTTGGGTGCTTTTTTAATTTTATTGCTTAAATCGCATTTTCTCGACGAGCTGAGCACGTTTTCTGAAATGTGCTCCTCCCGTCACTCTGGTTGGGTGCGCATAGTAAAAAGTGCTCTTGGCAGCTAGAGAGTGCCGCGTTGACCACTGCGCATGAAGAAATAACCACGTGCAACGTTTGTTTTAGGTTTTAGGTGCATTTTTAATTTGATTGCTTAAATCGCATTTTCTCGACGAGCTGAGCAAGTTTTCTGAAATGTGCTCCTCCCGTCACTCTGGTTGGGTGCGCATAGTAAAAAGTGCTCTTGGCAGCTAGAGAGTGCCGCGTTGACTGCTGCGCATGAATAAATAACCACCTGCAACGTTTGGTTTAGGTTTTAGGTGCATTTTTAATTTTATTGCTTAAATCGCATTTTCTCGACGAGCTGAGCACGTTTTCTGAAATGTGCTCCTCCCGTTACTCTGGTTGGGTGCGCATAGTAAAAAGTGCTCTTGGCAGCTAGAGAGTGCCGCGTTGACCACTGCGCATGAAGAAATAACCACCTGCAACGTTTGGTTTAGGTTTTGGGTGCATTTTTAATTTTATTGCTTAAATCGCATTTTCTCGTCGAGCTGAGCACGTTTTCTGAAATGTGCTCCTCCCGTCACTCTGGTTGGGTGCGCATAGTAAAAAGTGCTCTTGGCAGCAAGAGAGTGCCGCGTTGACCACTGCGCATGAAGAAATGACCATCTGCAACGTTTGGTTTAGGTTTTGGGTGCATTTTTGCTTTTATTGCTTAAATCGCATTTTCTCGACGAGCTGAGCACGTTTTCTGAAATGTGCTCCTCCCGTCACTCTGGTTGGGTGCACATAGTAAAAAGTGCTCTTGGCAGCTAGAGAGTCCCGCGTTGACCACTGCGCATGAAGAAATAACCACCTGCAACGTTTGGTTTAGGTTTTAGGTGCATTTTTAATTTTATTGCTTAAATCGCATTTTCTCGACGAGCTGAGCACGTTTTCTGAAATGTGCTCCTCCCGTTACTCTGGTTGGGTGTGCATAGTAAAAAGTGCTCTTGGCAGCTAGAGAGTGCCGCGTTGACCACTGCGCATGAAGAAATGACCATCTGCAACGTTTGGTTTAGGTTTTGGGTGCATTTTTCATTTTATTGCTTAAATCGCCTTTTCTCGACGAGCTGAGCACGTTTTCTGAAATGTGCTCCTCCCGTCACTCTGGTTTGGTGCGCATAGTAAAAAGTGCTCTTGGCAGCTAGAGAGTGCCGCGTTGACCATTGCGCATGAAGAAATAACCACCTGCAACGTTTGGTTTAGGTTTTAGGTGCATTCTTAATTTTATTGCTTAAATCGCATTTTCTCGTCGAGCTGAGCACGTTTTCTGAAATGTGCTCCTCCCGTCACTCTGGTTGGGTGCGCATAGTAAAAAGTGCTCTTGGCAGCAAGAGAGTGCCGCGTTGACCACTGCGCACGAAGAAATGACCATCTGCAACGTTTGGTTTAGGTTTTGGGTGCATTTTTGCTTTTATTGCTTAAATCGCATTTTCTCGACGAGCTGAGCACGTTTTCTGATATGTGCTCCTCCCGTCACTCTGGTTGGGTGCACATAGTAAAAAGTGCTCTTGGCAGCTAGAGAGTCCCGCGTTGACCACTGCGCATGAAGAAATAACCACCTGCAACGTTTGGTTTAGGTTTTAGGTGCATTTTTAATTTTATTGCTTAAATCGCATTTTCTCGACGAGCTGAGCACGTTTTCTGAAATGTGCTCCTCCCGTTACTCTGGTTGGGTGTGCATAGTAAAAAGTGCTCTTGGCAGCTAGAGAGTGCCGCGTTGACCACTGCGCATGAAGAAATGACCATCTGCAACGTTTGGTTTAGGTTTTGGGTGCATTTTTCATTTTATTGCTTAAATCGCCTTTTCTCGACGAGCTGAGCACGTTTTCTGAAATGTGCTCCTCCCGTCACTCTGGTTTGGTGCGCATAGTAAAAAGTGCTCTTGGCAGCTAGAGAGTGCCGCGTTGACCATTGCGCATGAAGAAATAACCACCTGCAACGTTTGGTTTAGGTTTTAGGTGCATTCTTAATTTTATTGCTTAAATCGCATTTTCTCGACGAGCTGAGCACGTTTTCTGAAATATGCTCCTCCCGTCACTCTGGTTGGGTGCGCATAGTAAAAAGTGCTCTTGGCAGCTAGAGAGTGCCGCGTTGACCACTGCGCATGAAGAAATAACCACCTGCAACGTTTGGTTTA
Organism: Syngnathus scovelli; assembly: GCF_024217435.2. Lineage (NCBI taxonomy): Eukaryota > Metazoa > Chordata > Actinopteri > Syngnathiformes > Syngnathidae > Syngnathus > Syngnathus scovelli. The sequence goes on along the minus strand of NC_090851.1, from coordinate 16,671,041 downwards.
GGTTTTGGGTGCATTTTTAATTTTATTGCTTAAATCGCATTTTCTTGTCGAGCTGAGCACGTTTTCTGAAATGTCCTCCTTCCGTCACTCTGGTTGGGTGCGCATAGTAAAATGTGCTCTTGGCAGCTAGAGAGTGCCGCGTTGACCACTGCGCATGAAGAAATGGCCATCTGCAACGTTTGGTTTAGGTTTTGGGTGCATTTTTAATTTTATTGCTTAAATCGCATTTTCTCGACGAGCTGAGCACGTTTTCTGAAATGTGCTCCTCCCGTCACTCTGGTTGGGTGCGCATAGTAAAAAGTGCTCTTGGCAGCTAGAGAGTGCCACGTTGACCACTGCGCATGAAGAAATAACCACGTGCAACGTTTGTTTTAGGTTTTAGGTGCATTTTTATTTTTATTGCTTAAATCGCATTTTCTCGACGAGCTGAGCACGTTTTCTGAAACGTGCTCCTCCCGTCACTCTGGTTGGGTGCGCATAGTAAAAAGTGCTCTTGGCAGCTAGAGAGTGCCGCGTTGACTGCTGCGCATGAAGAAATAACCACCTGCAACGTTTGGTTTAGGTTTTAGGTGCATTTTTAATTTTATTGCTTAAAACGCATTTTCTCGACGAGCTGAGCACGTTTTCTGAAATGTGCTCCTCCCGTCACTCTGGTTGGGTGCGCATAGTAAAAAGTGCTCTTGGCAGCTAGAGAGTGCCGCGTTGACCACTGCGCATGAAGAAATAACCACGTGCAACGTTTGTTTTAGGTTTTAGGTGCATTTTTAATTTTATTGCTTAAATCGCATTTTCTCGACGAGCTGAGCATGTTTTCTGAAACGTGCTCCTCCCGTCACTCTGGTTGGGTGCGCATAGTGAAAAGTGCTCTTGGCAGCTAGAGAGTGCCGCGTTGACTGCTGCGGATGAAGAAATAACCACCTGCAACGTTTGGTTTAGGTTTTAGGTGCATTTTTAATTTTATTGCTTAAATCGCATTTTCTCGACGAGCTGAGCACGTTTTCTGAAATGTGCTCCTCCCGTCACTCTGGTTGGGTGCGCATGGTAAAAAGTGCTCTTGGCAGCTAGAGAGTGCCACGTTGACCACTGCGCATGAAGAAATAACCGCCTGCAACGTTTGGTTTAGGTTTTGGGTGCATTTTTAATTTTATTGCTTAAATCGCATTTTCTCGTCGAGCTGAGCACGTTTTCTGAAATGTGCTCCTCCCGTCACTCTGGTTGGGTGCGCATAGTAAAAAGTGCTCTTGGCAGCTAGAGAGTGCTGCGTTGACCACTGCGCATGAAGAAATGACCATCTGCAACGTTTGGTTTAGGTTTTGGGTGCATTTTTAATTTTATTGCTTAAATCGCATTTTCTCGACGAGCTGAGCACGTTTTCTGAAATGTGCTCCTCCCGTCACTCTGGTTGGGTGCGCATAGTAAAAAGTGCTCTTGGCAGCTAGATAGTGCCGCGTTGACCGCTGCGCATGAATAAATAACCACCTGCAACGTTTGGTTTAGGTTTTAGGTGCATTTTTAATTTTATTGCTTAAATCGCATTTTCTCGACGAGCTGAGCACGTTTTCTGAAATGTGCTCCTCCCGTCACTCTGGTCGGGTGCGCATAGTAAAAAGTGCTCTTGGCAGCGAGAGAGTGCCGCGATGACCACTGCGCATGAAGAAATAACCACCTGCAACGTGTGGTTTAGGTTTTAGGTGCATTTTTAATTTTATTGCTTAAATCGCATTTTCTCGACGAGCTGAGCACGTTTTCTGAAATGTGCTCCTCCCGTCACTCTGGTTGGGTGCGCATAGTAAAAAGTGCTCTTGGCAGCTAGAGAGTGCCGCGTTGACCACTGCGCATGAAGGAATGACCATCTGCAACGTTTGGTTTAGGTTTTAGGTGCATTTTTAATTTTATTGCTTTAATCGCATTTTCTCGACGAGCTGAGCACCTTTTCTGAAATGTGCTCCTCCCGTCACTCTGGTTGGGTGCGCATAGTAAAAAGTGCTCTTGGCAGCTAGAGAGTGCCGCGTTGACCACTGCGCATGAAGAAATAACCACCTGCAACGTTTGGTTTAGGTTATAGGTGCATTTTTAATTTTATTGCTTAAATCGCATTTTCTCGACGAGCTGAGCACGTTTTCTGAAATGTGCTCCTCCCGTCACTCTGGTTGGGTGCGCATAGTAAAAAGTGCTCTTGGCAGCTAGAGAGTGCCGCGTTGACCACTGCGCATGAAGAAATAACCACCTGCAACGTTTGGTTTAGGTTTTGGGTGCATTTTTAATTTTATTGCTTAAATCGCATTTTCTCGACGAGCTGAGCACGTTTTCTGAAATGTGCTCCTCCCGTCACTCTGGTTGGGTGCGCATAGTAAAAAGTGCTCTTGGCAGCTAGAGAGTGCCGCGTTGACCACTGCGCATGAAGAAATAACCACCCGCAACGTTTGGTTTAGGTTTTACGTGCATTTTTAATTTTATTGCTTAAATCGCATTTTCTCGACGAGCTGAGCACGTTTTCTGAAATGTGCTCCTCCCGTCACTCTGGTTGGGTGCGCATAGTAAAAAGTGCTCTTGGCAGCTAGAGAGTGCCGCGTTGACCACTGCGCATGAAGAAATAACCACCTGCAACGTTTGGTTTAGGTTTTGGGTGCATTTTTAATTTTATTGCTTAAATCGCATTTTCTGGACGAGCTGAGCACGTTTTCTGAAATGTGCTCCTCCCGTCACTCTGGTTGGGTGCGCATAGTAAAAAGTGCTCTTGGCAGCTAGAGAGTGCCGCGTTGACCACTGCGCATGAAGAAATGACCATCTGCAACGTTTGGTTTAGGTTTTAGGTGCATTTTTAATTTTATTGCTTTAATCGCATTTTCTCGACGAGCTGAGCACCTTTTCTGAAATGTGCTCCTCCCGTCACTCTGGTTGGGTGCGCATAGTAAAAAGTGCTCTTGGCAGCTAGAGAGTGCCGCGGTGACCACTGCGCATGAAGAAATAACCACCTGCAACGTTTGGTTTAGGTTTTAGGTGCATTTTTAATTTTATTGCTTAAATCGCATTTTCTCGACGAGCTGAGCACGTTTTCTTAAATGTGCTCCTCCCGTCACTCTGGTCGGGTGCGCATAGTAAAAAGTGCTCTTGGCAGCTAGAGAGTGCCGCGTTGACTGCTGCACATGAAGAAATGACCATCTGCAACGTTTGGTTTAGGTTTTAGGTGCATTTTTAATTTTATTGCTTAAATCGCATTTTCTCGTCGAGCTGAGCACGTTTTCAGAAATGTGCTCCTCCCGTCACTCTGGTTGGGTGTGCATAGTAAAAAGTGCTCTTGGCAGCTAGAGAGTGCCGCGTTGACCACTGCGCATGAAGAAATGAGCATCTGCAACGTTTGGTTTAGGTTTTAGGTGCATTTTTAATTTTATTGCTTTAATCGCATTTTCTCGACGAGCTGAGCACGTTTTCTGAAATGTGCTCCTCCCGTCACTCTGGTTGGGTGCGCATAGTAAAAAGTGCTCTTGGCAGCTAGAGAGTGCCGCGTTGACCACTGCGCATGAAGAAATAACCACCTGCAACGTTTGGTTTAGGTTTTGGGTGCATTTTTAATTTTATTGCTTAAATCGCATTTTCTGGACAAGCTGAGCACGTTTTCTGAAATGTGCTCTTCCCGTCACTCTGGTTGGGTGCGCATAGTAAAAAGTGCTCTTGGCAGCTAGAGAGTGCCGCGTTGACTGCTGCACATGAAGAAATAACCACCCCCAACGTTTGGTTTAGGTTTTAGGTGCATTTTTAATTTTATTGCTTAAATCGCATTTTCTCGACGAGCTGAGCACGTTTTCTGAAATGTGCTCCTCCCGTCACTCTGGTTGGGTGCGCATAGTAAAAAGTGCTCTTGGCAGCTAGAGAGTGCCGCGTTGACCACTGCACATGAAGAAATAACCACCTGCAAGTTTGGTTTAGGTTTTAGGTGCATTTTTAATTTTATTGCTTAAATCGCATTTTCTCGACGAGCTGAGCACGTTTTCTGAAATGTGCTCCTCCCGTCACTCTGGTTGGGTGCGCATAGTAAAAAGTGCTCTTGGCAGCTAGAGAGTGCCGCCTTGACCACTGCGCATGAAGAAATAACCACCTGCAACGTTTGGTTTAGGTTTTAGGTGCAGTTTTAATTTTATTGTTTAAATTGCATTTTCTCGACGAGCTGAGCACGTTTTCTGAAATGTGCTCCTCCCGTCACTCTGGTCGGGTGCGCATAGTAAAAAGTGCTCTTGGCAGCTACAGAGTGCCGCGTTGACCACTGCGCATGAAGAAATGACCATCTGCAACGTTTGGTTTAGGTTTTAGGTGCATTTTTAATTTTATTAATTAAATCGCATTTTCTCGACGAGCTGAGCATGTTTTCTGAAATGTGCTCCTCCCGTCACTCTGGTTGGGTGCGCATAGTAAAAGTGCTCTTGGCAGCTAGAGAGTGCCGCGTTGACTGCTGCACATGAAGAAATAACCACGTGCAACGTTTGGTTTAGGTTTTAGGTGCATTTTTAATTTTATTGCTTAAATCGCATTTTCTCGACGAGCTGAGCACGTTTTCTGAAATGTGCTCCTCCCGTCACTCTGGTTGGGTGCGCATAGTAAAAAGTGCTCTTGGCAGCTAGAGAGTGCCGCGTTGACCACTGCGCATGAAGAAATAACCACCTGCAACGTTTGGTTTAGGTTTTGGGTGCATTTTTAATTTTATTGCTTAAATCGCATTTTCTCGACGAGCTGAGCACGTTTTCTGAAATGTGCTCCTCCCGTCACTCTGGTTGGGTGCGCATAGTAAAAAGTGCTCTTGGCAGCTAGAGAGTGCCGCGTTGACCACTGCGCATGAAGAAATAACCACCCGCAACGTTTGGTTTAGGTTTTACGTGCATTTTTAATTTTATTGCTTAAATCGCATTTTCTCGACGAGCTGAGCACGTTTTCTGAAATGTGCTCCTCCCGTCACTCTGGTTGGGTGCGCATAGTAAAAAGTGCTCTTGGCAGCTAGAGAGTGCCGCGTTGACCACTGCGCATGAAGAAATAACAACGTGCAACGTTTGTTTTAGGTTTTGGGTGCATTTTTAATTTTATTGCTTAAATCGCATTTTCTCGTCGAGCTGAGCACGTTTTCAGAAATGTGCTCCTCCCGTCACTCTGGTTGGGTGTGCATAGTAAAAAGTGCTCTTGGCAGCTAGAGAGTGCCGCGTTGACCACTGCGCATGAAGAAATGACCATCTGCAACGTTTGGTTTAGGTTTTGGGTGCATTTTTAATTTTATTGCTTAAATCGCATTTTCTCGACGAGCTGAGCACGTTTTCTGAAATGTGCTCCTCCCGTCACTCTGGTTGGGTGCGCATAGTAAAAAGTGCTCTTGGCAGCTAGAGAGTGCCGCGTTGACCATTGCGCATGAAGAAATAACCACCTGCAACGTTTGGTTTAGGTTTTGGGTGCATTTTTAATTTTATTGCTTAAATCGCATTTTCTCGACGAGCTGAGCACGTTTTCTGAAATGTGCTCCTCCCATCACTCTGGTTGGGTGCGCATAGTAAAAAGTGCTCTTGGCAGCTAGAGAGTGCCGCGTTGACCACTGCGCATGAAGAAATAACCACCTGCAACGTTTGGTTTAGGTTTTAGGTGCATTTTTAATTCTATTGCTTAAATCGCATTTTCTCGACGAGCTGAGCACGTTTTCTGAAATGTGCTCCTCCCGTCACTCTGGTTGGGTGCGCATAGTAAAAAGTGCTCTTGGCAGCTAGAGAGTGCCGCGTTGACAACTGCGCATGAAGAAATAACCACCTGCAACGTTTGGTTTAGGTTTTAGGTGCATTTTTAATTTTATTGCTTAAATTGCATTTTCTCGACGAGCGGAGCACGTTTTCTGAAATGTGCTCCTCCCGTCACTCTGGTCGGGTGCGCATAGTAAAAAGTGCTCTTGGCAGCTAGAGAGTGCCGCGTTGACAACTGCGCATGAAGAAATAACCACCTGCAACGTTTGGTTTAGGTTTTGGGTGCATTTTTAATTTTATTGCTTAAATCGCATTTTCTCGACGAGCGGAGCACGTTTTCTGAAATGTGCTCCTCCCGTCACTCTGGTCGGGTGCGCATAGTAAAAAGTGCTCTTGGCAGCTAGAGAGTGCCGCGTTGACTGCTGCATATGAAGAAATAACCACCCCCAACGTTTGGTTTAGGTTTTAGGTGCATTTTTAATTTTATTGCTTAAATCGCATTTTCTCGACGAGCTGAGCACGTTTTCTGAAATGTGCTCCTCCCGTCACTCTGGTTGGGTGCGCATAGTAAAAAGTGCTCTTGGCAGCTAGAGAGTGCCGCGTTGACCACTGCGCATGAAGAAATAACCACCTGCAACGTTTGGTTTAGGTTTTAGGTGCATTTTTAATTTTATTGCTTAAATTGCATTTTCTCGACGAGCTGAGCACGTTTTCTGAAATGTGCTCCTCCCGTCACTCTGGTCGGGTGCGCATAGTAAAAAGTGCTCTTGGCAGCTAGAGAGTGCCGCGTTGACTGCTGCACATGAAGAAATAACCACCCCCAACGTTTGGTTTAGGTTTTAGGTGCATTTTTAATTTTATTGCTTAAATCGCATTTTCTCGACGAGCTGAGCACGTTTTCTGAAATGTGCTCCTCCCGTCACTCTGGTTGGGTGCGCATATTAAAAAGTGCTCTTGGCAGCTAGAGAGTGCCGCGTTGACCACTGCGCATGAAGAAATGACCATCTGAAACGTTTGGTTTAGGTTTTAGGTGCATTTTTAATTTTATTGCTTTAATCGCATTTTCTCGACGAGCTGAGCACGTTTTCTGAAATGTGCTCCTCCCGTCACTCTGGTTGGGTGCGCATAGTAAAAAGTGCTCTTGGCAGCTAGAGAGTGCCGCGTTGACCACTGCGCATGAAGAAATAACCACCTGCAACGTTTGGTTTAGGTTGTAGGTCCATTTTTAATTTTATTGATTAAATCGCATTTTCTCGACGAGCTGAGCACGTTTTCTGAAATGTGCTCCTCCCGTCACTCTGGTTGGGTGCGCATAGTAAAAAGTGCTCTTGGCAGCTAGAGAGTGCCGCGTTGACCACTGCCCATGAAGAAATAACCACCTGCAACGTTTGGTTTAGGTTTTAGGTGGATTTTTAATTTTATTGCTTAAATCGTATTTTCTCGACGAGCTGAGCACGTTTTCTGAAATGTGCTCCTCCCGTCACTCTGGTTGGGTGCGCATAGTAAAAAGTGCTCTTGGCAGCTAGAGAGTGCCGCGTTGGCCACTGCGCATGAAGAAATAACCACCTGCAACGTTTGGTTTAGGTTTTAGGTGCATTTTTTAATTTTATTGCTTAAATCGCATTTTCTCGACAAGCTGAGCACGTTTTCTGAAAAGTGCTCTTGGCAGCTAGAGAGTGCCGCGTTGACCACTGCACATGAAGAAATAACCACCTGCAACGTTTGGTTTAGGTTTTAGGTGCATTTTTAATTTTATTGCTTAAATCGCATTTTCTCGACGAGCTGAGCATGTTTTCTGAAATGTGCTCCTCCCGTCACTCTGGTTGGGTGCGCATAGTAAAAAGTGCTCTTGGCAGCTAGAGAGTGCCGCGTTGACCACTGCGCATGAAGAAATAACCACCTGCAACGATTGGTTTAGGTTTTGGGTGCATTTTTAATTTTATTGCTTAAATCGCATTTTCTCGTCGAGCTGAGCACGTTTTCTGAAATGTGCTCCTCCCGTCACTCTGGTTGGGTGCACATAGTAAAAAGTGCTCTGGGCAGCTAGAGAGTGCCGCGTTGGCCACTGCGCATGAAGAAATAACTACCTGCAACGTTTGGTTTAGGTTTTAGGTGCATTTTTAATTTTATTGCTTAAATCGCATTTTCTCGACGAGCTGAGCACGTTTTCTGAAATGTGCTCCTCCCGTCACTCTGGTTGGGTGCGCATAGTAAAAAGTGCTCTTGGCAGCTAGAGAGTGCCGCGTTGACCACTGCGCATGAAGAAATAACCACCTGCAACGTTTGGTTTAGGTTTTAGGTGCATTTTTAATTTTATTGCTTAAATCGCTTTTTCTGGACGAGCTGAGCACGTTTTCTGAAATGTGCTCCTCCCGTCACTCTGGTTGGGTGCGCATAGTAAAAAGTGCTCTTGGCAGCTAGAGAGTGCCGCGTTGACCACTGCGCATGAAGAAATAACCACCTGCAACGTTTGGTTTAGGTTTTAGGTGCATTTTTAATTTTATTGCTTAAATCGCATTTTCTCGACGAGCTGAGCACGTTTTCTGAAATGTGCTCCTCCCGTCACTCTGGTTGGGTGCGCATAGTAAAAAGTGCTCTTGGCAGCTAGAGAGTGCCACGTTGACGGCTGCACATGAACAAATAACCACCTGCACCGTTTGGTTTAGGTTTAAGGTGCATTTTTTATTTTATTGCTTAAATCGCATTTTCTCGACGAGCTGAGCACGTTTTCTGAAATGTGCTCCTCCCGTCACTCTGGTTGGGTGCGCATAGTAAAAAGTGCTCTTGGCAGCTAGAGAGTGCCGCGTTGACAACTGCGCATGAAGTAAAAACCACTTGCAACGTTTGGTTTAGGTTTTGGGTGCATTTTTAATTTTATTGCTTAAATCGCATTTTCTCGACGAGCTGAGCACGTTTTCTGAAATGTGCTCCTTCCGTCACTCTGGTTGGGTGCGCATAGTAAAAAGTGCTCTTGGCAGCTAGAGAGTGCCGCGTTGACCACTGCCCATGAAGAAATAACCACCTGCGACGTTTGGTTTAGGTTTTAGGTGGATTTTTAATTTTATTGCTTAAATCGTTTTTTCTCGACGAGCTGAGCACGTTTTCTGAAATGTGCTCCTCCCGTCACTCTGGTTGGGTGCGCATAGTAAAAAGTGCTCTTGGCAGCTAGAGAGTGCCGCGTTGACCACTGCGCATGAAGAAATAACCACCTGCAACGTTTGGTTTAGGTTTTGGGTGTATTTTTAATTTTATTGCTTAAATCGCATTTTCTCGACGAGCCGAGCACGTTTTCTGAAATGTGCTCCTCCCGTCACTCTGGTTGGGTGCGCATAGTAAAAAGTGCTCTTGGCAGCTAGAGAGTGCCGCGTTGACCACTGCGCATGAAGAAATAACCACCTGCAACGTTTGGTTTAGGTTTTGGGTGCATTTTTAATTTTATTGCTTAAATCGCATTTTCTCGTCGAGCTGAGCACGTTTTCTGAAATTTGCTCCTCCCGTCACTCTGGTCGGGTGCGCATAGTCAAAAGTGCTCTTGGCAGCTAGAGAGTGCCGCGTTGACCACTGCGCATGAAGAAATAACCACCCGCAACGTTTGGTTTAGGTTTTACGTGCATTTTTAATTTTATTGCTTAAATCGCATTTTCTCGACGAGCTGAGCACGTTTTCTGAAATGTGCTCCTCCCGTCACTCTGGTTGGGTGCGCATAGTAAAAAGTGCTCTTGGCAGCTAGAGAGTGCCGCGTTGACCACTGCGCATGAAGAAATAACCACGTGCAACGTTTTTTTTAGGTTTTGGGTGCATTTTTAATTTTATTGCTTAAATCGCATTTTCTCGTTGAGCTGAGCACGTTTTCAGAAATGTGCTCCTCCCGTCATTCTGGTTGGGTGTGCATAGTAAAAAGTGCTCTTGGCAGCTAGAGAGTGCCGCGTTGACCACTGCGCATGAAGAAATGACCATCTGCAACGTTTGGTTTAGGTTTTGGGTGCATTTTTAATTTTATTGCTTAAATCGCATTTTCTCGACGAGCTGAGCACGTTTTCTGAAATGTGCTCCTCCCGTCACTCTGGTTGGGTGCGCATAGTAAAAAGTGCTCTTGGCAGCTAGAGAGTGCCGCGTTGACCATTGCGCATGAAGAAATAACCACCTGCAACGTTTGGTTTAGGTTTTGGGTGCATTTTTAATTTTATTGCTTAAATCGCATTTTCTCGACGAGCTGAGCACGTTTTCTGAAATGTGCTCCTCCCGTCACTCTGGTTGGGTGCGCATAGTAAAAAGTGCTCTTGGCAGCTAGAGAGTGCCGCGTTGACCACTGCGCATGAAGAAATAACCACCTGCAACGTTTGGTTTAGGTTTTAGGTGCATTTTTAATTTTATTGCTTAAATCGTATTTTCTCGACGAGCTGAGCACGTTTTCTGAAATGTGCTCCTCCCGTCACTCTGGTTGGGTGCGCATAGTAAAAAGTGCTCTTGGCAGCTAGAGAGTGCCACGTTGACCACTGCGCATGAAGAAATAACCACCTGCAACGTTTGGTTTAGGTTTTAGGTGCATTTTTAATTTTATTGCTTAAATCGCATTTTCTCGATGAGCTGAGCACGTTTTCTGAAATGTGCTCCTCCCGTCACTCTGGTTGGGTGCGCATAGTAAAAAGTGCTCTTGGCAGCAAGAGAGTGCCGCGTTGACCATTGCGCATGAAGAAATAACCACCTGCAACGTTAGGTTTAGGTTTTAGGTGCATTTTTAATTTTATTGCTTTGATCGCATTTTCTCGACGAGCTGAGCACGTTTTCTGAAATGTGCTCCTCCCGTCACTCTGGTTGGGTGCGCATAGTAAAAGGTGCTCTTGGCAGCTAGAGAGTGCCGCGTTGACCACTGTGCATGAAGAAATAACCACCTGCAACGTTTGGTTTAGGTTTTAGGTGCATTTTTAATTTTATTGCTTAAATCGCATTTTCTCGACGAGCTGAGCACGTTTTCTGAAATGTGCTCCTCCCGTCACTCTGGTCGGGTGCGCATAGTAAAAAGTGCTCTTGGCAGCTAGAGAGTGCCGCGTTGACTGCTGCACATGAAGAAATAACCACCCCCAACGTTTGGTTTAGGTTTTAGGTGCATTTTTAATTTTATTGCTTAAATCGCATCTTCTCGACGAGCTGAGCATGTTTTCTGAAATGTGCTCCTCCCGTCACTCTGGTTGGGTGCGCATAGTAAAAAGTGCTCTTGGCAGCTAGAGAGTGCCGCGTTGACTACTGCGCATGAAGAAATGACCATCTGCAACGTTTGGTTTAGGTTTTAGGTGCATTTTTAATTTTATTCCTTTAATCGCATTTTCTCGACGAGCTGAGCACGTTTTCTGAAATGTGCTCCTCCCGTCACTCTGGTTGGGTGCGCATAGTAAAAAGTGCTCTTGGCAGCTAGAGAGTGCCGCGTTGACAACTGCGCATGAAGAAATAACCACCTGCAACGTTTGGTTTAGGTTTTAGGTGCATTTTTAATTTTATTGCTTAAATCGCATTTTCTCGACGAGCGGAGCACGTTTTCTGAAATGCGCTCCTCCCGTCACTCTGGTCGGGTGCGCATAGTAAAAAGTGCTCTTGGCAGCTAGAGAGTGCCGCGTTGACTGCTGCACATGAAGAAATAACCACCCCCAACGTTTGGTTTAGGTTTTAGGTGCATTTTTAATTTTATTGCTTAAATCGCATTTTCTCGACGAGCTGAGCACGTTTTCTGAAATGTGCTCCTCCCGTCACTCTGGTTGGGTGCGCATTGTAAAAAGTGCTCTTGGCAGCTAGAGAGTGCAGCGTTGACCACTGCACATGAAGAAATAACCACCTGCAAGTTTGGTTTAGGTTTTAGGTGCATTTTTAATTTTATTGCTTAAATCGCATTTTCTCGACGAGCTGAGCACGTTTTCTGAAATGTGCTCCTCCCGTCACTCTGGTTGGGTGCGCATAGTAAAAAGTGCTCTTGGCAGCTAGAGAGTGCCGCGTTGACCACTGCGCATGAAGAAATAACCACCTGCAACGTTTGGTTTAGGGTTTAGGTGCATTTTTAATTTTATTGCTTAAATTGCATTTTCTCGACGAGCTGAGCACGTTTTCTGAAATGTGCTCCTCCCGTCACTCTGGTCGGGTGCGCATAGTAAAAAGTGCTCTTGGCAGCTAGAGAGTGCCGCGTTGACTGCTGCACATGAAGAAATAACCACCCCCAACGTTTGGTTTAGGTTTTAGGTGCATTTTTAATTTTATTGCTTAAATCGCATTTTCTCGACGAGCTGAGCACGTTTTCTGAAATGTGCTCCTCCCGTCACTCTGGTTGGGTGCGCATAGTAAAAAGTGCTCTTGGCAGCTAGAGAGTGCCGCGTTGACCACTGCGCATGAAGAAATAACCACCTGCAACGTTTGGTTTAGGTTTTGGGTGCATTTTTAATTTTATTGCTTAAATCGCATTTTCTCGACGAGCTGAGCACGTTTTCTGAAATGTGCTCCTCCCGTCAATCTGGTTGGGTGCGTATAGTAAAAAGTGCTCTTGGCAGCTAGAGAGTGCCGCGTTGACCACTGCGCATGAAGAAATAACCACCTGCAACGTTTGGTTTAGGTTTTAGCTGCATTTTTAATTTTATTGCTTAAATCGCATTTTCTCGACGAGCTGAGCACGTTTTCTGAAATGTGCTCCTCCCGTCACTCTGGTTGGGTGCGCATAGTAAAAAGTGCTCTTGGCAGCTAGAGAGTGCCGCGTTGACCACTGCGCATGAAGAAATAACCACGTGCAACGTTTGTTTTAGGTTTTGGGTGCATTTTTAATTTTTGTGCTTAAATCGCATTTTCTCGTCGAGCTGAGCATGTTTTCAGAAATGTGCTCCTCCCGTCACTCTGGTTGGGTGTGCATAGTAAAAAGTGCTCTTGGCAGCTAGAGAGTCCCGCGTTGACCACTGCGCATGAAGAAATGACCATCTGCAACGTTTGGTTTAGGGTACATTTTTAATTTTATTGCTTAAATCGCATTTTCTCGACGAGCTGAGCACGTTTTCTGAAATGTGCTCCTCTCGTCACTCTGGTTGGGTGCGCATAGTAAAAAGTGCTCTTGGCAGCTAGAGAGTGCCGCGTTGACCACTGCGCATGAAGAAATAACCACCTGCAACGTTTGGTTTAGGTTTTAGGTGCATTTTTAATTTTATTGCTTAAATCGCATTTTCTCGACGAGCTGAGCACGTTTTCTGAAATGTGCTCCTCCCGTCACTCTGGTTGGGTGCGCATAGTAAAAAGTACTCTTGGCAGCTAGAGAGTGCCGCGTTGACCACTGCCCATGAAGAAATAACCACCTGCAACGTTTGGTTTAGGTTTTAGGTGCATTTTTAATTTTATTGCTTAAATCGCATTTTCTCGACGAGCTGAGCACGTTTTCTGAAATGTGCTCCTCCCGTCACTCTGGTTGGGTGCGCATAGTAAAAAGTGCTCTTGGCAGCTAGAGAGTGCCGCGTTGGCCACTGCGCATGAAGAAATAACCACCTGCAACGTTTGGTTTAGGTTTTGGGTGCATTTTTAATTTTATTGCTTAAATCGCATTTTCTGGACAAGCTGAGCACGTTTTCTGAAATGTGCTCCTCCCGTCACTCTGGTTGGGTGCGCATAGTAAAAAGTGCTCTTGGCAGCTAGAGAGTGCCACGTTGACCACTGCGCATGAAGAAATAACCACTTGCAACGTTTGGTTTAGGTTTTGGGTGCATTTTTAATTTTATTGCTTAAATCGCTTTTTCTCGACGAGCTGAGCACGTTTTCTGAAATGTGCTCCTCCCGTCACTCTGGTTGGGTGCGCATAGTAAAAAGCGCTCTTGGCAGCTAGAGAGTGCCGCGTTGACCACTGCGCATTAAGAAATAACCACCTGCAACGTTTGGTTTAGGTTTTAGGTGCATTTTTAATTTTATTGCTTAAATCGCATTTTCTCGACGAGCTGAGCACGTTTTCTGAAATGTGCTCCTCCCGTCACTCTGGTTGGGTGCGCATAGTAAAAAGTGCTCTTGGCAGCTAGAGAGTGCCGCGTTGACCACTGCCCATGAAGAAATAACCACCTGCAACGTTTGGTTTAGGTTTTAGGTGGATTTTTAATTTTATTGCTTAAATCGCATTTTCTCGACGAGCTGAGCACGTTTTCTGAAATGTGCTCCTCCCGTCACTCTGGTTGGGTGCGCATAGTAAAAAGTGCTCTTGGCAGCTAGAGAGTGCCGCGTTGGCCACTGCGCATGAAGAAATAACCACCTGCAACGTTTGGTTTAGGTTTTAGGTACATTTTTAATTTTATTGCTTAAATCGCATTTTCTCGACGTGCTGAGCACGTTTTCTGAAATGTGCTCCTCCCGTCACTCTGGTTGGGTGCGCATAGTAAAAAGTGCTCTTGGCAGCTAGAGAGTGCCGCGTTGACCACTGCACATGAAGAAATAACCACCTGCAACGTTTGGTTTAGGTTTTAGGTGCATTTTTAATTTTATTGCTTAAATCGCATTTTCTCGACGAGCTGAGCACGTTTTCTGAAATGTGCTCCTCCCGTCACTCTGGTTGGGTGCATATAGTAAAAAGTGCTCTTGGCAGGTAGAGAGTGCCGCGTTGACCACTGCGCATGAAGAAATGACCATCTGCAACGTTTGGTTTAGGTTTTAGGTGCATTTTTAAATTTATTGCTTAAATCGCATTTTCTCGACGAGCTGAGCACGTTTTCTGAAATGTGCTCCTCCCGTCACTCTGGTTGGGTGCGCATAGTAAAACGTGCTCTTGGCAGCTAGAGTGCCGCGTTGACCACTGCGCATGAAGAAATAACCACGTGCAACGTTTGTTTTAGGTTTTAGGTGCATTTTTAATTTTATTGCTTAAATCGCATTTTCTCGACGAGCTGAGCACGTTTTCTGAAATGTGCTCCTCCCGTCACTCTGGTTGGGTGCGCATAGTAAAAAGTGCTCTTGGCAGCTAGAGAGTGCCGCGTTGACTGCTGCGCATGAAGAAATAACCACCTGCAACGTTTGGTTTAGGGTTTAGGTGCATTTTTAATTTTATTGCTTAAATCGCATTTTCTCGACGAGCTGAGCACGTTTTCTGAAATGTGCTCCTCCCGTCACTCTGGTTGGGTGCGCATGGTAAAAAGTGCTCTTGGCAGCTAGAGAGTGCCACGTTGACCACTGCGCATGAAGAAATAACCGCCTGCAACGTTTGGTTTAGGTTTTGGGTGCATTTTTAATTTTATTGCTTAAATCGCATTTTCTCGTCGAGCTGAGCACGTTTTCTGAAATGTGCTCCTCCCGTCACTCTGGTTGGGTGCGCATAGTAAAAAGTGCTCTTGGCAGCTAGAGAGTGCCGCGTTGACCACTGCGCATGAAGAAATGACCATCTGCAACGTTTGGTTTAGGGTTTGGGTGCATTTTTAATTTTATTGCTTAAATCGCATTTTCTCGACGAGCTGAGCACGTTTTCTGAAATGTGCTCCTCCCGTCACTCTGGTTGGGTGCACATAGTAAAAAGTGCTCTTGGCAGCTAGAGAGTCCCGCGTTGACCACTGTGCATGAAGAAATAACCACCTGCAACGTTTGGTTTAGGTTTTAGGTGCATTTTTAATTTTATTGCTTAAATCGCATGTTCTCGACGAGCTGAGCACGTTTTCTCAAATGTGCTCCTCCCGTTACTCTGGTTGGGTGTGCATAGTAAAAAGTGCTCTTGGCAGCTAGAGAGTGCCGCGTTGACCACTGCGCATGAAGAAATGACCATCTGCAACGTTTGGTTTAGGTTTTGGGTGCATTTTTCATTTTATTGCTTAAATCGCCTTTTCTCGACGAGCTGAGCACGTTTTCTGAAATGTGCTCCTCCCGTCACTCTGGTTTGGTGCGCATAGTAAAAAGTGCTCTTGGCAGCTAGAGAGTGCCGCGTTGACCATTGCGCATGAAGAAATAACCACCTGCAACGTTTGGTTTAGGTTTTAGGTGCATTCTTAATTTTATTGCTTAAATCGCATTTTCTCGTCGAGCTGAGCACGTTTTCTGAAATGTGCTCCTCCCGTCACTCTGGTTGGGTGCGCATAGTAAAAAGTGCTCTTGGCAGCAAGAGAGTGCCGCGTTGACCACTGCGCATGAAGAAATGACCATCTGCAACGTTTGGTTTAGGTTTTGGGTGCATTTTTGCTTTTATTGCTTAAATCGCATTTTCTCGACGAGCTGAGCACGTTTTCTGAAATGTGCTCCTCCCGTCACTCTGGTTGGGTGCACATAGTAAAAAGTGCTCTTGGCAGCTAGAGAGTCCCGCGTTGACCACTGCGCATGAAGAAATAACCACCTGCAACGTTTGGTTTAGGTTTTAGGTGCATTTTTAATTTTATTGCTTAAATCGCATTTTCTCGACGAGCTGAGCACGTTTTCTGAAATGTGCTCCTCCCGTTACTCTGGTTGGGTGTGCATAGTAAAAAGTGCTCTTGGCAGCTAGAGAGTGCCGCGTTGACCACTGCGCATGAAGAAATGACCATCTGCAACGTTTGGTTTAGGTTTTGGTTGCATTTTTCATTTTATTGCTTAAATCGCCTTTTCTCGACGAGCTGAGCACGTTTTCTGAAATGTGCTCCTCCCGTCACTCTGGTTTGGTGCGCATAGTAAAAAGTGCTCTTGGCAGCTAGAGAGTGCCGCGTTGACCATTGCGCATGAAGAAATAACCACCTGCAACGTTTGGTTTAGGTTTTAGGTGCATTCTTAATTTTATTGCTTAAATCGCATTTTCTCGTCGAGCTGAGCACGTTTTCTGAAATGTGCTCCTCCCGTCACTCTGGTTGGGTGCGCATAGTAAAAAGTGCTCTTGGCAGCTAGAGAGTGCCGCGTTGACCACTGCGCATGAAGAAATGACCATCTGCAACGTTTGGTTTAGGTTTTGGGTGCATTTTTGCTTTTATTGCTTAAATCGCATTTTCTCGTCGAGCTGAGCACGTTTTCTGAAATGTGCTCCTCCCGTCACTCTGGTTGGGTGCGCATAGTAAAATGTGCTCTTGGCAGCTAGAGAGTGCCGCGTTGACCACTGCGCATGAAGAAATGGCCATCTGCAACGTTTGGTTTAGGTTTTGGGTGCATTTTTAATTTTATTGCTTAAATCGCATTTTCTCGACGAGCTGAGCACGTTTTCTGAAATGTGCTCCTCCCGTTACTCTGGTTGGGTGTGCATAGTAAAAAGTGCTCTTGGCAGCTAGAGAGTGCCGCGTTGACCACTGCGCATGAAGAAATGACCATCTGCAACGTTTGGTTTAGGTTTTGGGTGCATTTTTCATTTTATTGCTTAAATCGCCTTTTCTCGACGAGCTGAGCACGTTTTCTGAAATGTGCTCCTCCCGTCACTCTGGTTTGGTGCGCATAGTAAAAAGTGCTCTTGGCAGCTAGAGAGTGCCGCGTTGACCATTGCGCATGAAGAAATAACCACCTGCAACGTTTGGTTTAGGTTTTAGGTGCATTCTTAATTTTATTGCTTAAATCGCATTTTCTCGACGAGCTGAGCACGTTTTCTGAAATATGCTCCTCCCGTCACTCTGGTTGGGTGCGCATAGTAAAAAGTGCTCTTGGCAGCTAGAGAGTGCCGCGTTGACCACTGCGCATGAAGAAATAACCACCTGCAACGTTTGGTTTAGGTTTTGGGTGCATTTTTAATTTTATTGCTTAAATCGCATTTTCTCGTCGAGCTGAGCACGTTTTCTGAAATGTCCTCCTTCCGTCACTCTGGTTGGGTGCGCATAGTAAAAAGTGCTCTTGGCAGCTAGAGAGTGCCACGTTGACCACTGCGCATGAAGAAATAACCACGTGCAACGTTTGTTTTAGGTTTTAGGTGCATTTTTATTTTTATTGCTTAAATCGCATTTTCTCGACGAGCTGAGCACGTTTTCTGAAACGTGCTCCTCCCGTCACTCTGGTTGGGTGCGCATAGTAAAAAGTGCTCTTGGCAGCTAGAGAGTGCCGCGTTGACTGCTGCGCATGAAGAAATAACCACCTGCAACGTTTGGTTTAGGTTTTAGGTGCATTTTTAATTTTATTGCTTAAATCGCATTTTCTCGACGAGCTGAGCACGTTTTCTGAAATGTGCTCCTCCCGTCACTCTGGTTGGGTGCGCATAGTAAAAAGTGCTCTTGGCAGCTAGAGAGTGCCGCGTTGACCACTGCGCATGAAGAAATAACCACGTGCAACGTTTGTTTTAGGTTTTAGGTGCATTTTTAATTTTATTGCTTAAATCGCATTTTCTCGACGAGCTGAGCATGTTTTCTGAAACGTGCTCCTCCCGTCACTCTGGTTGGGTGCGCATAGTAAAAAGTGCTCTTGGCAGCTAGAGAGTGCCGCGTTGACTGCTGCGGATGAAGAAATAACCACCTGCAACGTTTGGTTTAGGTTTTAGGTGCATTTTTAATTTTATTGCTTAAATCGCATTTTCTCGACGAGCTGAGCACGTTTTCTGAAATGTGCTCCTCCCGTCACTCTGGTCGGGTGCGCATAGTAAAAAGTGCTCTTGGCAGCGAGAGAGTGCCGCGATGACCACTGCGCATGAAGAAATAACCACCTGCAACGTGTGGTTTAGGTTTTAGGTGCATTTTTAATTTTATTGCTTAAATCGCATTTTCTCGACGAGCTGAGCACGTTTTCTGAAATGTGCTCCTCCCGTCACTCTGGTTGGGTGCGCATAGTAAAAAGTGCTCTTGGCAGCTAGAGAGTGCCGCGTTGACCACTGCGCATGAAGGAATGACCATCTGCAACGTTTGGTTTAGGTTTTAGGTGCATTTTTAATTTTATTCCTTTAATCGCATTTTCTCGACGAGCTGAGCACCTTTTCTGAAATGTGCTCCTCCCGTCACTCTGGTTGGGTGCGCATAGTAAAAAGTGCTCTTGGCAGCTAGAGAGTGCCGCGTTGACCACTGCGCATGAAGAAATAACCACCTGCAACGTTTGGTTTAGGTTATAGGTGCATTTTTAATTTTATTGCTTAAATCGCATTTTCTCGACGAGCTGAGCACGTTTTCTGAAATGTGCTCCTCCCGTCACTCTGGTTGGGTGCGCATAGTAAAAAGTGCTCTTGGCAGCTAGAGAGTGCCGCGTTGACCACTGCGCATGAAGAAATAACCACCTGCAACGTTTGGTTTAGGTTTTAGGTGCAGTTTTAATTTTATTGTTTAAATTGCATTTTCTCGACGAGCTGAGCACGTTTTCTGAAATGTGCTCCTCCCGTCACTCTGGTCGGGTGCGCATAGTAAAAAGTGCTCTTGGCAGCTACAGAGTGCCGCGTTGACCACTGCGCATGAAGAAATGACCATCTGCAACGTTTGGTTTAGGTTTTAGGTGCATTTTTAATTTTATTAATTAAATCGCATTTTCTCGACGAGCTGAGCATGTTTTCTGAAATGTGCTCCTCCCGTCACACTGGTTGGGTGCGCATAGTAAAAGTGCTCTTGGCAGCTAGAGAGTGCCGCGTTGACTGCTGCACATGAAGAAATAACCACGTGCAACGTTTGGTTTAGGTTTTAGGTGCATTTTTAATTTTATTGCTTAAATCGCATTTTCTCGACGAGCTGAGCACGTTTTCTGAAATGTGCTCCTCCCGTCACTCTGGTTGGGTGCGCATAGTAAAAAGTGCTCTTGGCAGCTAGAGAGTGCCGCGTTGACCACTGCGCATGAAGAAATGACCATCTGCAACGTTTGGTTTAGGTTTTGGGTGCATTTTTAATTTTATTGCTTAAATCGCATTTTCTCGACGAGCTGAGCACGTTTTCTGAAATGTGCTCCTCCCGTCACTCTGGTTGGGTGCGCATAGTAAAAAGTGCTCTTGGCAGCTAGAGAGTGCCGCGTTGACCATTGCGCATGAAGAAATAACCACCTGCAACGTTTGGTTTAGGTTTTGGGTGCATTTTTAATTATATTGCTTAAATCGCATTTTCTCGACGAGCTGAGCACGTTTTCTGAAATGTGCTCCTCCCATCACTCTGGTTGGGTGCGCATAGTAAAAAGTGCTCTTGGCAGCTAGAGAGTGCCGCGTTGACCACTGCGCATGAAGAAATAACCACCTGCAACGTTTGGTTTAGGTTTTAGGTGCATTTTTAATTCTATTGCTTAAATCGCATTTTCTCGACGAGCTGAGCACGTTTTCTGAAATGTGCTCCTCCCGTCACTCTGGTTGGGTGCGCATAGTAAAAAGTGCTCTTGGCAGCTAGAGAGTGCCGCGTTGACAACTGTGCATGAAGAAATAACCACCTGCAACGTTTGGTTTAGGTTTTAGGTGCATTTTTAATTTTATTTGCTTAAATCGCATTTTCTCGACGAGCGGAGCACGTTTTCTGAAATGTGCTCCTCCCGTCACTCTGGTCGGGTGCGCATAGTAAAAAGTGCTCTTGGCAGCTAGAGAGTGCCGCGTTGA
Source organism: Syngnathus scovelli (assembly GCF_024217435.2). Classification (NCBI taxonomy): domain Eukaryota; kingdom Metazoa; phylum Chordata; class Actinopteri; order Syngnathiformes; family Syngnathidae; genus Syngnathus; species Syngnathus scovelli. The sequence continues at coordinate 16,650,938 of NC_090851.1, read as the reverse complement.
CAACTGCGCATGAAGAAATAACCACCTGCAACGTTTGGTTTAGGTTTTGGGTGCATTTTTAATTTTATTGCTTAAATCGCATTTTCTCGACGAGCGGAGCACGTTTTCTGAAATGTGCTCCTCCCGTCACTCTGGTCGGGTGCGCATAGTAAAAAGAGCTCTTGGCAGCTAGAGAGTGCCGCGTTGACTGCTGCATATGAAGAAATAACCACCCCCAACGTTTGGTTTAGGTTTTAGGTGCATTTTTAATTTTATTGCTTAAATCGCATTTTCTCGACGAGCTGAGCACGTTTTCTGAAATGTGCTCCTCCCGTCACTCTGGTTGGGTGCGCATAGTAAAAAGTGCTCTTGGCAGCTAGAGAGTGCCGCGTTGACCACTGCGCATGAAGAAATAACCACCTGCAACGTTTGGTTTAGGTTTTAGGTGCATTTTTAATTTTATTGCTTAAATTGCATTTTCTCGACGAGCTGAGCACGTTTTCTGAAATGTGCTCCTCCCGTCACTCTGGTCGGGTGCGCATAGTAAAAAGTGCTCTTGGCAGCTAGAGAGTGCCGCTTTGACTGCTGCACATGAAGAAATAACCACCCCCAACGTTTGGTTTAGGTTTTAGGTGCATTTTTAATTTTATTGCTTAAATCGCATTTTCTCGACGAGCTGAGCACGTTTTCTGAAATGTGCTCCTCCCGTCACTCTGGTTGGGTGCGCATAGTAAAAAGTGCTCTTGGCAGCTAGAGAGTGCCGCGTTGACCACTGCGCATGAAGAAATAACCACCTGCAACGTTTGGTTTAGGTTTTGGGTGCATTTTTAATTTTATTGCTTAAATCGCATTTTCTCGACGAGCTGAGCACGTTTTCTGAAATGTGCTCCTCCCGTCACTCTGGTTGGGTGCGCATAGTAAAAAGTGCTCTTGGCAGCTAGAGAGTGCCGCGTTGACCACTGCGCATGAAGAAATAACCACGTGCAACGTTTGTTTTAGGTTTTGGGTGCATTTTTAATTTTTGTGCTTAAATCGCATTTTCTCGTCGAGCTGAGCATGTTTTCAGAAATGTGCTCCTCCCGTCACTCTGGTTGGGTGTGCATAGTAAAAAGTGCTCTTGGCAGCTAGAGAGTGCCGCGTTGACCACTGCGCATGAAGAAATGACCATCTGCAACGTTTGGTTTAGGTTTTGGGTACATTTTTAATTTTATTGCTTAAATCGCATTTTCTCGACGAGCTGAGCACGTTTTCTGAAATGTGCTCCTCCCGTCACTCTGGTTGGGTGCGCATAGTAAAAAGTGCTCTTGGCAGCTAGAGAGTGCCGCGTTGGCCACTGCGCATGAAGAAATAACCACCTGCAACGTTTGGTTTAGGTTTTAGGTACATTTTTAATTTTATTGCTTAAATCGCATTTTCTCGACGAGTTGAGCACGTTTTCTGAAATGTGCTCCTCCCGTCACTCTGGTTGTGTGCGCATAGTAAAAAGTGCTCTTGGCAGCTAGAGAGTGCCGCGTTGACCACTGCACATGAAGAAATAACCACCTGCAACGTTTGGTTTAGGTTTTAGGTGCATTTTTAATTTTATTGCTTAAATCGCATTTTCTCGACGAGCTGAGCACGTTTTCTGAAATGTGCTCCTCCCGTCACTCTGGTTGGGTGCGCATAGTAAAAAGTGCTCTTGGCAGCTAGAGAGTGCCGCGTTGACCACTGCGCATGAAGAAATGACCATCTGTAACGTTTGGTTTAGGTTTTAGGTGCATTTTTAATTTTATTGCTTTAATCGCATTTTCTCGACGAGCTGAGCACGTTTTCTGAAATGTGCTCCTCCCGTCACTCTGGTTGGGTGCGCATAGTAAAAAGTGCTCTTGGCAGCTAGAGAGTGCCGCGTTGACCACTGCGCATGAAGAAATAACCACCTGCAACGTTTGGTTTAGGTTTTAGGTCCATTTTTAATTTTATTGATTAAATCGCATTTTCTCGACGAGCTGAGCACGTTTTCTGAAATGTGCTCCTCCCGTCACTCTGGTTGGGTGCGCATAGTAAAAAGTGCTCTTGGCAGCTAGAGAGTGCCGCGTTGACCACTGCCCATGAAGAAATAACCACCTGCAACGTTTGGTTTAGGTTTTAGGTGGATTTTTAATTTTATTGCTTAAATCGTATTTTCTCGACGAGCTGAGCACGTTTTCTGAAATGTGCTCCTCCCGTCACTCTGGTTGGGTGCGCATAGTAAAAAGTGCTCTTGGCAGCTAGAGAGTGCCGCGTTGGCCACTGCGCATGAAGAAATAACCACCTGCAACGTTTGGTTTAGGTTTTAGGTGCATTTTTAATTTTATTGCTTAAATCGCATTTTCTCGACAAGCTGATCACGTTTTCTGAAAAGTGCTCCTCCCGTCACTCTGGTTGGGTGCGCATAGTAAAAAGTGCTCTTGGCAGCTAGAGAGTGCCGCGTTGACCACTGCGCATGAAGAAATAACCACCTGCAACGTTTGGTTTAGGTTTTAGGTGCATTTTTAATTTTATTGCTTAAATCGCATTTTCTCGACGAGCTGAGCACGTTTTCTGAAATGTGCTCCTCCCGTCACTCTGGTTGGGTGCATATAGTAAAAAGTGCTCTTGGCAGGTAGAGAGTGCCGCGTTGACCACTGCGCATGAAGAAATGACCATCTGCAACGTTTGGTTTAGGTTTTAGGTGCATTTTTAAATTTATTGCTTAAATCGCATTTTCTCGACGAGCTGAGCACGTTTTCTGAAATGTGCTCCTCCCGTCACTCTGGTTGGGTGCGCATAGTAAAACGTGCTCTTGGCAGCTAGAGTGCCGCGTTGACCACTGCGCATGAAGAAATAACCACGTGCAACGTTTGTTTTAGGTTTTAGGTGCATTTTTAATTTTATTGCTTAAATCGCATTTTCTCGACGAGCTGAGCACGTTTTCTGAAATGTGCTCCTCCCGTCACTCTGGTTGGGTGCGCATAGTAAAAAGTGCTCTTGGCAGCTAGAGAGTGCCGCGTTGACTGCTGCGCATGAAGAAATAACCACCTGCAACGTTTGGTTTAGGGTTTAGGTGCATTTTTAATTTTATTGCTTAAATCGCATTTTCTCGACGAGCTGAGCACGTTTTCTGAAATGTGCTCCTCCCGTCACTCTGGTTGGGTGCGCATGGTAAAAAGTGCTCTTGGCAGCTAGAGAGTGCCACGTTGACCACTGCGCATGAAGAAATAACCGCCTGCAACGTTTGGTTTAGGTTTTGGGTGCATTTTTAATTTTATTGCTTAAATCGCATTTTCTCGTCGAGCTGAGCACGTTTTCTGAAATGTGCTCCTCCCGTCACTCTGGTTGGGTGCGCATAGTAAAAAGTGCTCTTGGCAGCTAGAGAGTGCCGCGTTGACCACTGCGCATGAAGAAATGACCATCTGCAACGTTTGGTTTAGGGTTTGGGTGCATTTTTAATTTTATTGCTTAAATCGCATTTTCTCGACGAGCTGAGCACGTTTTCTGAAATGTGCTCCTCCCGTCACTCTGGTTGGGTGCACATAGTAAAAAGTGCTCTTGGCAGCTAGAGAGTCCCGCGTTGACCACTGTGCATGAAGAAATAACCACCTGCAACGTTTGGTTTAGGTTTTAGGTGCATTTTTAATTTTATTGCTTAAATCGCATGTTCTCGACGAGCTGAGCACGTTTTCTCAAATGTGCTCCTCCCGTTACTCTGGTTGGGTGTGCATAGTAAAAAGTGCTCTTGGCAGCTAGAGAGTGCCGCGTTGACCACTGCGCATGAAGAAATGACCATCTGCAACGTTTGGTTTAGGTTTTGGGTGCATTTTTCATTTTATTGCTTAAATCGCCTTTTCTCGACGAGCTGAGCACGTTTTCTGAAATGTGCTCCTCCCGTCACTCTGGTTTGGTGCGCATAGTAAAAAGTGCTCTTGGCAGCTAGAGAGTGCCGCGTTGACCATTGCGCATGAAGAAATAACCACCTGCAACGTTTGGTTTAGGTTTTAGGTGCATTCTTAATTTTATTGCTTAAATCGCATTTTCTCGTCGAGCTGAGCACGTTTTCTGAAATGTGCTCCTCCCGTCACTCTGGTTGGGTGCGCATAGTAAAAAGTGCTCTTGGCAGCAAGAGAGTGCCGCGTTGACCACTGCGCATGAAGAAATGACCATCTGCAACGTTTGGTTTAGGTTTTGGGTGCATTTTTGCTTTTATTGCTTAAATCGCATTTTCTCGACGAGCTGAGCACGTTTTCTGAAATGTGCTCCTCCCGTCACTCTGGTTGGGTGCACATAGTAAAAAGTGCTCTTGGCAGCTAGAGAGTCCCGCGTTGACCACTGCGCATGAAGAAATAACCACCTGCAACGTTTGGTTTAGGTTTTAGGTGCATTTTTAATTTTATTGCTTAAATCGCATTTTCTCGACGAGCTGAGCACGTTTTCTGAAATGTGCTCCTCCCGTTACTCTGGTTGGGTGTGCATAGTAAAAAGTGCTCTTGGCAGCTAGAGAGTGCCGCGTTGACCACTGCGCATGAAGAAATGACCATCTGCAACGTTTGGTTTAGGTTTTGGTTGCATTTTTCATTTTATTGCTTAAATCGCCTTTTCTCGACGAGCTGAGCACGTTTTCTGAAATGTGCTCCTCCCGTCACTCTGGTTTGGTGCGCATAGTAAAAAGTGCTCTTGGCAGCTAGAGAGTGCCGCGTTGACCATTGCGCATGAAGAAATAACCACCTGCAACGTTTGGTTTAGGTTTTAGGTGCATTCTTAATTTTATTGCTTAAATCGCATTTTCTCGTCGAGCTGAGCACGTTTTCTGAAATGTGCTCCTCCCGTCACTCTGGTTGGGTGCGCATAGTAAAAAGTGCTCTTGGCAGCTAGAGAGTGCCGCGTTGACCACTGCGCATGAAGAAATGACCATCTGCAACGTTTGGTTTAGGTTTTGGGTGCATTTTTGCTTTTATTGCTTAAATCGCATTTTCTCGTCGAGCTGAGCACGTTTTCTGAAATGTGCTCCTCCCGTCACTCTGGTTGGGTGCGCATAGTAAAATGTGCTCTTGGCAGCTAGAGAGTGCCGCGTTGACCACTGCGCATGAAGAAATGGCCATCTGCAACGTTTGGTTTAGGTTTTGGGTGCATTTTTAATTTTATTGCTTAAATCGCATTTTCTCGACGAGCTGAGCACGTTTTCTGAAATGTGCTCCTCCCGTTACTCTGGTTGGGTGTGCATAGTAAAAAGTGCTCTTGGCAGCTAGAGAGTGCCGCGTTGACCACTGCGCATGAAGAAATGACCATCTGCAACGTTTGGTTTAGGTTTTGGGTGCATTTTTCATTTTATTGCTTAAATCGCCTTTTCTCGACGAGCTGAGCACGTTTTCTGAAATGTGCTCCTCCCGTCACTCTGGTTTGGTGCGCATAGTAAAAAGTGCTCTTGGCAGCTAGAGAGTGCCGCGTTGACCATTGCGCATGAAGAAATAACCACCTGCAACGTTTGGTTTAGGTTTTAGGTGCATTCTTAATTTTATTGCTTAAATCGCATTTTCTCGACGAGCTGAGCACGTTTTCTGAAATATGCTCCTCCCGTCACTCTGGTTGGGTGCGCATAGTAAAAAGTGCTCTTGGCAGCTAGAGAGTGCCGCGTTGACCACTGCGCATGAAGAAATAACCACCTGCAACGTTTGGTTTAGGTTTTGGGTGCATTTTTAATTTTATTGCTTAAATCGCATTTTCTCGTCGAGCTGAGCACGTTTTCTGAAATGTCCTCCTTCCGTCACTCTGGTTGGGTGCGCATAGTAAAAAGTGCTCTTGGCAGCTAGAGAGTGCCACGTTGACCACTGCGCATGAAGAAATAACCACGTGCAACGTTTGTTTTAGGTTTTAGGTGCATTTTTATTTTTATTGCTTAAATCGCATTTTCTCGACGAGCTGAGCACGTTTTCTGAAACGTGCTCCTCCCGTCACTCTGGTTGGGTGCGCATAGTAAAAAGTGCTCTTGGCAGCTAGAGAGTGCCGCGTTGACTGCTGCGCATGAAGAAATAACCACCTGCAACGTTTGGTTTAGGTTTTAGGTGCATTTTTAATTTTATTGCTTAAATCGCATTTTCTCGACGAGCTGAGCACGTTTTCTGAAATGTGCTCCTCCCGTCACTCTGGTTGGGTGCGCATAGTAAAAAGTGCTCTTGGCAGCTAGAGAGTGCCGCGTTGACCACTGCGCATGAAGAAATAACCACGTGCAACGTTTGTTTTAGGTTTTAGGTGCATTTTTAATTTTATTGCTTAAATCGCATTTTCTCGACGAGCTGAGCATGTTTTCTGAAACGTGCTCCTCCCGTCACTCTGGTTGGGTGCGCATAGTAAAAAGTGCTCTTGGCAGCTAGAGAGTGCCGCGTTGACTGCTGCGGATGAAGAAATAACCACCTGCAACGTTTGGTTTAGGTTTTAGGTGCATTTTTAATTTTATTGCTTAAATCGCATTTTCTCGACGAGCTGAGCACGTTTTCTGAAATGTGCTCCTCCCGTCACTCTGGTCGGGTGCGCATAGTAAAAAGTGCTCTTGGCAGCGAGAGAGTGCCGCGATGACCACTGCGCATGAAGAAATAACCACCTGCAACGTGTGGTTTAGGTTTTAGGTGCATTTTTAATTTTATTGCTTAAATCGCATTTTCTCGACGAGCTGAGCACGTTTTCTGAAATGTGCTCCTCCCGTCACTCTGGTTGGGTGCGCATAGTAAAAAGTGCTCTTGGCAGCTAGAGAGTGCCGCGTTGACCACTGCGCATGAAGGAATGACCATCTGCAACGTTTGGTTTAGGTTTTAGGTGCATTTTTAATTTTATTCCTTTAATCGCATTTTCTCGACGAGCTGAGCACCTTTTCTGAAATGTGCTCCTCCCGTCACTCTGGTTGGGTGCGCATAGTAAAAAGTGCTCTTGGCAGCTAGAGAGTGCCGCGTTGACCACTGCGCATGAAGAAATAACCACCTGCAACGTTTGGTTTAGGTTATAGGTGCATTTTTAATTTTATTGCTTAAATCGCATTTTCTCGACGAGCTGAGCACGTTTTCTGAAATGTGCTCCTCCCGTCACTCTGGTTGGGTGCGCATAGTAAAAAGTGCTCTTGGCAGCTAGAGAGTGCCGCGTTGACCACTGCGCATGAAGAAATAACCACCTGCAACGTTTGGTTTAGGTTTTAGGTGCAGTTTTAATTTTATTGTTTAAATTGCATTTTCTCGACGAGCTGAGCACGTTTTCTGAAATGTGCTCCTCCCGTCACTCTGGTCGGGTGCGCATAGTAAAAAGTGCTCTTGGCAGCTACAGAGTGCCGCGTTGACCACTGCGCATGAAGAAATGACCATCTGCAACGTTTGGTTTAGGTTTTAGGTGCATTTTTAATTTTATTAATTAAATCGCATTTTCTCGACGAGCTGAGCATGTTTTCTGAAATGTGCTCCTCCCGTCACACTGGTTGGGTGCGCATAGTAAAAGTGCTCTTGGCAGCTAGAGAGTGCCGCGTTGACTGCTGCACATGAAGAAATAACCACGTGCAACGTTTGGTTTAGGTTTTAGGTGCATTTTTAATTTTATTGCTTAAATCGCATTTTCTCGACGAGCTGAGCACGTTTTCTGAAATGTGCTCCTCCCGTCACTCTGGTTGGGTGCGCATAGTAAAAAGTGCTCTTGGCAGCTAGAGAGTGCCGCGTTGACCACTGCGCATGAAGAAATGACCATCTGCAACGTTTGGTTTAGGTTTTGGGTGCATTTTTAATTTTATTGCTTAAATCGCATTTTCTCGACGAGCTGAGCACGTTTTCTGAAATGTGCTCCTCCCGTCACTCTGGTTGGGTGCGCATAGTAAAAAGTGCTCTTGGCAGCTAGAGAGTGCCGCGTTGACCATTGCGCATGAAGAAATAACCACCTGCAACGTTTGGTTTAGGTTTTGGGTGCATTTTTAATTATATTGCTTAAATCGCATTTTCTCGACGAGCTGAGCACGTTTTCTGAAATGTGCTCCTCCCATCACTCTGGTTGGGTGCGCATAGTAAAAAGTGCTCTTGGCAGCTAGAGAGTGCCGCGTTGACCACTGCGCATGAAGAAATAACCACCTGCAACGTTTGGTTTAGGTTTTAGGTGCATTTTTAATTCTATTGCTTAAATCGCATTTTCTCGACGAGCTGAGCACGTTTTCTGAAATGTGCTCCTCCCGTCACTCTGGTTGGGTGCGCATAGTAAAAAGTGCTCTTGGCAGCTAGAGAGTGCCGCGTTGACAACTGTGCATGAAGAAATAACCACCTGCAACGTTTGGTTTAGGTTTTAGGTGCATTTTTAATTTTATTTGCTTAAATCGCATTTTCTCGACGAGCGGAGCACGTTTTCTGAAATGTGCTCCTCCCGTCACTCTGGTCGGGTGCGCATAGTAAAAAGTGCTCTTGGCAGCTAGAGAGTGCCGCGTTGACAACTGCGCATGAAGAAATAACCACCTGCAACGTTTGGTTTAGGTTTTGGGTGCATTTTTAATTTTATTGCTTAAATCGCATTTTCTCGACGAGCGGAGCACGTTTTCTGAAATGTGCTCCTCCCGTCACTCTGGTCGGGTGCGCATAGTAAAAAGAGCTCTTGGCAGCTAGAGAGTGCCGCGTTGACTGCTGCATATGAAGAAATAACCACCCCCAACGTTTGGTTTAGGTTTTAGGTGCATTTTTAATTTTATTGCTTAAATCGCATTTTCTCGACGAGCTGAGCACGTTTTCTGAAATGTGCTCCTCCCGTCACTCTGGTTGGGTGCGCATAGTAAAAAGTGCTCTTGGCAGCTAGAGAGTGCCGCGTTGACCACTGCGCATGAAGAAATAACCACCTGCAACGTTTGGTTTAGGTTTTAGGTGCATTTTTAATTTTATTGCTTAAATTGCATTTTCTCGACGAGCTGAGCACGTTTTCTGAAATGTGCTCCTCCCGTCACTCTGGTCGGGTGCGCATAGTAAAAAGTGCTCTTGGCAGCTAGAGAGTGCCGCTTTGACTGCTGCACATGAAGAAATAACCACCCCCAACGTTTGGTTTAGGTTTTAGGTGCATTTTTAATTTTATTGCTTAAATCGCATTTTCTCGACGAGCTGAGCACGTTTTCTGAAATGTGCTCCTCCCGTCACTCTGGTTGGGTGCGCATAGTAAAAAGTGCTCTTGGCAGCTAGAGAGTGCCGCGTTGACCACTGCGCATGAAGAAATAACCACCTGCAACGTTTGGTTTAGGTTTTGGGTGCATTTTTAATTTTATTGCTTAAATCGCATTTTCTCGACGAGCTGAGCACGTTTTCTGAAATGTGCTCCTCCCGTCACTCTGGTTGGGTGCGCATAGTAAAAAGTGCTCTTGGCAGCTAGAGAGTGCCGCGTTGACCACTGCGCATGAAGAAATAACCACGTGCAACGTTTGTTTTAGGTTTTGGGTGCATTTTTAATTTTTGTGCTTAAATCGCATTTTCTCGTCGAGCTGAGCATGTTTTCAGAAATGTGCTCCTCCCGTCACTCTGGTTGGGTGTGCATAGTAAAAAGTGCTCTTGGCAGCTAGAGAGTGCCGCGTTGACCACTGCGCATGAAGAAATGACCATCTGCAACGTTTGGTTTAGGTTTTGGGTACATTTTTAATTTTATTGCTTAAATCGCATTTTCTCGACGAGCTGAGCACGTTTTCTGAAATGTGCTCCTCCCGTCACTCTGGTTGGGTGCGCATAGTAAAAAGTGCTCTTGGCAGCTAGAGAGTGCCGCGTTGGCCACTGCGCATGAAGAAATAACCACCTGCAACGTTTGGTTTAGGTTTTAGGTACATTTTTAATTTTATTGCTTAAATCGCATTTTCTCGACGAGTTGAGCACGTTTTCTGAAATGTGCTCCTCCCGTCACTCTGGTTGTGTGCGCATAGTAAAAAGTGCTCTTGGCAGCTAGAGAGTGCCGCGTTGACCACTGCACATGAAGAAATAACCACCTGCAACGTTTGGTTTAGGTTTTAGGTGCATTTTTAATTTTATTGCTTAAATCGCATTTTCTCGACGAGCTGAGCACGTTTTCTGAAATGTGCTCCTCCCGTCACTCTGGTTGGGTGCGCATAGTAAAAAGTGCTCTTGGCAGCTAGAGAGTGCCGCGTTGACCACTGCGCATGAAGAAATGACCATCTGTAACGTTTGGTTTAGGTTTTAGGTGCATTTTTAATTTTATTGCTTTAATCGCATTTTCTCGACGAGCTGAGCACGTTTTCTGAAATGTGCTCCTCCCGTCACTCTGGTTGGGTGCGCATAGTAAAAAGTGCTCTTGGCAGCTAGAGAGTGCCGCGTTGACCACTGCGCATGAAGAAATAACCACCTGCAACGTTTGGTTTAGGTTTTAGGTCCATTTTTAATTTTATTGATTAAATCGCATTTTCTCGACGAGCTGAGCACGTTTTCTGAAATGTGCTCCTCCCGTCACTCTGGTTGGGTGCGCATAGTAAAAAGTGCTCTTGGCAGCTAGAGAGTGCCGCGTTGACCACTGCCCATGAAGAAATAACCACCTGCAACGTTTGGTTTAGGTTTTAGGTGGATTTTTAATTTTATTGCTTAAATCGTATTTTCTCGACGAGCTGAGCACGTTTTCTGAAATGTGCTCCTCCCGTCACTCTGGTTGGGTGCGCATAGTAAAAAGTGCTCTTGGCAGCTAGAGAGTGCCGCGTTGGCCACTGCGCATGAAGAAATAACCACCTGCAACGTTTGGTTTAGGTTTTAGGTGCATTTTTAATTTTATTGCTTAAATCGCATTTTCTCGACAAGCTGATCACGTTTTCTGAAAAGTGCTCCTCCCGTCACTCTGGTTGGGTGCGCATAGTAAAAAGTGCTCTTGGCAGCTAGAGAGTGCCGCGTTGACCACTGCGCATGAAGAAATAACCACCTGCAACGTTTGGTTTAGGTTTTAGGTGCATTTTTAATTTTATTGCTTAAATCGCATTTTCTCGACGAGCTGAGCACGTTTTCTGAAATGTGCTCCTCCCGTCACTCTGGTTGGGTGCGCATAGTAAAAAGTACTCTTGGCAGCTAAAGAGTGCCGCGTTGACCACTGCCCATGAAGAAATAACCACCTGCAACGTTTGGTTTAGGTTTTAGGTGCATTTTTAATTTTATTGCTTAAATCGCATTTTCTCGACGAGCTGAGCACGTTTTCTGAAATGTGCTCCTCCCGTCACTCTGGTTGGGTGCGCATAGTAAAAAGTACTCTTGGCAGCTAGAGAGTGCCGCGTTGACCACTGCCCATGAAGAAATAACCACCTGCAACGTTTGGTTTAGGTTTTAGGTGCATTTTTAATTTTATTGCTTAAATCGCATTTTCTCGACGAGCTGAGCACGTTTTCTGAAATGTGCTCCTCCCGTCACTCTGGTTGGGTGCGCATAGTAAAAAGTACTCTTGGCAGCTAGAGAGTGCCGCGTTGACCACTGCCCATGAAGAAATAACCACCTGCAACGTTTGGTTTAGGTTTTAGGTGCATTTTTAATTTTATTGCTTAAATCGCATTTTCTCGACGAGCTGAGCACGTTTTCTGAAATGTGCTCCTCCCGTCACTCTGGTTGGGTGCGCATAGTAAAAAGTGCTCTTGGCAGCTAGAGAGTGCCGCGTTGGCCACTGCGCATGAAGAAATAACCACCTGCAACGTTTGGTTTAGGTTTTGGGTGCATTTTTAATTTTATTGCTTAAATCGCATTTTCTCGACGAGCTGAGCACGTTTTCTGAAATGTGCTCCTCCCGTCACTCTGGTTGGGTGCGCATAGTAAAAAGTGCTCTTGGCAGCTAGAGAGTGCCGCGTTGACCACTGCGCATGAAGAAATAACAACCTGCAACGTTTGGTTTAGGTTTTAGGTGCATTTTTAATTTTATTGCTTAAATCGCATTTTCTCGACGAGCTGAGCACGTTTTCTGAAATGTGCTCCTCCCGTCACTCTGGTTGGGTGCGCATAGTAAAAAGTACTCTTGGCAGCTAGAGAGTGCCGCGTTGACCACTGCCCATGAAGAAATAACCACCTGCAACGTTTGGTTTAGGTTTTAGGTGCATTTTTAATTTTATTGCTTAAATCGCATTTTCTCGACGAGCTGAGCACGTTTTCTGAAATGTGCTCCTCCCGTCACTCTGGTTGGGTGCGCATAGTAAAAAGTACTCTTGGCAGCTAGAGAGTGCCGCGTTGACCACTGCCCATGAAGAAATAACCACCTGCAACGTTTGGTTTAGGTTTTAGGTGCATTTTTAATTTTATTGCTTAAATCGCATTTTCTCGACGAGCTGAGCACGTTTTCTGAAATGTGCTCCTCCCGTCACTCTGGTTGGGTGCGCATAGTAAAAAGTGCTCTTGGCAGCTAGAGAGTGCCGCGTTGACCACTGCGCATGAAGAAATAACCACCTGCAACGTTTGGTTTAGGTTTTAGGTCCATTTTTAATTTTATTGATTAAATCGCATTTTCTCGACGAGCTGAGCACGTTTTCTGAAATGTGCTCCTCCCGTCACTCTGGTTGGGTGCGCATAGTAAAAAGTGCTCTTGGCAGCTAGAGAGTGCCGCGTTGACCACTGCCCATGAAGAAATAACCACCTGCAACGTTTGGTTTAGGTTTTAGGTGGATTTTTAATTTTATTGCTTAAATCGTATTTTCTCGACGAGCTGAGCACGTTTTCTGAAATGTGCTCCTCCCGTCACTCTGGTTGGGTGCGCATAGTAAAAAGTGCTCTTGGCAGCTAGAGAGTGCCGCGTTGGCCACTGCGCATGAAGAAATAACCACCTGCAACGTTTGGTTTAGGTTTTAGGTGCATTTTTAATTTTATTGCTTAAATCGCATTTTCTCGACAAGCTGAGCACGTTTTCTGAAAAGTGCTCCTCCCGTCACTCTGGTTGGGTGCGCATAGTAAAAAGTGCTCTTGGCAGCTAGAGAGTGCCGCGTTGACCACTGCGCATGAAGAAATAACCACTTGCAACGTTTGGTTTAGGTTTTGGGTGCATTTTTAATGTTATTGCTTAAATCGCATTTTCTCGACGAGCTGAGCACGTTTTCTGAAATGTGCTCCTCCCGTCACTCTGGTTGGGTGCGCATAGTAAAAAGCGCTCTTGGCAGCTAGAGAGTGCCGCGTTGACCACTGCGCATGAAGAAATGACCATCTGCAACGTTTGGTTTAGGTTTTAGGTGCATTTTTAATTTTATTGCTTAAATCGCATTTTCTCGACGAGCTGAGCACGTTTTCTGAAACGTGCTCCTCCCGTCACTCTGGTTGGGTGCGCATAGTAAAAAGTGCTCTTGGCAGCTAGAGAGTGCCGCGTTGACTGCTGCGCATGAAGAAATAACCACCTGCAACGTTTGGTTTAGGTTTTAGGTGAATTTTTAATTTTATTGCTTAAATCGCATTTTCTCGACGAGCTGAGCACGTTTTCTGAAATGTGCTCCTCCCGTCACTCTGGTTGGGTGCGCATGGTAAAAAGTGCTCTTGGCAGCTAGAGAGTGCCACGTTGACCACTGCGCATGAAGAAATAACCGCCTGCAACGTTTGGTTTAGGTATTAGGTGCATTTTTAATTTTATTGCTTAAATCGCATTTTCTCGACGAGCTGAGCACGTTTTCTGAAATGTGCTCCTCCCGTCACTCTGGTTGGGTGCGCATAGTAAAAAGTGCTCTTGGCAGCTAGAGAGTGCCGCGTTGACCACTGCGCATGAAGAAATAACCACCTGCAACGTTTGGTTTAGGTTTTAGGTGCATTTTTAATTTTATTGCTTAAATCGCATTTTCTCGACGAGCTGAGCACGTTTTCTGAAATGTGCTCCTCCCGTCACTCTGGTTGGGTGCGCATAGTAAAAAGTGCTCTTGGCAGCTAGAGAGTGCCGCGTTGACCACTGCGCATGAAGAAATAACCACCTGCAACGTTTGGTTTAGGTTTTAGGTGCATTTTTAATTTTATTGCTTAAATCGCATTTTCTCGACGAGCTGAGCACGTTTTCTGAAATGTGCTCCTCCCGTCACTCTGGTTGGGTGCGCATAGTAAAAAGTGCTCTTGGCAGCTAGAGAGTGCCGCGTTGACCACTGCGCATGAAGAAATAACCACCTGCAACGTTTGGTTTAGGTTTTAGGTGCATTTTAAATTTTATTGCTTAAATCGCATTTTCTCGACGAGCTGAGCACGTTTTCTGAAATGTGCTCCTCCCGTCACTCTGGTTGGGTGCGCATAGTAAAAAGTGCTCTTGGCAGCTAGAGAGTGCCGCGTTGACCACTGCGCATGAAGAAATAACCACCTACAACGTTTGGTTTAGGTTTTAGGTGCATTTTTAATTTTATTGCTTAAATTGCATTTTCTCGACGAGCTGAGCACGTTTTCTGAAATGTGCTCCTCCCGTCTTTCTGGTTGGGTGCGCATAGTAAAAAGTGCTCTTGGCAGCTAGAGAGTGCCGCGTTGACCACTGCGCATGAAGAAATAACCACCTGCAACGTTTGGTTTAGGTTTTGGGTGCATTTTTAATTTTATTGCTTAAATCGCATTTTCTGGACGAGCTGAGCACGTTTTCTGAAATGTGCTCCTCCCGTCACTCTGGTTGGGTGTGCATAGTAAAAAGTGCTCTTGGCAGCTAGAGAGTGCCGCGTTGACCACTGCGCATGAAGAAATGACCATCTGCAACGTTTGGTTTAGGTTTTAGGTGCATTTTTAATATTATTGCTTAAATCGCATTTTCTCGACGAGCTGAGCATGTTTTCTGAAATGTGCTCCTCCCGTCACTGTGGTTGGGTGCGCATAGTAAAAAGTGCTCTTGGCAGCTAGAGAGTGCCGCGTTGACCACTGCGCATGAAGGAATGACCATCTGCAACGTTTGGTTTAGGTTTTAGGTGCATTTTTAATTTTATTGCTTTAATCGCATTTTCTCGACGAGCTGAGCACCTTTTCTGAAATGTGCTCCTCCCGTCACTCTGGTTGGGTGCGCATAGTAAAAAGTGCTCTTGGCAGCTAGAGAGTGCCGCGTTGACCACGGCGCATGAAGAAATGACCATCTGCAACGTTTGGTTTAGGTTTTAGGTGCATTTTTAATTTTATTGCTTTGATCGCATTTTCTCGACGAGCTGAGCACGTTTTCTGAAATGTGCTCCTCCCGTCACTCTGGTTGGGTGCGCATAGTAAAAAGTGCTCTTGGCAGCTAGAGAGTGCCGCGTTGACCACTGCGCATGAAGAAATAACCACCTGCAACGTTTGGTTTAGGTTTTAGGTGCATTTTTAATTTTATTGCTTGAATCGCATTTTCTCGACGAGCTGAGCACGTTTTCTGAAATGTGCTCCTCCCGTCACTCTGGTTGTGTGCGCATAGTAAAAAGTGCTCTTGGCAGCTAGAGAGTGCCGCGGTGACCACTGCACATGAAGAAATAACCACCTGCAACGTTTGGTTTAGGTTTTAGGTGCATTTTTAATTTTATTGCTTAAATCGCATTTTCTCGACGAGCTGAGAACGTTTTCTGAAATGTGCTCCTCCCGTCACTCTGGTTGGGTGCGCATAGTAAAAAGTGCTCTTGGCAGGTAGAGAGTGCCTCGTTGACCACTGCGCATGAAGAAATGACCATCTGCAACGTTTGGTTTAGGTTTTAGGTGCATTTTTAATTTTATTGCTTAAATCGCATTTTCTCGACGAGCTGAGCACGTTTTCTGAATGTGCTCCTTCCGTCACTCTGGTTGGGTGCGCATAGTAAAAAGTGCTCTTGGCAGCTAGAGAGTGCCGCGTTGACCACTGCGCATGAAGAAATGACCATTTGCAACGTTTGTTTTAGGTTTTAGGTGCATTTTTAATTTTATTGCTTAAATCGCATTTTCTCGACGAGCTGAGCACGTTTTCTGAAATGTGCTCCTCCCGTTACTCTGGTTGGGTGCGCATAGTAAAAAGTGCTCTTGGCAGCTAGAGAGTGCCGCGTTGACCACTGCGCATGAAGAAATAACCACCTGCAACGTTTGGTTTAGGTTTTGGGTGCATTTTTAATTTTATTGCTTAAATCGCATTTTCTCGTCGAGCTGAGCACGTTTTCTGAAATGTGCTCCTCCCGTCACTCTGGTTGGGTGCGCATAGTAAAAAGTGCTCTTGGCAGCTAGAGAGTGCCGCGTTGACCACTGCGCATGAAGAAATGACCATCTGCAACGTTTGGTTTAGGTTTTGGGTGCATTTTTGCTTTTATTGCTTAAATCGCATTTTCTCGACGAGCTGAGCACGTTTTCTGAAATGTGCTCCTCCCGTCACTCTGGTTGGGTGCACATAGTAAAAAGTGCTCTTGGCAGCTAGAGAGTCCCGCGTTGACCACTGCGCATGAAGAAATAACCACCTGCAACGTTTGGTTTAGGTTTTAGGTGCATTTTTAATTTTATTGCTTAAATCGCATTTTCTCGACGAGCTGAGCACGTTTTCTGAAATGTGCTCCTCCCGTTACTCTGGTTGGGTCTGCATAGTAAAAAGTGCTCTTGGCAGCTAGAGAGTGCCGCGTTGACCACTGCGCATGAAGAAATGACCATCTGCAACGTTTGGTTTAGGTTTTGGGTGCATTTTTCATTTTATTGCTTAAATCGCCTTTTCTCGACGAGCTGAGCACGTTTTCTGAAATGTGCTCCTCCCGTCACTCTGGTTGGGTGCGCATCGTAAAAAGTGCTCTTGGCAGCTAGAGAGTGCCGCGTTGACCATTGCGCATGAAGAAATAACCACCTGCAACGTTTGGTTTAGGTTTTAGGTGCATTCTTAATTTTATTGCTTAAATCGCATTTTCTCGACGAGCTGAGCACGTTTTCTGAAATATGCTCCTCCCGTCACTCTGGTTGGGTGCGCATAGTAAAAAGTGCTCTTGGCAGCTAGAGACTGCCGCGTTGACCACTGCGCATGAAGAAATAACCACCTGCAACGTTTGGTTTAGGTTTTGGGTGCATTTTTAATTTTATTGCTTAAATCGCATTTTCTCGTCGAGCTGAGCACGTTTTCTGAAATGTGCTCCTTCCGTCACTCTGGTTGGGTGCGCATAGTAAAAAGTGCTCTTGGCAGCTAGAGAGTGCCGCGTTGACCACTGCGCATGAAGAAATGACCATCTGCAACGTTTGGTTTAGGTTTTAGGTGCATTTTTAATTTTATTGCTTTGATCGCATTTTCTCGACGAGCTGAGCACGTTTTCTGAAATGTGCTCCTCCCGTCACTCTGGTTGGGTGCGCATAGTAAAAAGTGCTCTTGGCAGCTAGAGAGTGCCGCGTTGACCACTGCGCATGAAGAAATAACCACCTGCAACGTTTGGTTTAGGTTTTAGGTGCATTTTTAATTTTATTGCTTAAATCGCATTTTCTCGACGAGCTGAGCACGTTTTCTGAAATGTGCTCCTCCCGTCACTCTGGTCGGGTGCGCATAGTAAAAAGTGCTCTTGGCAGCTAGAGAGTGCCGCGTTGACTGCTGCACATGAAGAAATAACCACCCCCAACGTTTGGTTTAGGTTTTAGGTGCATTTTTCATTTTATTGCTTAAATCGCATTTTTTCGACTAGCTGAGCACGTTTTCTGAAATGTGCTCCTCCCGTCACTCTGGTTGGGTGCGCATAGTAAAAAGTTCTCTTGGCAGCTAGAGAGTGCCGCGTTGACCACTGCGCATGAAGAAATAACCACCTGCAACGTTTGGTTTAGGTTTTGGGTGCATTTTTAATTTTATTGCTTAAATCGCATTTTCTCGACGAGCTGAGCACGTTTTCTGAAATGTGCTCCTCCCGTCACTCTGGTTGGGTGCGCATAGTAAAAAGTGCTCTTGGCAGCTAGAGAGTGCCGCGTTGACCACTGCGCATGAAGAAATAACCACCCGCAACGTTTGGTTTAGGTTTTAGGTGCATTTTTAAATTTATTGCTTAAATCGCATTTTCTCGACGAGCTGAGCACGTTTTCTGAAATGTGCTCCTCCCGTCACTCTGGTTGGGCGCGCATAGTAAAAAGTGCTCTTGGCAGCTCGAGAGTGCCGCGTTGACCACTGCGCATGAAGAAATAACCACGTGCAACGTTTGTTTTAGGTTTTGGGTGCATTTTTAATTTTATTGCTTAAATCGCATTTTCTCGTCGAGCTGAGCACGTTTTCAGAAATGTGCTCCTCCCGTCACTCTGGTTGGGTGCGCATAGTAAAAAGTGCTCTTGGCAGCTAGAGAGTGCCGCGTTGACCACTGCGCATGAAGAAATAACCACCTGCAACGTTTGGTTTAGGTTTTGGGTGCATTTTTAATTTTATTGCTTAAATCGCATTTTCTCGACGAGCTGAGCACGTTTTCTGAAATGTGCTCCTCCCGTCACTCTGGTTGGGTGCGCATAGTAAAAAGTGCTCTTGGCAGCTAGAGAGTGCCGCGTTGACCACTGCGCATGAAGAAATAACAACCTGCAACGTTTGGTTTAGGTTTTAGGTGCATTTTTAATTTTATTGCTTAAATCGCATTTTCTCGACGAGCTGAGCACGTTTTCTGAAATGTGCTCCTCCCGTCACTCTGGTTGGGTGCGCATAGTAAAAAGTACTCTTGGCAGCTAGAGAGTGCCGCGTTGACCACTGCCCATGAAGAAATAACCACCTGCAACGTTTGGTTTAGGTTTTAGGTGCATTTTTAATTTTATTGCTTAAATCGCATTTTCTCGACGAGCTGAGCACGTTTTCTGAAATGTGCTCCTCCCGTCACTCTGGTTGGGTGCGCATAGTAAAAAGTACTCTTGGCAGCTAGAGAGTGCCGCGTTGACCACTGCCCATGAAGAAATAACCACCTGCAACGTTTGGTTTAGGTTTTAGGTGCATTTTTAATTTTATTGCTTAAATCGCATTTTCTCGACGAGCTGAGCACGTTTTCTGAAATGTGCTCCTCCCGTCACTCTGGTTGGGTGCGCATAGTAAAAAGTGCTCTTGGCAGCTAGAGAGTGCCGCGTTGGCCACTGCGCATGAAGAAATAACCACCTGCAACGTTTGGTTTAGGTTTTGGGTGCATTTTTAATTTTATTGCTTAAATCGCATTTTCTCGACGAGCTGAGCACGTTTTCTGAAATGTGCTCCTCCCGTCACTCTGGTTGGGTGCGCATAGCAAAAAGTGCTCTTGGCAGCTAGAGAGTGCCGCGTTGACCACTGCGCATGAAGAAATAACCACTTGCAACGTTTGGTTTAGGTTTTGGGTGCATTTTTAATTTTATTGCTTAAATTGCATTTTCTCGACGAGCTGAGCACGTTTTCTGAAATGTGCTCCTCCCGTCACTCTGGTTGGGTGCGCATAGTAAAAAGCGCTCTTGGCAGCTAGAGAGTGCCGCGTTGACCACTGCGCATGAAGAAATAACCACCTGCAACGTTTGGTTTAGGTTTTAGGTGCATTTTTAATTTTATTGCTTAAATCGCATTTTCTCGACGAGCTGAGCACGTTTTCTGAAATGTGCTCCTCCCGTCACTCTGGTTGGGTGCGCATAGTAAAAAGCGCTCTTGGCAGCTAGAGAGTGCCGCGTTGACCACTGCGCATGAAGAAATAACCACCTGCAACGTTTGGTTTAGGTTTTAGGTGCATTTTTAATTTTATTGCTTAAATCGCATTTTCTCGACGAGCTGAGCACGTTTTCTGAAATGTGCTCCTCCCGTCACTCTGGTTGGGTGCGCATAGTAAAAAGTGCTCTTGGCAGCTAGAGAGTGCCGCGTTGACCACTGCCCATGAAGAAATAACCACCTGCAACGTTTGGTTTAGGTTTTAGGTGGATTTTTAATTTTATTGCTTAAATCGCATTTTCTCGACGAGCTGAGCACGTTTTCTGAAATGTGCTCCTCCCGTCACTCTGGTTGGGTGCGCATAGTAAAAAGTGCTCTTGGCAGCTAGAGAGTGCCGCGTTGGCCACTGCGCATGAAGAAATAACCACCTGCAACGTTTGGTTTAGGTTTTAGGTACATTTTTAATTTTATTGCTTAAATCGCATTTTCTCGACGAGTTGAGCACGTTTTCTGAAATGTGCTCCTCCCGTCACTCTGGTTGTGTGCGCATAGTAAAAAGTGCTCTTGGCAGCTAGAGAGTGCCGCGTTGACCACTGCACATGAAGAAATAACCACCTGCAACGTTTGGTTTAGGTTTTAGGTGCATTTTTAATTTTATTGCTTAAATCGCATTTTCTCGACGAGCTGAGCACGTTTTCTGAAATGTGCTCCTCCCGTCACTCTGGTTGGGTGCGCATAGTAAAAAGTGCTCTTGGCAGGTAGAGAGTGCCGCGTTGACCACTGCGCATGAAGAAATGACCATCTGCAACGTTTGGTTTAGGTTTTAGGTGCATTTATAATTTTATTGCTTAAATCGCATTTTCTCGACGAGCTGAGCACGTTTTCTGAATGTGCTCCTCCCGTCACTCTGGTTGGGTGCGCATAGTAAAAAGTGCTCTTGGCAGCTAGAGAGTGCCGCGTTGACCACTGCGCATGAAGAAATGACCATTTGCAACGTTTGGTTTAGGTTTTGGGTGCATTTTTGCTTTTATTGCTTAAATCGCATTTTCTCGACGAGCTGAGCACGTTTTCTGAAATGTGCTCCTCCCGTCACTCTGGTTGGGTGCACATAGTAAAAAGTGCTCTTGGCAGCTAGAGAGTCCCGCGTTGACCACTGCGCATGAAGAAATAACCACCTGCAACGTTTGGTTTAGGTATTAGGTGCATTTTTAATTTTATTGCTTAAATCGCATTTTCTCGACGAGCTGAGCACGTTTTCTGAAATGTGCTCCTCCCGTTACTCTGGTTGGGTCTGCATAGTAAAAAGTGCTCTTGGCAGCTAGAGAGTGCCGCATTGACCACTGCGCATGAAGAAATAACCACCTGCAACGTTTGGTTTAGGTTTTAGGTGCATTTTTAATTTTATTGCTTAAATCGCATTTTCTCGACGAGCTGAGCACGTTTTCTGAAATGTGCTCCTCCCGTCACTCTGGCTGGGTGCGCGAAGTAAAAAGTGCTCTTGGCAGCTAGAGAGTGCCGAGTTGACCACTGCCCATGAAGAAATAACCACCTGCAACGTTTGGTTTAGGTTTTAGGTGCATCTTTAATTTTATTGCTTAAATCGCAATTCCTGGACGAGCTGAGCACGTTTTCTGAAATGTGCTCCTCCCGTCACTCTGGTTGGGTGCGCATAGTAAAAGGTGCTCTTGGCAGCTAGAGAGTGCCGCGTTGACCACTGCGCATGAAGAAATGACCACATGCAACGTTTGGTTTAGGTTTTGGGTGCATTTTTAATTTTATTGCTTAAATCGCATTTTCTCGACGAGCTGAGCACGTTTTCTGAAATGTGCTCCACCCGTCACTCTGGTTGGGTGCGCATATTAAAAAGTGCTCTTGGCAGCTAGAGAGTGCCGCGTTGACCACTGCGCATGAAGAAATGACCATCTGCAACGTTTGGTTTAGGTTTTAGGTGCATTTTTAATTTTATTGCTTTAATCGCATTTTCTCGACGAGCTGAGCACGTTTTCAGAAATGTGCTCCTCCCGTCACTCTGGTTGGGTGCGCATAGTAAAAAGTGCTCTTGGCAGCTAGAGAGTGCCGCGTTGACCATTGCGCATGAAGAAATAACCACCTGCAACGTTTGGTTTAGGTTTTAGGTGCATTTTTAATTTTATTGCTTAAATCGCATTTTCTCGACGAGCTGAGCACGTTTTCTGAAATGTGCTCCTCCCGTCACTCTGGTTGGGTGCACATAGTAAAAAGTGCTCTTGGCAGCTAGAGAGTGCCGCGTTGACCACTGCGCATGAAGAAATAACCACCTGCAACGTTTGGTTTAGGTTTTAGGTGCATTTTTAATTTTATTGCTTAAATCGCATTTTCTCGACGAGCTGAGCACGTTTTCTGAAATGTGCTCCTCCCGTCACTCTGGTTGGGTGCGCATAGTAAAAAGTACTCTTGGCAGCTAAAGAGTGCCGCGTTGACCACTGCCCATGAAGAAATAACCACCTGCAACGTTTGGTTTAGGTTTTAGGTGCATTTTTAATTTTATTGCTTAAATCGCATTTTCTCGACGAGCTGAGCACGTTTTCTGAAATGTGCTCCTCCCGTCACTCTGGTTGGGTGCGCATAGTAAAAAGTGCTCTTGGCAGCTAGAGAGTGCCGCGTTGGCCACTGTGCATGAAGAAATAACCACCTGCAACGTTTGGTTTAGGTTTTGGGTGCATTTTTAATTTTATTGCTTAAATCGCATTTTCTCGACGAGCTGAGCACGTTTTCTGAAATGTGCTCCTCCCGTCACTCTGGTTGGGTGCGCATAGTAAAAAGTGCTCTTGGCAGCTAGAGAGTGCCGCGTTGACCACTGCCCATGAAGAAATAACCACCTGCAACGTTTGGTTTAGGTTTTAGGTGCATTTTTAATTTTATTGCTTAAATCGCATTTTCTCGACGAGCTGAGCACGTTTTCTGAAATGTGCTCCTCCCGTCACTCTGGTTGGGTGCGCATAGTAAAAAGTGCTCTTGGCAGCTAGAGAGTGCCGCGTTGGCCACTGTGCATGAAGAAATAACCACCTGCAACGTTTGGTTTAGGTTTTGGGTGCATTTTTAATTTTATTGCTTAAATCGCATTTTCTCGACGAGCTGAGCACGTTTTCTGAAATGTGCTCCTCCCGTCACTCTGGTTGGGTGCGCATAGTAAAAAGTGCTCTTGGCAGCTAGAGAGTGCCGCGTTGACCACTGCGCATGAAGAAATAACCACTTGCAACGTTTGGTTTAGGTTTTGGGTGCATTTTTAATTTTATTGCTTAAATCGCATTTTCTCGACGAGCTGAGCACGTTTTCTGAAATGTGCTCCTCCCGTCACTCTAGTTGGGTGCGCATAGTAAAAAGCGCTCTTGGCAGCTAGAGAGTGCCGCGTTGACCACTGCGCATGAAGAAATAACCACCTGCAACGTTTGGTTTAGGTTTTAGGTGCATTTTTAATTTTATTGCTTAAATCGCATTTTCTCGACGAGCTGAGCACGTTTTCTGAAATGTGCTCCTCCCGTCACTCTGGTTGGGTGTGCATAGTAAAAAGTGCTCTTGGCAGCTAGAGAGTGCCGCGTTGACCACTGCCCATGAAGAAATAACCACCTGCAACGTTTGGTTTAGGTTTTAGGTGGATTTTTAATTTTATTGCTTAAATCGCATTTTCTCGACGAGCTGAGCACGTTTTCTGAAATGTGCTCCTCCCGTCACTCTGGTTGGGTGCGCATAGTAAAAAGTGCTCTTGGCAGCTAGAGAGTGCCGCGTTGGCCACTGCGCATGAAGAAATAACCACCTGCAACGTTTGGTTTAGGTTTTAGGTACATTTTTAATTTTATTGCTTAAATCGCATTTTCTCGACGAGCTGAGCACGTTTTCTGAAATGTGCTCCTCCCGTCACTCTGGTTGTGTGCGCATAGTAAAAAGTGCTCTTGGCAGCTAGAGAGTGCCGCGTTGACCACTGCACATGAAGAAATAACCACCTGCAACGTTTGGTTTAGGTTTTAGGTGCATTTTTAATTTTATTGCTTAAATTGCATTTTCTCGACGAGCTGAGCACGTTTTCTGAAATGTGCTCCTCCCGTCACTCTGGTTGGGTGCGCATAGTAAAAAGTGCTCTTGGCAGGTAGAGAGTGCCGCGTTGACCACTGCGCATGAAGAAATGACCATCTGCAACGTTTGGTTTAGGTTTTAGGTGCATTTTAAATTTTATTGCTTAAATCGCATTTTCTCGACGAGCTGAGCACGTTTTCTGAATGTGCTCCTTCCGTCACTCTGGTTGGGTGCGCATAGTAAAAAGTGCTCTTGGCAGCTAGAGAGTGCCGCGTTGACCACTGCGCATGAAGAAATGACCATTTGCAACGTTTGGTTTAGGTTTTAGGTGCATTTTTAATTTTATTGCTTAAATCGCATTTTCTCGACGAGCTGAGCACGTTTTCTGAAATGTGCTCCTCCCGTTACTCTGGTTGGGTGCGCATAGTAAAAAGTGCTCTTGGCAGCTAGAGAGTGCCGCGTTGACCACTGCGCATGAAGAAATAACCACCTGCAACGTTTGGTTTAGGTTTTGGGTGCATTTTTAATTTTATTGCTTAAATCGCATTTTCTCGACGAGCTGAGCACGTTTTCTGAAATGTGCTCCTCCCGTCACTCTGGTTGGGTGCGCATAGTAAAAAGTGCTCTTGGCAGCTAGAGAGTGCCGCGTTGACCACTGCGCATGAAGAAATAACCACCTGCAACGTTTGGTTTAGGTTTTAGGTGCATTTTTAATTTTATTGCTTAAATCGCATTTTCTCGACGAGCTGAGCACGTTTTCTGAAATGTGCTCCTCCCGTCACTCTGGTTGGGTGCGCATAGTAAAAAGTACTCTTGGCAGCTAGAGAGTGCCGCGTTGACCACTGCCCATGAAGAAATAACCACCTGCAACGTTTGGTTTAGATTTTAGGTGCATTTTTAATTTTATTGCTTAAATCGCATTTTCTCGACGAGCTGAGCACGTTTTCTGAAATGTGCTCCTCCCGTCACTCTGGTTGGGTGCGCATAGTAAAAAGTACTCTTGGCAGCTAGAGAGTGCCGCGTTGACCACTGCCCATGAAGAAATAACCACCTGCAACGTTTGGTTTAGGTTTTAGGTGCATCTTTAATTTTATTGCTTAAATCGCAATTCCTGGACGAGCTGAGCACGTTTTCTGAAATGTGCTCCTCCCGTCACTCTGGTTGGGTGCGCGTAGTAAAAAGTGCTCTTGGCAGCTAGAGAGTGCCGCGTTGACCACTGCGCATGAAGAAATGACCACATGCAACGTTTGGTTTAGGTTTTGGGTGCATTTTTAATTTTATTGCTTAAATCGCATTTTCTCGACGAGCTGAGCACGTTTTCTGAAATGTGCTCCTCCCGTCACTCTGGTTGGGTGCGCATAGTAAAAAGTGCTCTTGGCAGCTAGAGAGTGCCGCGTTGACCACTGCCCATGAAGAAATAACCACCTGCAACGTTTGGTTTAGGTTTTAGGTGCATTTTTAATTTTATTGCTTAAATCGCATTTTCTCGACAAGCTGAGCACGTTTTCTGAAAAGTGCTCTTGGCAGCTAGAGAGTGCCGCGTTGACCACTGCACATGAATAAATAACCACCTGCAACGTTTGGTTTAGGTTTTAGGTGCATTTTTAATTTTATTGCTTAAATCGCATTTTCTCGACGAGCTGAGCACGTTTTCTGAAATGTGCTCCTCCCGTCACTCTGGTTGGGTGCGCATAGTAAAAAGTGCTCTTGGCAGGTAGAGAGTGCCGCGTTGACCACTGCGCATGAAGAAATGACCATCTGCAACGTTTGGTTTAGGTTTTAGGTGCATTTTTAATTTTATTGCTTAAATCGCATTTTCTCGACGAGCTGAGCACGTTTTCTGAATGTGCTCCTTCCGTCACTCTGGTTGGGTGCGCATAGTAAAAAGTGCTCTTGGCAGCTAGAGAGTGCCGCGTTGACCACTGCGCATGAAGAAATGACCATTTGCAACGTTTGGTTTAGGTTTTAGGTGCATTTTTAATTTTATTGCTTAAATTGCATTTTCTCGACGAGCTGAGAACGTTTTCTGAAATGTGCTCCTCCCGTCACTCTGGTTGGGTGCGCATAGTAAAAAGTGCTCTTGGCAGCTAGAGAGTGCCGCGTTGACCACTGCGCATGAAGAAATAACCACCTGCAACGTTTGGTTTAGGTTTTGGGTGCATTTTTAATTTTATTGCATAAATCGCATTTTCTCGTCGAGCTGAGCACGTTTTCTGAAATGTGCTCCTCCCGTCACTCTGGTTGGGTGCGCATAGTAAAAAGTGCTCTTGGCAGCTAGAGAGTGCCGCGTTGACCACTGCGCATGAAGAAATGACCATCTGCAACGTTTGGTTTAGGTTTTGGGTGCATTTTTGCTTTTATTGCTTAAATCGCATTTTCTCGACGAGCTGAGCACGTTTTCTGAAATGTGCTCCTCCCGTCACTCTGGTTGGGTGCGCATAGTAAAAAGTGCTCTTGGCAGCTAGAGAGTGCCGCGTTGACCACTGCGCATTTAGAAATGACCATCTGCAAAGTTTGGTTTAGGTTTTGGGTGCATTTTTAATTTTATTGCTTAAATCGCATTTTCTCGAAGAGCTGAGCACGTTTTCTGAAATGTGCTCCTCCCGTCACTCTGGTTGGGTGCGCATAGTAAAAAGTGCTCTTGGCAGCTAGAGAGTGCCACGTTGACGGCTGCACATGAAGAAATAACCACCTGCAACGTTTGGTTTAGGTTTTAGGTGCATTTTTAATTTTATTGCTTTGATCGCATTTTCTCGACGAGCTGAGCACGTTTTCTGAAATGTGCTCCTCCCGTCACTCTTGTTGGGTGCGCATAGTAAAAAGTGCTCTTGGCAGCTAGAGAGTGCCGCGTTGACCACTGCGCATGAAGAAATAACCACCTGCAACGTTTGGTTTAGGTTTTAGGTGCATTTTTAATTTTATTGCTTAAATCGCATTTTCTCGACGAGCTGAGCACGTTTTCTGAAATGTGCTCCTCCCGTCACTCTGGTCGGGTGCGCATAGTAAAAAGTGCTCTTGGCAGCTAGAGAGTGCCGCGTTGACTGCTGCACATGAAGAAATAACCACCCCCAACGTTTGGTTTAGGTTTTAGGTGCATTTTTAATTTTATTGCTTAAATCGCATTTTCTCGACTAGCTGAGCACGTTTTCTGAAATGTGCTCCTCCCGTCACTCTGGTTGGGTGCGCATAGTAAAAAGTTCTCTTGGCAGCTAGAGAGTGCCGCGTTTACCACTGCGCATGAAGAAATAACCACCTGCAACGTTTGGTTTAGGTTTTGGGTGCATTTTTAATTGTATTGCTTAAATCGCATTTTCTCGACGAGCTGAGCACGTTTTCTGAAATGTGCTCCTCCCGTCACTCTGGTTGGGTGCGCATAGTAAAAAGTGCTCTTGGCAGCTAGAGAGTGCCGCGTTGACCACTGCGCATGAAGAAATAACCACCCGCAACGTTTGGTTTAGGTTTTAGGTGCATTTTTAATTTTATTGCTTAAATCGCATTTTCTCGACGAGCTGAGCACGTTTTCTGAAATGTGCTCCTCCCGTCACTCTGGTTGGGTGCGCATAGTAAAAAGTGCTCTTGGCAGCTCGAGAGTGCCGCGTTGACCACTGCGCATGAAGAAATAACCACGTGCAACGTTTGTTTTAGGTTTTGGGTGCATTTTTAATTTTATTGCTTAAATCGCATTTTCTCGTCGAGCTGAGCACGTTTTCAGAAATGTGCTCCTCCCGTCACTCTGGTTGGGTGCGCATAGTAAAAAGTGCTCTTGGCAGCTAGAGAGTGCCGCGTTGACCATTGCGCATGAAGAAATAACCACCTGCAACGTTTGGTTTAGGTTTTAGGTGCATTTTTAATTTTATTGCTTAAATCGCATTTTCTCGACGAGCTGAGCACGTTTTCTGAAATGTGCTCCTCCCGTCACTCTGGTTGGGTGCGCATAGTAAAAAGTGCTCTTGGCAGCTAGAGAGTGCCGCGTTGACCACTGCCCATGAAGAAATAACCACCTGCAACGTTTGGTTTAGGTTTTAGGTGCATTTTTAATTTTATTGCTTAAATCGCATTTTCTCGACGAGCTGAGCACGTTTTCTGAAATGTGCTCCTCCCGTCACTCTGGTTGGGTGCGCATAGTAAAAAGTACTCTTGGCAGCTAGAGAGTGCCGCGTTGACCACTGCCCATGAAGAAATAACCACCTGCAACGTTTGGTTTAGGTTTTAGGTGCATTTTTAATTTTATTGCTTAAATCGCATTTTCTCGACGAGCTGAGCACGTTTTCTGAAAAGTGCTCTTGGCAGCTAGAGAGTGCCGCGTTGACCACTGCACATGAAGAAATAACCACCTGCAACGTTTGGTTTAGGTTTTAGGTGCATTTTTAATTTTATTGCTTAAATCGCATTTTCTCGACGAGCTGAGCACGTTTTCTGAAATGTGCTCCTCCCGTCACTCTGGTTGGGTGCGCATAGTAAAAAGTGCTCTTGGCAGGTAGAGAGTGCCGCGTTGACCACTGCGCATGAAGAAATGACCATCTGCAACGTTTGGTTTAGGTTTTAGGTGCATTTTTAATTTTATTGCTTAAATCGCATTTTCTCGACGAGCTGAGCACGTTTTCTGAATGTGCTCCTTCCGTCACTCTGGTTGGGTGCGCATAGTAAAAAGTGCTCTTGGCAGCTAGAGAGTGCCGCGTTGACCACTGCGCATGAAGAAATGACCATTTGCAACGTTTGGTTTAGGTTTTGGGTGCATTTTTGCTTTTATTGCTTAAATCGCATTTTCTCGACGAGCTGAGCACGTTTTCTGAAATGTGCTCCTCCCGTCACTCTGGTTGGGTGCACATAGTAAAAAGTGCTCTTGGCAGCTAGAGAGTCCCGCGTTGACCACTGCGCATGAAGAAATAACCACCTGCAACGTTTGGTTTAGGTTTTAGGTGCATTTTTAATTTTATTGCTTAAATCGCATTTTCTCGACGAGCTGAGCACGTTTTCTGAAATGTGCTCCTCCCGTTACTCTGGTTGGGTCTGCATAGTAAAAAGTGCTCTTGGCAGCTAGAGAGTGCCGCGTTGACCACTGCGCATGAAGAAATAACCACCTGCAACGTTTGGTTTAGGTTTTAGGTGCATTTTTAATTTTATTGCTTAAATCGCATTTTCTCGACGAGCTGAGCACGTTTTCTGAAATGTGCTCCTCCCGTCACTCTGGCTGGGTGCGCGAAGTAAAAAGTGCTCTTGGCAGCTAGAGAGTGCCGAGTTGACCACTGCCCATGAAGAAATAACCACCTGCAACGTTTGGTTTAGGTTTTAGGTGCATCTTTAATTTTATTGCTTAAATCGCAATTCCTGGACGAGCTGAGCACGTTTTCTGAAATGTGCTCCTCCCGTCACTCTGGTTGGGTGCGCATAGTAAAAGGTGCTCTTGGCAGCTAGAGAGTGCCGCGTTGACCACTGCGCATGAAGAAATGACCACATGCAACGTTTGGTTTAGGTTTTGGGTGCATTTTTAATTTTATTGCTTAAATCGCATTTTCTCGACGAGCTGAGCACGTTTTCTGAAATGTGCTCCTCCCGTCACTCTGGTTGGGTGCGCATATTAAAAAGTGCTCTTGGCAGCTAGAGAGTGCCGCGTTGACCACTGCGCATGAAGAAATGACCATCTGCAACGTTTGGTTTAGGTTTTAGGTCCATTTTTAATTTTATTGATTAAATCGCATTTTCTCGACGAGCTGAGCACGTTTTCTGAAATGTGCTCCTCCCGTCACTCTGGTTGGGTGCGCATAGTAAAAAGTGCTCTTGGCAGCTAGAGAGTGCCGCGTTGACCACTGCCCATGAAGAAATAACCACCTGCAACGTTTGGTTTAGGTTTTAGGTGGATTTTTAATTTTATTGCTTAAATCGTATTTTCTCGACGAGCTGAGCACGTTTTCTGAAATGTGCTCCTCCCGTCACTCTGGTTGGGTGCGCATAGTAAAAAGTGCTCTTGGCAGCTAGAGAGTGCCGCG
Source organism: Syngnathus scovelli (assembly GCF_024217435.2). Lineage (NCBI taxonomy): Eukaryota > Metazoa > Chordata > Actinopteri > Syngnathiformes > Syngnathidae > Syngnathus > Syngnathus scovelli. Next base: position 16,621,485 of record NC_090851.1, on the reverse strand, counting down.
TTGGCCACTGCGCATGAAGAAATAACCACCTGCAACGTTTGGTTTAGGTTTTAGGTGCATTTTTAATTTTATTGCTTAAATCGCATTTTCTCGACAAGCTGAGCACGTTTTCTGAAAAGTGCTCTTGGCAGCTAGAGAGTGCCGCGTTGACCACTGCGCATGAAGAAATAACCACGTGCAACGTTTGTTTTAGGTTTTGGGTGCATTTTTAATTTTATTGCTTAAATCGCATTTTCTCGTCGAGCTGAGCACGTTTTCAGAAATGTGCTCCTCCCGTCACTCTGGTTGGGTGCGCATAGTAAAAAGTGCTCTTGGCAGCTAGAGAGTGCCGCGTTGACCATTGCGCATGAAGAAATAACCACCTGCAACGTTTGGTTTAGGTTTTAGGTGCATTTTTAATTTTATTGCTTAAATCGCATTTTCTCGACGAGCTGAGCACGTTTTCTGAAATGTGCTCCTCCCGTCACTCTGGTTGGGTGCGCATAGTAAAAAGTGCTCTTGGCAGCTAGAGAGTGCCGCGTTGACCACTGCGCATGAAGAAATAACCACCTGCAACGTTTGGTTTAGGTTTTAGGTGCATTTTTAATTTTATTGCTTAAATCGCATTTTCTCGACGAGCTGAGCACGTTTTCTGAAATGTGCTCCTCCCGTCACTCTGGTTGGGTGCGCATAGTAAAAAGTACTCTTGGCAGCTAAAGAGTGCCGCGTTGACCACTGCCCATGAAGAAATAACCACCTGCAACGTTTGGTTTAGGTTTTAGGTGCATTTTTAATTGTATTGCTTAAATTGCATTTTCTCGACGAGCTGAGCACGTTTTCTGAAATGTGCTCCTCCCGTCACTCTGGTTGGGTGCGCATAGTATAAAGTGCTCTTGGCAGCTAGAGAGTGCCGCGTTGGCCACTGTGCATGAAGAAATAACCACCTGCAACGTTTGGTTTAGGTTTTGGGTGCATTTTTAATTTTATTGCTTAAATCGCATTTTCTCGACGAGCTGAGCACGTTTTCTGAAATGTGCTCCTCCCGTCACTCTGGTTGGGTGCGCATAGTAAAAAGTGCTCTTGGCAGCTAGAGAGTGCCGCGTTGACCACTGCCCATGAAGAAATAACCACCTGCAACGTTTGGTTTAGGTTTTAGGTGCATTTTTAATTTTATTGCTTAAATCGCATTTTCTCGACGAGCTGAGCACGTTTTCTGAAATGTGCTCCTCCCGTCACTCTGGTTGGGTGCGCATAGTAAAAAGTGCTCTTGGCAGCTAGAGAGTGCCGCGTTGGCCACTGTGCATGAAGAAATAACCACCTGCAACGTTTGGTTTAGGTTTTGGGTGCATTTTTAATTTTATTGCTTAAATCGCATTTTCTCGACGAGCTGAGCACGTTTTCTGAAATGTGCTCCTCCCGTCACTCTGGTTGGGTGCGCATAGTAAAAAGTGCTCTTGGCAGCTAGAGAGTGCCGCGTTGACCACTGCGCATGAAGAAATAACCACTTGCAACGTTTGGTTTAGGTTTTGGGTGCATTTTTAATTTTATTGCTTAAATCGCATTTTCTCGACGAGCTGAGCACGTTTTCTGAAATGTGCTCCTCCCGTCACTCTAGTTGGGTGCGCATAGTAAAAAGCGCTCTTGGCAGCTAGAGAGTGCCGCGTTGACCACTGCGCATGAAGAAATAACCACCTGCAACGTTTGGTTTAGGTTTTAGGTGCATTTTTAATTTTATTGCTTAAATCGCATTTTCTCGACGAGCTGAGCACGTTTTCTGAAATGTGCTCCTCCCGTCACTCTGGTTGGGTGTGCATAGTAAAAAGTGCTCTTGGCAGCTAGAGAGTGCCGCGTTGACCACTGCCCATGAAGAAATAACCACCTGCAACGTTTGGTTTAGGTTTTAGGTGGATTTTTAATTTTATTGCTTAAATCGCATTTTCTCGACGAGCTGAGCACGTTTTCTGAAATGTGCTCCTCCCGTCACTCTGGTTGGGTGCGCATAGTAAAAAGTGCTCTTGGCAGCTAGAGAGTGCCGCGTTGGCCACTGCGCATGAAGAAATAACCACCTGCAACGTTTGGTTTAGGTTTTAGGTACATTTTTAATTTTATTGCTTAAATCGCATTTTCTCGACGAGCTGAGCACGTTTTCTGAAATGTGCTCCTCCCGTCACTCTGGTTGTGTGCGCATAGTAAAAAGTGCTCTTGGCAGCTAGAGAGTGCCGCGTTGACCACTGCACATGAAGAAATAACCACCTGCAACGTTTGGTTTAGGTTTTAGGTGCATTTTTAATTTTATTGCTTAAATTGCATTTTCTCGACGAGCTGAGCACGTTTTCTGAAATGTGCTCCTCCCGTCACTCTGGTTGGGTGCGCATAGTAAAAAGTGCTCTTGGCAGGTAGAGAGTGCCGCGTTGACCACTGCGCATGAAGAAATGACCATCTGCAACGTTTGGTTTAGGTTTTAGGTGCATTTTAAATTTTATTGCTTAAATCGCATTTTCTCGACGAGCTGAGCACGTTTTCTGAATGTGCTCCTTCCGTCACTCTGGTTGGGTGCGCATAGTAAAAAGTGCTCTTGGCAGCTAGAGAGTGCCGCGTTGACCACTGCGCATGAAGAAATGACCATTTGCAACGTTTGGTTTAGGTTTTAGGTGCATTTTTAATTTTATTGCTTAAATCGCATTTTCTCGACGAGCTGAGCACGTTTTCTGAAATGTGCTCCTCCCGTTACTCTGGTTGGGTGCGCATAGTAAAAAGTGCTCTTGGCAGCTAGAGAGTGCCGCGTTGACCACTGCGCATGAAGAAATAACCACCTGCAACGTTTGGTTTAGGTTTTGGGTGCATTTTTAATTTTATTGCTTAAATCGCATTTTCTCGACGAGCTGAGCACGTTTTCTGAAATGTGCTCCTCCCGTCACTCTGGTTGGGTGCGCATAGTAAAAAGTGCTCTTGGCAGCTAGAGAGTGCCGCGTTTACCACTGCGCATGAAGAAAGAACCACCTGCAACGTTTGGTTTAAGTTTTAGGTGCATTTTTAATTTTATTGCTTAAATCGCATTTTCTCGACGAGCTGAGCACGTTTTCTGAAATGTGCTCCTCCCGTCACTCTGGTTGGGTGCGCATAGTAAAAACTGCTCTTGGCAGCTAGAGAGTGCCGCGTTGACCACTGCGCATGAAGAAATAACCACCTGCAACGTTTGGTTTAGGTTTTGGGTGCATTTTTAATTTTATTGCTTAAATCGCATTTTCTGGACGAGCTGAGCACGTTTTCTGAAATGTGCTCCTCCCGTCACTCTGGTCGGGTGCGCATAGTCAAAAGGGCTCTTGGCAGCTAGAGAGTGCCGCGTTGACCACTGCGCATGAAGAAATGACCATCTGCAACGTTTGGTTTAGGTTTTGGGTGCATTTTTAATTTTATTGCTTAAATCGCATTTTCTCGACGAGCTGAGCACGTTTTCTGAAATGTGCTCCTCCCGTCACTCTGGTTGGCTGCGCATAGTAAAAAGTGCTCTTGGCAGCTAGAGAGTGCCGCGTTGACCACTGCGCATGAAGAAATAACCACCTGCAACGTTTGGTTTAGGTTTTAGGTGCATTTTTAATTTTATTGCTTAAATCGCATTTTCTCGACGAGCTGAGCACGTTTTCTGAAATGTGCTCTTCCCGTCACTCTGGTTGGGTGCGCATAGTAAAAAGTGCTCTTGGCAGCTAGAGAGTGCCACGTTGACCACTGCGCATGAAGAAATAACCACCTGCAACGTTTGGTTTAGGTTTTAGGTGCATTTTTAATTTTATTGCTTAAATCGCATTTTCTCGATGAGCTGAGCACGTTTTCTGAAATGTGCTCCTCCCGTCACTCTGGTTGGGTGCGCATAGTAAAAAGTGCTCTTGGCAGCTAGAGAGTGCCGCGTTGACCATTGCGCATGAAGAAATAACCACCTGCAACGTTTGGTTTAGGTTTTAGGTGCATTTTTAATTTTATTGCTTAAATCGCATTTTCTGGACGAGCTGAGCACGTTTTCTGAAATGTGCTCCTCCCGTCACTCTGGTTGGGTGCGCATAGTAAAAAGTGCTCTTGGCAGCTAGAGAGTGCCGCGTTGACCACTGCGCATGAAGAAATAACCACCTGCAACGTTTGGTTTAGGTTATAGGTGTATTTTTAATTTTAGTGCTTAAATCGCATTTTCTCGACGAGCTGAGCACGTTTTCTGAAATGTGCTCCTCCCGTCACTCTGGTTGGGTGCGCATAGTAAAAAGTGCTCTTGGCAGCTAGAGAGTGCCGCGTTGACCACTGCGCATGAAGAAATAACCACCTGCAACGTTTGGTTTAGGTTTTAGGTGCATTTTTAATTTTATTGCTTAAATCGCATTTTCTCGACGAGCTGAGCACGTTTTCTGAAATGTGCTCCTCCCGTCACTCTGGTTGGGTGCGCATAGTAAAAAGTGCTCTTGGCAGCTAGAGAGTGCCGCGTTGGCCACTGTGCATGAAGAAATAACCACCTGCAACGTTTGGTTTAGGTTTTGGGTGCATTTTTAATTTTATTGCTTAAATCGCATTTTCTCGACGAGCTGAGCACGTTTTCTGAAATGTGCTCCTCCCGTCACTCTGGTTGGGTGCGCATAGTAAAAAGTGCTCTTGGCAGCTAGAGAGTGCCGCGTTGACCACTGCGCATGAAGAAATAACCACTTGCAACGTTTGGTTTAGGTTTTGGGTGCATTTTTAATGTTATTGCTTAAATCGCATTTTCTCGACGAGCTGAGCACGTTTTCTGAAATGTGCTCCTCCCGTCACTCTGGTTGGGTGCGCATAGTAAAAAGCGCTCTTGGCAGCTAGAGAGTGCCGCGTTGACCACTGCGCATGAAGAAATGACCATCTGCAACGTTTGGTTTAGGTTTTAGGTGCATTTTTAATTTTATTGCTTAAATCGCATTTTCTCGACGAGCTGAGCACGTTTTCTGAAACGTGCTCCTCCCGTCACTCTGGTTGGGTGCGCATAGTAAAAAGTGCTCTTGGCAGCTAGAGAGTGCCGCGTTGACTGCTGCGCATGAAGAAATAACCACCTGCAACGTTTGGTTTAGGTTTTAGGTGAATTTTTAATTTTATTGCTTAAATCGCATTTTCTCGACGAGCTGAGCACGTTTTCTGAAATGTGCTCCTCCCGTCACTCTGGTTGGGTGCGCATGGTAAAAAGTGCTCTTGGCAGCTAGAGAGTGCCACGTTGACCACTGCGCATGAAGAAATAACCGCCTGCAACGTTTGGTTTAGGTATTAGGTGCATTTTTAATTTTATTGCTTAAATCGCATTTTCTCGACGAGCTGAGCACGTTTTCTGAAATGTGCTCCTCCCGTCACTCTGGTTGGGTGCGCATAGTAAAAAGTGCTCTTGGCAGCTAGAGAGTGCCGCGTTGACCACTGCGCATGAAGAAATAACCACCTGCAACGTTTGGTTTAGGTTTTAGGTGCATTTTTAATTTTATTGCTTAAATCGCATTTTCTCGACGAGCTGAGCACGTTTTCTGAAATGTGCTCCTCCCGTCACTCTGGTTGGGTGCGCATAGTAAAAAGTGCTCTTGGCAGCTAGAGAGTGCCGCGTTGACCACTGCGCATGAAGAAATAACCACCTGCAACGTTTGGTTTAGGTTTTAGGTGCATTTTTAATTTTATTGCTTAAATCGCATTTTCTCGACGAGCTGAGCACGTTTTCTGAAATGTGCTCCTCCCGTCACTCTGGTTGGGTGCGCATAGTAAAAAGTGCTCTTGGCAGCTAGAGAGTGCCGCGTTGACCACTGCGCATGAAGAAATAACCACCTGCAACGTTTGGTTTAGGTTTTAGGTGCATTTTAAATTTTATTGCTTAAATCGCATTTTCTCGACGAGCTGAGCACGTTTTCTGAAATGTGCTCCTCCCGTCACTCTGGTTGGGTGCGCATAGTAAAAAGTGCTCTTGGCAGCTAGAGAGTGCCGCGTTGACCACTGCGCATGAAGAAATAACCACCTACAACGTTTGGTTTAGGTTTTAGGTGCATTTTTAATTTTATTGCTTAAATTGCATTTTCTCGACGAGCTGAGCACGTTTTCTGAAATGTGCTCCTCCCGTCTTTCTGGTTGGGTGCGCATAGTAAAAAGTGCTCTTGGCAGCTAGAGAGTGCCGCGTTGACCACTGCGCATGAAGAAATAACCACCTGCAACGTTTGGTTTAGGTTTTGGGTGCATTTTTAATTTTATTGCTTAAATCGCATTTTCTGGACGAGCTGAGCACGTTTTCTGAAATGTGCTCCTCCCGTCACTCTGGTTGGGTGTGCATAGTAAAAAGTGCTCTTGGCAGCTAGAGAGTGCCGCGTTGACCACTGCGCATGAAGAAATGACCATCTGCAACGTTTGGTTTAGGTTTTAGGTGCATTTTTAATATTATTGCTTAAATCGCATTTTCTCGACGAGCTGAGCATGTTTTCTGAAATGTGCTCCTCCCGTCACTGTGGTTGGGTGCGCATAGTAAAAAGTGCTCTTGGCAGCTAGAGAGTGCCGCGTTGACCACTGCGCATGAAGGAATGACCATCTGCAACGTTTGGTTTAGGTTTTAGGTGCATTTTTAATTTTATTGCTTTAATCGCATTTTCTCGACGAGCTGAGCACCTTTTCTGAAATGTGCTCCTCCCGTCACTCTGGTTGGGTGCGCATAGTAAAAAGTGCTCTTGGCAGCTAGAGAGTGCCGCGTTGACCACGGCGCATGAAGAAATGACCATCTGCAACGTTTGGTTTAGGTTTTAGGTGCATTTTTAATTTTATTGCTTTGATCGCATTTTCTCGACGAGCTGAGCACGTTTTCTGAAATGTGCTCCTCCCGTCACTCTGGTTGGGTGCGCATAGTAAAAAGTGCTCTTGGCAGCTAGAGAGTGCCGCGTTGACCACTGCGCATGAAGAAATAACCACCTGCAACGTTTGGTTTAGGTTTTAGGTGCATTTTTAATTTTATTGCTTGAATCGCATTTTCTCGACGAGCTGAGCACGTTTTCTGAAATGTGCTCCTCCCGTCACTCTGGTTGTGTGCGCATAGTAAAAAGTGCTCTTGGCAGCTAGAGAGTGCCGCGGTGACCACTGCACATGAAGAAATAACCACCTGCAACGTTTGGTTTAGGTTTTAGGTGCATTTTTAATTTTATTGCTTAAATCGCATTTTCTCGACGAGCTGAGAACGTTTTCTGAAATGTGCTCCTCCCGTCACTCTGGTTGGGTGCGCATAGTAAAAAGTGCTCTTGGCAGGTAGAGAGTGCCTCGTTGACCACTGCGCATGAAGAAATGACCATCTGCAACGTTTGGTTTTAGTTTTAGGTGCATTTTTAATTTTATTGCTTAAATCGCATTTTCTCGACGAGCTGAGCACGTTTTCTGAATGTGCTCCTTCCGTCACTCTGGTTGGGTGCGCATAGTAAAAAGTGCTCTTGGCAGCTAGAGAGTGCCGCGTTGACCACTGCGCATGAAGAAATGACCATTTGCAACGTTTGTTTTAGGTTTTAGGTGCATTTTTAATTTTATTGCTTAAATCGCATTTTCTCGACGAGCTGAGCACGTTTTCTGAAATGTGCTCCTCCCGTTACTCTGGTTGGGTGCGCATAGTAAAAAGTGCTCTTGGCAGCTAGAGAGTGCCGCGTTGACCACTGCGCATGAAGAAATAACCACCTGCAACGTTTGGTTTAGGTTTTGGGTGCATTTTTAATTTTATTGCTTAAATCGCATTTTCTCGTCGAGCTGAGCACGTTTTCTGAAATGTGCTCCTCCCGTCACTCTGGTTGGGTGCGCATAGTAAAAAGTGCTCTTGGCAGCTAGAGAGTGCCGCGTTGACCACTGCGCATGAAGAAATAACCATCTGCAACGTTTGGTTTAGGTTTTGGGTGCATTTTTGCTTTTATTGCTTAAATCGCATTTTCTCGACGAGCTGAGCACGTTTTCTGAAATGTGCTCCTCCCGTCACTCTGGTTGGGTGCACATAGTAAAAAGTGCTCTTGGTAGCTAGAGAGTCCCGCGTTGACCACTGCGCATGAAGAAATAACCACCTGCAACGTTTGGTTTAGGTTTTAGGTGCATTTTTAATTTTATTGCTTAAATCGCATTTTCTCGACGAGCTGAGCACGTTTTCTGAAATGTGCTCCTCCCGTTACTCTGGTTGGGTCTGCATAGTAAAAAGTGCTCTTGGCAGCTAGAGAGTGCCGCGTTGACCACTGCGCATGAAGAAATGACCATCTGCAACGTTTGGTTTAGGTTTTGGGTGCATTTTTCATTTTATTGCTTAAATCGCCTTTTCTCGACGAGCTGAGCACGTTTTCTGAAATGTGCTCCTCCCGTCACTCTGGTTGGGTGCGCATCGTAAAAAGTGCTCTTGGCAGCTAGAGAGTGCCGCGTTGACCATTGCGCATGAAGAAATAACCACCTGCAACGTTTGGTTTAGGTTTTAGGTGCATTCTTAATTTTATTGCTTAAATCGCATTTTCTCGACGAGCTGAGCACGTTTTCTGAAATATGCTCCTCCCGTCACTCTGGTTGGGTGCGCATAGTAAAAAGTGCTCTTGGCAGCTAGAGACTGCCGCGTTGACCACTGCGCATGAAGAAATAACCACCTGCAACGTTTGGTTTAGGTTTTGGGTGCATTTTTAATTTTATTGCTTAAATCGCATTTTCTCGTCGAGCTGAGCACGTTTTCTGAAATGTGCTCCTTCCGTCACTCTGGTTGGGTGCGCATAGTAAAAAGTGCTCTTGGCAGCTAGAGAGTGCCGCGTTGACCACTGCGCATGAAGAAATGACCATCTGCAACGTTTGGTTTAGGTTTTAGGTGCATTTTTAATTTTATTGCTTTGATCGCATTTTCTCGACGAGCTGAGCACGTTTTCTGAAATGTGCTCCTCCCGTCACTCTGGTTGGGTGCGCATAGTAAAAAGTGCTCTTGGCAGCTAGAGAGTGCCGCGTTGACCACTGCGCATGAAGAAATAACCACCTGCAACGTTTGGTTTAGGTTTTAGGTGCATTTTTAATTTTATTGCTTAAATCGCATTTTCTCGACGAGCTGAGCACGTTTTCTGAAATGTGCTCCTCCCGTCACTCTGGTCGGGTGCGCATAGTAAAAAGTGCTCTTGGCAGCTAGAGAGTGCCGCGTTGACTGCTGCACATGAAGAAATAACCACCCCCAACGTTTGGTTTAGGTTTTAGGTGCATTTTTCATTTTATTGCTTAAATCGCATTTTTTCGACTAGCTGAGCACGTTTTCTGAAATGTGCTCCTCCCGTCACTCTGGTTGGGTGCGCATAGTAAAAAGTTCTCTTGGCAGCTAGAGAGTGCCGCGTTGACCACTGCGCATGAAGAAATAACCACCTGCAACGTTTGGTTTAGGTTTTGGGTGCATTTTTAATTTTATTGCTTAAATCGCATTTTCTCGACGAGCTGAGCACGTTTTCTGAAATGTGCTCCTCCCGTCACTCTGGTTGGGTGCGCATAGTAAAAAGTGCTCTTGGCAGCTAGAGAGTGCCGCGTTGACCACTGCGCATGAAGAAATAACCACCCGCAACGTTTGGTTTAGGTTTTAGGTGCATTTTTAAATTTATTGCTTAAATCGCATTTTCTCGACGAGCTGAGCACGTTTTCTGAAATGTGCTCCTCCCGTCACTCTGGTTGGGTGCGCATAGTAAAAAGTGCTCTTGGCAGCTCGAGAGTGCCGCGTTGACCACTGCGCATGAAGAAATGACCATTTGCAACGTTTGGTTTAGGTTTTGGGTGCATTTTTGCTTTTATTGCTTAAATCGCATTTTCTCGACGAGCTGAGCACGTTTTCTGAAATGTGCTCCTCCCGTCACTCTGGTTGGGTGCACATAGTAAAAAGTGCTCTTGGCAGCTAGAGAGTCCCGCGTTGACCACTGCGCATGAAGAAATAACCACCTGCAACGTTTGGTTTAGGTTTTAGGTGCATTTTTAATTTTATTGCTTAAATCGCATTTTCTCGACGAGCTGAGCACGTTTTCTGAAATGTGCTCCTCCCGTTACTCTGGTTGGGTCTGCATAGTAAAAAGTGCTCTTGGCAGCTAGAGAGTGCCGCGTTGACCACTGCGCATGAAGAAATAACCACCTGCAACGTTTGGTTTAGGTTTTAGGTGCATTTTTAATTTTATTGCTTAAATCGCATTTTCTCGACGAGCTGAGCACGTTTTCTGAAATGTGCTCCTCCCGTCACTCTGGCTGGGTGCGCGAAGTAAAAAGTGCTCTTGACAGCTAGAGAGTGCCGAGTTGACCACTGCCCATGAAGAAATAACCACCTGCAACGTTTGGTTTAGGTTTTAGGTGCATCTTTAATTTTATTGCTTAAATCGCAATTCCTGGACGAGCTGAGCACGTTTTCTGAAATGTGCTCCTCCCGTCACTCTGGTTGGGTGCGCATAGTAAAAGGTGCTCTTGGCAGCTAGAGAGTGCCGCGTTGACCACTGCGCATGAAGAAATGACCACATGCAACGTTTGGTTTAGGTTTTGGGTGCATTTTTAATTTTATTGCTTACATCGCATTTTCTCGACGAGCTGAGCACGTTTTCTGAAATGTGCTCCTCCCGTCACTCTGGTTGGGTGCGCATATTAAAAAGTGCTCTTGGCAGCTAGAGAGTGCCGCGTTGACCACTGCGCATGAAGAAATGACCATCTGCAACGTTTGGTTTAGGTTTTAGGTGCATTTTTAATTTTATTGCTTTAATCGCATTTTCTCGACGAGCTGAGCACGTTTTCTGAAATGTGCTCCTCCCGACACTCTGGTTGGGTGCGCATAGTAAAAAGTGCTCTTGGCAGCTAGAGAGTGCCGCGTTGACCACTGCGCATGAAGAAATAACCACCTGCAACGTTTGGTTTAGGTTTTAGGTCCATTTTTAATTTTATTGATTAAATCGCATTTTCTCGACGATCTGAGCACGTTTTCTGAAATGTGCTCCTCCCGTCACTCTGGTTGGGTGCGCATAGTAAAAAGTGCTCTTGGCAGCTAGAGAGTGCCGCGTTGACCACTGCCCATGAAGAAATAACCACCTGCAACGTTTGGTTTAGGTTTTAGGTGGATTTTTAATTTCATTGCTTAAATCGTATTTTCTCGACGAGCTGAGCACGTTTTCTGAAATGTGCTCCTCCCGTCACTCTGGTTGGGTGCGCATAGTAAAAAGTGCTCTTGGCAGCTAGAGAGTGCCGCGTTGGCCACTGCGCATGAAGAAATAACCACCTGCAACGTTTGGTTTAGGTTTTAGGTGCATTTTTAATTTTATTGCTTAAATCGCATTTTCTCGACAAGCTGAGCACGTTTTCTGAAAAGTGCTCTTGGCAGCTAGAGAGTGCCGCGTTGACCACTGCGCATGAAGAAATAACCACGTGCAACGTTTGTTTTAGGTTTTGGGTGCATTTTTAATTTTATTGCTTAAATCGCATTTTCTCGTCGAGCTGAGCACGTTTTCAGAAATGTGCTCCTCCCGTCACTCTGGTTGGGTGCGCATAGTAAAAAGTGCTCTTGGCAGCTAGAGAGTGCCGCGTTGACCATTGCGCATGAAGAAATAACCACCTGCAACGTTTGGTTTAGGTTTTAGGTGCATTTTTAATTTTATTGCTTAAATCGCATTTTCTCGACGAGCTGAGCACGTTTTCTGAAATGTGCTCCTCCCGTCACTCTGGTTGGGTGCGCATAGTAAAAAGTGCTCTTGGCAGCTAGAGAGTGCCGCGTTGACCACTGCGCATGAAGAAATAACCACCTGCAACGTTTGGTTTAGGTTTTAGGTGCATTTTTAATTTTATTGCTTAAATCGCATTTTCTCGACGAGCTGAGCACGTTTTCTGAAATGTGCTCCTCCCGTCACTCTGGTTGGGTGCGCATAGTAAAAAGTACTCTTGGCAGCTAAAGAGTGCCGCGTTGACCACTGCCCATGAAGAAATAACCACCTGCAACGTTTGGTTTAGGTTTTAGGTGCATTTTTAATTTTATTGCTTAAATCGCATTTTCTCGACGAGCTGAGCACGTTTTCTGAAATGTGCTCCTCCCGTCACTCTGGTTGGGTGCGCATAGTAAAAAGTGCTCTTGGCAGCTAGAGAGTGCCGCGTTGGCCACTGTGCATGAAGAAATAACCACCTGCAACGTTTGGTTTAGGTTTTGGGTGCATTTTTAATTTTATTGCTTAAATCGCATTTTCTCGACGAGCTGAGCACGTTTTCTGAAATGTGCTCCTCCCGTCACTCTGGTTGGGTGCGCATAGTAAAAAGTGCTCTTGGCAGCTAGAGAGTGCCGCGTTGACCACTGCGCATGAAGAAATAACCACTTGCAACGTTTGGTTTAGGTTTTGGGTGCATTTTTAATTTTATTGCTTAAATCGCATTTTCTCGACGAGCTGAGCACGTTTTCTGAAATGTGCTCCTCCCGTCACTCTAGTTGGGTGCGCATAGTAAAAAGCGCTCTTGGCAGCTAGAGAGTGCCGCGTTGACCACTGCGCATGAAGAAATAACCACCTGCAACGTTTGGTTTAGGTTTTAGGTGCATTTTTAATTTTATTGCTTAAATCGCATTTTCTCGACGAGCTGAGCACGTTTTCTGAAATGTGCTCCTCCCGTCACTCTGGTTGGGTGTGCATAGTAAAAAGTGCTCTTGGCAGCTAGAGAGTGCCGCGTTGACCACTGCCCATGAAGAAATAACCACCTGCAACGTTTGGTTTAGGTTTTAGGTGGATTTTTAATTTTATTGCTTAAATCGCATTTTCTCGACGAGCTGAGCACGTTTTCTGAAATGTGCTCCTCCCGTCACTCTGGTTGGGTGCGCATAGTAAAAAGTCCTCTTGGCAGCTAGAGAGTGCCGCGTTGGCCACTGCGCATGAAGAAATAACCACCTGCAACGTTTGGTTTAGGTTTTAGGTACATTTTTTATTTTATTGCTTAAATCGCATTTTCTCGACGAGCTGAGCACGTTTTCTGAAATGTGCTCCTCCCGTCACTCTGGTTGTGTGCGCATAGTAAAAAGTGCTCTTGGCAGCTAGAGAGTGCCGCGTTGACCACTGCACATGAAGAAATAACCACCTGCAACGTTTGGTTTAGGTTTTAGGTGCATTTTTAATTTTATTGCTTAAATTGCATTTTCTCGACGAGCTGAGCACGTTTTCTGAAATGTGCTCCTCCCGTCACTCTGGTTGGGTGCGCATAGTAAAAAGTGCTCTTGGCAGGTAGAGAGTGCCGCGTTGACCACTGCGCATGAAGAAATGACCATCTGCAACGTTTGGTTTAGGTTTTAGGTGCATTTTAAATTTTATTGCTTAAATCGCATTTTCTCGACGAGCTGAGCACGTTTTCTGAATGTGCTCCTTCCGTCACTCTGGTTGGGTGCGCATAGTAAAAAGTGCTCTTGGCAGCTAGAGAGTGCCGCGTTGACCACTGCGCATGAAGAAATGACCATTTGCAACGTTTGGTTTAGGTTTTAGGTGCATTTTTAATTTTATTGCTTAAATCGCATTTTCTCGACGAGCTGAGCACGTTTTCTGAAATGTGCTCCTCCCGTTACTCTGGTTGGGTGCGCATAGTAAAAAGTGCTCTTGGCAGCTAGAGAGTGCCGCGTTGACCACTGCCCATGAAGAAATAACCACCTGCAACGTTTGGTTTAGGTTTTAGGTGCATCTTTAATTTTATTGCTTAAATCGCAATTCCTGGACGAGCTGAGCACGTTTTCTGAAATGTGCTCCTCCCGTCACTCTGGTTGGGTGCGCATAGTAAAAAGTGCTCTTGGCAGCTAGAGAGTGCCGCGTTGACCACTGCGCATGAAGAAATGACCACATGCAACGTTTGGTTTAGGTTTTGGGTGCATTTTTAATTTTATTGCTTAAATCGCATTTTCTCGACGAGCTGAGCACGTTTTCTGAAATGTGCTCCTCCCGTCACTCTGGTTGGGTGCGCATAGTAAAAAGTGCTCTTGGCAGCTAGAGAGTGCCGCGTTGACCACTGCCCATGAAGAAATAACCACCTGCAACGTTTGGTTTAGGTTTTAGGTGCATTTTTAATTTTATTGCTTAAATCGCATTTTCTCGACAAGCTGAGCACGTTTTCTGAAAAGTGCTCTTGGCAGCTAGAGAGTGCCGCGTTGACCACTGCACATGAAGAAATAACCACCTGCAACGTTTGGTTTAGGTTTTAGGTGCATTTTTAATTTTATTGCTTAAATCGCATTTTCTCGACGAGCTGAGCACGTTTTCTGAAATGTGCTCCTCCCGTCACTCTGGTTGGGTGCGCATAGTAAAAAGTGCTCTTGGCAGGTAGAGAGTGCCGCGTTGACCACTGCGCATGAAGAAATGACCATCTGCAACGTTTGGTTTAGGTTTTAGGTGCATTTTTAATTTTATTGCTTAAATCGCATTTTCTCGACGAGCTGAGCACGTTTTCTGAATGTGCTCCTTCCGTCACTCTGGTTGGGTGCGCATAGTAAAAAGTGCTCTTGGCAGCTAGAGAGTGCCGCGTTGACCACTGCGCATGAAGAAATAACCACCTGCAACGTTTGGTTTAGGTTTTGGGTGCATTTTTAATTTTATTGCTTAAATCGCATTTTCTCGACGAGCTGAGCACGTTTTCTGAAATGTGCTCCTCCCGTCACTCTGGTTGGGTGCGCATAGTAAAAAGTGCTCTTGGCAGCTAGAGAGTTCCGCGTTGACCACTGCGCATGAAGAAATAACCACCTGCAACGTTTGGTTTAGGTTTTAGGTGCATTTTTAATTTTATTGCTTAAATCGCATTTTCTCGACGAGCTGAGCACGTTTTCTGAAATGTGCTCCTCCCGTCACTCTGGTTGGGTGCGCATAGTAAAAAGTACTCTTGGCAGCTAGAGAGTGCCGCGTTGACCACTGCCCATGAAGAAATAACCACCTGCAACGTTTGGTTTAGGTTTTAGGTGCATTTTTAATTTTATTGCTTAAATCGCATTTTCTCGACGAGCTGAGCACGTTTTCTGAAATGTGCTCCTCCCGTCACTCTGGTTGGGTGCGCATAGTAAAAAGTACTCTTGGCAGCTAGAGAGTGCCGCGTTGACCACTGCCCATGAAGAAATAACCACCTGCAACGTTTGGTTTAGGTTTTAGGTGCATTTTTAATTTTATTGCTTAAATCGCATTTTCTCGACGAGCTGAGCACGTTTTCTGAAATGTGCTCCTCCCGTCACTCTGGTTGGGTGCGCATAGTAAAAAGTACTCTTGGCAGCTAGAGAGTGCCGCGTTGACCACTGCCCATGAAGAAATAACCACCTGCAACGTTTGGTTTAGGTTTTAGGTGCATTTTTAATTTTATTGCTTAAATCGCATTTTCTCGACGAGCTGAGCACGTTTTCTGAAATGTGCTCCTCCCGTCACTCTGGTTGGGTGCGCATAGTAAAAAGTGCTCTTGGCAGCTAGAGAGTGCCGCGTTGGCCACTGCGCATGAAGAAATAACCACCTGCAACGTTTGGTTTAGGTTTTGGGTGCATTTTTAATTTTATTGCTTAAATCGCATTTTCTCGACGAGCTGAGCACGTTTTCTGAAATGTGCTCCTCCCGTCACTCTGGTTGGGTGCGCATAGTAAAAAGTGCTCTTGGCAGCTAGAGAGTGCCGCGTTGACCACTGCGCATGAAGAAATAACCACTTGCAACGTTTGGTTTAGGTTTTGGGTGCATTTTTTAATTTTATTGCTTAAATCGCATTTTCTCGACGAGCTGAGCACGTTTTCTGAAATGTGCTCCTCCCGTCACTCTGGTTGGGTGCGCATAGTAAAAAGCGCTCTTGGCAGCTAGAGAGTGCCGCGTTGACCACTGCGCATGAAGAAATAACCACCTGCAACGTTTGGTTTAGGTTTTAGGTGCATTTTTAATTTTATTGCTTAAATCGCATTTTCTCGACGAGCTGAGCACGTTTTCTGAAATGTGCTCCTCCCGTCACTCTGGTTGGGTGCGCATAGTAAAAAGTGCTCTTGGCAGCTAGAGAGTGCCGCGTTGACCACTGCCCATGAAGAAATAACCACCTGCAACGTTTGGTTTAGGTTTTAGGTGGATTTTTAATTTTATTGCTTAAATCGCATTTTCTCGACGAGCTGAGCACGTTTTCTGAAATGTGCTCCTCCCGTCACTCTGGTTGGGTGCGCATAGTAAAAAGTGCTCTTGGCAGCTAGAGAGTGCCGCGTTGGCCACTGCGCATGAAGAAATAACCACCTGCAACGTTTGGTTTAGGTTTTAGGTACATTTTTAATTTTATTGCTTAAATCGCATTTTCTCGACGAGTTGAGCACGTTTTCTGAAATGTGCTCCTCCCGTCACTCTGGTTGTGTGCGCATAGTAAAAAGTGCTCTTGGCAGCTAGAGAGTGCCGCGTTGACCACTGCACATGAAGAAATAACCACCTGCAACGTTTGGTTTAGGTTTTAGGTGCATTTTTAATTTTATTGCTTAAATCGCATTTTCTCGACGAGCTGAGCACGTTTTCTGAAATGTGCTCCTCCCGTCACTCTGGTTGGGTGCGCATAGTAAAAAGTGCTCTTGGCAGGTAGAGAGTGCCGCGTTGACCACTGCGCATGAAGAAATGACCATCTGCAACGTTTGGTTTAGGTTTTAGGTGCATTTTTAATTTTATTGCTTAAATCGCATTTTCTCGACGAGCTGAGCACGTTTTCTGAATGTGCTCCTTCCGTCACTCTGGTTGGGTGCGCATAGTAAAAAGTGCTCTTGGCAGCTAGAGAGTGCCGCGTTGACCACTGCGCATGAAGAAATGACCATTTGCAACGTTTGGTTTAGGTTTTGGGTGCATTTTTGCTTTTATTGCTTAAATCGCATTTTCTCGACGAGCTGAGCACGTTTTCTGAAATGTGCTCCTCCCGTCACTCTGGTTGGGTGCACATAGTAAAAAGTGCTCTTGGCAGCTAGAGAGTCCCGCGTTGACCACTGCGCATGAAGAAATAACCACCTGCAACGTTTGGTTTAGGTTTTAGGTGCATTTTTAATTTTATTGCTTAAATCGCATTTTCTCGACGAGCTGAGCACGTTTTCTGAAATGTGCTCCTCCCGTTACTCTGGTTGGGTCTGCATAGTAAAAAGTGCTCTTGGCAGCTAGAGAGTGCCGCGTTGACCACTGCGCATGAAGAAAAAACCACCTGCAACGTTTGGTTTAGGTTTTAGGTGCATTTTTAATTTTATTGCTTAAATCGCATTTTCTCGACGAGCTGAGCACGTTTTCTGAAATGTGCTCCTCCCGTCACTCTGGTTGGGTGCGCGAAGTAAAAAGTGCTCTTGGCAGCTAGAGAGTGCCGAGTTGACCACTGCCCATGAAGAAATAACCACCTGCAACGTTTGGTTTAGGTTTTAGGTGCATCTTTAATTTTATTGCTTAAATCGCAATTCCTGGACGAGCTGAGCACGTTTTCTGAAATGTGCTCCTCCCGTCACTCTGGTTGGGTGCGCATAGTAAAAGGTGCTCTTGTCAGCTAGAGAGTGCCGCGTTGACCACTGCGCATGAAGAAATGACCACATGCAACGTTTGGTTTAGGTTTTGGGTGCATTTTTAATTTTATTGCTTAAATCGCATTTTCTCGACGAGCTGAGCACGTTTTCTGAAATGTGCTCCTCCCGTCACTCTGGTTGGGTGCGCATATTAAAAAGTGCTCTTGGCAGCTAGAGAGTGCCGCGTTGACCACTGCGCATGAAGAAATGACCATCTGCAACGTTTGGTTTAGGTTTTACGTGCATTTTTAATTTTATTGCTTTAATCGCATTTTCTCGACGAGCTGAGCACGTTTTCTGAAATGTGCTCCTCCCGTCACTCTGGTTGGGTGCGCATAGTAAAAAGTGCTCTTGGCAGCTAGAGAGTGCCGCGTTGACCACTGCGCATGAAGAAATAACCACCTGCAACGTTTGGTTTAGGTTTTAGGTCCATTTTTAATTTTATTGATTAAATCGCATTTTCTCGACGAGCTGAGCACGTTTTCTGAAATGTGCTCCTCCCGTCACTCTGGTTGGGTGCGCATAGTAAAAAGTGCTCTTGGCAGCTAGAGAGTGCCGCGTTGACCACTGCCCATGAAGAAATAACCACCTGCAACGTTTGGTTTAGGTTTTAGGTGGATTTTTAATTTTATTGCTTAAATCGTATTTTCTCGACGAGCTGAGCACGTTTTCTGAAATGTGCTCCTCCCGTCACTCTGGTTGGGTGCGCATAGTAAAAAGTGCTCTTGGCAGCTAGAGAGTGCCGCGTTGGCCACTGCGCATGAAGAAATAACCACCTGCAACGTTTGGTTTAGGTTTTAGGTGCATTTTTAGTTTTATTGCTTAAATCGCATTTTCTCGACAAGCTGAGCACGTTTTCTGAAAAGTGCTCTTGGCAGCTAGAGAGTGCCGCGTTGACCACTGCGCATGAAGAAATAACCACGTGCAACGTTTGTTTTAGGTTTTGGGTGCATTTTTAATTTTATTGCTTAAATCGCATTTTCTCGTCGAGCTGAGCACGTTTTCAGAAATGTGCTCCTCCCGTCACTCTGGTTGGGTGCGCATAGTAAAAAGTGCTCTTGGCAGCTAGAGAGTGCCGCGTTGACCATTGCGCATGAAGAAATAACCACCTGCAACGTTTGGTTTAGGTTTTAGGTGCATTTTTAATTTTATTGCTTAAATCGCATTTTCTCGACGAGCTGAGCACGTTTTCTGAAATGTGCTCCTCCCGTCACTCTGGTTGGGTGCGCATAGTAAAAAGTGCTCTTGGCAGCTAGAGAGTGCCGCGTTGACCACTGCGCATGAAGAAATAACCACCTGCAACGTTTGGTTTAGGTTTTAGGTGCATTTTTAATTTTATTGCTTAAATCGCATTTTCTCGACGAGCTGAGCACGTTTTCTGAAATGTGCTCCTCCCGTCACTCTGGTTGGGTGCGCATAGTAAAAAGTACTCTTGGCAGCTAAAGAGTGCCGCGTTGACCACTGCCCATGAAGAAATAACCACCTGCAACGTTTGGTTTAGGTTTTAGGTGCATTTCTATTTTATTGCTTAAATCGCATTTTCTCGACGAGCTGAGCACGTTTTCTGAAATGTGCTCCTCCCGTCACTCTGGTTGGGTGCGCATAGTAAAAAGTGCTCTTGTCAGCTAGAGAGTGCCGCGTTGACCACTGCGCATGAAGGAATGACCACCTGCAAAGTTTGGTTTAGGTTTTGGGTGCATTTTTAATTTTATTGCTTAAATCGCATTTTCTCGACGAGCTGAGCACGTTTTCTGAAATGTGCTCCTCCCGTCACTCTGGTTGGGTGCGCATAGTAAAAAGTGCTCTTGGCAGCTAGAGAGTGCCGCGTTGACCACTGCCCATGAAGAAATAACCAACTGCAACGTTTGGTTTAGGTTTTAGGTGCATTTTTAATTTTATTGCTTAAATCGCATTTTCTCGACGAGCTGAGCACGTTTTCTGAAATGTGCTCCTCCCGTCACTCTGGTTGGGTGCGCATAGTAAAAAGTGCTCTTGGCAGCTAGAGAGTGCCGCGTTGGCCACTGTGCATGAAGAAATAACCACCTGCAACGTTTGGTTTAGGTTTTGGGTGCATTTTTAATTTTATTGCTTAAATCGCATTTTCTCGACGAGCTGAGCACGTTTTCTGAAATGTGCTCCTCCCGTCACTCTGGTTGGGTGCGCATAGTAAAAAGTGCTCTTGGCAGCTAGAGAGTGCCGCGTTGACCACTGCGCATGAAGAAATAACCACTTGCAACGTTTGGTTTAGGTTTTGGGTGCATTTTTAATTTTATTGCTTAAATCGCATTTTCTCGACGAGCTGAGCACGTTTTCTGAAATGTGCTCCTCCCGTCACTCTAGTTGGGTGCGCATAGTAAAAAGCGCTCTTGGCAGCTAGAGAGTGCCGCGTTGACCACTGCGCATGAAGAAATAACCACCTGCAACGTTTGGTTTAGGTTTTAGGTGCATTTTTAATTTTATTGCTTAAATCGCATTTTCTCGACGAGCTGAGCACGTTTTCTGAAATGTGCTCCTCCCGTCACTCTGGTTGGGTGTGCATAGTAAAAAGTGCTCTTGGCAGCTAGAGAGTGCCGCGTTAACCACTGCGCATGAAGAAATGACCATCTGCAACGTTTGGTTTAGGTTTTAGGTGCATTTTTAATATTATTGCTTAAATCGCATTTTCTCGACGAGCTGAGCATGTTTTCTGAAATGTGCTCCTCCCGTCACTCTGGTTGGGTGCGCATAGTAAAAAGTGCTCTTGGCAGCTAGAGAGTGCCGCGTTGACCACTGCGCATGAAGAAATAACCACCTGCAACGTTTGGTTTAGGTTTTACGTGCATTTTTAATTTTATTGCTTAAATCGCATTTTCTCGACGAGCCGAGCACGTTTTCTGAAATGTGCTCCTCCCGTCACTCTGGTTGGGTGCGCATAGTAAAAAGTGCTCTTGGCAGCTAGAGAGTGCCGCGTTGACCACTGCGCATGAAGAAATAACCACCTGCAACGTTTGGTTTAGGTTTTAGGTGCATTTTTAATTGTATTGCTTAAATCGCATTTTCTCGACGAGCTGAGCACGTTTTCTGAAATGTGCTCCTCCCGTCACTCTGGTTGGGTGCGCATAGTAAAAAGTGCTCTTGGCAGCTAGAGAGTGCCGCGTTGACCACTGCGCATGAAGAAATAACCACCTGCAACGTTTGGTTTAGGTTTTGGGTGCATTTTTAATTTTATTGCTTAAATCGCATTTTCTCGTCGAGCTGAGCACGTTTTCTGAAATGTGCTCCTCCCGTAACTCTGGTCGGGTGCGCATAGTAAAAAGTGCTCTTGGCAGCTAGAGAGTGCCGCGTTGACCACTGCGCATGAAGAAATGACCATCTGCAACGTTTGGTTTAGGTTTTAGGTGCATTTTTAATTTTATTGCTTAAATCGCATTTTCTCGACGAGCTGAGCACGTTTTCTGAAATGTGCTCCTCCCGTCACTCTGGTTGGGTGCGCATAGTAAAAAGTACTCTTGGCAGCTAGAGAGTGCCGCGTTGACCACTGCCCATGAAGAAATAACCACCTGCAACGTTTGGTTTAGGTTTTAGGTGCATTTTTAATTTTATTGCTTAAATCGCATTTTCTCGACGAGCTGAGCACGTTTTCTGAAATGTGCTCCTCCCGTCACTCTGGTTGGGTGCGCATAGTAAAAAGTACTCTTGGCAGCTAGAGAGTGCCGCGTTGACCACTGCCCATGAAGAAATAACCACCTGCAACGTTTGGTTTAGGTTTTAGGTGCATTTTTAATTTTATTGCTTAAATCGCATTTTCTCGACGAGCTGAGCACGTTTTCTGAAATGTGCTCCTCCCGTCACTCTGGTTGGGTGCGCATAGTAAAAAGTGCTCTTGGCAGCTAGAGAGTGCCGCGTTGGCCACTGCGCATGAAGAAATAACCACCTGCAACGTTTGGTTTAGGTTTTGGGTGCATTTTTAATTTTATTGCTTAAATCGCATTTTCTCGACGAGCTGAGCACGTTTTCTGAAATGTGCTCCTCCCGTCACTCTGGTTGGGTGCGCATAGTAAAAAGTGCTCTTGGCAGCTAGAGAGTGCCGCGTTGACCACTGCGCATGAAGAAATAACCACTTGCAACGTTTGGTTTAGGTTTTGGGTGCATTTTTAATTTTATTGCTTAAATTGCATTTTCTCGACGAGCTGAGCACGTTTTCTGAAATGTGCTCCTCCCGTCACTCTGGTTGGGTGCGCATAGTAAAAAGCGCTCTTGGCAGCTAGAGAGTGCCGCGTTGACCACTGCGCATGAAGAAATAACCACCTGCAACGTTTGGTTTAGGTTTTAGGTGCATTTTTAATTTTATTGCTTAAATCGCATTTTCTCGACGAGCTGAGCACGTTTTCTGAAATGTGCTCCTCCCGTCACTCTGGTTGGGTGCGCATAGTAAAAAGTGCTCTTGGCAGCTAGAGAGTGCCGCGTTGACCACTGCCCATGAAGAAATAACCACCTGCAACGTTTGGTTTAGGTTTTAGGTGGATTTTTAATTTTATTGCTTAAATCGCATTTTCTCGACGAGCTGAGCACGTTTTCTGAAATGTGCTCCTCCCGTCACTCTGGTTGGGTGCGCATAGTAAAAAGTGCTCTTGGCAGCTAGAGAGTGCCGCGTTGACCACTGCGCATGAAGAAATAACCACCTGCAACGTTTGGTTTAGGTTTTAGGTACATTTTTAATTTTATTGCTTAAATCGCATTTTCTCGACGAGTTGAGCACGTTTTCTGAAATGTGCTCCTCCCGTCACTCTGGTTGTGTGCGCATAGTAAAAAGTGCTCTTGGCAGCTAGAGAGTGCCGCGTTGACCACTGCACATGAAGAAATAACCACCTGCAACGTTTGGTTTAGGTTTTAGGTGCATTTTTAATTTTATTGCTTAAATCGCATTTTCTCGACGAGCTGAGCACGTTTTCTGAAATGTGCTCCTCCCGTCACTCTGGTTGGGTGCGCATAGTAAAAAGTGCTCTTGGCAGGTAGAGAGTGCCGCGTTGACCACTGCGCATGAAGAAATGACCATCTGCAACGTTTGGTTTAGGTTTTAGGTGCATTTTTAATTTTATTGCTTAAATCGCATTTTCTCGACGAGCTGAGCACGTTTTCTGAATGTGCTCCTTCCGTCACTCTGGTTGGGTGCGCATAGTAAAAAGTGCTCTTGGCAGCTAGAGAGTGCCGCGTTGACCACTGCGCATGAAGAAATGACCATTTGCAACGTTTGGTTTAGGTTTTGGGTGCATTTTTGCTTTTATTGCTTAAATCGCATTTTCTCGACGAGCTGAGCACGTTTTCTGAAATGTGCTCCTCCCGTCACTCTGGTTGGGTGCACATAGTAAAAAGTGCTCTTGGCAGCTAGAGAGTCCCGCGTTGACCACTGCGCATGAAGAAATAACCACCTGCAACGTTTGGTTTAGGTATTAGGTGCATTTTTAATTTTATTGCTTAAATCGCATTTTCTCGACGAGCTGAGCACGTTTTCTGAAATGTGCTCCTCCCGTTACTCTGGTTGGGTCTGCATAGTAAAAAGTGCTCTTGGCAGCTAGAGAGTGCCGCGTTGACCACTGCGCATGAAGAAATAACCACCTGCAACGTTTGGTTTAGGTTTTAGGTGCATTTTTAATTTTATTGCTTAAATCGCATTTTCTCGACGAGCTGAGCACGTTTTCTGAAATGTGCTCCTCCCGTCACTCTGGCTGGGTGCGCGAAGTAAAAAGTGCTCTTGGCAGCTAGAGAGTGCCGAGTTGACCACTGCCCATGAAGAAATAACCACCTGCAACGTTTGGTTTAGGTTTTAGGTGCATCTTTAATTTTATTGCTTAAATCGCAATTCCTGGACGAGCTGAGCACGTTTTCTGAAATGTGCTCCTCCCGTCACTCTGGTTGGGTGCGCATAGTAAAAGGTGCTCTTGGCAGCTAGAGAGTGCCGCGTTGACCACTGCGCATGAAGAAATGACCACATGCAACGTTTGGTTTAGGTTTTGGGTGCATTTTTAATTTTATTGCTTAAATCGCATTTTCTCGACGAGCTGAGCACGTTTTCTGAAATGTGCTCCTCCCGTCACTCTGGTTGGGTGCGCATATTAAAAAGTGCTCTTGGCAGCTAGAGAGTGCCGCGTTGACCACTGCGCATGAAGAAATGACCATCTGCAACGTTTGGTTTAGGTTTTAGGTGCATTTTTAATTTTATTGCTTTAATCGCATTTTCTCGACGAGCTGAGCACGTTTTCAGAAATGTGCTCCTCCCGTCACTCTGGTTGGGTGCGCATAGTAAAAAGTGCTCTTGGCAGCTAGAGAGTGCCGCGTTGACCATTGCGCATGAAGAAATAACCACCTGCAACGTTTGGTTTAGGTTTTAGGTGCATTTTTAATTTTATTGCTTAAATCGCATTTTCTCGACGAGCTGAGCACGTTTTCTGAAATGTGCTCCTCCCGTCACTCTGGTTGGGTGCACATAGTAAAAAGTGCTCTTGGCAGCTAGAGAGTGCCGCGTTGACCACTGCGCATGAAGAAATAACCACCTGCAACGTTTGGTTTAGGTTTTAGGTGCATTTTTAATTTTATTGCTTAAATCGCATTTTCTCGACGAGCTGAGCACGTTTTCTGAAATGTGCTCCTCCCGTCACTCTGGTTGGGTGCGCATAGTAAAAAGTACTCTTGGCAGCTAAAGAGTGCCGCGTTGACCACTGCCCATGAAGAAATAACCACCTGCAACGTTTGGTTTAGGTTTTAGGTGCATTTTTAATTTTATTGCTTAAATCGCATTTTCTCGACGAGCTGAGCACGTTTTCTGAAATGTGCTCCTCCCGTCACTCTGGTTGGGTGCGCATAGTAAAAAGTGCTCTTGGCAGCTAGAGAGTTCCGCGTTGGCCACTGTGCATGAAGAAATAACCACCTGCAACGTTTGGTTTAGGTTTTGGGTGCATTTTTAATTTTATTGCTTAAATCGCATTTTCTCGACGAGCTGAGCACGTTTTCTGAAATGTGCTCCTCCCGTCACTCTGGTTGGGTGCGCATAGTAAAAAGTGCTCTTGGCAGCTAGAGAGTGCCGCGTTGACCACTGCCCATGAAGAAATAACCACCTGCAACGTTTGGTTTAGGTTTTAGGTGCATTTTTAATTTTATTGCTTAAATCGCATTTTCTCGACGAGCTGAGCACGTTTTCTGAAATGTGCTCCTCCCGTCACTCTGGTTGGTTGCGCATAGTAAAAAGTGCTCTTGGCAGCTAGAGAGTGCCGCGTTGGCCACTGTGCATGAAGAAATAACCACCTGCAACGTTTGGTTTAGGTTTTGGGTGCATTTTTAATTTTATTGCTTAAATCGCATTTTCTCGACGAGCTGAGCACGTTTTCTGAAATGTGCTCCTCCCGTCACTCTGGTTGGGTGCGCATAGTAAAAAGTGCTCTTGGCAGCTAGAGAGTGCCGCGTTGACCACTGCGCATGAAGAAATAACCACTTGCAACGTTTGGTTTAGGTTTTGGGTGCATTTTTAATTTTATTGCTTAAATCGCATTTTCTCGACGAGCTGAGCACGTTTTCTGAAATGTGCTCCTCCCGTCACTCTAGTTGGGTGCGCATAGTAAAAAGCGCTCTTGGCAGCTAGAGAGTGCCGCGTTGACCACTGCGCATGAAGAAATAACCACCTGCAACGTTTGGTTTAGGTTTTAGGTGCATTTTTAATTTTATTGCTTAAATCGCATTTTCTCGACGAGCTGAGCACGTTTTCTGAAATGTGCTCCTCCCGTCACTCTGGTTGGGTGTGCATAGTAAAAAGTGCTCTTGGCAGCTAGAGAGTGCCGCGTTGACCACTGCCCATGAAGAAATAACCACCTGCAACGTTTGGTTTAGGTTTTAGGTGGATTTTTAATTTTATTGCTTAAATCGCATTTTCTCGACGAGCTGAGCACGTTTTCTGAAATGTGCTCCTCCCGTCACTCTGGTTGGGTGCGCATAGTAAAAAGTGCTCTTGGCAGCTAGAGAGTGCCGCGTTGGCCACTGCGCATGAAGAAATAACCACCTGCAACGTTTGGTTTAGGTTTTAGGTGCATTTTTAATTTTATTGCTTAAATCGCATTTTCTCGACAAGCTGAGCACGTTTTCTGAAAAGTGCTCTTGGCAGCTAGAGAGTGCCGCGTTGACCACTGCACATGAAAAAATAACCACCTGCAACGTTTGGTTTAGGTTTTAGGTGCATTTTTAATTTTATTGCTTAAATCGCATTTTCTCGACGAGCTGAGCACGTTTTCTGAAATGTGCTCCTCCCGTCACTCTGGTTGGGTGCGCATAGTAAAAAGTGCTCTTGGCAGGTAGAGAGTGCCGCGTTGACCACTGCGCATGAAGAAATGACCATCTGCAACGTTTGGTTTAGGTTTTAGGTGCATTTTTAATTTTATTGCTTAAATCGCATTTTCTCGACGAGCTGAGCACGTTTTCTGAAATGTGCTCCTCCCGTCACTCTGGTTGGGTGTGCATAGTAAAAAGTGCTCTTGGCAGCTAGAGAGTGCCGCGTTGACCACTGCCCATGAAGAAATAACCACCTGCAACGTTTGGTTTAGGTTTTAGGTGGATTTTTAATTTTATTGCTTAAATCGCATTTTCTCGACGAGCTGAGCACGTTTTCTGAAATGTGCTCCTCCCGTCACTCTGGTTGGGTGCGCATAGTAAAAAGTGCTCTTGGCAGCTAGAGAGTGCCGCGTTGGCCACTGCGCATGAAGAAATAACCACCTGCAACGTTTGGTTTAGGTTTTAGGTGCATTTTTAATTTTATTGCTTAAATCGCATTTTCTCGACAAGCTGAGCACGTTTTCTGAAAAGTGCTCTTGGCAGCTAGAGAGTGCCGCGTTGACCACTGCACATGAAGAAATAACCACCTGCAACGTTTGGTTTAGGTTTTAGGTGCATTTTTAATTTTATTGCTTAAATCGCATTTTCTCGACGAGCTGAGCACGTTTTCTGAAATGTGCTCCTCCCGTCACTCTGGTTGGGTGCGCATAGTAAAAAGTGCTCTTGGCAGCTAGAGAGTGCCGCGTTGGCCACTGTGCATGAAGAAATAACCACCTGCAACGTTTGGTTTAGGTTTTGGGTGCATTTTTAATTTTATTGCTTAAATCGCATTTTCTCGACGAGCTGAGCACGTTTTCTGAAATGTGCTCCTCCCGTCACTCTGGTTGGGTGCGCATAGTAAAAAGTGCTCTTGGCAGCTAGAGAGTGCCGCGTTGACCACTGCGCATGAAGAAATAACCACTTGCAACGTTTGGTTTAGGTTTTGGGTGCATTTTTAATTTTATTGCTTAAATCGCATTTTCTCGACGAGCTGAGCACGTTTTCTGAAATGTGCTCCTCCCGTCACTCTAGTTGGGTGCGCATAGTAAAAAGCGCTCTTGGCAGCTAGAGAGTGCCGCGTTGACCACTGCGCATGAAGAAATAACCACCTGCAACGTTTGGTTTAGGTTTTAGGTGCATTTTTAATTTTATTGCTTAAATCGCATTTTCTCGACGAGCTGAGCACGTTTTCTGAAATGTGCTCCTCCCGTCACTCTGGTTGGGTGTGCATAGTAAAAAGTGCTCTTGGCAGCTAGAGAGTGCCGCGTTGACCACTGCCCATGAAGAAATAACCACCTGCAACGTTTGGTTTAGGTTTTAGGTGGATTTTTAATTTTATTGCTTAAATCGCATTTTCTCGACGAGCTGAGCACGTTTTCTGAAATGTGCTCCTCCCGTCACTCTGGTTGGGTGCGCATAGTAAAAAGTGCTCTTGGCAGCTAGAGAGTGCCGCGTTGGCCACTGCGCATGAAGAAATAACCACCTGCAACGTTTGGTTTAGGTTTTAGGTGCATTTTTAATTTTATTGCTTAAATCGCATTTTCTCGACAAGCTGAGCACGTTTTCTGAAAAGTGCTCTTGGCAGCTAGAGAGTGCCGCGTTGACCACTGCACATGAAGAAATAACCACCTGCAACGTTTGGTTTAGGTTTTAGGTGCATTTTTAATTTTATTGCTTAAATCGCATTTTCTCGACGAGCTGAGCACGTTTTCTGAAATGTGCTCCTCCCGTCACTCTGGTTGGGTGCGCATAGTAAAAAGTGCTCTTGGCAGGTAGAGAGTGCCGCGTTGACCACTGCGCATGAAGAAATGACCATCTGCAACGTTTGGTTTAGGTTTTAGGTGCATTTTTAATTTTATTGCTTAAATCGCATTTTCTCGACGAGCTGAGCACGTTTTCTGAATGTGCTCCTTCCGTCACTCTGGTTGGGTGCGCATAGTAAAAAGTGCTCTTGGCAGCTAGAGAGTGCCGCGTTGACCACTGCGCATGAAGAAATGACCATTTGCAACGTTTGGTTTAGGTTTTAGGTGCATTTTTAATTTTATTGCTTAAATTGCATTTTCTCGACGAGCTGAGAACGTTTTCTGAAATGTGCTCCTCCCGTCACTCTGGTTGGGTGCGCATAGTAAAAAGTGCTCTTGGCAGCTAGAGAGTGCCGCGTTGACCACTGCGCATGAAGAAATAACCACCTGCAACGTTTGGTTTAGGTTTTGGGTGCATTTTTAATTTTATTGCATAAATCGCATTTTCTCGTCGAGCTGAGCACGTTTTCTGAAATGTGCTCCTCCCGTCACTCTGGTTGGGTGCGCATAGTAAAAAGTGCTCTTGGCAGCTAGAGAGTGCCGCGTTGACCACTGCGCATGAAGAAATGACCATCTGCAACGTTTGGTTTAGGTTTTGGGTGCATTTTTGCTTTTATTGCTTAAATCGCATTTTCTCGACGAGCTGAGCACGTTTTCTGAAATGTGCTCCTCCCGTCACTCTGGTTGGGTGCGCATAGTAAAAAGTGCTCTTGGCAGCTAGAGAGTGCCGCGTTGACCACTGCGCATTTAGAAATGACCATCTGCAAAGTTTGGTTTAGGTTTTGGGTGCATTTTTAATTTTATTGCTTAAATCGCATTTTCTCGAAGAGCTGAGCACGTTTTCTGAAATCTGCTCCTCCCGTCACTCTGGTTGGGTGCGCATAGTAAAAAGTGCTCTTGGCAGCTAGAGAGTGCCGCGTTGACCACTGCGCATGAAGAAATGACCATCTGCAACGTTTGGTTTAGGTTTTAGGTGCATTTTTAATTTTATTGCTTAAATCGCATTTTCTCGTCGAGCTGAGCACGTTTTCTGAAATGTGCTCCTCCCGTCACTCTGGTTGGGTGCACATAGTAAAAAGTGCTCTTGGCAGCTAGAGAGTGCCGCGTTGGCCACTGCGCATGAAGAAATAACTACCTGCAACGTTTGGTTTAGGTTTTAGGTGCATTTTTAATTTTATTGCTTAAATCGCATTTTCTCGACGAGCTGAGCACGTTTTCTGAAATGTGCTCCTCCCGTCACTCTGGTTGGGTGCACATAGTAAAAAGTACTCTTGGCAGCTAGAGAGTGCCGCGTTGACCACTGCGCATGAAGAAATAACCACCTGCAACGTTTGGTTTAGGTTTTAGGTGCATTTTTATTTTTATTGCTTAAATCGCTTTTTCTGGACGAGCTGAGCACGTTTTCTGAAATGTGCTCCTCCCGTCACTCTGGTTGGGTGCGCATAGTAAAAAGTGCTCTTGGCAGCTAGAGAGTGCCGCGTTGACCACTGCGCATGAAGAAATAACCACCTGCAACGTTTGGTTTAGGTTTTAGGTGCATTTTTAATTTTATTGCTTAAATCGCATTTTCTCGACGAGCTGAGCACGTTTTCTGAAATGTGCTCCTCCCGTCACTCTGGTTGGGTGCGCATAGTAAAAAGTGCTCTTGGCAGCTAGAGAGTGCCACGTTGACGGCTGCACATGAAGAAATAACCACCTGCAACGTTTGGTTTAGGTTTTAGGTGCATTTTTAATTTTATTGCTTTGATCGCATTTTCTCGACGAGCTGAGCACGTTTTCTGAAATGTGCTCCTCCCGTCACTCTGGTTGGGTGCGCATAGTAAAAAGTGCTCTTGGCAGCTAGAGAGTGCCGCGTTGACCACTGCGCATGAAGAAATAACCACCTGCAACGTTTGGTTTAGGTTTTAGGTGCATTTTTAATTTTATTGCTTAAATCGCATTTTCTCGACGAGCTGAGCACGTTTTCTGAAATGTGCTCCTCCCGTCACTCTGGTCGGGTGCGCATAGTAAAAAGTGCTCTTGGCAGCTAGAGAGTGCCGCGTTGACTGTTGCACATGAAGAAATAACCACCCCCAACGTTTGGTTTAGGTTTTAGGTGCATTTTTAATTTTATTGCTTAAATCGCATTTTCTCGACTAGCTGAGCACGTTTTCTGAAATGTGCTCCTCCCGTCACTCTGGTTGGGTGCGCATAGTAAAAAGTGCTCTTGGCAGCTAGAGAGTGCCGCGTTGGCCACTGTGCATGAAGAAATAACCACCTGCAACGTTTGGTTTAGGTTTTGGGTGCATTTTTAATTTTATTGCTTAAATCGCATTTTCTCGACGAGCTGAGCACGTTTTCTGAAATGTGCTCCTCCCGTCACTCTGGTTGGGTGCGCATAGTAAAAAGTGCTCTTGGCAGCTAGAGAGTGCCGCGTTGACCACTGCGCATGAAGAAATAACCACTTGCAACGTTTGTTTTAGGTTTTGGGTGCATTTTTAATTTTATTGCTTAAATCGCATTTTCTCGTCGAGCTGAGCACGTTTTCAGAAATGTGCTCCTCCCGTCACTCTGGTTGGGTGCGCATAGTAAAAAGTGCTCTTGGCAGCTAGAGAGTGCCGCGTTGACCATTGCGCATGAAGAAATAACCACCTGCAACGTTTGGTTTAGGTTTTAGGTGCATTTTTAATTTTATTGCTTAAATCGCATTTTCTCGACGAGCTGAGCACGTTTTCTGAAATGTGCTCCTCCCGTCACTCTGGTTGGGTGCGCATAGTAAAAAGTGCTCTTGGCAGCTAGAGAGTGCCGCGTTGACCACTGCCCATGAAGAAATAACCACCTGCAACGTTTGGTTTAGGTTTTAGGTGCATTTTTAATTTTATTGCTTAAATCGCATTTTCTCGACGAGCTGAGCACGTTTTCTGAAATGTGCTCCTCCCGTCACTCTGGTTGGGTGCGCATAGTAAAAAGTACTCTTGGCAGCTAGAGAGTGCCGCGTTGACCACTGCCCATGAAGAAATAACCACCTGCAACGTTTGGTTTAGGTTTTAGGTGCATTTTTAATTTTATTGCTTAAATCGCATTTTCTCGACGAGCTGAGCACGTTTTCTGAAAAGTGCTCTTGGCAGCTAGAGAGTGCCGCGTTGACCACTGCACATGAAGAAATAACCACCTGCAACGTTTGGTTTAGGTTTTAGGTGCATTTTTAATTTTATTGCTTAAATCGCATTTTCTCGACGAGCTGAGCACGTTTTCTGAAATGTGCTCCTCCCGTCACTCTGGTTGGGTGCGCATAGTAAAAAGTGCTCTTGGCAGGTAGAGAGTGCCGCGTTGACCACTGCGCATGAAGAAATGACCATCTGCAACGTTTGGTTTAGGTTTTAGGTGCATTTTTAATTTTATTGCTTAAATCGCATTTTCTCGACGAGCTGAGCACGTTTTCTGAATGTGCTCCTTCCGTCACTCTGGTTGGGTGCGCATAGTAAAAAGTGCTCTTGGCAGCTAGAGAGTGCCGCGTTGACCACTGCGCATGAAGAAATGACCATTTGCAACGTTTGGTTTAGGTTTTGGGTGCATTTTTGCTTTTATTGCTTAAATCGCATTTTCTCGACGAGCTGAGCACGTTTTCTGAAATGTGCTCCTCCCGTCACTCTGGTTGGGTGCACATAGTAAAAAGTGCTCTTGGCAGCTAGAGAGTCCCGCGTTGACCACTGCGCATGAAGAAATAACCACCTGCAACGTTTGGTTTAGGTTTTAGGTGCATTTTTAATTTTATTGCTTAAATCGCATTTTCTCGACGAGCTGAGCACGTTTTCTGAAATGTGCTCCTCCCGTTACTCTGGTTGGGTCTGCATAGTAAAAAGTGCTCTTGGCAGCTAGAGAGTGCCGCGTTGACCACTGCGCATGAAGAAATAACCACCTGCAACGTTTGGTTTAGGTTTTAGGTGCATTTTTAATTTTATTGCTTAAATCGCAATTCCTGGACGAGCTGAGCACGTTTTCTGAAATGTGCTCCTCCCGTCACTCTGGTTGGGTGCGCATAGTAAAAGGTGCTCTTGGCAGCTAGAGAGTGCCGCGTTGACCACTGCGCATGAAGAAATGACCACATGCAACGTTTGGTTTAGGTTTTGGGTGCATTTTTAATTTTATTGCTTAAATCGCATTTTCTCGACGAGCTGAGCACGTTTTCTGAAATGTGCTCCTCCCGTCACTCTGGTTGGGTGCGCATATTAAAAAGTGCTCTTGGCAGCTAGAGAGTGCCGCGTTGACCACTGCGCATGAAGAAATGACCATCTGCAACGTTTGGTTTAGGTTTTAGGTCCATTTTTAATTTTATTGATTAAATCGCATTTTCTCGACGAGCTGAGCACGTTTTTTGAAATGTGCTCCTCCCGTCACTCTGGTTGGGTGCGCATAGTAAAAAGTGCTCTTGGCAGCTAGAGAGTGCCGCGTTGACCACTGCCCATGAAGAAATAACCACCTGCAACGTTTGGTTTAGGTTTTAGGTGGATTTTTAATTTTATTGCTTAAATCGTATTTTCTCGACGAGCTGAGCACGTTTTCTGAAATGTGCTCCTCCCGTCACTCTGGTTGGGTGCGCATAGTAAAAAGTGCTCTTGGCAGCTAGAGAGTGCCGCGTTGGCCACTGCGCATGAAGAAATAACCACCTGCAACGTTTGGTTTAGGTTTTAGGTGCATTTTTAATTTTATTGCTTAAATCGCATTTTCTCGACAAGCTGAGCACGTTTTCTGAAAAGTGCTCTTGGCAGCTAGAGAGTGCCGCGTTGACCACTGCGCATGAAGAAATAACCACGTGCAACGTTTGTTTTAGGTTTTGGGTGCATTTTTAATTTTATTGCTTAAATCGCATTTTCTCGTCGAGCTGAGCACGTTTTCAGAAATGTGCTCCTCCCGTCACTCTGGTTGGGTGCGCATAGTAAAAAGTGCTCTTGGCAGCTAGAGAGTGCCGCGTTGACCATTGCGCATGAAGAAATAACCACCTGCAACGTTTGGTTTAGGTTTTAGGTGCATTTTTAATTTTATTGCTTAAATCGCATTTTCTCGACGAGCTGAGCACGTTTTCTGAAATGTGCTCCTCCCGTCACTCTGGTTGGGTGCGCATAGTAAAAAGTGCTCTTGGCAGCTAGAGAGTGCCGCGTTGACCACTGCGCATGAAGAAATAACCACCTGCAACGTTTGGTTTAGGTTTTAGGTGCATTTTTAATTTTATTGCTTAAATCGCATTTTCTCGACGAGCTGAGCACGTTTTCTGAAATGTGCTCCTCCCGTCACTCTGGTTGGGTGCGCATAGTAAAAAGTACTCTTGGCAGCTAAAGAGTGCCGCGTTGACCACTGCCCATGAAGAAATAACCACCTGCAACGTTTGGTTTAGGTTTTAGGTGCATTTTTAATTTTATTGCTTAAATTGCATTTTCTCGACGAGCTGAGCACGTTTTCTGAAATGTGCTCCTCCCGTCACTCTGGTTGGGTGCGCATAGTATAAAGTGCTCTTGGCAGCTAGAGAGTGCCGCGTTGGCCACTGTGCATGAAGAAATAACCACCTGCAACGTTTGGTTTAGGTTTTGGGTGCATTTTTAATTTTATTGCTTAAATCGCATTTTCTCGACGAGCTGAGCACGTTTTCTGAAATGTGCTCCTCCCGTCACTCTGGTTGGGTGCGCATAGTAAAAAGTGCTCTTGGCAGCTAGAGAGTGCCGCGTTGACCACTGCCCATGAAGAAATAACCACCTGCAACGTTTGGTTTAGGTTTTAGGTGCATTTTTAATTTTATTGCTTAAATCGCATTTTCTCGACGAGCTGAGCACGTTTTCTGAAATGTGCTCCTCCCGTCACTCTGGTTGGGTGCGCATAGTAAAAAGTGCTCTTGGCAGCTAGAGAGTGCCGCGTTGGCCACTGTGCATGAAGAAATAACCACCTGCAACGTTTGGTTTAGGTTTTGGGTGCATTTTTAATTTTATTGCTTAAATCGCATTTTCTCGACGAGCTGAGCACGTTTTCTGAAATGTGCTCCTCCCGTCACTCTGGTTGGGTGCGCATAGTAAAAAGTGCTCTTGGCAGCTAGAGAGTGCCGCGTTGACCACTGCGCATGAAGAAATAACCACTTGCAACGTTTGGTTTAGGTTTTGGGTGCATTTTTAATTTTATTGCTTAAATCGCATTTTCTCGACGAGCTGAGCACGTTTTCTGAAATGTGCTCCTCCCGTCACTCTAGTTGGGTGCGCATAGTAAAAAGCGCTCTTGGCAGCTAGAGAGTGCCGCGTTGACCACTGCGCATGAAGAAATAACCACCTGCAACGTTTGGTTTAGGTTTTAGGTGCATTTTTAATTTTATTGCTTAAATCGCATTTTCTCGACGAGCTGAGCACGTTTTCTGAAATGTGCTCCTCCCGTCACTCTGGTTGGGTGTGCATAGTAAAAAGTGCTCTTGGCAGCTAGAGAGTGCCGCGTTGACCACTGCGCATGAAGAAATAACCACCTGCAACGTTTGGTTTAGGTTTTGGGTGCATTTTTAATTTTATTGCTTAAATCGCATTTTCTCGTCGAGCTGAGCACGTTTTCTGAAATGTGCTCCTCCCGTAACTCTGGTCGGGTGCGCATAGTAAAAAGTGCTCTTGGCAGCTAGAGAGTGCCGCGTTGACCACTGCGCATGAAGAAATGACCATCTGCAACGTTTGGTTTAGGTTTTGGGTGCATTTTTAATTTTATTGCTTAAATCGCATTTTCTCGACGAGCTGAGCACGTTTTCTGAAATGTGCTCCTCCCGTCTTTCTGGTTGGGTGCGCATAGTAAAAAGTGCTCTTGGCAGCTAGAGAGTGCCGCGTTGACCACTGCGCATGAAGAAATAACCACCTGCAACGTTTGGTTTAGGTTTTGGGTGCATTTTTAATTTTATTGCTTAAATCGCATTTTCTGGACGAGCTGAGCACGTTTTCTGAAATGTGCTCCTCCCGTCACTCTGGTTGGGTGTGCATAGTAAAAAGTGCTCTTGGCAGCTAGAGAGTGCCGCGTTGACCACTGCGCATGAAGAAATGACCATCTGCAACGTTTGGTTTAGGTTTTAGGTGCATTTTTAATATTATTGCTTAAATCGCATTTTCTCGACGAGCTGAGCATGTTTTCTGAAATGTGCTCCTCCCGTCACTGTGGTTGGGTGCGCATAGTAAAAAGTGCTCTTGGCAGCTAGAGAGTGCCGCGTTGACCACTGCGCATGAAGGAATGACCATCTGCAACGTTTGGTTTAGGTTTTAGGTGCATTTTTAATTTTATTGCTTTAATCGCATTTTCTCGACGAGCTGAGCACCTTTTCTGAAATGTGCTCCTCCCGTCACTCTGGTTGGGTGCGCATAGTAAAAAGTGCTCTTGGCAGCTAGAGAGTGCCGCGTTGACCACGGCGCATGAAGAAATGACCATCTGCAACGTTTGGTTTAGGTTTTAGGTGCATTTTTAATTTTATTGCTTTGATCGCATTTTCTCGACGAGCTGAGCACGTTTTCTGAAATGTGCTCCTCCCGTCACTCTGGTTGGGTGCGCATAGTAAAAAATGCTCTTGGCAGCTAGAGAGTGCCGCGTTGACCACTGCGCATGAAGAAATAACCACCTGCAACGTTTGGTTTAGGTTTTAGGTGCATTTTTAATTGTATTGCTTAAATCGCATTTTCTCGACGAGCTGAGCACGTTTTCTGAAATGTGCTCCTCCCGTCACTCTGGTTGGGTGCGCATAGTAAAAAGTGCTCTTGGCAGCTAGAGAGTGCCGCGTTGACCACTGCGCATGAAGAAATAACCACCTGCAACGTTTGGTTTAGGTT
This sequence comes from Syngnathus scovelli, assembly GCF_024217435.2. NCBI lineage: Eukaryota > Metazoa > Chordata > Actinopteri > Syngnathiformes > Syngnathidae > Syngnathus > Syngnathus scovelli. Next base: position 16,586,095 of record NC_090851.1, on the reverse strand, counting down.
TTGGGTGCATTTTTAATTTTATTGCTTAAATCGCATTTTCTCGTCGAGCTGAGCACGTTTTCTGAAATGTGCTCCTCCCGTAACTCTGGTCGGGTGCGCATAGTAAAAAGTGCTCTTGGCAGCTAGAGAGTGCCGCGTTGACCACTGCGCATGAAGAAATGACCATCTGCAACGTTTGGTTTAGGTTTTGGGTGCATTTTTAATTTTATTGCTTAAATCGCATTTTCTCGACGAGCTGAGCACGTTTTCTGAAATGTGCTCCTCCCGTCTTTCTGGTTGGGTGCGCATAGTAAAAAGTGCTCTTGGCAGCTAGAGAGTGCCGCGTTGACCACTGCGCATGAAGAAATAACCACCTGCAACGTTTGGTTTAGGTTTTGGGTGCATTTTTAATTTTATTGCTTAAATCGCATTTTCTGGACGAGCTGAGCACGTTTTCTGAAATGTGCTCCTCCCGTCACTCTGGTTGGGTGTGCATAGTAAAAAGTGCTCTTGGCAGCTAGAGAGTGCCGCGTTGACCACTGCGCATGAAGAAATGACCATCTGCAACGTTTGGTTTAGGTTTTAGGTGCATTTTTAATATCATTGCTTAAATCGCATTTTCTCGACGAGCTGAGCATGTTTTCTGAAATGTGCTCCTCCCGTCACTGTGGTTGGGTGCGCATAGTAAAAAGTGCTCTTGGCAGCTAGAGAGTGCCGCGTTGACCACTGCGCATGAAGGAATGACCATCTGCAACGTTTGGTTTAGGTTTTAGGTGCATTTTTAATTTTATTGCTTTAATCGCATTTTCTCGACGAGCTGAGCACCTTTTCTGAAATGTGCTCCTCCCGTCACTCTGGTTGGGTGCGCATAGTAAAAAGTGCTCTTGGCAGCTAGAGAGTGCCGCGTTGACCACGGCGCATGAAGAAATGACCATCTGCAACGTTTGGTTTAGGTTTTAGGTGCATTTTTAATTTTATTGCTTTGATCGCATTTTCTCGACGAGCTGAGCACGTTTTCTGAAATGTGCTCCTCCCGTCACTCTGGTTGGGTGCGCATAGTAAAAAGTGCTCTTGGCAGCTAGAGAGTGCCGCGTTGACCACTGCGCATGAAGAAATAACCACCTGCAACGTTTGGTTTAGGTTTTAGGTGCATTTTTAATTTTATTGCTTGAATCGCATTTTCTCGACGAGCTGAGCACGTTTTCTGAAATGTGCTCCTCCCGTCACTCTGGTTGTGTGCGCATAGTAAAAAGTGCTCTTGGCAGCTAGAGAGTGCCGCGGTGACCACTGCACATGAAGAAATAACCACCTGCAACGTTTGGTTTAGGTTTTAGGTGCATTTTTAATTTTATTGCTTAAATCGCATTTTCTCGACGAGCTGAGAACGTTTTCTGAAATGTGCTCCTCCCGTCACTCTGGTTGGGTGCGCATAGTAAAAAGTGCTCTTGGCAGGTAGAGAGTGCCTCGTTGACCACTGCGCATGAAGAAATGACCATCTGCAACGTTTGGTTTAGGTTTTAGGTGCATTTTTAATTTTATTGCTTAAATCGCATTTTCTCGACGAGCTGAGCACGTTTTCTGAATGTGCTCCTTCCGTCACTCTGGTTGGGTGCGCATAGTAAAAAGTGCTCTTGGCAGCTAGAGAGTGCCGCGTTGACCACTGCGCATGAAGAAATGACCATTTGCAACGTTTGTTTTAGGTTTTAGGTGCATTTTTAATTTTATTGCTTAAATCGCATTTTCTCGACGAGCTGAGCACGTTTTCTGAAATGTGCTCCTCCCGTTACTCTGGTTGGGTGCGCATAGTAAAAAGTGCTCTTGGCAGCTAGAGAGTGCCGCGTTGACCACTGCGCATGAAGAAATAACCACCTGCAACGTTTGGTTTAGGTTTTGGGTGCATTTTTAATTTTATTGCTTAAATCGCATTTTCTCGTCGAGCTGAGCACGTTTTCTGAAATGTGCTCCTCCCGTCACTCTGGTTGGGTGCGCATAGTAAAAAGTGCTCTTGGCAGCTAGAGAGTGCCGCGTTGACCACTGCGCATGAAGAAATGACCATCTGCAACGTTTGGTTTAGGTTTTGGGTGCATTTTTGCTTTTATTGCTTAAATCGCATTTTCTCGACGAGCTGAGCACGTTTTCTGAAATGTGCTCCTCCCGTCACTCTGGTTGGGTGCACATAGTAAAAAGTGCTCTTGGCAGCTAGAGAGTCCCGCGTTGACCACTGCGCATGAAGAAATAACCACCTGCAACGTTTGGTTTAGGTTTTAGGTGCATTTTTAATTTTATTGCTTAAATCGCATTTTCTCGACGAGCTGAGCACGTTTTCTGAAATGTGCTCCTCCCGTTACTCTGGTTGGGTCTGCATAGTAAAAAGTGCTCTTGGCAGCTAGAGAGTGCCGCGTTGACCACTGCGCATGAAGAAATGACCATCTGCAACGTTTGGTTTAGGTTTTGGGTGCATTTTTCATTTTATTGCTTAAATCGCCTTTTCTCGACGAGCTGAGCACGTTTTCTGAAATGTGCTCCTCCCGTCACTCTGGTTGGGTGCGCATCGTAAAAAGTGCTCTTGGCAGCTAGAGAGTGCCGCGTTGACCATTGCGCATGAAGAAATAACCACCTGCAACGTTTGGTTTAGGTTTTAGGTGCATTCTTAATTTTATTGCTTAAATCGCATTTTCTCGACGAGCTGAGCACGTTTTCTGAAATATGCTCCTCCCGTCACTCTGGTTGGGTGCGCATAGTAAAAAGTGCTCTTGGCAGCTAGAGACTGCCGCGTTGACCACTGCGCATGAAGAAATAACCACCTGCAACGTTTGGTTTAGGTTTTGGGTGCATTTTTAATTTTATTGCTTAAATCGCATTTTCTCGTCGAGCTGAGCACGTTTTCTGAAATGTGCTCCTTCCGTCACTCTGGTTGGGTGCGCATAGTAAAAAGTGCTCTTGGCAGCTAGAGAGTGCCGCGTTGACCACTGCGCATGAAGAAATGACCATCTGCAACGTTTGGTTTAGGTTTTAGGTGCATTTTTAATTTTATTGCTTTGATCGCATTTTCTCGACGAGCTGAGCACGTTTTCTGAAATGTGCTCCTCCCGTCACTCTGGTTGGGTGCGCATAGTAAAAAGTGCTCTTGGCAGCTAGAGAGTGCCGCGTTGACCACTGCGCATGAAGAAATAACCACCTGCAACGTTTGGTTTAGGTTTTAGGTGCATTTTTAATTTTATTGCTTAAATCGCATTTTCTCGACGAGCTGAGCACGTTTTCTGAAATGTGCTCCTCCCGTCACTCTGGTCGGGTGCGCATAGTAAAAAGTGCTCTTGGCAGCTAGAGAGTGCCGCGTTGACTGCTGCACATGAAGAAATAACCACCCCCAACGTTTGGTTTAGGTTTTAGGTGCATTTTTCATTTTATTGCTTAAATCGCATTTTTTCGACTAGCTGAGCACGTTTTCTGAAATGTGCTCCTCCCGTCACTCTGGTTGGGTGCGCATAGTAAAAAGTTCTCTTGGCAGCTAGAGAGTGCCGCGTTGACCACTGCGCATGAAGAAATAACCACCTGCAACGTTTGGTTTAGGTTTTGGGTGCATTTTTAATTTTATTGCTTAAATCGCATTTTCTCGACGAGCTGAGCACGTTTTCTGAAATGTGCTCCTCCCGTCACTCTGGTTGGGTGCGCATAGTAAAAAGTGCTCTTGGCAGCTAGAGAGTGCCGCGTTGACCACTGCGCATGAAGAAATAACCACCCGCAACGTTTGGTTTAGGTTTTAGGTGCATTTTTAAATTTATTGCTTAAATCGCATTTTCTCGACGAGCTGAGCACGTTTTCTGAAATGTGCTCCTCCCGTCACTCTGGTTGGGTGCGCATAGTAAAAAGTGCTCTTGGCAGCTCGAGAGTGCCGCGTTGACCACTGCGCATGAAGAAATAACCACGTGCAACGTTTGTTTTAGGTTTTGGGTGCATTTTTAATTTTATTGCTTAAATCGCATTTTCTCGTCGAGCTGAGCACGTTTTCAGAAATGTGCTCCTCCCGTCACTCTGGTTGGGTGCGCATAGTAAAAAGTGCTCTTGGCAGCTAGAGAGTGCCGCGTTGACCACTGCGCATGAAGAAATAACCACCTGCAACGTTTGGTTTAGGTTTTGGGTGCATTTTTAATTTTATTGCTTAAATCGCATTTTCTCGACGAGCTGAGCACGTTTTCTGAAATGTGCTCCTCCCGTCACTCTGGTTGGGTGCGCATAGTAAAAAGTGCTCTTGGCAGCTAGAGAGTGCCGCGTTGACCACTGCGCATGAAGAAATAACAACCTGCAACGTTTGGTTTAGGTTTTAGGTGCATTTTTAATTTTATTGCTTAAATCGCATTTTCTCGACGAGCTGAGCACGTTTTCTGAAATGTGCTCCTCCCGTCACTCTGGTTGGGTGCGCATAGTAAAAAGTACTCTTGGCAGCTAGAGAGTGCCGCGTTGACCACTGCCCATGAAGAAATAACCACCTGCAACGTTTGGTTTAGGTTTTAGGTGCATTTTTAATTTTATTGCTTAAATCGCATTTTCTCGACGAGCTGAGCACGTTTTCTGAAATGTGCTCCTCCCGTCACTCTGGTTGGGTGCGCATAGTAAAAAGTACTCTTGGCAGCTAGAGAGTGCCGCGTTGACCACTGCCCATGAAGAAATAACCACCTGCAACGTTTGGTTTAGGTTTTAGGTGCATTTTTAATTTTATTGCTTAAATCGCATTTTCTCGACGAGCTGAGCACGTTTTCTGAAATGTGCTCCTCCTGTCACTCTGGTTGGGTGCGCATAGTAAAAAGTGCTCTTGGCAGCTAGAGAGTGCCGCGTTGGCCACTGCGCATGAAGAAATAACCACCTGCAACGTTTGGTTTAGGTTTTGGGTGCATTTTTAATTTTATTGCTTAAATCGCATTTTCTCGACGAGCTGAGCACGTTTTCTGAAATGTGCTCCTCCCGTCACTCTGGTTGGGTGCGCATAGTAAAAAGTGCTCTTGGCAGCTAGAGAGTGCCGCGTTGACCACTGCGCATGAAGAAATAACCACTTGCAACGTTTGGTTTAGGTTTTGGGTGCATTTTTAATTTTATTGCTTAAATTGCATTTTCTCGACGAGCTGAGCACGTTTTCTGAAATGTGCTCCTCCCGTCACTCTGGTTGGGTGCGCATAGTAAAAAGCGCTCTTGGCAGCTAGAGAGTGCCGCGTTGACCACTGCGCATGAAGAAATAACCACCTGCAACGTTTGGTTTAGGTTTTAGGTGCATTTTTAATTTTATTGCTTAAATCGCATTTTCTCGACGAGCTGAGCACGTTTTCTGAAATGTGCTCCTCCCGTCACTCTGGTTGGGTGCGCATAGTAAAAAGTGCTCTTGGCAGCTAGAGAGTGCCGCGTTGACCACTGCCCATGAAGAAATAACCACCTGCAACGTTTGGTTTAGGTTTTAGGTGGATTTTTAATTTTATTGCTTAAATCGCATTTTCTCGACGAGCTGAGCACGTTTTCTGAAATGTGCTCCTCCCGTCACTCTGGTTGGGTGCGCATAGTAAAAAGTGCTCTTGGCAGCTAGAGAGTGCCGCGTTGGCCACTGCGCATGAAGAAATAACCACCTGCAACGTTTGGTTTAGGTTTTAGGTACATTTTTAATTTTATTGCTTAAATCGCATTTTCTCGACGAGTTGAGCACGTTTTCTGAAATGTGCTCCTCCCGTCACTCTGGTTGTGTGCGCATACATAGTAAAAAGTGCTCTTGGCAGCTAGAGAGTGCCGCGTTGACCACTGCACATGAAGAAATAACCACCTGCAACGTTTGGTTTAGGTTTTAGGTGCATTTTTAATTTTATTGCTTAAATCGCATTTTCTCGACGAGCTGAGCACGTTTTCTGAAATGTGCTCCTCCCGTCACTCTGGTTGGGTGCGCATAGTAAAAAGTGCTCTTGGCAGGTAGAGAGTGCCGCGTTGACCACTGCGCATGAAGAAATGACCATCTGCAACGTTTGGTTTAGGTTTTAGGTGCATTTTTAATTTTATTGCTTAAATCGCATTTTCTCGACGAGCTGAGCACGTTTTCTGAATGTGCTCCTTCCGTCACTCTGGTTGGGTGCGCATAGTAAAAAGTGCTCTTGGCAGCTAGAGAGTGCCGCGTTGACCACTGCGCATGAAGAAATGACCATTTGCAACGTTTGGTTTAGGTTTTGGGTGCATTTTTGCTTTTATTGCTTAAATCGCATTTTCTCGACGAGCTGAGCACGTTTTCTGAAATGTGCTCCTCCCGTCACTCTGGTTGGGTGCACATAGTAAAAAGTGCTCTTGGCAGCTAGAGAGTCCCGCGTTGACCACTGCGCATGAAGAAATAACCACCTGCAACGTTTGGTTTAGGTATTAGGTGCATTTTTAATTTTATTGCTTAAATCGCATTTTCTCGACGAGCTGAGCACGTTTTCTGAAATGTGCTCCTCCCGTTACTCTGGTTGGGTCTGCATAGTAAAAAGTGCTCTTGGCAGCTAGAGAGTGCCGCGTTGACCACTGCGCATGAAGAAATAACCACCTGCAACGTTTGGTTTAGGTTTTAGGTGCATTTTTAATTTTATTGCTTAAATCGCATTTTCTCGACGAGCTGAGCACGTTTTCTGAAATGTGCTCCTCCCGTCACTCTGGCTGGGTGCGCGAAGTAAAAAGTGCTCTTGGCAGCTAGAGAGTGCCGAGTTGACCACTGCCCATGAAGAAATAACCACCTGCAACGTTTGGTTTAGGTTTTAGGTGCATCTTTAATTTTATTGCTTAAATCGCAATTCCTGGACGAGCTGAGCACGTTTTCTGAAATGTGCTCCTCCCGTCACTCTGGTTGGGTGCGCATAGTAAAAGGTGCTCTTGGCAGCTAGAGAGTGCCGCGTTGACCACTGCGCATGAAGAAATGACCACATGCAACGTTTGGTTTAGGTTTTGGGTGCATTTTTAATTTTATTGCTTAAATCGCATTTTCTCGACGAGCTGAGCACGTTTTCTGAAATGTGCTCCTCCCGTCACTCTGGTTGGGTGCGCATATTAAAAAGTGCTCTTGGCAGCTAGAGAGTGCCGCGTTGACCACTGCGCATGAAGAAATGACCATCTGCAACGTTTGGTTTAGGTTTTAGGTGCATTTTTAATTTTATTGCTTTAATCGCATTTTCTCGACGAGCTGAGCACGTTTTCAGAAATGTGCTCCTCCCGTCACTCTGGTTGGGTGCGCATAGTAAAAAGTGCTCTTGGCAGCTAGAGAGTGCCGCGTTGACCATTGCGCATGAAGAAATAACCACCTGCAACGTTTGGTTTAGGTTTTAGGTGCATTTTTAATTTTATTGCTTAAATCGCATTTTCTCGACGAGCTGAGCACGTTTTCTGAAATGTGCTCCTCCCGTCACTCTGGTTGGGTGCACATAGTAAAAAGTGCTCTTGGCAGCTAGAGAGTGCCGCGTTGACCACTGCGCATGAAGAAATAACCACCTGCAACGTTTGGTTTAGGTTTTAGGTGCATTTTTAATTTTATTGCTTAAATCGCATTTTCTCGACGAGCTGAGCACGTTTTCTGAAATGTGCTCCTCCCGTCACTCTGGTTGGGTGCGCATAGTAAAAAGTACTCTTGGCAGCTAAAGAGTGCCGCGTTGACCACTGCCCATGAAGAAATAACCACCTGCAACGTTTGGTTTAGGTTTTAGGTGCATTTTTAATTTTATTGCTTAAATCGCATTTTCTCGACGAGCTGAGCACGTTTTCTGAAATGTGCTCCTCCCGTCACTCTGGTTTGGTGCGCATAGTAAAAAGTGCTCTTGGCAGCTAGAGAGTGCCGCGTTGGCCACTGTGCATGAAGAAATAACCACCTGCAACGTTTGGTTTAGGTTTTGGGTGCATTTTTAATTTTATTGCTTAAATCGCATTTTCTCGACGAGCTGAGCACGTTTTCTGAAATGTGCTCCTCCCGTCACTCTGGTTGGGTGCGCATAGTAAAAAGTGCTCTTGGCAGCTAGAGAGTGCCGCGTTGACCACTGCCCATGAAGAAATAACCACCTGCAACGTTTGGTTTAGGTTTTAGGTGCATTTTTAATTTTATTGCTTAAATCGCATTTTCTCGACGAGCTGAGCACGTTTTCTGAAATGTGCTCCTCCCGTCACTCTGGTTGGGTGCGCATAGTAAAAAGTGCTCTTGGCAGCTAGAGAGTGCCGCGTTGGCCACTGTGCATGAAGAAATAACCACCTGCAACGTTTGGTTTAGGTTTTGGGTGCATTTTTAATTTTATTGCTTAAATCGCATTTTCTCGACGAGCTGAGCACGTTTTCTGAAATGTGCTCCTCCCGTCACTCTGGTTGGGTGCGCATAGTAAAAAGTGCTCTTGGCAGCTAGAGAGTGCCGCGTTGACCACTGCGCATGAAGAAATAACCACTTGCAACGTTTGGTTTAGGTTTTGGGTGCATTTTTAATTTTATTGCTTAAATCGCATTTTCTCGACGAGCTGAGCACGTTTTCTGAAATGTGCTCCTCCCGTCACTCTAGTTGGGTGCGCATAGTAAAAAGCGCTCTTGGCAGCTAGAGAGTGCCGCGTTGACCACTGCGCATGAAGAAATAACCACCTGCAACGTTTGGTTTAGGTTTTAGGTGCATTTTTAATTTTATTGCTTAAATCGCATTTTCTCGACGAGCTGAGCACGTTTTCTGAAATGTGCTCCTCCCGTCACTCTGGTTGGGTGTGCATAGTAAAAAGTGCTCTTGGCAGCTAGAGAGTGCCGCGTTGACCACTGCCCATGAAGAAATAACCACCTGCAACGTTTGGTTTAGGTTTTAGGTGGATTTTTAATTTTATTGCTTAAATCGCATTTTCTCGACGAGCTGAGCACGTTTTCTGAAATGTGCTCCTCCCGTCACTCTGGTTGGGTGCGCATAGTAAAAAGTGCTCTTGGCAGCTAGAGAGTGCCGCGTTGGCCACTGCGCATGAAGAAATAACCACCTGCAACGTTTGGTTTAGGTTTTAGGTGCATTTTTAATTTTATTGCTTAAATCGCATTTTCTCGACAAGCTGAGCACGTTTTCTGAATGTGCTCCTTCCGTCACTCTGGTTGGGTGCGCATAGTAAAAAGTGCTCTTGGCAGCTAGAGAGTGCCGCGTTGACCACTGCGCATGAAGAAATGACCATTTGCAACGTTTGGTTTAGGTTTTGGGTGCATTTTTAATTTTATTGCATAAATCGCATTTTCTCGTCGAGCTGAGCACGTTTTCTGAAATGTGCTCCTCCCGTCACTCTGGTTGGGTGCGCATAGTAAAAAGTGCTCTTGGCAGCTAGAGAGTGCCGCGTTGACCACTGCGCATGAAGAAATGACCATCTGCAACGTTTGGTTTAGGTTTTGGGTGCATTTTTGCTTTTATTGCTTAAATCGCATTTTCTCGACGAGCTGAGCACGTTTTCTGAAATGTGCTCCTCCCGTCACTCTGGTTGGGTGCGCATTGGAAAAAGTGCTCTTGGCAGCTAGAGAGTGCCGCGTTGACCACTGCGCATTTAGAAATGACCATCTGCAAAGTTTGGTTTAGGTTTTGGGTGCATTTTTAATTTTATTGCTTAAATCGCATTTTCTCGAAGAGCTGAGCACGTTTTCTGAAATCTGCTCCTCCCGTCACTCTGGTTGGGTGCGCATAGTAAAAAGTGCTCTTGGCAGCTAGAGAGTGCCGCGTTGACCACTGCGCATGAAGAAATGACCATCTGCAACGTTTGGTTTAGGTTTTAGGTGCATTTTTAATTTTATTGCTTAAATCGCATTTTCTCGTCGAGCTGAGCACGTTTTCTGAAATGTGCTCCTCCCGTCACTCTGGTTGGGTGCACATAGTAAAAAGTGCTCTTGGCAGCTAGAGAGTGCCGCGTTGGCCACTGCGCATGAAGAAATAACTACCTGCAACGTTTGGTTTAGGTTTTAGGTGCATTTTTAATTTTATTGCTTAAATCGCATTTTCTCGACGAGCTGAGCACGTTTTCTGAAATGTGCTCCTCCCGTCACTCTGGTTGGGTGCACATAGTAAAAAGTACTCTTGGCAGCTAGAGAGTGCCGCGTTGACCACTGCGCATGAAGAAATAACCACCTGCAACGTTTGGTTTAGGTTTTAGGTGCATTTTTATTTTTATTGCTTAAATCGCTTTTTCTGGACGAGCTGAGCACGTTTTCTGAAATGTGCTCCTCCCGTCACTCTGGTTGGGTGCGCATAGTAAAAAGTGCTCTTGGCAGCTAGAGAGTGCCGCGTTGACCACTGCGCATGAAGAAATAACCACCTGCAACGTTTGGTTTAGGTTTTAGGTGCATTTTTAATTTTATTGCTTAAATCGCATTTTCTCGACGAGCTGAGCACGTTTTCTGAAATGTGCTCCTCCCGTCACTCTGGTTGGGTGCGCATAGTAAAAAGTGCTCTTGGCAGCTAGAGAGTGCCACGTTGACGGCTGCACATGAAGAAATAACCACCTGCAACGTTTGGTTTAGGTTTTAGGTGCATTTTTAATTTTATTGCTTTGATCGCATTTTCTCGACGAGCTGAGCACGTTTTCTGAAATGTGCTCCTCCCGTCACTCTGGTTGGGTGCGCATAGTAAAAAGTGCTCTTGGCAGCTAGAGAGTGCCGCGTTGACCACTGCGCATGAAGAAATAACCACCTGCAACGTTTGGTTTAGGTTTTAGGTGCATTTTTAATTTTATTGCTTAAATCGCATTTTCTCGACGAGCTGAGCACGTTTTCTGAAATGTGCTCCTCCCGTCACTCTGGTCGGGTGCGCATAGTAAAAAGTGCTCTTGGCAGCTAGAGAGTGCCGCGTTGACTGCTGCACATGAAGAAATAACCACCCCCAACGTTTGGTTTAGGTTTTAGGTGCATTTTTAATTTTATTGCTTAAATCGCATTTTTTCGACTAGCTGAGCACGTTTTCTGAAATGTGCTCCTCCCGTCACTCTGGTTGGGTGCGCATAGTAAAAAGTTCTCTTGGCAGCTAGAGAGTGCCGCGTTGACCACTGCGCATGAAGAAATAACCACCTGCAACGTTTGGTTTAGGTTTTGGGTGCATTTTTAATTTTATTGCTTAAATCGCATTTTCTCGACGAGCTGAGCACGTTTTCTGAAATGTGCTCCTCCCGTCACTCTGGTTGGGTGCGCATAGTAAAAAGTGCTCTTGGCAGCTAGAGAGTGCCGCGTTGACCACTGCGCATGAAGAAATAACCACCCGCAACGTTTGGTTTAGGTTTTAGGTGCATTTTTAATTTTATTGCTTAAATCGCATTTTCTCGACGAGCTGAGCACGTTTTCTGAAATGTGCTCCTCCCGTCACTCTGGTTGGGTGCGCATAGTAAAAAGTGCTCTTGGCAGCTCGAGAGTGCCGCGTTGACCACTGCGCATGAAGAAATAACCACCTGCAACGTTTGGTTTAGATTTTAGGTGCATTTTTAATTTTATTGCTTAAATCGCATTTTCTCGACGAGCTGAGCACGTTTTCTGAAATGTGCTCCTCCCGTCACTCTGGTTGGGTGCGCATAGTAAAAAGTACTCTTGGCAGCTAGAGAGTGCCGCGTTGACCACTGCCCATGAAGAAATAACCACCTGCAACGTTTGGTTTAGGTTTTAGGTGCATCTTTAATTTTATTGCTTAAATCGCAATTCCTGGACGAGCTGAGCACGTTTTCTGAAATGTGCTCCTCCCGTCACTCTGGTTGGGTGCGCATAGTAAAAAGTGCTCTTGGCAGCTAGAGAGTGCCGCGTTGACCACTGCGCATGAAGAAATGACCACATGCAACGTTTGGTTTAGGTTTTGGGTGCATTTTTAATTTTATTGCTTAAATCGCATTTTCTCGACGAGCTGAGCACGTTTTCTGAAATGTGCTCCTCCCGTCACTCTGGTTGGGTGCGCATAGTAAAAAGTGCTCTTGGCAGCTAGAGAGTGCCGCGTTGACCACTGCCCATGAAGAAATAACCACCTGCAACGTTTGGTTTAGGTTTTAGGTGCATTTTTAATTTTATTGCTTAAATCGCATTTTCTCGACAAGCTGAGCACGTTTTCTGAAAAGTGCTCTTGGCAGCTAGAGAGTGCCGCGTTGACCACTGCACATGAAGAAATAACCACCTGCAACGTTTGGTTTAGGTTTTAGGTGCATTTTTAATTTTATTGCTTAAATCGCATTTTCTCGACGAGCTGAGCACGTTTTCTGAAATGTGCTCCTCCCGTCACTCTGGTTGGGTGCGCATAGTAAAAAGTGCTCTTGGCAGGTAGAGAGTGCCGCGTTGACCACTGCGCATGAAGAAATGACCATCTGCAACGTTTGGTTTAGGTTTTAGGTGCATTTTTAATTTTATTGCTTAAATCGCATTTTCTCGACGAGCTGAGCACGTTTTCTGAATGTGCTCCTTCCGTCACTCTGGTTGGGTGCGCATAGTAAAAAGTGCTCTTGGCAGCTAGAGAGTGCCGCGTTGACCACTGCGCATGAAGAAATGACCATTTGCAACGTTTGGTTTAGGTTTTAGGTGCATTTTTAATTTTATTGCTTAAATTGCATTTTCTCGACGAGCTGAGAACGTTTTCTGAAATGTGCTCCTCCCGTCACTCTGGTTGGGTGCGCATAGTAAAAAGTGCTCTTGGCAGCTAGAGAGTGCCGCGTTGACCACTGCACATGAAGAAATAACCACCTGCAACGTTTGGTTTAGGTTTTGGGTGCATTTTTAATTTTATTGCATAAATCGCATTTTCTCGTCGAGCTGAGCACGTTTTCTGAAATGTGCTCCTCCCGTCACTCTGGTTGGGTGCGCATAGTAAAAAGTGCTCTTGGCAGCTAGAGAGTGCCGCGTTGACCACTGCGCATGAAGAAATGACCATCTCCAACGTTTGGTTTAGGTTTTGGGTGCATTTTTGCTTTTATTGCTTAAATCGCATTTTCTCGACGAGCTGAGCACGTTTTCTGAAATGTGCTCCTCCCGTCACTCTGGTTGGGTGCGCATAGTAAAAAGTGCTCTTGGCAGCTAGAGAGTGCCGCGTTGACCACTGCGCATTTAGAAATGACCATCTGCAAAGTTTGGTTTAGGTTTTGGGTGCATTTTTAATTTTATTGCTTAAATCGCATTTTCTCGAAGAGCTGAGCACGTTTTCTGAAATGTGCTCCTCCCGTCACTCTGGTTGGGTGCGCATAGTAAAAAGTGCTCTTGGCAGCTAGAGAGTGCCGCGTTGACCACTGCGCATGAAGAAATGACCATCTGCAACGTTTGGTTTAGGTTTTAGGTGCATTTTTAATTTTATTGCTTAAATCGCATTTTCTCGTCGAGCTGAGCACGTTTTCTGAAATGTGCTCCTCCCGTCACTCTGGTTGGGTGCACATAGTAAAAAGTGCTCTTGGCAGCTAGAGAGTGCCGCGTTGGCCACTGCGCATGAAGAAATAACTACCTGCAACGTTTGGTTTAGGTTTTAGGTGCATTTTTAATTTTATTGCTTAAATCGCATTTTCTCGACGAGCTGAGCACGTTTTCTGAAATGTGCTCCTCCCGTCACTCTGGTTGGGTGCGCATAGTAAAAAGTACTCTTGGCAGCTAGAGAGTGCCGCGTTGACCACTGCGCATGAAGAAATAACCACCTGCAACGTTTGGTTTAGGTTTTAGGTGCATTTTTATTTTTATTGCTTAAATCGCTTTTTCTGGACGAGCTGAGCACGTTTTCTGAAATGTGCTCCTCCCGTCACTCTGGTTGGGTGCGCATAGTAAAAAGTGCTCTTGGCAGCTAGAGAGTGCCGCGTTGACCACTGCGCATGAAGAAATAACCACCTGCAACGTTTGGTTTAGGTTTTAGGTGCATTTTTAATTTTATTGCTTAAATCGCATTTTCTCGACGAGCTGAGCACGTTTTCTGAAATGTGCTCCTCCCGTCACTCTGGTTGGGTGCGCATAGTAAAAAGTGCTCTTGGCAGCTAGAGAGTGCCACGTTGACGGCTGCACATGAAGAAATAACCACCTGCAACGTTTGGTTTAGGTTTTAGGTGCATTTTTAATTTTATTGCTTTGATCGCATTTTCTCGACGAGCTGAGCACGTTTTCTGAAATGTGCTCCTCCCGTCACTCTGGTTGGGTGCGCATAGTAAAAAGTGCTCTTGGCAGCTAGAGAGTGCCGCGTTGACCACTGCGCATGAAGAAATAACCACCTGCAACGTTTGGTTTAGGTTTTAGGTGCATTTTTAATTTTATTGCTTAAATCGCATTTTCTCGACGAGCTGAGCACGTTTTCTGAAATGTGCTCCTCCCGTCACTCTGGTCGGGTGCGCATAGTAAAAAGTGCTCTTGGCAGCTAGAGAGTGCCGCGTTGACTGCTGCACATGAAGAAATAACCACCCCCAACGTTTGGTTTAGGTTTTAGGTGCATTTTTAATTTTATTGCTTAAATCGCATTTTCTCGACTAGCTGAGCACGTTTTCTGAAATGTGCTCCTCCCGTCACTCTGGTTGGGTGCGCATAGTAAAAAGTTCTCTTGGCAGCTAGAGAGTGCCGCGTTGACCACTGCGCATGAAGAAATAACCACCTGCAACGTTTGGTTTAGGTTTTGGGTGCATTTTTAATTTTATTGCTTAAATCGCATTTTCTCGACGAGCTGAGCACGTTTTCTGAAATGTGCTCCTCCCGTCACTCTGGTTGGGTGCGCATAGTAAAAAGTGCTCTTGGCAGCTAGAGAGTGCCGCGTTGACCACTGCGCATGAAGAAATAACCACCCGCAACGTTTGGTTTAGGTTTTAGGTGCATTTTTAATTTTATTGCTTAAATCGCATTTTCTCGACGAGCTGAGCACGTTTTCTGAAATGTGCTCCTCCCGTCACTCTGGTTGGGTGCGCATAGTAAAAAGTGCTCTTGGCAGCTCGAGAGTGCCGCGTTGACCACTGCGCATGAAGAAATAACCACGTGCAACGTTTGTTTTAGGTTTTGGGTGCATTTTTAATTTTATTGCTTAAATCGCATTTTCTCGTCGAGCTGAGCACGTTTTCAGAAATGTGCTCCTCCCGTCACTCTGGTTGGGTGCGCATGGTAAAAAGTGCTCTTGGCAGCTAGAGAGTGCCGCGTTGACCATTGCGCATGAAGAAATAACCACCTGCAACGTTTGGTTTAGGTTTTAGGTGCATTTTTAATTTTATTGCTTAAATCGCATTTTCTCGACGAGCTGAGCACGTTTTCTGAAATGTGCTCCTCCCGTCACTCTGGTTGGGTGCGCATAGTAAAAAGTGCTCTTGGCAGCTAGAGAGTGCCGCGTTGACCACTGCCCATGAAGAAATAACCACCTGCAACGTTTGGTTTAGGTTTTAGGTGCATTTTTAATTTTATTGCTTAAATCGCATTTTCTCGACGAGCTGAGCACGTTTTCTGAAATGTGCTCCTCCCGTCACTCTGGTTGGGTGCGCATAGTAAAAAGTACTCTTGGCAGCTAGAGAGTGCCGCGTTGACCACTGCCCATGAAGAAATAACCACCTGCAACGTTTGGTTTAGGTTTTAGGTGCATTTTTAATTTTATTGCTTAAATCGCATTTTCTCGACGAGCTGAGCACGTTTTCTGAAATGTGCTCCTCCCGTCACTCTGGTTGGGTGCGCATAGTAAAAAGTGCTCTTGGCAGCTAGAGAGTGCCGCGTTGGCCACTGTGCATGAAGAAATAACCACCTGCAACGTTTGGTTTAGGTTTTGGGTGCATTTTTAATTTTATTGCTTAAATCGCATTTTCTCGACGAGCTGAGCACGTTTTCTGCAATGTGCTCCTCCCGTCACTCTGGTTGGGTGCGCATAGTAAAAAGTGCTCTTGGCAGCTAGAGAGTGCCGCGTTGGCCACTGCGCATGAAGAAATAACCACCTGCAACGTTTGGTTTAGGTTTTAGGTACATTTTTAATTTTATTGCTTAAATCGCATTTTCTCGACGAGCTGAGCACGTTTTCTGAAATGTGCTCCTCCCGTCACTCTGGTTGTGTGCGCATAGTAAAAAGTGCTCTTGGCAGCTAGAGAGTGCCGCGTTGACCACTGCACATGAAGAAATAACCACCTGCAACGTTTGGTTTAGGTTTTAGGTGCATTTTTAATTTTATTGCTTAAATTGCATTTTCTCGACGAGCTGAGCACGTTTTCTGAAATGTGCTCCTCCCGTCACTCTGGTTGGGTGCGCATAGTAAAAAGTGCTCTTGGCAGGTAGAGAGTGCCGCGTTGACCACTGCGCATGAAGAAATGACCATCTGCAACGTTTGGTTTAGGTTTTAGGTGCATTTTAAATTTTATTGCTTAAATCGCATTTTCTCGACGAGCTGAGCACGTTTTCTGAATGTGCTCCTTCCGTCACTCTGGTTGGGTGCGCATAGTAAAAAGTGCTCTTGGCAGCTAGAGAGTGCCGCGTTGACCACTGCGCATGAAGAAATGACCATTTGCAACGTTTGGTTTAGGTTTTAGGTGCATTTTTAATTTTATTGCTTAAATCGCATTTTCTCGACGAGCTGAGCACGTTTTCTGAAATGTGCTCCTCCCGTTACTCTGGTTGGGTGCGCATAGTAAAAAGTGCTCTTGGCAGCTAGAGAGTGCCGCGTTGACCACTGCGCATGAAGAAATAACCACCTGCAACGTTTGGTTTAGGTTTTGGGTGCATTTTTAATTTTATTGCTTAAATCGCATTTTCTCGACGAGCTGAGCACGTTTTCTGAAATGTGCTCCTCCCGTCACTCTGGTTGGGTGCGCATAGTAAAAAGTGCTCTTGGCAGCTAGAGAGTTCCGCGTTGACCACTGCGCATGAAGAAATAACCACCTGCAACGTTTGGTTTAGGTTTTAGGTGCATTTTTAATTTTATTGCTTAAATCGCATTTTCTCGACGAGCTGAGCACGTTTTCTGAAATGTGCTCCTCCCGTCACTCTGGTTGGGTGCGCATAGTAAAAAGTACTCTTGGCAGCTAGAGAGTGCCGCGTTGACCACTGCCCATGAAGAAATAACCACCTGCAACGTTTGGTTTAGGTTTTAGGTGCATTTTTAATTTTATTGCTTAAATCGCATTTTCTCGACGAGCTGAGCACGTTTTCTGAAATGTGCTCCTCCCGTCACTCTGGTTGGGTGCGCATAGTAAAAAGTACTCTTGGCAGCTAGAGAGTGCCGCGTTGACCACTGCCCATGAAGAAATAACCACCTGCAACGTTTGGTTTAGGTTTTAGGTGCATTTTTAATTTTATTGCTTAAATCGCATTTTCTCGACGAGCTGAGCACGTTTTCTGAAATGTGCTCCTCCCGTCACTCTGGTTGGGTGCGCATAGTAAAAAGTGCTCTTGGCAGCTAGAGAGTGCCACGTTGGCCACTGCGCATGAAGAAATAACCACCTGCAACGTTTGGTTTAGGTTTTGGGTGCATTTTTAATTTTATTGCTTAAATCGCATTTTCTCGACGAGCTGAGCACGTTTTCTGAAATGTGCTCCTCCCGTCACTCTGGTTGGGTGCGCATAGTAAAAAGTGCTCTTGGCAGCTAGAGAGTGCCGCGTTGACCACTGCGCATGAAGAAATAACCACTTGCAACGTTTGGTTTAGGTTTTGGGTGCATTTTTAATTTTATTGCTTAAATCGCATTTTCTCGACGAGCTGAGCACGTTTTCTGAAATGTGCTCCTCCCGTCACTCTGGTTGGGTGCGCTTAGTAAAAAGCGCTCTTGGCAGCTAGAGAGTGCCGCGTTGACCACTGCGCATGAAGAAATAACCACCTGCAACGTTTGGTTTAGGTTTTAGGTGCATTTTTAATTTTATTGCTTAAATCGCATTTTCTCGACGAGCTGAGCACGTTTTCTGAAATGTGCTCCTCCCGTCACTCTGGTTGGGTGCGCATAGTAAAAAGTGCTCTTGGCAGCTAGAGAGTGCCGCGTTGACCACTGCCCATGAAGAAATAACCACCTGCAACGTTTGGTTTAGGTTTTAGGTGGATTTTTAATTTTATTGCTTAAATCGCATTTTCTCGACGAGCTGAGCACGTTTTCTGAAATGTGCTCCTCCCGTCACTCTGGTTGGGTGCGCATAGTAAAAAGTGCTCTTGGCAGCTAGAGAGTGCCGCGTTGGCCACTGCGCATGAAGAAATAACCACCTGCAACGTTTGGTTTAGGTTTTAGGTACTTTTTTAATTTTATTGCTTAAATCGCATTTTCTCGACGAGTTGAGCACGTTTTCTGAAATGTGCTCCTCCCGTCACTCTGGTTGTGTGCGCATAGTAAAAAGTGCTCTTGGCAGCTAGAGAGTGCCGCGTTGACCACTGCACATGAAGAAATAACCACCTGCAACGTTTGGTTTAGGTTTTAGGTGCATTTTTAATTTTATTGCTTAAATCGCATTTTCTCGACGAGCTGAGCACGTTTTCTGAAATGTGCTCCTCCCGTCACTCTGGTTGGGTGCGCATAGTAAAAAGTGCTCTTGGCAGGTAGAGAGTGCCGCGTTGACCACTGCGCATGAAGAAATGACCATCTGCAACGTTTGGTTTAGGTTTTAGGTGCATTTTTAATTTTATTGCTTAAATCGCATTTTCTCGACGAGCTGAGCACGTTTTCTGAATGTGCTCCTTCCGTCACTCTGGTTGGGTGCGCATAGTAAAAAGTGCTCTTGGCAGCTAGAGAGTGCCGCGTTGACCACTGCGCATGAAGAAATAACCACCTGCAACGTTTGGTTTAGGTTTTGGGTGCATTTTTAATTTTATTGCTTAAATCGCATTTTCTCGACGAGCTGAGCACGTTTTCTGAAATGTGCTCCTCCCGTCACTCTGGTTGGGTGCGCATAGTAAAAAGTGCTCTTGGCAGCTAGAGAGTTCCGCGTTGACCACTGCGCATGAAGAAATAACCACCTGCAACGTTTGGTTTAGGTTTTAGGTGCATTTTTAATTTTATTGCTTAAATCGCATTTTCTCGACGAGCTGAGCACGTTTTCTGAAATGTGCTCCTCCCGTCACTCTGGTTGGGTGCGCATAGTAAAAAGTACTCTTGGCAGCTAGAGAGTGCCGCGTTGACCACTGCCCATGAAGAAATAACCACCTGCAACGTTTGGTTTAGGTTTTAGGTGCATTTTTAATTTTATTGCTTAAATCGCATTTTCTCGACGAGCTGAGCACGTTTTCTGAAATGTGCTCCTCCCGTCACTCTGGTTGGGTGCGCATAGTAAAAAGTACTCTTGGCAGCTAGAGAGTGCCGCGTTGACCACTGCCCATGAAGAAATAACCACCTGCAACGTTTGGTTTAGGTTTTAGGTGCATTTTTAATTTTATTGCTTAAATCGCATTTTCTCGACGAGCTGAGCACGTTTTCTGAAATGTGCTCCTCCCGTCACTCTGGTTGGGTGCGCATAGTAAAAAGTACTCTTGGCAGCTAGAGAGTGCCGCGTTGACCACTGCCCATGAAGAAATAACCACCTGCAACGTTTGGTTTAGGTTTTAGGTGCATTTTTAATTTTATTGCTTAAATCGCATTTTCTCGACGAGCTGAGCACGTTTTCTGAAATGTGCTCCTCCCGTCACTCTGGTTGGGTGCGCATAGTAAAAAGTGCTCTTGGCAGCTAGAGAGTGCCGCGTTGGCCACTGCGCATGAAGAAATAACCACCTGCAACGTTTGGTTTAGGTTTTGGGTGCATTTTTAATTTTATTGCTTAAATCGCATTTTCTCGACGAGCTGAGCACGTTTTCTGAAATGTGCTCCTCCCGTCACTCTGGTTGGGTGCGCATAGTAAAAAGTGCTCTTGGCAGCTAGAGAGTGCCGCGTTGACCACTGCGCATAAAGAAATAACCACTTGCAACGTTTGGTTTAGGTTTTGGGTGCATTTTTAATTTTATTGCTTAAATCGCATTTTCTCGACGAGCTGAGCACGTTTTCTGAAATGTGCTCCTCCCGTCACTCTGGTTGGGTGCGCATAGTAAAAAGCGCTCTTGGCAGCTAGAGAGTGCCGCGTTGACCACTGCGCATGAAGAAATAACCACCTGCAACGTTTGGTTTAGGTTTTAGGTGCATTTTTAATTTTATTGCTTAAATCGCATTTTCTCGACGAGCTGAGCACGTTTTCTGAAATGTGCTCCTCCCGTCACTCTGGTTGGGTGCGCATAGTAAAAAGTGCTCTTGGCAGGTAGAGAGTGCCGCGTTGACCACTGCGCATGAAGAAATGACCATCTGCAACGTTTGGTTTAGGTTTTAGGTGCATTTTTAATTTTATTGCTTAAATCGCATTTTCTCGACGAGCTGAGCACGTTTTCTGAATGTGCTCCTTCCGTCACTCTGGTTGGGTGCGCATAGTAAAAAGTGCTCTTGGCAGCTAGAGAGTGCCGCGTTGACCACTGCGCATGAAGAAATGACCATTTGCAACGTTTGGTTTAGGTTTTGGGTGCATTTTTGCTTTTATTGCTTAAATCGCATTTTCTCGACGAGCTGAGCACGTTTTCTGAAATGTGCTCCTCCCGTCACTCTGGTTGGGTGCACATAGTAAAAAGTGCTCTTGGCAGCTAGAGAGTCCCGCGTTGACCACTGCGCATGAAGAAATAACCACCTGCAACGTTTGGTTTAGGTTTTAGGTGCATTTTTAATTTTATTGCTTAAATCGCATTTTCTCGACGAGCTGAGCACGTTTTCTGAAATGTGCTCCTCCCGTTACTCTGGTTGGGTCTGCATAGTAAAAAGTGCTCTTGGCAGCTAGAGAGTGCCGCGTTGACCACTGCGCATGAAGAAATAACCACCTGCAACGTTTGGTTTAGGTTTTAGGTGCATTTTTAATTTTATTGCTTAAATCGCATTTTCTCGACGAGCTGAGCACGTTTTCTGAAATGTGCTCCTCCCGTCACTCTGGCTGGGTGCGCGAAGTAAAAAGTGCTCTTGGCAGCTAGAGAGTGCCGAGTTGACCACTGCCCATGAAGAAATAACCACCTGCAACGTT
Source organism: Syngnathus scovelli (assembly GCF_024217435.2). Classification (NCBI taxonomy): domain Eukaryota; kingdom Metazoa; phylum Chordata; class Actinopteri; order Syngnathiformes; family Syngnathidae; genus Syngnathus; species Syngnathus scovelli. The sequence continues at coordinate 16,565,206 of NC_090851.1, read as the reverse complement.
TGGTTTAGGTTTTAGGTGCATCTTTAATTTTATTGCTTAAATCGCAATTCCTGGACGAGCTGAGCACGTTTTCTGAAATGTGCTCCTCCCGTCACTCTGGTTGGGTGCGCATAGTAAAAGGTGCTCTTGGCAGCTAGAGAGTGCCGCGTTGACCACTGCGCATGAAGAAATGACCACATGCAACGTTTGGTTTAGGTTTTGGGTGCATTTTTAATTTTATTGCTTAAATCGCATTTTCTCGACGAGCTGAGCACGTTTTCTGAAATGTGCTCCTCCCGTCACTCTGGTTGGGTGCGCATATTAAAAAGTGCTCTTGGCAGCTAGAGAGTGCCGCGTTGACCACTGCGCATGAAGAAATGACCATCTGCAACGTTTGGTTTAGGTTTTAGGTGCATTTTTAATTTTATTGCTTTAATCGCATTTTCTCGACGAGCTGAGCACGTTTTCTGAAATGTGCTCCTCCCGTCAATCTGGTTGGGTGCGCATAGTAAAAAGTGCTCTTGGCAGCTAGAGAGTGCCGCGTTGACCACTGCGCATGAAGAAATAACCACCTGCAACGTTTGGTTTAGGTTTTAGGTCCATTTTTAATTTTATTGATTAAATCGCATTTTCTCGACGAGCTGAGCACGTTTTCTGAAATGTGCTCCTCCCGTCACTCTGGTTGGGTGCGCATAGTAAAAAGTGCTCTTGGCAGCTAGAGAGTGCCGCGTTGACCACTGCCCATGAAGAAATAACCACCTGCAACGTTTGGTTTAGGTTTTAGGTGGATTTTTAATTTTATTGCTTAAATCGTATTTTCTCGACGAGCTGAGCACGTTTTCTGAAATGTGCTCCTCCCGTCACTCTGGTTGGGTGCGCATAGTAAAAAGTGCTCTTGGCAGCTAGAGAGTGCCGCGTTGGCCACTGCGCATGAAGAAATAACCACCTGCAACGTTTGGTTTAGGTTTTAGGTGCATTTTTAGTTTTATTGCTTAAATCGCATTTTCTCGACAAGCTGAGCACGTTTTCTGAAAAGTGCTCTTGGCAGCTAGAGAGTGCCGCGTTGACCACTGCGCATGAAGAAATAACCACGTGCAACGTTTGTTTTAGGTTTTGGGTGCATTTTTAATTTTATTGCTTAAATCGCATTTTCTCGTCGAGCTGAGCACGTTTTCAGAAATGTGCTCCTCCCGTCACTCTGGTTGGGTGCGCATAGTAAAAAGTGCTCTTGGCAGCTAGAGAGTGCCGCGTTGACCATTGCGCATGAAGAAATAACCACCTGCAACGTTTGGTTTAGGTTTTAGGTGCATTTATAATTTTATTGCTTAAATCGCATTTTCTCGACGAGCTGAGCACGTTTTCTGAAATGTGCTCCTCCCGTCACTCTGGTTGGGTGCGCATAGTAAAAAGTGCTCTTGGCAGCTAGAGAGTGCCGCGTTGACCACTGCCCATGAAGAAATAACCACCTGCAACGTTTGGTTTAGGTTTTAGGTGCATTTTTAATTTTATTGCTTAAATCGCATTTTCTCGACGAGCTGAGCACGTTTTCTGAAATGTGCTCCTCCCGTCACTCTGGTTGGGTGCGCATAGTAAAAAGTACTCTTGGCAGCTAGAGAGTGCCGCGTTGACCACTGCCCATGAAGAAATAACCACCTGCAACGTTTGGTTTAGGTTTTAGGTGCATTTTTAATTTTATTGCTTAAATCGCATTTTCTCGACGAGCTGAGCACGTTTTCTGAAAAGTGCTCTTGGCAGCTAGAGAGTGCCGCGTTGACCACTGCACATGAAGAAATAACCACCTGCAACGTTTGGTTTAGGTTTTAGGTGCATTTTTAATTTTATTGCTTAAATCGCATTTTCTCGACGAGCTGAGCACGTTTTCTGAAATGTGCTCCTCCCGTCACTCTGGTTGGGTGCGCATAGTAAAAAGTGCTCTTGGCAGGTAGAGAGTGCCGCTTTGACCACTGCGCATGAAGAAATGACCATCTGCAACGTTTGGTTTAGGTTTTAGGTGCATTTTTAATTTTATTGCTTAAATCGCATTTTCTCGACGAGCTGAGCACGTTTTCTGAATGTGCTCCTTCCGTCACTCTGGTTGGGTGCGCATAGTAAAAAGTGCTCTTGGCAGCTAGAGAGTGCCGCGTTGACCACTGCGCATGAAGAAATGACCATTTGCAACGTTTGGTTTAGGTTTTGGGTGCATTTTTGCTTTTATTGCTTAAATCGCATTTTCTCGACGAGCTGAGCACGTTTTCTGAAATGTGCTCCTCCCGTCACTCTGGTTGGGTGCACATAGTAAAAAGTGCTCTTGGCAGCTAGAGAGTCCCGCGTTGACCACTGCGCATGAAGAAATAACCACCTGCAACGTTTGGTTTAGGTTTTAGGTGCATTTTTAATTTTATTGCTTAAATCGCATTTTCTCGACGAGCTGAGCACGTTTTCTGAAATGTGCTCCTCCCGTTACTCTGGTTGGGTCTGCATAGTAAAAAGTGCTCTTGGCAGCTAGAGAGTGCCGCGTTGACCACTGCGCATGAAGAAATAACCACCTGCAACGTTTGGTTTAGGTTTTAGGTGCATTTTTAATTTTATTGCTTAAATCGCATTTTCTCGACGAGCTGAGCACGTTTTCTGAAATGTGCTCCTCCCGTCACTCTGGCTGGGTGCGCGAAGTAAAAAGTGCTCTTGGCAGCTAGAGAGTGCCGAGTTGACCACTGCCCATGAAGAAATAACCACCTGCAACGTTTGGTTTAGGTTTTAGGTGCATCTTTAATTTTATTGCTTAAATCGCAATTCCTGGACGAGCTGAGCACGTTTTCTGAAATGTGCTCCTCCCGTCACTCTGGTTGGGTGCGCATAGTAAAAGGTGCTCTTGGCAGCTAGAGAGTGCCGCGTTGACCACTGCGCATGAAGAAATGACCACATGCAACGTTTGGTTTAGGTTTTGGGTGCATTTTTAATTTTATTGCTTAAATCGCATTTTCTCGACGAGCTGAGCACGTTTTCTGAAATGTGCTCCTCCCGTCACTCTGGTTGGGTGCGCATATTAAAAAGTGCTCTTGGCAGCTAGAGAGTGCCGCGTTGACCACTGCGCATGAAGAAATGACCATCTGCAACGTTTGGTTTAGGTTTTAGGTCCATTTTTAATTTTATTGATTAAATCGCATTTTCTCGACGAGCTGAGCACGTTTTCTGAAATGTGCTCCTCCCGTCACTCTGGTTGGGTGCGCATAGTAAAAAGTGCTCTTGGCAGCTAGAGAGTGCCGCGTTGACCACTGCCCATGAAGAATTTACCACCTGCAACGTTTGGTTTAGGTTTTAGGTGGATTTTTAATTTTATTGCTTAAATCGTATTTTCTCGACGAGCTGAGCACGTTTTCTGAAATGTGCTCCTCCCGTCACTCTGGTTGGGTGCGCATAGTAAAAAGTGCTCTTGGCAGCTAGAGAGTGCCGCGTTGGCCACTGCGCATGAAGAAATAACCACCTGCAACGTTTGGTTTAGGTTTTAGGTGCATTTTTAATTTTATTGCTTAAATCGCATTTTCTCGACAAGCTGAGCACGTTTTCTGAAAAGTGCTCTTGGCAGCTAGAGAGTGCCGCGTTGACCACTGCGCATGAAGAAATAACCACGTGCAACGTTTGTTTTAGGTTTTGGGTGCATTTTTAATTTTATTGCTTAAATCGCATTTTCTCGTCGAGCTGAGCACGTTTTCAGAAATGTGCTCCTCCCGTCACTCTGGTTGGGTGCGCATAGTAAAAAGTGCTCTTGGCAGCTAGAGAGTGCCGCGTTGACCATTGCGCATGAAGAAATAACCACCTGCAACGTTTGGTTTAGGTTTTAGGTGCATTTTTAATTTTATTGCTTAAATCGCATTTTCTCGACGAGCTGAGCACGTTTTCTGAAATGTGCTCCTCCCGTCACTCTGGTTGGGTGCGCATAGTAAAAAGTGCTCTTGGCAGCTAGAGAGTGCCGCGTTGACCACTGCGCATGAAGAAATGACCATCTGCAACGTTTGGTTTAGGTTTTGGGTGCATTTTTGCTTTTATTGCTTAAATCGCATTTTCTCGACGAGCTGAGCACGTTTTCTGAAATGTGCTCCTCCCGTCACTCTGGTTGGGTGCGCATAGTAAAAAGTGCTCTTGGCAGCTAGAGAGTGCCGCGTTGACCACTGCGCATTTAGAAATGACCATCTGCAAAGTTTGGTTTAGGTTTTGGGTGCATTTTTAATTTTATTGCTTAAATCGCATTTTCTCGAAGAGCTGAGCACGTTTTCTGAAATGTGCTCCTCCCGTCACTCTGGTTGGGTGCGCATAGTAAAAAGTGCTCTTGGCAGCTAGAGAGTGCCGCGTTGACCACTGCGCATGAAGAAATGACCATCTGCAACGTTTTGTTTAGGTTTTAGGTGCATTTTTAATTTTATTGCTTAAATCGCATTTTCTCGTCGAGCTGAGCACGTTTTCTGAAATGTGCTCCTCCCGTCACTCTGGTTGGGTGCACATAGTAAAAAGTGCTCTTGGCAGCTAGAGAGTGCCGCGTTGGCCACTGCGCATGAAGAAATAACTACCTGCAACGTTTGGTTTAGGTTTTAGGTGCATTTTTAATTTTATTGCTTAAATCGCATTTTCTCGACGAGCTGAGCACGTTTTCTGAAATGTGCTCCTCCCGTCACTCTGGTTGGGTGCGCATAGTAAAAAGTGCTCTTGGCAGCTAGAGAGTGCCACGTTACGGCTGCACATGAAGAAATAACCACCTGCAACGTTTGGTTTAGGTTTTAGGTGCATTTTTAATTTTATTGCTTTGATCGCATTTTCTCGACGAGCTGAGCACGTTTTCTGAAATGTGCTCCTCCCGTCACTCTGGTTGGGTGCGCATAGTAAAAAGTGCTCTTGGCAGCTAGAGAGTGCCGCGTTGACCACTGCGCATGAAGAAATAACCACCTGCAACGTTTGGTTTAGGTTTTAGGTGCATTTTTAATTTTATTGCTTAAATCGCATTTTCTCGACGAGCTGAGCACGTTTTCTGAAATGTGCTCCTCCCGTCACTCTGGTCGGGTGCGCATAGTAAAAAGTGCTCTTGGCAGCTAGAGAGTGCCGCGTTGACTGCTGCACATGAAGAAATAACCACCCCCAACGTTTGGTTTAGGTTTTAGGTGCATTTTTAATTTTATTGCTTAAATCGCATTTTCTCGACGAGCTGAGCACGTTTTCTGAAATGTGCTCCTCCCGTCACTCTGGTTGGGTGCGCATAGTAAAAAGTGCTCTTGGCAGCTAGAGAGTGCCGCGTTGACCACTGCGCATGAAGAAATAACCACCCGCAACGTTTGGTTTAGGTTTTAGGTGCATTTTTAATTTTATTGCTTAAATCGCATTTTCTCGACGAGCTGAGCACGTTTTCTGAAATGTGCTCCTCCCGTCACTCTGGTTGGGTGCGCATAGTAAAAAGTGCTCTTGGCAGCTCGAGAGTGCCGCGTTGACCACTGCGCATGAAGAAATAACCACGTGCAACGTTTGTTTTAGGTTTTGGGTGCATTTTTAATTTTATTGCTTAAATCGCATTTTCTCGTCGAGCTGAGCACGTTTTCAGAAATGTGCTCCTCCCGTCACTCTGGTTGGGTGCGCATAGTAAAAAGTGCTCTTGGCAGCTAGAGAGTGCCGCGTTGACCATTGCGCATGAAGAAATAACCACCTGCAACGTTTGGTTTAGGTTTTATGTGCATTTTTAATTTTATTGCTTAAATCGCATTTTCTCGACGAGCTGAGCACGTTTTCTGAAATGTGCTCCTCCCGTCACTCTGGTTGGGTGCGCATAGTAAAAAGTGCTCTTGGCAGCTAGAGAGTGTCGCGTTGACCACTGCGCATGAAGAAATAACCACCTGCAACGTTTGGTTTAGGTTTTAGGTGCATTTTTAATTTTATTGCTTAAATCGCATTTTCTCGACGAGCTGAGCACGTTTTCTGAAATGTGCTCCTCCCGTCACTCTGGTTGGGTGCGCATAGTAAAAAGTACTCTTGGCAGCTAAAGAGTGCCGCGTTGACCACTGCCCATGTAGAAATAACCACCTGCCACGTTTGGTTTAGGTTTTAGGTGCATTTTTAATTTTATTGCTTAAATCGCATTTTCTCGACGAGCTGAGCACGTTTTCTGAAATGTGCTCCTCCCGTCACTCTGGTTGGGTGCGCATAGTAAAAAGTACTCTTGGCAGCTAGAGAGTGCCGCGTTGACCACTGCCCATGAAGAAATAACCACCTGCAACGTTTGGTTTAGGTTTTAGGTGCATTTTTAATTTTATTGCTTAAATCGCATTTTCTCGACGAGCTGAGCACGTTTTCTGAAATGTGCTCCTCCCGTCACTCTGGTTGGGTGCGCATAGTAAAAAGTGCTCTTGGCAGCTAGAGAGTGCCGCGTTGGCCACTGTGCATGAAGAAATAACCACCTGCAACGTTTGGTTTAGGTTTTGGGTGCATTTTTAATTTTTTTGCTTAAATCGCATTTTCTCGACGAGCTGAGCACGTTTTCTGAAATGTGCTCCTCCCGTCACTCTGGTTGGGTGCGCATAGTAAAAAGTGCTCTTGGCAGCTAGAGAGTGCCGCGTTGACCACTGCGCATGAAGAAATAACCACTTGCAACGTTTGGTTTAGGTTTTGGGTGCATTTTTAATGTTATTGCTTAAATCGCATTTTCTCGAAGAGCTGAGCACGTTTTCTGAAATGTGCTCCTCCCGTCACTCTGGTTGGGTGCGCATAGTAAAAAGTGCTCTTGGCAGGTAGAGAGTGCCGCGTTGACCACTGCGCATGAAGAAATGACCATCTGCAACGTTTGGTTTAGGTTTTAGGTGCATTTTTAATTTTATTGCTTAAATCGCATTTTCTCGACGAGCTGAGCACGTTTTCTGAATGTGCTCCTTCCGTCACTCTGGTTGGGTGCGCATAGTAAAAAGTGCTCTTGGCAGCTAGAGAGTGCCGCGTTGACCACTGCGCATGAAGAAATGACCATTTGCAACGTTTGGTTTAGGTTTTAGGTGCATTTTTAATTTTATTGCTTAAATCGCATCTTCTCGACGAGCTGAGCACGTTTTCTGAAATGTGCTCCTCCCGTTACTCTGGTTGGGTGCGCATAGTAAAAAGTGCTCTTGGCAGCTAGAGAGTGCCGCGTTGACCACTGCGCAAGAAGAAATAACCACCTGCAACGTTTGGTTTAGGTTTTGGGTGCATTTTTAATTTTATTGCTTAAATCGCATTTTCTCGACGAGCTGAGCACGTTTTCTGAAATGTGCTCCTCCGGTCACTCTGGTTGGGTGCGCATAGTAAAAAGTACTCTTGGCAGCTAGAGAGTGCCGCGTTGACCACTGCCCATGAAGAAATAACCACCTGCAACGTTTGGTTTAGGTTTTAGGTGCATTTTTAATTTTATTGCTTAAATCGCATTTTCTCGACGAGCTGAGCACGTTTTCTGAAATGTGCTCCTCCCGTCACTCTGGTTGGGTGCGCATAGTAAAAAGTGCTCTTGGCAGCTAGAGAGTGCCGCGTTGACCACTGCGCATGAAGAAATGACCATTTGCAACGTTTGGTTTAGGTTTTAGGTGCATTTTTAATTTTATTGCTTAAATTGCATTTTCTCGACGAGCTGAGAACGTTTTCTGAAATGTGCTCCTCCCGTCACTCTGGTTGGGTGCGCATAGTAAAACGTGCTCTTGGCAGCTAGACAGTGCCGCGTTGACCACTGCGCATGAAGAAATGACCATCTGCAACGTTTGGTTTAGGTTTTGGGTGCATTTTTGCTTTTATTGCTTAAATCGCATTTTCTCGACGAGCTGAGCACTTTTTCTGAAATGTGCTCCTCCCGTCACTCTGGTTGGGTGCGCATAGTAAAAAGTGCTCTTGGCAGCTAGAGAGTGCCGCGTTGACCACTGCGCATGAAGAAATAACCACGTGCAACGTTTGTTTTAGGTTTTAGGTGCATTTTTAATTTCATTGCTTTAATCGCATTTTCTCGACGAGCTGAGCACGTTTTCTGAAACGTGCTCCTCCCGTCACTCTGGTTGGGTGCGCATAGTAAAAAGTGCTCTTGGCAGCTAGAGAGTTCCGCGTTGACTGCTGCGCATGAAGAAATAATCACCTGCAACGTTTGGTTTAGGTTTTAGGTGCATTTTTAATTTTATTGCTTAAATCGCATTTTCTCGACGATCTGAGCACGTTTTCTGAAATGTGCTCCTCCCATCACTCTGGTTGGGTGCACATGGTAAAAAGTGCTCTTGGCAGCTAGAGAGTGCCACGTTGACCACTGCGCATGAAGAAATAACCGCCTGCAACGTTTGGTTTAGGTTTTGGGTGCATTTTTAATTTTATTGCTTAAATCGCATTTTCTCGTCGAGCTGAGCACGTTTTTTGAAATGTGCTCCTCCCGTCACTCTGGTTGGGTGCGCATAGTAAAAAGTGCTCTTGGCAGCTAGAGAGTGCCGCGTTGACGACTGCGCATGAAGAAATAACCACCTGCAACGTTTGGTTTAGGTTTTGGGTGCATTTTTAATTTTATTGCTTAAATCGCATTTTCTCGACGAGCTGAGCACGTTTTCTGAAATGTGCTCCGCCCGTCACTCTGGTTGGGTGCGCATAGTAAAAAGTGCTCTTGGCAGCTAGAGAGTGCCGCGTTGACCACTGCGCATGAAGAAATAACCACCTGCAACGTTTGGTTTAGGTTTTAGGTGCATTTTTAATTTTATTGCTTAAATCGCATTTTCTCGACGAGCTGAGCACGTTTTCTGAAATGTGCTCCTCCCGTCACTCTGGTTGGGTGCGCATAGTAAAAAGTGCTCTTGGCAGCTAGAGAGTGCCGCGTTGACCACTGCGCATGAAGAAATGACCATCTGCAACGTTTGGTTTAGGTTTTGGGTGCATTTTTAATTTTATTGCTTAAATCGCATTTTCTCAACGAGCTGAGCACGTTTTCTGGAATGTGCTCCTCCCGTCACTTTGGTTGGGTGTGCATAGTAAAAAGTGCTCTTGGCAGCTAGAGAGTGCCGCGTTGACCACTGCGCATGAAGAAATGACCATCTGCAGCGTTTGGTTTAGGTTTTAGGTGCATTTTTAATTTTATTGCTTAAATCGCATTTTCTCGACGAGCTGAGCACGTTTTCTGAAATGTGCTCCTCCCGTCACTCTGGTTGGGTGTGCATATTAAAAAGTGCTCTTGGCAGCTAGAGAGTGCCGCGTTGACCAATGCGCACGAAGAAATGACCATCTGCAACGTTTGGTTTAGGTTTTGGGTGCATTTTTAATTTTATTGCTTAAATTGTATTTTCTCGACGAGCTGAGCACGTTTTCTGGAATGTGCTCCTCCCGTCACTCTGTTTGGGTGTGCATAGTAAAAAGTGCTCTTGGCAGCTAGAGAGTGCCGCGTTGACCACTGCGCATGAAGAAATAACCACCTGCAACGTTTGGTTTAGGTTTTGGGTGCATTTTTAATTTTATTGCTTAAATCGCATTTTCTCGACGAGGTGAGCACGTTTTCTGAAATGTGCTCCTCCCGTCACTCTGGTTGGGTGTGCCTAGTAAAAAGTGCTCTTGGCAGCTAGAGAGTGCCGCGTTGACCACTGCGCATGAAGAAATGACCATCTGCGACGTTTGGTTTAGGTTTTGGGTGCATTTTTAATTTTATTGCTTAAATCGCATTTTCTCGACGAGCTGAGCACGTTTTCTGGAATGTGCTCCTCCCGTCACTCTGGTTGGGTGCGCATAGTAAAAAGTGCTCTTGGCAGCTAGAGAGTGCCGCGTTGACCACTGCTCATGAAGAAATAACCACCTGCAACGTTTGGTTTAGGTTTTGGGTGCATTTTTAATTTTATTGCTTAAATCGCATTTTCTCGTCGAGCTGAGCACGTTTTCTGAAATGTGCTCCTCCCGTCACTCTGGTTGGGTGCGCATGGTAAAAAGTGCTCTTGGCAGCTAGAGAGTGCCGCGTTGACCACTGCGCATGAAGAAATGACCATCTGCAACGTTTGGTTTAGGTTTTGGGTGCATTTTTAATTTTATTGCTTAAATCGCATTTTCTCGACGAGCTGAGCACGTTTTCTGAAATGTGCTCCTCCCGTCACTCTGGTTGGGTGCGCATAGTAAAAAGTGCTCTTGGCAGCTAGAGAGTGCCGCGTTGACCACTGCGCATGAAGAAATAACCACGTGCAACGTTTGTTTTAGGTTTTAGGTGCATTTTTAATTTTATTGCTTAAATCGCATTTTCTCGACGAGCTGAGCACGTTTTCTGAAACGTGCTCCTCCCGTCACTCTGGTTGGGTGCGCATAGTAAAAAGTGCTCTTGGCAGCTAGAGAGTGCCGCGTTGACTGCTGCGCATGAAGAAATAACCACCTGCAACGTTTGGTTTAGGTTTTAGGTGCATTTTTAATTTTATTGCTTAAATCGCATTTTCTCGACGAGCTGAGCACGTTTTCTGAAATGTGCTCCTCCCGTCACTCTGGTTGGGTGCGCATGGTAAAAAGTGCTCTTGGCAGCTAGAGAGTGCCACGTTGACCACTGCGCATGAAGAAATAACCGCCTGCAACGTTTGGTTTAGGTTTTGGGTGCATTTTTAATTTTATTGCTTAAATCGCATTTTCTCGTCGAGCTGAGCACGTTTTCTGAAATGTGCTCCTCCCGTCACTCTGGTTGGGTGCGCATAGTAAAAAGTGCTCTTGGCAGCTAGAGAGTGCCGCGTTGACCACTGCGCATGAAGAAATGACCATCTGCAACGTTTGGTTTAGGGTTTGGGTGCATTTTTAATTTTATTGCTTAAATCGCATTTTCTCGACGAGCTGAGCATGTTTTCTGAAATGTGCTCCTCCCGTCACTCTTGTTGGGTGCGCATAGTAAAAAGTCCTCTTGGCAGCTAGAGAGTGCCGCGTTGACCACTGCGCATGAAGAAATAACCACGTGCAACGTTTGTTTTAGGTTTTGGGTGCATTTTTAATTTTATTGCTTAAATCGCATTTTCTCGACGAGCTGAGCACGTTTTCTGAAATGTGCTCCTCCCGTCACTCTGGTTGGGTGCGCATAGTAAAAAGTGCTCTTGGCAGCTAGAGAGTGCCGCGTTGACCACTGCGCATGAAGAAATAACCACCTGCAACGTTTGGTTTAGGTTTTGGGTGCATTTTTAATTTTATTGCTTAAATCGTATTTTCTCGACGAGCTGAGCACGTTTTCTGAAATGTGCTCCTCCCGTCACTCTGGTTGGGTGCGCATAGTAAAAAGTGCTCTTGGCAGCTAGAGAGTGCCGCGTTGACCACTGCGCATGAAGAAATGACCATCTGCAACGTTTGGTTTAGGTTTTGGGTGCATTTTTTTATTTTATTGCTTAAATCGCATTTTCTCGACGAGCTGATCACGTTTTCTGAAATGTGCTCCTCCCGTCACTCTGGTTGGGTGCGCATAGTAAAAAGTGTTCTTGGCAGCTAGAGAGTGCCGCGTTGACCACTGCGCATGAAGAAATAACCACGTGCAACGTTTGTTTTAGGTTTTAGGTGCATTTTTAATTTGATTGCTTAAATCGCATTTTCTCGTCGAGCTGAGCACGTTTTCTGAAATGTGCTCCTCCCGTCACTCTGGTTGGGTGCGCATAGTAAAAAGTGCTCTTGGCAGCTAGAGAGTGCCGCGTTGACTACTGCGCATGAAGAAATGACCATCTGCAACGTTTGGTTTAGGTTTTAGGTGCATTTTTAATTTTATTGCTTTAATCGCATTTTCTCGACGAGCTGAGCACGTTTTCTGAAATGTGCTCCTCCCGTCACTCTGGTTGGGTGCGCATAGTAAAAAGTGCTCTTGGCAGCTAGAGAGTGCCGCGTTGACAACTGCGCATGAAGAAATAACCACCTGCAACGTTTGGTTTAGGTTTTAGGTGCATTTTTAATTTTATTGCTTAAATCGCATTTTCTCGACGAGCTGAGCACGTTTTCTGAAATGTGCTCCTCCCGTCACTCTGGTTGGGTGCGCATAGTAAAAAGTGCTCTTGGCAGCTAGAGAGTGCCGCGTTGACCACTGCGCATGAAGAAATAACCACGTGCAACGTTTGTTTTAGGTTTTAGGTGTATTTTTTATTTGATTGCTTAAATCGCATTTTCTCGACGAGCTGAGCAAGTTTTCTGAAATGTGCTCCTCCCGTCACTCTGGTTGGGTGCGCATAGTAAAAAGTGCTCTTGGCAGCTCGAGAATGCCGCGTTGACCGCTGCGCATGAATAAATAACCACCTGCAACGTTTGGTTTAGGTTTTAGGTGCATTTTTAATTTTATTGCTTAAATCGCTAATTTCTCGACGAGCTGAGCACGATTTCTGAAATGTGCTCCTCCCGTCACTCTGGTTGGGTGCGCATAGTAAAAAGTGCTCTTGGCAGCTAGAGAGTGCCGCGTTGACCACTGCGCATGAAGAAATAACCGCCTGCAACGTTTGGTTTAGGTTTTGGGTGCATTTTTAATTTTATTGCTTAAATCGCATTTTCTCGACGAGCTGAGCACGTTTTCTGAAATGTGCTCCTCCCGTCACTCTGGTTGGGTGCGCATAGTAAAAAGTGCTCTTGGCAGCTAGAGAGTGCCGCGTTGACCACTGCGCATGAAGAAATGACCATCTGCAACGTTTGGTTTAGGTTTTAGGTGCATTTTTAATTTTATTGCTTAAATCGCATTTTCTCGACGAGCTGAGCACGTTTTCTGAATGTGCTCCTTCCGTCACTCTGGTTGGGTGCGCATAGTAAAAAGTGCTCTTGGCAGCTAGAGAGTGCCGCGTTGACCACTGCGCATGAAGAAATGACCATTTGCAACGTTTGGTTTAGGTTTTAGGTGCATTTTTAATTTTATTGCTTAAATTGCATTTTCTCGACGAGCTGAGAACGTTTTCTGAAATGTGCTCCTCCCGTCACTCTGGTTGGGTGCGCATAGTAAAACATGCTCTTGGCAGCTAGAGAGTGCCGCGTTGACCACTGCGCATGAAGAAATGACCATCTGCAACGTTTGGTTTAGGTTTTGGGTGCATTTTTGCTTTTATTGCTTAAATAGCATTTTCTCGACGAGCTGAGCACGTTTTCTGAAATGTGCTCCTCCCGTCACTCTGGTTGGGTGCGCATAGTAAAAAGTGCTCTTGGCAGCTAGAGAGTGCCGCGTTGACCACTGCGCATGAAGAAATAACCACGTGCAACGTTTGTTTTAGGTTTTAGGTGCATTTTTAATTTCATTGCTTAAATCGCATTTTCTCGACGAGCTGAGCACGTTTTCTGAAACGTGCTCCTCCCGTCACTCTGGTTGGGTGCGCATAGTAAAAAGTGCTCTTGGCAGCTAGAGAGTTACGCGTTGACTGCTGCGCATGAAGAAATAATCACCTGCAACGTTTGGTTTAGGTTTTAGGTGCATTTTTAATTTTATTGCTTGAATCGCATTTTCTCGACGATCTGAGCACGTTTTCTGAAATGTGCTCCTCCCATCACTCTGGTTGGGTGCGCATGGTAAAAAGTGCTCTTGGCAGCTAGAGAGTGCCACGTTGACCACTGCGCATGAAGAAATAACCGCCTGCAACGTTTGGTTTAGGTTTTGGGTGCATTTTTAATTTTATTGCTTAAATCGCATTTTCTCGTCGAGCTGAGCACGTTTTTTGAAATGTGCTCCTCCCGTCACTCTGGTTGGGTGCGCATAGTAAAAAGTGCTCTTGGCAGCTAGAGAGTGCCGCGTTGACCACTGCGCATGAAGAAATGACCATCTGCAACGTTTGGTTTAGGTTTTAGGTGCATTTTTAATTTTATTGCTTAAATCGCATTTTCTCGACGAGCTGAGCATGTTTTCTGAAATGTGCTCCTCCGGTCACTCTGGTTGGGTGCGCATAGTAAAAAGTGCTCTTAGCAGCTAGAGAGTGCCGCGTTGACCACTGCGCATGAAGAAATAACCACCTGCAACGTTTGGTTTAGGTTTTAGGTGCATTTTTAATTTTATTGCTTAAATCGCATTTTCTCGATGAGCTAAGCACGTTTTCTGAAATGTGCTGCTCCCGTCACTCTGGTCGGGTGCGCATAGTAAAAAGTGCTCTTGGCAGCTAGAGAGTGCCGCGTTGACAACTGCGCATGAAGAAATAACCACCTGCAACGTTTGGTTTAGGTTTTAGGTGCATTTTAAATTTTATTGCTTAAATCGCATTTTCTCGACGAGCTGAGCACGTTTTCTGAAATGTGCTCCTCCCGTCACTCTGGTTGGGTGCGCATAGTAAAAAGCGCTCTTGGCAGCTAGAGAGTGCCGCGTTGACGACTGCGCATGAAGAAATAACCACCTGCAACGTTTGGTTTAGGTTTTGGGTGCATTTTTAATTTTATTGCTTAAATCGCATTTTCTCGACGAGCTGAGCACGTTTTCTGAAATGTGCTCCGCCCGTCACTCTGGTTGGGTGCGCATAGTAAAAAGTGCTCTTGGCAGCTAGAGAGTGCCGCGTTGACCACTGCGCATGAAGAAATAACCACCTGCAACGTTTGGTTTAGGTTTTAGGTGCATTTTAAATTTTATTGCTTAAATCGCATTTTCTCGACGAGCTGAGCACGTTTTCTGAAATGTGCTCCTCCCGTCACTCTGGTTGGGTGCGCATAGTAAAAAGTGCTCTTGGCAGCTAGAGAGTGCCGCGTTGACTGCTGCGCATGAAGAAATGACCATCTGCAACGTTTGGTTTAGGTTTTGGGTGCATTTTTTATTTTATTGCTTAAATCGTATTTTCTCGACGAGCTGAGCACGTTTTCTGAAATGTGCTCCTCCCGTCACTCTGGTTGGGTGCGCATAGTAAAAAGTGCTCTTGGCAGCTAGAGAGTGCCGCGTTGACCACTGCGCATGAAGAAATGACCATCTGCAACGTTTGGTTTAGGTTTTGGGTGCATTTTTTAATTTTATTGCTTAAATCGCATTTTCTCGACGAGCTGAGCACGTTTTCTGAAATGTGCTCCTCCCGTCACTCTGGTTGGGTGCGCATAGTAAAAAGTGCTCTTGGCAGCTAGAGAGTGCCGCGTTGACTGCTGCGCATGAATAAATAACCACCTGCAACGTTTGGTTTAGGTTTTAGGTCCATTTTTAATTTTATTGCTTAAATCGCATTTTCTCGACGAGCTGAGCACGATTTCTGAAATGTGCTCCTCCCGTCACTCTGGTTGGGTGCGCATAGTAAAAAGTGCTCTTGGCAGCTAGAGAGTGCCGCGTTGACCACTGCGCATGAAGAAATAACGACCTGCAACGTTTGGTTTAGGTTTTAGGTGCATTTTTAATTTTATTGCTTAAATCGCATTTTCTCGACGAGCTGAGCACGTTTTCTGAAATGTGCTCCTCCCGTCACTCTGGTTGGGTGCGCATAGTAAAAAGTGCTCTTGGCAGCTAGAGAGTGCCGCGTTTACCACTGCGCATGAAGAAATAACCACCTGCAACGTTTGGTTTAGGTTTTAGGTGCATTTTTAATTTTATTGCTTAAATCGCATTTTCTCGACGAGCTGAGCACGTTTTCTGAAATGTGCTCCTCCCGTCACTCTGGTTGGGTGCGCATAGTAAAAAGTGCTCTTGGCAGCTAGATAGTGCCGCGTTGACCGCTGCGCATGAAGAAATAACCACCTGCAACGTTTGGTTTAGGTTTTAGGTGCATTATTAATTTTATTGCTTAAATTGCATTTTCTCGACGAGCTGAGCACGTTTTCTGAAATGTGCTCCTCCCGTCACTCTGGTTGGGTGCGCATAGTAAAAAGTGCTCTTGGCAGCTAGAGAGTGCCGCGTTGACCACTGCGCATGAAGAAATAACCACCTGCAACGTTTGGTTTAGGTTTTAGGTGCATTTTTAATTTTATTGCTTAAATCGCATTTTCTCGACGAGCTGAGCACGTTTTCTGAAATGTGCTCCTCCCGTCACTCTGGTTGGGTGCGCATAGTAAAAACTGCTCTTGGCAGCTAGAGAGTGCCGCGTTGACCACTGCGCATGAAGAAATAACCACCTGCAACGTTTGGTTTAGGTTTTGGGTGCATTTTTAATTTTATTGCTTAAATCGCATTTTCTGGACGAGCTGAGCACGTTTTCTGAAATGTGCTCCTCCCGTCACTCTGGTTGGGTGCGCATAGTAAAAAGTGCTCTTGGCAGCTAGAGAGTGCCGCGTTGACCTCTGCGCATGAAGAAATGACCATCTGCAACGTTTGGTTTAGGTTTTAGGTGCATTTTTAATTTTATTGCTTAAATCGCATTTTTTTCGACGAGCTGAGCATGTTTTCTGAAGTGTGCTCCTCCCGTCACTCTGGTTGGGTGCGCATAGTAAAAAGTGCTCTTGGCAGCTAGAGAGTGCCGCGTTGACCACTGCGCATGAAGAAATGACCATCTGCAACGTTTGGTTTAGGTTTTAGGTGCATTTTTAATTTTATTGCTTTAATCGCATTTTCTCAACGAGCTGAGCACGTTTTCTGAAATGTGCTCCTCCCGTCACTCTGGTTGGGTGCGCATAGTAAAAAGTGCTCTTGGCAGCTAGAGAGTGCCGCGTTGACCACTGCGCATGAAGAAATAACCACCTGCAACGTTTGGTTTAGGTTTTAGGTGCCTTTTTAATTTTATTGCTTAAATCGCATTTTCTCGACGAGCTGAGCACGTTTTCTGAAATGTGCTCCTCCCGTCACTCTGGTTGGGTGCGCATAGTAAAAAGTGCTCTTGGCAGCTAGAGAGTGCCGCGTTGACCACTGCGCATGAAGAAATAATGACCTGCAACGTTTGGTTTAGGTTTTGGGTGCATTTTTAATTTTATTGCTTAAATCGCATTTTCTCGACGAGCTGAGCACGTTTTCTGAAATGTGCTCCTCCCGTCACTCTGGTTGGGTGCGCATAGTAAAAAGTGCTCTTGGCAGCTAGAGAGTGCCGCGTTGACCACTGCGCATGAAGAAATAACCACCCGCAACGTTTGGTTTAGGTTTTACGTGCATTTTTAATTTTATTGCCTAAATCGCATTTTCTCGACGAGCTGAGCACGTTTTCTGAAATGTGCTCCTCCCGTCACTCTGGTTGGGTGCGCATAGTAAAAAGTGCTCTTGGCAGCTAGAGAGTGCCGCGTTGACCACTGCGCATGAAGAAATAACCACGTGCATCGTTTGTTTTAGGTTTTGGGTGCATTTTTAATTTTATTGCTTAAATCGCATTTTCTCGTCGAGCTGAGCACGTTTTCAGAAATGTGCTCCTCCCGTCACTCTGGTTGGGTGTGCATAGTAAAAAGTGCTCTTGGCAGCTAGAGAGTGCCGCGTTGACCACGGCGCATGAAGAAATGACCATCTGCAACGTTTGGTTTAGGTTTTAGGTGCATTTTTAATTTTATTGCTTTGATCGCATTTTCTCGACGAGCTGAGCACGTTTTCTGAAATGTGCTCCTCCCGTCACTCTGGTTGGGTGCGCATAGTAAAAAGTGCTCTTGGCAGCTAGAGAGTGCCGCGTTGACCACTGCGCATGAAGAAATAACCACCTGCAACGTTTGGTTTAGGTTTTAGGTGCATTTTTAATTTTATTGCTTAAATCGCAATTTCTCGAAGAGCTGAGCACGTTTTCTGAAATGTGCTCCTCCCGTCACTCTGGTCGGGTGCGCATAGTAAAAAGTGCTCTTGGCAGCTAGAGAGTGCCGCGTTGACTGCTGCACATGAAGAAATAACCACCCCCAACGTTTGGTTTAGGTTTTAGGTGCAATTTTAATTTTATTGCTTAAATCGCATTTTCTCGACTAGCTGAGCACGTTTTCTGAAATGTGCTCCTCCCGTCACTCTGGTTGGGTGCGCATAGTAAAAAGTTCTCTTGGCAGCTAGAGAGTGCCGCGTTGACCACTGCGCATGAAGAAATAACCACCTGCAACGTTTGGTTTAGGTTTTGGGTGCATTTTTAATTTTATTGCTTAAATTGCATTTTCTCGACGAGCTGAGCACGTTTTCTGAAATGTGCTCCTCCCGTCACTCTGGTTGGGTGCGCATAGTAAAAAGTGCTCTTGGCAGCTAGAGAGTGCCGCGTTGACCACTGAGCATGAAGAAATAACCACGTGCAACGTTTGTTTTAGGTTTTAGGTGCATTTTAAATTTGATTGCTTGAATCGCATTTTCTCGACGAGCTGAGCACGTTTTCTGAAATGTGCTCCTCCCGTCACTCTGGTTGGGTGCGCATAGTAAAAAGTGCTCTTGGCAGCTAGAGAGTGCCGCGTTGACCGCTGCGCATGAAGAAATAACCACCTGCAACATTTGGTTTAGGTTTTAGGTGCATTTTTAATTTTATTGCTTAAATCGCATTTTCTCGACGAGCTGAGCACGTTTTCTGAAATGTGCTCCTCCCGTCACTCTGGTTGGGTGCGCATAGTAAAAAGTGCTCTTGGCAGCTAGAGAGTGCCGCGTTGACCACTGCGCATGAAGAAATAACCGCCTGCAACGTTTGGTTTAGGTTTTGGGTGCATTTTTAATTTTATTGCTTAAATCGCATTTTCACGTCGAGCTGAGCACGTTTTCTGAAATGTGCTCCTCCCGTCACTCTGGTTGGGTGCGCATAGTAAAAAGTGCTCTTGGCAGCTAGAGAGTGCCGCGTTGACCACTGCGCATGAAGAAATGACCATCTGCAACGTTTGGTTTAGGTTTTGGGTGCATTTTTAATTTTATTGTTTAAATCGCATTTTCTCGACGAGCTGAGCAAGTTTTCTGAAATGTGCTCCTCCCGTCACTCTGGTTGGGTGCGCATAGTAAAAAGTGCTCTTGGCAGCTAGAGAGTCCCGCGTTGACCACTGCGCATGAAGAAATAACCACCTGCAACGTTTGGTTTAGGTTTTAGGTGCATTTTTAATTTTATTGCTTAAATCGCATTTTCTCGACGAGCTGAGCACGTTTTCTGAAATGTGCTCCTCCCGTCACTCTGGTTGGGTGCGCATAGTAAAAAGTGCTCTTGGCAGCTAGAGAGTGCCGCGTTGACCACTGCGCATGAAGAAATAACCACCTGCAACGTTTGGTTTTGGTTTTAGGTGCATCTTTAATTTTATTGCTTAAATCGCATTTTCTCGACGAGCTGAATACGTTTTCTGAAATGTGCTCCTCCCGTCACTCTGGTTGGGTGCGCATAGTAAAAAGTGCTCTTGGCAGCTAGAGATTGCCGCGTTGACCACTGCGCATGAAGAAATGACCATCTGCAACGTTTGGTTTAGGTTTTGGGTGCATTTTTAATTTTATTGCTTAAATCGCATTTTCTCGACGAGCTGAGCACGTTTTCTGAAATGTGCTCCTCCCGTCACTCTGGTTGGGTGCGCATAGTAAAAAGTGCTCTTGGCAGCTAGAGAGTGCCGCGTTGACCACTGCGCATGAAGAAATAATCACCTGCAACGTTTGGTTTAGGTTTTAGGTGCATCTTTACTTTTATTGCTTAAATCGCATTTTCTCGACGAGCTGAGCACGTTTTCTGAAATGTGCTCCTCCCGTCACTCTGGTTGGGTGCGCATAGTAAAAAGTGCTCTTGGCAGCTAGAGAGTGCCACGTTGACCACTGCGCATGAAGAAATGACCATCTGCAACGTTTGGTTTAGGTTTTAGGTGCATTTTTAATTTTATTGCTTAAATCGCATTTTCTCGACGAGCTGAGGACGTTTTCTGAAATGTGCTCCTCCCGTCACTCTGGTTGGGTGCGCATAGTAAAAAGTGCTCTTGGCAGCTAGAGAGTGCCGCGTTGACTGCTGCGCATGAAGAAATAACCACCTGCAACGT
Organism: Syngnathus scovelli; assembly: GCF_024217435.2. Classification (NCBI taxonomy): domain Eukaryota; kingdom Metazoa; phylum Chordata; class Actinopteri; order Syngnathiformes; family Syngnathidae; genus Syngnathus; species Syngnathus scovelli. Next base: position 16,545,508 of record NC_090851.1, on the reverse strand, counting down.
TTGGTTTAGGTTTTAGGTGCATTTTTAATTTTATTGCTTAAATCGCATTTTCTCGACGAGCTGAGCACGTTTTCTGAAATGTGCTCCTCCCGTCACTCTGGTTGGGTGCGCATGGTAAAAAGTGCTCTTGGCAGCTAGAGAGTGCCGCGTTGACCACTGCGCATGAAGAAATAACCTCCTGCAACGTTTGGTTTAGGTTTTGGGTGCATTTTTAATTTTATTGCTTAAATCGCATTTTCTCGACGAGCTGAGCACGCTTTCTGAAATGTGCTCCTCCCGTCACTCTGGTTGGGTGCGCTTAGTAAAAAGTGGTCTTGGCAGCTAGAGAGTGCCGCGTTGACCACTGCGCATTTAGAAATGACCATCTGCAAAGTTTGGTTTAGGTTTTGGGTGCATTTTTAATTTTATTGCTTAAATCGCATTTTCTCGACGAGCTGAGCACGTTTTCTGAAATGTGCTCCTCCCGTCACTCTGGTTGGGTGCGCATAGTAAAAAGTGCTCTTGGCAGCTAGAGCGTGCCGCGTTGACCACTGCGCATGAAGAAATAACCACCTGCAATGTTTGGTTTAGGTTTTGGGTGCATTTTTAATTTTATTGCTTAAATCGCATTTTCTCGTCGAGCTGAGCACGTTTTCTGAAATGTGCTCCTCCCGTCACTCTGGTCGGGTGCGCATAGTAAAAAGTGCTCTTGGCAGCTAGAGAGTGCCGCGTTGACCACTGCGCATGAAGAAATAACCACCCGCAACGTTTGGTTTAGGTTTTAGGTGCATTTTTAATTTTATTGCTTTAATCGCATTTTCTCGACGAGCTGAGCACGTTTTCTGAAATGTGCTCCTCCCGTCACTCTGGTTGGGTGCGCATAGTAAAAAGTGCTCTTGGCAGCTAGAGAGTGCCGCGTTGACCACTGCGCATGAAGAAATAACCAACTGCAACGTTTGGTTTAGGTTTTAGGTGCATTTTTAATTTTATTGCTTAAATCGCATTTTCTGGACGAGCTGAGCACGTTTTCTGAAATGTGCTCCTCCCGTCACTCTGGTTGGGTGCGCATAGTAAAAAGTGCTCTTGGCAGCTAGAGAGTGCCGCGTTGACCACTGCGCATGAAGAAATGACCATCTGCAACGTTTGGTTTAGGTTTTAGGTGCATTTTTAATTTTATTGCTTTAATCGCATTTTCTCGACGAGCTGAGCACGTTTTCTGAAATGTGCTCCTCCCGTCACTCTTGTTGGGTGCGCATAGTAAAAAGTGCTCTTGGCAGCTAGAGAGTGCCGCGTTGACCACTGCGCATGAAGAAATAACCACCTGCAACGTTTGGTTTAGGTTTTAGGTGCATTTTTAATTTTATTGCTTAAATCGCATTTTCTCGACGAGCTGAGCACGTTTTCTGAAATGTGCTCCTCCCGTCACTCTGGTTGGGTCGCATAGTAAAAAGTGCTCTTGGCAGCTAGAGAGTGCCGCGCTGACCACTGCGCATGAAGAAATAACCACCTGCAACGTTTGGTTTATGTTTTGGTTGCATTTTTAATTTTATTGCTTAAATCGCATTTTCTCGTCGAGCTTAGCACGTTTTCTGAAATGTGCTCCTCCCGTCACTCTGGTCGGGTGCGCATAGTAAAAAGTGCTCTTGGCAGCTAGAGAGTGCCGCGTTGACCACTGCGCATGAAGAAATAACCACCTGCAACGTTTGGTTTAGGTTTTAGGTGCATTTTTAATTTTATTGCTTTAATCGCATTTTCTCGACGAGCTGAGCACGTTTTCTGAAATGTGCTCCTCCCGTCACTCTGGTTGGGTGCGCATAGTAAAAAGTGCTCTTGGCAGCTAGAGAGTGCCACGTTGACCACTGCGCATGAAGAAATGACCATCTGCAACGTTTGGTTTAGGTTTGTTGTGCATTTTTAATTTTATTGCTTAAATCGCATTTTCTCGACGAGCTGAGCACGTTTTCTGAAATGTGCTCCTCCCGTCACTCTGGTTGGGTGCGCATAGTAAAAAGTGCTCTTGGCAGCTAGAGAGTGCCGCGTTGACCACTGCCCATGAAGAAACGACCACCTGCAACGTTTGGTTTAGGTTTTGGGTGCATTTTTAATTTTATTGCTTAAATCCAATTTTCTCGACGAGCTGAGCACGTTTTCTGAAATGTGCTCCTCCCGTCACTCTGGTTGGGTGCGCATAGTAAAAAGTGCTCTTGGCAGCTAGAGAGTGCCGCGTTGACCACTGCGCATGAAGAAATAACCACCTGCAACGTTTGGTTTAGGTTTTAGGTGCATTTATAATTTTATTGCTTAAGTCGCATTTTCTCGACGAGCTGAGCACGTTTTCAGAAATGTGCTCCTCCCGTCACTCTGGTTGGGTGCGCATAGTAAAAAGTGCTCTTGGCAGCTAGAGAGTGCCGCGTTGACCACTGCGCATGAAGAAATAACCACCTGCAACGTTTGGTTTAGGTTTTAGGTGCATTTTTAATTTTATTGCTTAAATCGCATTTTCTCGACGAGCTGAGCACGTTTTCTGAAATGTGCTCCTCCCGTCACTCTGGTCGGGTGCGCATAGTAAAAAGTGCTCTTGGCAGCTAGAGAGTGCCGCGTTGACTGCTGCACATGAAGACATAACCACCCCCAACGTTTGGTTTAGGTTTTAGGTGCATTTTTAATTTTATTGCTTAAATCGCATTTTCTCAACGAGCTGAGGACGTTTTCTGAAATGTGCTCCTCCCGTCACTCTGGTTGGGTGCGCATAGTAAAAAGTGCTCTTGGCAGCTAGAGAGTGCCGCGTTGACCACTGCGCATGAAGAAATAACCACGTGCAACGTTTGTTTTAGGTTTTAGGTGCATTTTTAATTTGATTGCTTAAATCGCATTTTCTCGACGAGCTGAGCACGTTTTCTGAAATGTGCTCCTCCCGTCACTCTGGTTGGGTGCGCATAGTAAAAAGTGCTCTTGGCAGCTAGAGAGTGCCGCGTTGACTGCTGCGTATGAAGAAATAACCACCTGCAACGTTTGGTTTAGGTTTTAGGTGCATTTTTAATTTTATTGCTTAAATCGCATTTTCTCGACGAGCTGAGCACGTTTTCTGAAATGTGCTCCTCCCGTCACTCTGGTTGGGTGCGCATAGTAAAAAGTGCTCTTGGCAGCTAGAGAGTGCCGCGTTGACCACTGCGCATGAAGAAATAACCACCTGCAACGTTTGGTTTAGGTTTTAGGTGCATCTTTAATTTTATTGCTGAAATCGCATTTTCTCGACGAGCTGAGCACGTTTTCTGAAATGTGCTCCTCCCGTCACTCTGGTTGGGTGCGCATAGTAAAAAGTGCTCTTGGCAGCTAGAGAGTGCCACGTTGACCACTGCGCATGAAGAAATGACCATCTGCAACGTTTGGTTTAGGTTTTAGGTGCATTTTTAATTTTATTGCTTAAATCGCATTTTCTCGACGAGCTGAGGACGTTTTCTGAAACGTGCTCCTCCCGTCACTCTGGTTGGGTGCGCATAGTAAAAAGTGCTCTTGGCAGCTAGAGAGTTCCGCGTTGACCACTGCGCATGAAGAAATGACCATCTGCAACGTTTGGTTTAGGTTTTAGTTGCATTTTTAATTTTATTGCTTAAATCGCATTTTCTCGACGAGCTGAGCACGTTTTCTGAAATGTGCTCCTCCCGTCACTCTGGTTGGGTGCGCATAGTAAAAAGTGCTCTTGGCAGCTAGAGAGTGCCGCGTTGACCACTGCGCATGAAGAAATAACCACCTGCAACGTTTGGCTTAGGTTTTGGGTGCATTTTTAATTTTATTGCTTAAATCGCATTTGCTGGACGAGCTGAGCACGTTTTCTGAAATGTGTTCCTCCCGTCACTCTGGTTGGGTGCGCATAGTAAAAAGTGCTCTTGGCAGCTAGAGAGTGCCGTGTTGACCACTGCGCATGAAGAAATGACCACCTGCAACGTTTGGTTTAGGTTTTAGGTGCATTTTTAATTTTATTGCTTAAATCGCATTTTCTCGACGAGCTGAGCACGTTTTCTGAAATGTGCTCCTCCCGTCACTCTGGTTGGGTGCGCATAGTAAAAAGTGCTCTTGGCAGCTAGAGAGTGCCGCGTTGACCACAGCGCATTAAGAAATAACCACCTGCAACGTTTGGTTTAGGTTTTGGGTGCATTTTTAATTTTATTGCTTAAATCGCATTATCTGGACGAGCTGAGCACGTTTTCTGAAATGTGCTCCTCCCGTCACTCTGGTTGGGTGCGCATAGTAAAAAGTGCTCTTGGCAGCTAGATAGTGCCGCGTTGACCGCTGCGCATGAAGAAATAACCACCTGCAACGTTTGGTTTAGGTTTTAGGTACATTTTTAATTTTATTGCTTAAATCGCATTTTCTCGACGAGCTGAGCACGTTTTCTGAAATGTGCTCCTCCCGTCACTCTGGTTGGGTGCGCATAGTAAAAAGTGCTCTTGGCAGCTAGAGAGTGCCGCGTTGACCACTGCGCATGAAGAAATGACCATCTGCAACGTTTGGTTTAGGTTTTAGGTGCATTTTTAATTTTATTGCTTAAATTGCATTTTCTCGACGAGCTGAGCACGTTTTCTGAAATGTGCTCCTCCCGTCACTCTGGTTGGGTGCGCATAGTAAAAAGTGCTCTTGGCAGCTAGAGAGTGCCGCGTTGACCACTGCGCATGAAGAAATAACCACGTGCAACGTTCGTTTTAGGTTTTAGGTGCATTTTAAATTTGATTGCTTAAATCGCATTTTCTCGACGAGCTGAGCACGTTTTCTGAAATGTGCTCCTCCCGTCACTCTGGTTGGGTGCGCATAGTAAAAAGTGCTCTTGGCAGCTAGAGAGTGCCGCGTTGACCGCTGCGCATGAAGAAATAACCACCTGCAACATTTGGTTTAGGTTTTAGGTGCATTTTTAATTTTATTGCTTAAATCGCATTTTCTCGACGAGCTGAGCACGTTTTCTGAAATGTGCTCCTCCCGTCACTCTGGTTGGGTGCGCATAGTAAAAAGTGCTCTTGGCAGCTAGAGAGTGCCGCGTTGACCACTGCGCATGAAGAAATAACCGCCTGCAACGTTTGGTTTAGGTTTTGGGTGCATTTTTAATTTTATTGCTTAAATCGCATTTTCTCGTCGAGCTGAGCACGTTTTCTGAAATGTGCTCCTCCCGTCACTCTGGTTGGGTGCGCATAGTAAAAAGTGCTCTTGGCAGCTAGAGAGTGCCGCGTTGACCACTGCGCATGAAGAAATGACCATCTGCAACGTTTGGTTTAGGTTTTAGGTGCATTTTTAATTTTACTGCTTAAATCGCATTTTCTCGACGAGCTGAGCACGTTTTCTGAAATGTGCTCCTCCCGTCACTCTAGTTGGGTGCGCATAGTAAAAAGTGCTCTTGGCAGCTAGAGAGTGCCGCGTTGACCACTGCGCATGAAGAAATAACCACCTGCACCGTTTGGTTTAGGTTTTAGGTGCATCTTTAATTTTATTGCTTAAATCGCATTTTCTCGACGAGCTGAATACGTTTTCTGAAATGTGCTCCTCCCGTCACTCTGGTTGGGTGCGCATAGTAAAAAGTGCTCTTGGCAGCTAGAGATTGCCGCGTTGACCACTGCGCATGAAGAAATGACCATCTGCAACGTTTGGTTTAGGTTTTGGGTGCATTTTTAATTTTATTGCTTAAATCGCATTTTCTCGACGAGCTGAGGACGTTTTCTTAAATGTGCTCCTCCCGTCACTCTGGTTGGGTGCGCATGGTAAAAAGTGGCAGCTAGAGAGTGCCGCGTTGACCACTGCGCATGAAGAAATAACCTCCTGCAACGTTTGGTTTAGGTTTTGGGTGCATTTTTAATTTTATTGCTTAAATCGCATTTTCTCGACGAGCTGAGCACGTTTTCTGAAATGTGCTCCTCCCGTCACTCTGGTTGGGTGTGCATAGTAAAAAGTGCTCTTGGCAGCTAGAGAGTGCCGCGTTGACCACTGCGCATGAAGAAATAACCACCTGCAACGTTTGGTTTTGGTTTTAGGTGCATCTTTAATTTTATTGCTTAAATCGGATTTTCTCGACGAGCTGAGCACGTTTTCTGAAATGTGCTCCTCCCGTCACTCTGGTTGGGTGCGCATAGTAAAAAGTGCTCTTGGCAGCTAGAGAGTGCCGCGTTGACCACTGCACATGAAGAAATAACCACCTGCAAGTTTGGTTTAGGTTTTAGGTGCATTTTTAATTTTATTGCTTATATCGCATTTTCTCGACGAGCTGAGCACGTTTTCTGAAATGTGCTCCTCCCGTCACTCTGGTTGGGTGCGCATAGTAAAAAGTGCTCTTGGCAGCTAGAGAGTGCCGCGTTGACCACTGCGCATGAAGAAATAACCACCTGCAACGTTTGGTTTAGGTTTTGGGTGCATTTTTAATTTTATTGCTTAAATCGCATTTTCTGGACGAGCTGAGCACGTTTTCTGAAATGTGCTCCTCCCGTCACTCTGGTTGGGTGCGCATAGTAAAAAGTGCTCTTGGCAGCTAGAGAGTGCCGCGTTGACCACTGCGCATGAAGAAATGACCATCTGCAACGTTTGGTTTAGGTTTTGGGTGCATTTTTAATTTTATTGCTTAAATCGCATTTTCTCGACGAGCTGAGCACGTTTTCTGAAATGTGCTCCTCCCGTCACTCTGGTTGGGTGCGCATAGTAAAAAGTGCTCTTGGCAGCTAGAGAGTGCCACGTTGACCACTGCGCATGAAGAAATAACCACGTGCAACGTTTGTTTTAGGTTTTAGGTGCATTTTTATTTTTATTGCTTAAATCGCATTTTCTCGACGAGCTGAGCACGTTTTCTGAAACGTGCTCCTCCCATCACTCTGGTTGGGTGCGCATAGTAAAAAGTGCTCTTGGCAGCTAGAGAGTGCCGCGTTGACTGCTGCACATGAAGAAATAACCACCCCCAACATTTGGTTTAGGTTTTAGGTGCATTTTTAGTTTTATTGCTTAAATCGCATTTTTTCGTCGAGCTGAGCACGTTTTCTGAAATGTGCTCCTCACGTCACTCTGGTTGGGTGCGCATAGTAAAACGTGCTCTTGGCAGCTAGAGAGTGCCGAGTTGACCACTGCGCATGAAGAAATGACCATCTGCAACGTTTGGTTTAGGTTTTGGGTGCATTTTTAATTTTATTGCTTAAATCGCATTTTCTCAACGAGCTGAGCACGTTTTCTGAAATGTGCTCCTCCCGTCACTCTGGTTGGGTGCGCATAGTAAAAAGTGCTCTTGGCAGCTCGAGAGTGCCGCGTTGACCGCTGCGCATGAAGAAATAACCACCTGCAACGTTTGGTTTAGGTTTTAGGTGCATTTTTAATTTTATTGCTTAAATCGCATTTTCTCGACGAGCTGAGCACGTTTTCTGAAATGTGCTCCTCCCGTCAATCTGGTTGGGTGCGCATAGTAAAAAGTGCTCTTGGCAGCTAGAGAGTGCCGCGTTGACCACTGCGCATGAAGAAATGACCATCTGCAACGTTTGGTTTAGGTTTTGGGTGCATTTTTAATTTTATTGCTTAAATCGCATTTTCTCGACGAGCTGAGCACGTTTTCTGAAATGTGCTCCTCCCGTCACTCTGGTTGGGTGCGCATAGTAAAAAGTGCTCTTGGCAGCTAGAGAGTGCCGCGTTGACCACTGCGCATGAAGAAATGACCATCTGCAACGTTTGGTTTAGGTTTTAGGTGCATTTTTAATTTTATTGCTTAAATCGCATTTTCTCGACGAGCTGAGCACATTTTCTGAAATGTGCTCCTCCCGTCACTCTGGTTGGGTGCGCATAGTAAAAAGTGCTCTTGGCAGCTAGAGAGTGCCGCGTTGACCACTGCCCATGAAGCAATAACCACCTGCAACGTTTAGTTTAGGTTTTAGGTGCATTTTTAATTTTATTGCTTAAATCGCATTTTCTCGACGAGCTGAGCACGTTTTCTGAAATGTGCTCCTCCCGTCACTCTGGTTGGGTGCGCATAGTAAAAAGTGCTCTTGGCCTCTAGAGAGTGCCGCGTTGGCCACTGCGCATGAAGAAATAACCACCTGCAACGTTTGGTTTAGGTTTTAGGTGCATTTTTAATTTTATTGCTTAAATCGCATTTTCTCGACGAGCTGAGCACGTTTTCTGAAATGTGCTCCTCCCGTCACTCTGGTTGGGTGCGCATAGTAAAAAGTGCTCTTGGCAGCTAGAGAGTGCCGCGTTGACCACTGCACATGAAGAAATAACCACCTGCAACGTTTGGTTTAGGTTTTAGGTGCATTTTTAATTTTATTGCTTAAATCGCATTTTCTCGTCGAGCTGAGCACGTTTTCTGAAATGTGCTCCTCCCGTCACTCTGGTTGGGTGCGCATAGTAAAAAGTGCTCTTGGCAGCTAGAGAGTGCCGCGTTGACCACTGCGCATGAAGAAATGACCATCTGCAACGTTTGGTTTAGGTTTTAGGTGCATTTTTAATTTTATTGCTTGAATCGCATTTTCTCGACGAGCTGAGGACGTTTTCTGAAATGTGCTCCTCCCGTCACTCTGGTTGGGTGCGCATAGTAAAAAGTGCTCTTGGCAGCTAGAGAGTGCCGCGTTGACCACTGCGCATGAAGAAATAACCACGTGCAACGTTTGTTTTAGGTTTTAGGTGCATTTTTAATTTGATTGCTTAAATCGCATTTTCTCGACGAGCTGAGCACGTTTTCTGAAATGTGCTCCTCCCGTCACTCTGGTTGGGTGCGCATAGTAAAAAGTGCTCTTGGCAGCTAGAGAGTGCCGCGTTGACTGCTGCGCATGAAGAAATAACCACCTGCAACGTTTGGTTTAGGTTTTAGGTGCATTTTTAATTTTATTGCTTAAATCGCATTTTCTCGACGAGCTGAGCACGTTTTCTGAAATGTGCTCCTCCCGTCACTCTGGTTGGGTGCGCATAGTAAAAAGTGCTCTTGGCAGCTAGGCAGTGCCGCGTTGACCACTAATCAGGAAGAAATAACCACCTGCAACGTTTGGTTTAGGTTTTGGGTGCATTTTTAATTTTATTGCTTAAATCGAATTTTCTCGACGAGCTGAGCACGTTTTCTGAAATGTGCTCCTCCCGTCACTCTTGTTGGGTGCGCATAGTAAAAAGTGCTCTTGGCAGCTAGAGAGTGCCGCGTTGACTGCTGCGCATGAAGAAATAACCACCTGCAACGTTTGGTTTAGGTTTTGGGTGCATTTTTAATTTTATTGCTTAAATCGCATTTTCTCAACGAGCTGAGCACGTTTTCTGAAATGTGCTCCTCCCGTCACTCTGGTTGGGTGCGCATAGTAAAAAGTGCTCTTGGCAGCTCGAGAGTGCCGCGTTGACCGCTGCGCATGAAGAAATAACCACCTGCAACGTTTGGTTTAGGTTTTAGGTGCATTTTTAATTTTATTGCTTAAATCGCATTTTCTCGACGAGCTGAGCACGTTTTCTGAAATGTGCTCCTCCCGTCAATCTGGTTGGGTGCGCATAGTAAAAAGTGCTCTTGGCAGCTAGAGAGTGCCGCGTTGACCACTGCGCATGAAGAAATGACCATCTGCAACGTTTGGTTTAGGTTTTGGGTGCATTTTTAATTTTATTGCTTAAATTGCATTTTCTCGACGAGCTGAGCATGTTTTCTGAAATGTGCTCCTCCCGTCACTCTGGTTGGGTGCGCATAGTAAAAAGTGCTCTTGGCAGCTAGAGAGTGCCGCGTTGACCACTGCGCATGAAGAAATGACCATCTGCAACGTTTGGTTTAGGTTTTAGGTGCATTTTTAATTTTATTGCTTAAATCGCATTTTCTCGACGAGCTGAGCACATTTTCTGAAATGTGCTCCTCCCGTCACTCTGGTTGGGTGCGCATAGTAAAAAGTGCTCTTGGCAGCTAGAGAGTGCCGCGTTGACCACTGCCCATGAAGCAATAACCACCTGCAACGTTTAGTTTAGGTTTTAGGTGCATTTTTAATTTTATTGCTTAAATCGCATTTTCTCGACGAGCTGAGCACGTTTTCTGAAATGTGCTCCTCCCGTCACTCTGGTTGGGTGCGCATAGTAAAAAGTGCTCTTGGCCTCTAGAGAGTGCCGCGTTGGCCACTGCGCATGAAGAAATAACCACCTGCAACGTTTGGTTTAGGTTTTAGGTGCATTTTTAATTTTATTGCTTAAATCGCATTTTCTCGACGAGCTGAGCACGTTTTCTGAAATGTGCTCCTCCCGTCACTCTGGTTGGGTGCGCATAGTAAAAAGTGCTCTTGGCAGCTAGAGAGTGCCGCGTTGACCACTGCACATGAAGAAATAACCACCTGCAACGTTTGGTTTAGGTTTTAGGTGCATTTTTAATTTTATTGCTTGAATCGCACTTTCTCGACGAGCTGAGGACGTTTTCTGAAATGTGCTCCTCCCGTCACTCTGGTTGGGTGCGCATAGTAAAAAGTGCTCTTGGCAGCTAGAGAGTGCCGCGTTGACCACTGCGCATGAAGAAATAACCACGTGCAACGTTTGTTTTAGGTTTTAGGTGCATTTTTAATTTGATTGCTTAAATCGCATTTTCTCGACGAGCTGAGCACGTTTTCTGAAATGTGCTCCTCCCGTCACTCTGGTTGGGTGCGCATAGTAAAAAGTGCTCTTGGCAGCTAGAGAGTGCCGCGTTGACTGCTGCGCATGAAGAAATAACCACCTGCAACGTTTGGTTTAGGTTTTAGGTGCATTTTTAATTTTATTGCTTTAATCGCATTTTCTCGACGAGCTGAGCACGTTTTCTGAAATGTGCTCCTCCCGTCACTCTGGTTGGGTGCGCATAGTAAAAAGTGCTCTTGGCAGCTATGCAGTGCCGCGTTGACCACTAATCAGGAAGAAATAACCACCTGCAACGTTTGGTTTAGGTTTTGGGTGCATTTTTAATTTTATTGCTTAAATCGAATTTTCTCGACGAGCTGAGCACGTTTTCTGAAATGTGCTCCTCCCGTCACTCTTGTTGGGTGCGCATAGTAAAAAGTGCTCTTGGCAGCTAGAGAGTGCCGCGTTGACTGCTGCGCATGAAGAAATAACCACCTGCAACGTTTGGTTTAGGTTTTAGGTGCATTTTTAATTTTATTGCTTAAATCGCATTTTCTCGACGAGCTGAGCACGTTTTCTGAAATGTGCTCCTCCCGTCACTCTGGTTGGGTGCGCATGGTAAAAAGTGCTCTTGGCAGCTAGAGAGTGCCGCGTTGACCACTGCGCATGAATAAATAACCCCCTGCAACGTTTGGTTTAGGTTTTGGGTGCATTTTTAATTTTATTGCTTAAATCGCATTTTCTCGACGAGCTGAGCACGTTTTCTGAAATGTGCTCCTCCCGTCACTCTGGTTGGGTACGCTTAGTAAAAAGTGGTCTTGGCAGCTAGAGAGTGCCGCGTTGACCACTGCGCATTTAGAAATGACCATCTGCAAAGTTTGGTTTAGGTTTTGGGTGCATTTTTAATTTTATTGCTTAAATCGCATTTTCTCGACGAGCTGAGCACGTTTTCTGAAATGTGCTCCTCCCGTCACTCTGGTTGGGTGCGCATAGTAAAAAGTGCTCTTGGCAGCTAGATCGTGCCGAGTTGACCACTGCGCATGAAGAAATAACCACCTGCAACGTTTGGTTTAGGTTTTGGGTGCATTTTTAATTTTATTGCTTAAATCGCATTTTCTCGTCGAGCTGAGCACGTTTTCTGAAATGTGCTCCTCCCGTCACTCTGGTCGGGTGCGCATAGTAAAAAGTGCTCTTGGCAGCTAGAGAGTGCCGCGTTGACCACTGCGCATGAAGAAATGACCATCTGCAACGTTTGGTTTAGGTTTTGGGTGCATTTTTAGTTTTATTGCTTAAATCACATTTTCTCGACGAGCTGAGCACGTTTTCTGAAATGTGCTCCTCCCGTCACTCTGGTTGGGTGCGCATAGTAAAAAGTGCTCTTGGCAGCTAGAGAGTGCCGCGTTGACCACTGCGCATGAAGAAATAACCACCTGCAACGTTTGGTTTAGGTTTTGGGTGCATTTTTAATTTTATTGCTTAAATCGCATTTTCTCGACGAGCTGAGCACGTTTTCTGAAATGTGCTCCTCCCGTCACTCTTGTTGGGTGCGCATAGTAAAAAGTGCTCTTGGCAGCTAGAGAGTGCCGCGTTGACCACTGCGCATGAAGAAATAACCACCTGCAACGTTTGGTTTAGGTTTTAGGTGCATTTTTAATTTTATTGCTTAAATCGCATTTTCTGGACGAGCTGAGCACGTTTTCTGAAATGTGCTCCTCCCGTCACTCTGGTTGGGTGCGCATAGTAAAAAGTGCTCTTGGCAGCTAGAGAGTGCCGCGTTGACCACTGCGCATGAAGAAATAACCACCTGCAACGTTTGGTTTAGGTTTTAGGTGCATTTTTAATTTTATTGCTTAAATCGCATTTTCTCGACGTTCTGAGCACGTTTTCTGAAATGTGCTCCTCCCGTCACTCTGGTTGGGTGCGCATAGTAAAAAGTGCTCTTGGCAGCTAGAGAGTGCCGCGTTGACGGCTGCACATGAAGAAATAACCACCTGCAACGTTTGGTTTAGGTTTTAGGTGCATTTTTAATTTTATTGCTTAAATCGCATTTTCTCGACGAGCATGTTTTCTGAAATGTGCTCCTCCCGTCACTCTGGTTGGGTGCGCATAGTAAAAAGTGCTCTTGGCAGCTAGAGAGTGCCGCGTTGACCACTGCGCATGAAGAAATGACCATCTGCAATGTTTGGTTTAGGTTTTAGGTGCATTTTTAATTTTATTGCTTTAATCGCATTTTCTCGACGAGCTGAGCACGTTTTCTGAAATGTGCTCCTCCCGTCACTCTGGTTGGGTGCGCATAGTAAAAAGTGCTCTTGGCAGCTAGAGAGTGCCGCGTTGACCACTGCGCATGAAGACATAACCACCTGCAACGTTTGGTTTAGGTTTTAGGTGCATTTTTAATTTTATTGCTTGAATCGCATTTTCTCGACGAGCTGAGCACGTTTTCTGAAATGTGCTCCTCCCGTCACTCTGGTTGGGTGCGCATAGTAAAAAGTGCTCTTGGCAGCTAGAGAGTGCCGCGTGGACTGCTGCACATGAAGAAATAACCACCCCCAACGTTTGGTTTAGGTTTTAGGTGCATTTTTAATTTTATTGCTTAAATCGCATTTTCTCGACGAGCTGAGGACGTTTTCTGAAATGTGCTCCTCCCGTCACTCTGGTTGGGTGCGCATAGTAAAAAGTGCTCTTGGCAGCTAGAGAGTGCCGCGTTGACCACTGCGCATGAAGAAATAACCACTTGCAACGTTTGTTTTAGGTTTTAGGTGCATTTTTAATTTGATTGCTTAAATCGCATTTTCTCGACGAGCTGAGCACGTTTTCTGAAATGTGCTCCTCCCGTCACTCTGGTTGGGTGCGCATAGTAAAAAGTGCTCTTGGCAGCTAGAGAGTGCCGCGTTGACCACTGCGCATGAAGAAATAACCACCTGCAACGTTTGGTTTAGGTTTTAGGTGCATTTTTAATTTTATTGCTTAAATCGCATTTTCTCGACGAGCTGAGCACGTTTTCTGAAATGTGCTCCTCCCGTCACTCTGGTTGGGTGCGCATAGTAAAAAGTGCTCTTGGCAGCTAGGCAGTGCCGCGTTGACCACTGCGCATGAAGAAATAACCGCCTGCAACGTTTGGTTTAGGTTTTGGGTGCATTTTTAATTTTATTGCTTAAATCGCATTTTCTCGTCGACCTGAGCACGTTTTCTGAAATGTGCTCCTCCCGTCACTCTGGTTGGGTGTGCATAGTAAAAAGTGCTCTTGGCAGCTAGATAGTGCCGCGTTGACCACTGCGCATGAAGAAATGACCATCTGCAACGTGTGGTTTAGGATTTGGGTGCATTTTTAATTTTATTGCTTAAATCGCATTTTCTCGACGAGCTGAGCACGTTTTCTGAAATGTTCTCCTCCCGTCACTCTGGTTGGGTGCGCATAGAAAAAAGTGCTCTTGGCAGCTAGAGAGTGCCGCGTTGACCACTGCGCATAAATAAATAACCACCTGCAACGTTTGGTTTAGGTTTTAGGTGCATTTTTAATTTTATTGCTTAAATCGCATTATCTCGACGAGCTGAGCACGTTTTCTGAAATGTGCTCCTCCCGTCACTCTGGTTGGGTGCGCATAGTAAAAAGTGCTCTTGGCAGCTAGAGAGTGCCGCGTTGACCACTCCGCATGAAGAAATAACCACCTGCAACGTTTGGTTTAGGTTTTAGGTGCATCTTTAATTTTATTGCTTAAATCGCATTTTCTCGACGAGCTGAGCACGTTTTCTGAAATGTGCTCCTCCCGTCACTCTGGTTGGGTGCGCATAGTAAAAAGTGCTCTTGGCAGCTAGAGAGTGCCACGTTGACCACTGCGCATGAAGAAATTACCATCTGCAACGTTTGGTTTAGGTTTTAGGTGCAGTTTTAATTTTATTGCTTAAATCGCATTTTCTCGACGAGCTGAGCACGTTTTCTGAAATGTGCTCCTCCCGTCACTCTGGTTGGGTGCGCATAGTAAAAAGTGCTCTTGGCAGCTAGAGAGTGCCGCGTTGGCCACTGCGCATGAAGAAATAACCACCTGCAACGTTTGGTTTAGGTTTTAGGTGCATTTTTAATTTTATTGCTTAAATCGCATTTTCTCGACGAGCTGAGCACGTTTTCTGAAATGTGCTCCTCCCGTCACTCTGGTTGGGTGCGCATAGTAAAAAGTGCTCTTGGCAGCTAGAGAGTGCCGCGTTGACCACTGCACATGAAGAAATAACCACCTGCAACGTTTGGTTTAGGTTTTAGGTGCATTTTTAATTTTATTGCTTAAATCGCATTTTCTAGACGAGCTGAGCACGTTTTCTGAAATGTGCTCCTCCCGTCACTCTTGTTGGGTGCGCATAGTAAAAAGTGCTCTTGGCAGCTAGAGAGTGCCGCGTTGACCACTGCGCATTTAGAAATAACCACCTGCAACGTTTGGTTTAGGTTTTAGGTGCATTTTTAATTTTATTGCTTAAATCGCATTTTCTCGACGAGCTGAGCACATTTTCTGAAATGTGCTCCTCCCGTCACTCTGGTTGGGTGCGCATAGTAAAAAGTGCTCTTGGCAGCTAGAGAGTGCCGCGTTGACCACTGCCCATGAAGAAATAACCACCTGCAACGTTTGGTTTAGGTTTTAGGTGCATTTTTAATTTTATTGCTTAAATCGCATTTTCTCGACGAGCTGAGCACGTTTTCTGAAATGTGCTCCTCCCGTCACTCTGGTTGGGTGCGCATAGTAAAAAGTGCTCTTGGCAGCTAGAGAGTGCCGCGTTGGCCACTGCGCATGAAGAAATAACCACCTGCAACGTTTGGTTTAGGTTTTAGGTGCATTTTTAATTTTATTGCTTAAATCGCATTTTCTCGACGAGCTGAGCACGTTTTCTGAAATGTGCTCCTCCCGTCACTCTGGTTGGGTGCGCATAGTAAAAAGTGCTCTTGGCAGCTAGAGAGTGCCGCGTTGACCACTGCACATGAAGAAATAACCACCTGCAACGTTTGGTTTAGGTTTTAGGTGCATTTTTAATTTTATTGCTTAAATCGCATTTTCTCGACGAGCTGAGCACGTTTTCTGAAATGTGCTCCTCCCGTCACTCTTGTTGGGTGCGCATAGTAAAAAGTGCTCTTGGCAGCTAGAGAGTGCCGCGTTGACCACTGCGCAAGAAGAAATAACCACCTGCAACGTTTGGTTTAGGTTTTATGTGCATTTTTAATTTTATTGCTTAAATCGCATTTTCTCGACGAGCTGAGCACGTTTTCTGAAATATGCTCCTCCCGTCACTCTGGTTGGGTGCGCATAGTAAAAAGTGCTCTTGGCAGCTAGAGAGTGCCGCGTTGACCACTGCGCATGAAGAAATAACCACCTGCAAGTTTGGTTTAGGTTTTGGGTGCATTTTTAATTTTATTGCTTAAATCGCATTTTCTGGACAAGCTGAGCACGTTTTCTGAAATGTGCTCCTCCCGTCACTCTGGTTGGGTGCGCATAGTAAAAAGTGCTCTTGGCAGCTAGAGAGTGCCGCGTTGACCACTGCGCATGAAGAAATGACCATCTGCAACGTTTGGTTTAGGTTTTAGGTGCATTTTTAATTTTATTGCTTAAATCGCATTTTCTCGACGAGCTGAGCACGTTTTCTGAAATGTGCTCCTCCCGTCACTCTGGTTGGGTGCGCATAGTAAAAAGTGCTCTTGGCAGCTAGAGAGTGCCGCGTTGACCACTGCGCATGAAGAAATAACCACCCTGCAACGTTTGGTTTAGGTTTTGGGTGCATTTTTAATTTTATTGCTTAAATCGCATTTTCTGGACGAGCTGAGCACGTTTTCTGAAATGTGCTCCTCCCGTCACTCTGGTTGGGTGCGCATAGTAAAAAGTGCTCTTGGCAGCTAGAGAGTGCCGCGTTGACCACTGCGCATGAAGAAATAACCACCTGCAAGTTTGGTTTAGGTTTTGGGTGCATTTTTAATTTTATTGCTTAAATCGCATTTTCTGGACAAGCTGAGCACGTTTTCTGAAATGTGCTCCTCCCGTCACTCTGGTTGGGTGCGCATAGTAAAAAGTGCTCTTGGCAGCTAGAGAGTGCCGCGTTGACCACTGCGCATGAAGAAATGACCATCTGCAACGTTTGGTTTAGGTTTTAGGTGCATTTTTAATTTTATTGCTTAAATCGCATTTTCTCGACGAGCTGAGCACGTTTTCTGAAATGTGCTCCTCCCGTCACTCTGGTTGGGTGCGCATAGTAAAAAGTGCTCTTGGCAGCTAGAGAGTGCCGCGTTGACCACTGCGCATGAAGAAATAACCACCCTGCAACGTTTGGTTTAGGTTTTGGGTGCATTTTTAATTTTATTGCTTAAATCGCATTTTCTGGACGAGCTGAGCACGTTTTCTGAAATGTGCTCCTCCCGTCACTCTGGTTGGGTGCGCATAGTAAAAAGTGCTCTTGGCAGCTCAAAGAGTGCCGCGTTGACCACTGCGCATGAAGAAATGACCATCTGCAACGTTTGGTTTAGGTTTTAGGTGCATTTTTAATTTTATTGCTTAAATCGCATTTTCTCGACGAGCTGAGCACGTTTTCTGAAATGTGCTCCTCCCGTCACTCTGGTTGGGTGCGCATAGTAAAAAGTGCTCTTGGCAGCTAGAGAGTGCCGCGTTGACCACTGCGCATGAAGAAATAACCACCTGCAACGTTTGGTTTAGGTTTTAGGTGCATTTTTAATTTTATTGCTTAAATCGCATTTTCTCGACGAGCTGAGCACGTTTTCTGAAATGTGCTCCTCCCGTCACTCTGGTTGGGTGCGCATAGTAAAAAGTGCTCTTGGCAGCTAGAGAGTGCCGCGTTGACCACTGCGCATGAAGAAATGACCATCTGCAACGTTTGGTTTAGGTTTTAGGTGCATTTTTAATTTTATTGCTTAAATCGCATTTTCTCGACGAGCTGAGCACGTTTTCTGAAATGTGCTCCTCCCGTCACTCTGGTTGGGTGCGCATAGTAAAAAGTGCTCTTGGCAGCTAGAGAGTGCCGCGTTGACCACTGCGCAAGAAGAAATAACCACCTGCAACGTTTAGTTTAGGTTTTATGTGCATTTTTAATTTTATTGCTTAAATCGCATTTTCTCGACGAGCTGAGCACGTTTTCTGAAATGTGCTCCTCCCGTCACTCTGGTTGGGTGCGCATAGTAAAAAGTGCTCTTGGCAGCTAGAGAGTGCCGCGTTGGCCACTGCGCATGAAGAAATAACCACCTGCAACGTTTGGTTTAGGTTTTAGGTGCATTTTTAATTTTATTGCTTAAATCGCATTTTCTCGACGAGCTGAGCACGTTTTCTGAAATGTGCTCCTCCCGTCACTCTGGTTGGGTGCGCATAGTAAAAAGTGCTCTTGGCAGCTAGAGAGTGCCGCGTTGACCACTGCACATGAAGAAATAACCACCTGCAACGTTTGGTTTAGGTTTTAGGTGCATTTTTAATTTTATTGCTTAAATCGCATTTTCTAGACGAGCTGAGCACATTTTCTGAAATGTGCTCCTCCCGTCACTCTGGTTGGGTGCGCATAGTAAAAAGTGCTCTTGGCAGCTAGAGAGTGCCGCGTTGACCACTGCCCATGAAGAAATAACCACCTGCAACGTTTGGTTTAGGTTTTAGGTGCATTTTTAATTTTATTGCTTAAATCGCATTTTCTCGACGAGCTGAGCACGTTTTCTGAAATGTGCTCCTCCCGTCACTCTGGTTGGGTGCGCATAGTAAAAAGTGCTCTTGGCAGCTAGAGAGTGCCGCGTTGACCACTGCGCATGAAGAAATGACCATCTGCAACGTTTGGTTTAGGTTTTAGGTGCATTTTTAATTTTATTGCTTAAATCGCATTTTCTCGACGAGCTGAGCACGTTTTCTGAAATGTGCTCCTCCCGTCACTCTGGTTGGGTGCGCATAGTAAAAAGTGCTCTTGGCAGCTAGAGAGTGCCGCGTTGACCACTGCGCATGAAGAAATAACCACCCTGCAACGTTTGGTTTAGGTTTTGGGTGCATTTTTAATTTTATTGCTTAAATCGCATTTTCTGGACGAGCTGAGCACGTTTTCTGAAATGTGCTCCTCCCGTCACTCTGGTTGGGTGCGCATAGTAAAAAGTGCTCTTGGCAGCTCAAAGAGTGCCGCGTTGACCACTGCGCATGAAGAAATGACCATCTGCAACGTTTGGTTTAGGTTTTAGGTGCATTTTTAATTTTATTGCTTAAATCGCATTTTCTCGACGAGCTGAGCACGTTTTCTGAAATGTGCTCCTCCCGTCACTCTGGTTGGGTGCGCATAGTAAAAAGTGCTCTTGGCAGCTAGAGAGTGCCGCGTTGACCACTGCGCATGAAGAAATAACCACCTGCAACGTTTGGTTTAGGTTTTAGGTGCATTTTTAATTTTATTGCTTAAATCGCATTTTCTCGACGAGCTGAGCACGTTTTCTGAAATGTGCTCCTCCCGTCACTCTGGTTGGGTGCGCATAGTAAAAAGTGCTCTTGGCAGCTAGAGAGTGCCGCGTTGACCACTGCGCAAGAAGAAATAACCACCTGCAACGTTTAGTTTAGGTTTTATGTGCATTTTTAATTTTATTGCTTAAATCGCATTTTCTCGACGAGCTGAGCACGTTTTCTGAAATGTGCTCCTCCCGTCACTCTGGTTGGGTGCGCATAGTAAAAAGTGCTCTTGGCAGCTAGAGAGTGCCGCGTTGACCACTGCGCATGAAGAAATGACCATCTGCAACGTTTGGTTTAGGTTTTAGGTGCATTTTTAATTTTATTGCTTAAATCGCATTTTCTCGACGAGCTGAGCACGTTTTCTGAAATGTGCTCCTCCCGTCACTCTGGTTGGGTGCGCATAGTAAAAAGTGCTCTTGGCAGCTAGAGAGTGCCGCGTTGACCACTGCGCATGAAGAAATAACCACCCTGCAACGTTTGGTTTAGGTTTTGGGTGCATTTTTAATTTTATTGCTTAAATCGCATTTTCTGGACGAGCTGAGCACGTTTTCTGAAATGTGCTCCTCCCGTCACTCTGGTTGGGTGCGCATAGTAAAAAGTGCTCTTGGCAGCTAGAGAGTGCCGCGTTGACAACTGCGCATGAAGTAAAAACCACTTGCAACGTTTGGTTTAGGTTTTAGGTGGATTTTTAATTTTATTGCTTAAATCGTATTTTCTCGACGAGCTGAGCACGTTTTCTGAAATGTGCTCCTCCCGTCACTCTGGTTGGGTGCGCATAGTAAAAAGTGCTCTTGGCAGCTAGAGAGTGCCGCGTTGGCCACTGCGCATGAAGAAATAACCACCTGCAACGTTTGGTTTAGGTTTTAGGTGCATTTTTTAATTTTATTGCTTAAATCGCATTTTCTCGACAAGCTGAGCACGTTTTCTGAAAAGTGCTCTTGGCAGCTAGAGAGTGCCACGTTGACGGCTGCACATGAACAAATAACCACCTGCACCGTTTGGTTTAGGTTTAAGGTGCATTTTTTATTTTATTGCTTAAATCGCATTTTCTCGACGAGCTGAGCACGTTTTCTGAAATGTGCTCCTCCCGTCACTCTGGTTGGGTGCGCATAGTAAAAAGTGCTCTTGGCAGCTAGAGAGTGCCGCGTTGACAACTGCGCATGAAGTAAAAAACACTTGCAACGTTTGGTTTAGGTTTTGGGTGCATTTTTAATTTTATTGCTTAAATCGCATTTTCTCGACGAGCTGAGCACGTTTTCTGAAATGTGCTCCTCCCGTCACTCTGGTTGGGTGCGCATAGTAAAAAGTGCTCTTGGCAGCTAGAGAGTGCCGCGTTGACCACTGCCCATGAAGAAATAACCACCTGCGACGTTTGGTTTAGGTTTTAGCTGCATTTTTAATTTTATTGCTTTAATCGCATTTTCTCGACGAGCTGAGCACGTTTTCTGAAATGTGCTCCTCCCGTCACTCTGGTTGGGTGCGCATAGTAAAAAGTGCTCTTGGCAGCTAGAGAGTGCCGCGTTGACCACTGCGCATGAAGAAATAACCACCTGCAACGTTTGGTTTAGGTTTTAGGTGCATTTTTAATTTTATTGCTTAAATCGCATTTTCTCGACGAGCTGAGCACGTTTTCTGAAATGTGCTCCTCCCGTCACTCTGGTTGGGTGCGCATAGTAAAAAGTACTCTTGGCAGCTAGAGAGTGCCGCGTTGACCACTGCCCATGAAGAAATAACCACCTGCAACGTTTGGTTTAGGTTTTAGGTGCATTTTTAATTTTATTGCTTAAATCGCATTTTCTCGACGAGCTGAGCACGTTTTCTGAAATGTGCTCCTCCCGTCACTCTGGTTGGGTGCGCATAGTAAAAAGTGCTCTTGGCAGCTAGAGAGTGCCGCGTTGACCATTGCGCATGAAGAAATAACCACCTGCAACGTTTGGTTTAGGTTTTGGGTGCATTTTTAATTTTATTGCTTAAATCGCATTTTCTCGACGAGCTGAGCACGTTTTCTGAAATGTGCTCCTCCCGTCACTCTGGTTGGGTGCGCATAGTAAAAAGTGCTCTTGGCAGCTAGAGAGTGCCGCGTTGACCACTGCGCATGAAGAAATAACCACCTGCAACGTTTGGTTTAGGTTTTAGGTGCAGTTTTAATTTTATTGTTTAAATTGCATTTTCTCGACGAGCTGAGCACGTTTTCTGAAATGTGCTCCTCCCGTCACTCTGGTCGGGTGCGCATAGTAAAAAGTGCTCTTGGCAGCTACAGAGTGCCGCGTTGACCACTGCGCATGAAGAAATGACCATTTGCAACGTTTGGTTTAGGTTTTAGGTGCATTTTTAATTTTATTAATTAAATCGCATTTTCTCGACGAGCTGAGCATGTTTTCTGAAATGTGCTCCTCCCGTCACTCTGGTTGGGTGCGCATAGTAAAAGTGCTCTTGGCAGCTAGAGAGTGCCGCGTTGACTGCTGCACATGAAGAAATAACCACGTGCAACGTTTGGTTTAGGTTTTAGGTGCATTTTTAATTTTATTGCTTAAATCGCATTTTCTCGACGAGCTGAGCACGTTTTCTGAAATGTGCTCCTCCCGTCACTCTGGTTGGGTGCGCATAGTAAAAAGTGCTCTTGGCAGCTAGAGAGTGCCGCGTTGACCACTGCGCATGAAGAAATAACCACCTGCAACGTTTGGTTTAGGTTTTGGGTGCATTTTTAATTTTATTGCTTAAATCGCATTTTCTCGACGAGCTGAGCACGTTTTCTGAAATGTGCTCCTCCCGTCACTCTGGTTGGGTGCGCATAGTAAAAAGTGCTCTTGGCAGCTAGAGAGTGCCGCGTTGACCACTGCGCATGAAGAAATAACCACCCGCAACGTTTGGTTTAGGTTTTACGTGCATTTTTAATTTTATTGCTTAAATCGCATTTTCTCGACGAGCTGAGCACGTTTTCTGAAATGTGCTCCTCCCGTCACTCTGGTTGGGTGCGCATAGTAAAAAGTGCTCTTGGCAGCTAGAGAGTGCCGCGTTGACCACTGCGCATGAAGAAATAACAACGTGCAACGTTTGTTTTAGGTTTTGGGTGCATTTTTAATTTTATTGCTTAAATCGCATTTTCTCGTCGAGCTGAGCACGTTTTCAGAAATGTGCTCCTCCCGTCACTCTGGTTGGGTGTGCATAGTAAAAAGTGCTCTTGGCAGCTAGAGAGTGCCGCGTTGACCACTGCGCATGAAGAAATGACCATCTGCAACGTTTGGTTTAGGTTTTGGGTGCATTTTTAATTTTATTGCTTAAATCGCATTTTCTCGACGAGCTGAGCACGTTTTCTGAAATGTGCTCCTCCCGTCACTCTGGTTGGGTGCGCATAGTAAAAAGTGCTCTTGGCAGCTAGAGAGTGCCGCGTTGACCATTGCGCATGAAGAAATAACCACCTGCAACGTTTGGTTTAGGTTTTGGGTGCATTTTTAATTTTATTGCTTAAATCGCATTTTCTCGACGAGCTGAGCACGTTTTCTGAAATGTGCTCCTCCCATCACTCTGGTTGGGTGCGCATAGTAAAAAGTGCTCTTGGCAGCTAGAGAGTGCCGCGTTGACCACTGCGCATGAAGAAATAACCACCTGCAACGTTTGGTTTAGGTTTTAGGTGCATTTTTAATTCTATTGCTTAAATCGCATTTTCTCGACGAGCTGAGCACGTTTTCTGAAATGTGCTCCTCCCGTCACTCTGGTTGGGTGCGCATAGTAAAAAGTGCTCTTGGCAGCTAGAGAGTGCCGCGTTGACAACTGCGCATGAAGAAATAACCACCTGCAACGTTTGGTTTAGGTTTTAGGTGCATTTTTAATTTTATTGCTTAAATCGCATTTTCTCGACGAGCGGAGCACGTTTTCTGAAATGTGCTCCTCCCGTCACTCTGGTCGGGTGCGCATAGTAAAAAGTGCTCTTGGCAGCTAGAGAGTGCCGCGTTGACAACTGCGCATGAAGAAATAACCACCTGCAACGTTTGGTTTAGGTTTTGGGTGCATTTTTAATTTTATTGCTTAAATCGCATTTTCTCGACGAGCGGAGCACGTTTTCTGAAATGTGCTCCTCCCGTCACTCTGGTCGGGTGCGCATAGTAAAAAGTGCTCTTGGCAGCTAGAGAGTGCCGCGTTGACTGCTGCATATGAAGAAATAACCACCCCCAACGTTTGGTTTAGGTTTTAGGTGCATTTTTAATTTTATTGCTTAAATCGCATTTTCTCGACGAGCTGAGCACGTTTTCTGAAATGTGCTCCTCCCGTCACTCTGGTTGGGTGCGCATAGTAAAAAGTGCTCTTGGCAGCTAGAGAGTGCCGCGTTGACCACTGCGCATGAAGAAATAACCACCTGCAACGTTTGGTTTAGGTTTTAGGTGCATTTTTAATTTTATTGCTTAAATTGCATTTTCTCGACGAGCTGAGCACGTTTTCTGAAATGTGCTCCTCCCGTCACTCTGGTCGGGTGCGCATAGTAAAAAGTGCTCTTGGCAGCTAGAGAGTGCCGCGTTGACTGCTGCACATGAAGAAATAACCACCCCCAACGTTTGGTTTAGGTTTTAGGTGCATTTTTAATTTTATTGCTTAAATCGCATTTTCTCGACGAGCTGAGCACGTTTTCTGAAATGTGCTCCTCCCGTCACTCTGGTTGGGTGCGCATAGTAAAAAATGCTCTTGGCAGCTAGAGAGTGCCGCGTTGACCACTGCGCATGAAGAAATAACCACCTGCAACGTTTGGTTTAGGTTTTGGGTGCATTTTTAATTTTATTGCTTAAATCGCATTTTCTCGACGAGCTGAGCACGTTTTCTGAAATGTGCTCCTCCCGTCACTCTGGTTGGGTGCGCATAGTAAAAAGTGCTCTTGGCAGCTAGAGAATGCCGCGTTGACCACTGCGCATGAAGAAATAACCACCTGCAACGTTTGGTTTAGGTTTTAGCTGCATTTTTAATTTTATTGCTTTAATCGCATTTTCTCGACGAGCTGAGCACGTTTTCTGAAATGTGCTCCTCCCGTCACTCTGGTTGGGTGCGCATAGTAAAAAGTGCTCTTGGCAGCTAGAGAGTGCCGCGTTGACCACTGCGCATGAAGAAATAACCACGTGCAACGTTTGTTTTAGGTTTTGGGTGCATTTTTAATTTTTGTGCTTAAATCGCATTTTCTCGTCGAGCTGAGCATGTTTTCAGAAATGTGCTCCTCCCGTCACTCTGGTTGGGTGTGCATAGTAAAAAGTGCTCTTGGCAGCTAGAGAGTGCCGCGTTGACCACTGCGCATGAAGAAATGACCATCTGCAACGTTTGGTTTAGGTTTTGGGTACATTTTTAATTTTATTGCTTAAATCGCATTTTCTCGACGAGCTGAGCACGTTTTCTGAAATGTGCTCCTCTCGTCACTCTGGTTGGGTGCGCATAGTAAAAAGTGCTCTTGGCAGCTAGAGAGTGCCGCGTTCACCACTGCGCATGAAGAAATAACCACCTGCAACGTTTGGTTTAGGTTTTAGGTGCATTTTTAATTTTATTGCTTAAATCGCATTTTCTCGACGAGCTGAGCACGTTTTCTGAAATGTGCTCCTCCCGTCACTCTGGTTGGGTGCGCATAGTAAAAAGTACTCTTGGCAGCTAGAGAGTGCCGCGTTGACCACTGCCCATGAAGAAATAACCACTTGCAACGTTTGGTTTAGGTTTTAGGTGCATTTTTAATTTTATTGCTTAAATCGCATTTTCTCGACGAGCTGAGCACGTTTTCTGAAATGTGCTCCTCCCGTCACTCTGGTTGGGTGCGCATAGTAAAAAGTGCTCTTGGCAGGTAGAGAGTGCCTCGTTGACCACTGCGCATGAAGAAATGACCATCTGCAACGTTTGTTTTAGGTTTTAGGTGCATTTTTAATTTTATTGCTTAAATCGCATTTTCTCGACGAGCTGAGCACGTTTTCTGAATGTGCTCCTTCCGTCACTCTGGTTGGGTGCGCATAGTAAAAAGTGCTCTTGGCAGCTAGAGAGTGCCGCGTTGACCACTGCGCATGAAGAAATGACCATTTGCAACGTTTGTTTTAGGTTTTAGGTGCATTTTTAATTTTATTGCTTAAATCGCCTTTTCTCGACGAGCTGAGCACGTTTTCTGAAATGTGCTCCTCCCGTCACTCTGGTTGGGTGCGCATAGTAAAAAGTGCTCTTGGCAGCTAGAGAGTGCCGCGTTGACCACTGCGCATGAAGAAATAACCACCTGCAACGTTTGGTTTAGGTTTTAGGTGCATTTTTAATTGTATTGCTTAAATCGCATTTTCTCGACGAGCTGAGCACGTTTTTTGAAATGTGCTCCTCCCGTCACTCTGGTTGGGTGCGCATAGTAAAAAGTGCTCTTGGCAGCTAGAGAGTGCCGCGTTGACCACTGCGCATGAAGAAATAACCACCTGCAACGTTTGGTTTAGGTTTTGGGTGCATTTTTAATTTTATTGCTTAAATCGCATTTTCTCGAGCTGAGCACGTTTTCTGAAATGTGCTCCTCCCGTCACTCTGGTCGGGTGCGCATAGTAAAAAGTGCTCTTGGCAGCTAGAGAGTGCCGCGTTGACCACTGCGCATGAAGAAATGACCATCTGCAACGTTTGGTTTAGGTTTTGGGTGCATTTTTAATTTTATTGCTTAAATCGCATTTTCTCGACGAGCTGAGCACGTTTTCTGAAATGTGCTCCTCCCGTCACTCTGGTTGGGTGCGCATAGTAAAAAGTGCTCTTGGCAGCTAGAGAGTGCCGCGTTGACCACTGCGCATGAAGAAATAACCACCTGCAACGTTTGGTTTAGGTTTTGGGTGCATTTTTAATTTTATTGCTTAAATCGCATTTTCTGGACGAGCTGAGCACGTTTTCTGAAATGTGCTCCTCCCGTCACTCTGGTTGGGTGCGCATAGTAAAAAGTGCTCTTGGCAGCTAGAGAGTGCCGCGTTGACCTCTGCGCATGAAGAAATAACCACGTGCAACGTTTTTTTTAGGTTTTGGGTGCATTTTTAATTTTATTGCTTAAATCGCATTTTCTCGACGAGCTGAGCACGTTTTCTGAAATGTGCTCCTCCCGTCACTCTGGTTGGGTGCGCATAGTAAAAAGTGCTCTTGGCAGCTAGAGAGTGCCGCGTTGACCACTGCCCATGAAGAAATAACCACCTGCAACGTTTGGTTTAGGTTTTAGGTGCATTTTTAATTTTATTGCTTAAATCGCATTTTCTCGACGAGCTGAGCACGTTTTCTGAAATGTGCTCCTCCCGTCACTCTGGTTGGGTGCGCATAGTAAAAAGTGCTCTTGGCAGCTAGAGAGTGCCGCGTTGGCCACTGTGCATGAAGAAATAACCACCTGCAACGTTTGGTTTAGGTTTTGGGTGCATTTTTAATTTTATTGCTTAAATCGCATTTTCTCGACGAGCTGAGCACGTTTTCTGAAATGTGCTCCTCCCGTCACTCTGGTCGGGTGCGCATAGTAAAAAGTGCTCTTGGCAGCTAGAGAGTGCCGCGTTGACCACTGCGCATGAAGAAATGACCATCTGCAACGTTTGGTTTAGGTTTTGGGTGCATTTTTAATTTTATTGCTTAAATCGCATTTTCTCGACGAGCTGAGCACGTTTTCTGAAATGTGCTCCTCCCGTCACTCTGGTTGGGTGCGCATAGTAAAAAGTGCTCTTGGCAGCTAGAGAGTGCCGCGTTGGCCACTGCGCATGAAGAAATAACCACCTGCAACGTTTGGTTTAGGTTTTAGGTACATTTTTAATTTTATTGCTTAAATCGCATTTTCTCGACGAGCTGAGCACGTTTTCTGAAATGTGCTCCTCCCGTCACTCTGGTTGTGTGCGCATAGTAAAAAGTGCTCTTGGCAGCTAGAGAGTGCCGCGTTGACCACTGCACATGAAGAAATAACCACCTGCAACGTTTGGTTTAGGTTTTAGGTGCATTTTTAATTTTATTGCTTAAATTGCATTTTCTCGACGAGCTGAGCACGTTTTCTGAAATGTGCTCCTCCCGTCACTCTGGTTGGGTGCGCATAGTAAAAAGTGCTCTTGGCAGGTAGAGAGTGCCGCGTTGACCACTGCGCATGAAGAAATGACCATCTGCAACGTTTGGTTTAGGTTTTAGGTGCATTTTAAATTTTATTGCTTTAATCGCATTTTCTCGACGAGCTGAGCACGTTTTCTGAATGTGCTCCTTCCGTCACTCTGGTTGGGTGCGCATAGTAAAAAGTGCTCTTGGCAGCTAGAGAGTGCCGCGTTGACCACTGCGCATGAAGAAATGACCATTTGCAACGTTTGGTTTAGGTTTTAGGTGCATTTTTAATGTTATTGCTTAAATCGCATTTTCTCGACGAGCTGAGCACGTTTTCTGAAATGTGCTCCTCCCGTTACTCTGGTTGGGTGCGCATAGTAAAAAGTGCTCTTGGCAGCTAGAGAGTGCCGCGTTGACGACTGCGCATGAAGAAATAACCACCTGCAACGTTTGGTTTAGGTTTTGGGTGCATTTTTAATTTTATTGCTTAAATCGCATTTTCTCGACGGGCTGAGCACGTTTTCTGAAATGTGCTCCTCCCGTCACTCTGGTTGGGTGCGCATAGTAAAAAAGTGCTCTTGGCAGCTAGAGAGTTCCGCGTTGACCACTGCGCATGAAGAAATAACCACCTGCAACGTTTGGTTTAGGTTTTAGGTGCATTTTTAATTTTATTGCTTAAATCGCATTTTCTCGACGAGCTGAGCACGTTTTCTGAAATGTGCTCCTCCCGTCACTCTGGTTGGGTGCGCATAGTAAAAAGTACTCTTGGCAGCTAGAGAGTGCCGCGTTGACCACTGCCCATGAAGAAATAACCACCTGCAACGTTTGGTTTAGGTTTTAGGTGCATTTTTAATTTTATTGCTTAAATCGCATTTTCTCGACGAGCTGAGCACGTTTTCTGAAATGTGCTCCTCCCGTCACTCTGGTTGGGTGCGCATAGTAAAAAGTGCTCTTGGCAGCTAGAGAGTGCCGCGTTGGCCACTGTGCATGAAGAAATAACCACCTGCAACGTTTGGTTTAGGTTTTGGGTGCATTTTTAATTTTATTGCTTAAATCGCATTTTCTCGACGAGCTGAGCACGTTTTCTGAAATGTGCTCCTCCCGTCACTCTGGTTGGGTGCGCATAGTAAAAAGTGCTCTTGGCAGCTAGAGAGTGCCGCGTTGACCACTGCGCATGAAGAAATAACCACTTGCAACGTTTGGTTTAGGTTTTGGGTGCATTTTTAATTTTATTGCTTAAATCGCATTTTCTCGACGAGCTGAGCACGTTTTCTGAAATGTGCTCCTCCCGTCACTCTCGTTGGGTGCGCTTAGTAAAAAGCGCTCTTGGCAGCTAGAGAGTGCCGCGTTGACCACTGCGCATGAAGAAATAACCACCTGCAACGTTTGGTTTAGGTTTTAGGTGCATTTTTAATTTTATTGCTTAAATCGCATTTTCTCGACGAGCTGAGCACGTTTTCTGAAATGTGCTCCTCCCGTCACTCTGGTTGGGTGCGCATAGTAAAAAGTGCTCTTGGCAGCTAGAGAGTGCCGCGTTGACCACTGCCCAGGAAGAAATAACCACCTGCAACGTTTGGTTTAGGTTTTAGGTGGATTTTTAATTTTATTGCTTAAATCGCATTTTCTCGACGAGCTGAGCACGTTTTCTGAAATGTGCTCCTCCCGTCACTCTGGTTGGGTGCGCATAGTAAAAAGTGCTCTTGGCAGCTAGAGAGTGCCGCGTTGGCCACTGCGCATGAAGAAATAACCACCTGCAACGTTTGGTTTAGGTTTTAGGTACATTTTTAATTTTATTGCTTAAATCGCATTTTCTCGACGAGTTGAGCACGTTTTCTGAAATGTGCTCCTCCCGTCACTCTGGTTGTGTGCGCATAGTAAAAAGTGCTCTTGGCAGCTAGAGAGTGCCGCGTTGACCACTGCACATGAAGAAATAACCACCTGCAACGTTTGGTTTAGGTTTTAGGTGCATTTTTAATTTTATTGCTTAAATCGCATTTTCTCGACGAGCTGAGCACGTTTTCTGAAATGTGCTCCTCCCGTCACTCTGGTTGGGTGCGCATAGTAAAAAGTGCTCTTGGCAGGTAGAGAGTGCCGCGTTGACCACTGCGCATGAAGAAATGACCATCTGCAACGTTTGGTTTAGGTTTTAGGTGCATTTTTAATTTTATTGCTTAAATCGCATTTTCTCGACGAGCTGAGCACGTTTTCTGAATGTGCTCCTTCCGTCACTCTGGTTGGGTGCGCATAGTAAAAAGTGCTCTTGGCAGCTAGAGAGTGCCGCGTTGACAATGCGCATGAAGAAATTACCATTTGCAACGTTTGGTTTAGGTTTTAGGTGCATTTTTAATTTTATTGCTTAAATCGCATTTTCTCGACGAGCTGAGCA
This sequence comes from Syngnathus scovelli, assembly GCF_024217435.2. Classification (NCBI taxonomy): domain Eukaryota; kingdom Metazoa; phylum Chordata; class Actinopteri; order Syngnathiformes; family Syngnathidae; genus Syngnathus; species Syngnathus scovelli. Next base: position 16,516,138 of record NC_090851.1, on the reverse strand, counting down.
CGTTTTCTGAAATGTGCTCCTCCCGTTACTCTGGTTGGGTGTGCATAGTAAAAAGTGCTCTTGGCAGCTAGAGAGTGCCGCGTTGACCACTGCGCATGAAGAAATAACCACCTGCAACGTTTGGTTTAGGTTTTGGGTGCATTTTTAATTTTATTGCTTAAATCGCATTTTCTCGTCGAGCTGAGCACGTTTTCTGAAATGTGCTCCTCCCGTCACTCTGGTTGGGTGCGCATAGTAAAAAGTGCTCTTGGCAGCTAGAGAGTGCCGCGTTGACCACTGCGCATGAAGAAATGACCATCTGCAACGTTTGGTTTAGGTTTTGGGTGCATTTTTGCTTTTATTGCTTAAATCGCATTTTCTCGACGAGCTGAGCACGTTTTCTGAAATATGCTCCTCCCGTCACTCTGGTTGGGTGCGCATAGTAAAAAGTGCTCTTGGCAGCTAGAGAGTGCCGCGTTGACCACTGCGCATGAAGAAATAACCACCTGCAACGTTTGGTTTAGGTTTTGGGTGCATTTTTAATTTTATTGCTTAAATCGCATTTTCTCGTCGAGCTGAGCACGTTTTCTGAAATGTGCTCCTTCCGTCACTCTGGTTGGGTGCGCATAGTAAAAAGTGCTCTTGGCAGCTAGAGAGTGCCGCGTTGACCACTGCGCATGAAGAAATGGCCATCTGCAACGTTTGGTTTAGGTTTTGGGTGCATTTTTAATTTTATTGCTTAAATCGCATTTTCTCGACGAGCTGAGCACGTTTTCTGAAATGTGCTGCTCCCGTCACTCTGGTTGGGTGCGCATAGTAAAAAGTGCTCTTGGCAGCTAGAGAGTGCCACGTTGACCACTGCGCATGAAGAAATAACCACGTGCAACGTTTGTTTTAGGTGTTAGGTGCATTTTTATTTTTATTGCTTAAATCGCATTTTCTCGACGAGCTGAGCACGTTTTCTGAAATGTGCTCCTCCCGTCACTCTGGTTGGGTGCGCATAGTAAAAAGTGCTCTTGGCAGCTAGAGAGTGCCGCGTTGACCACTGCCCATGAAGAAATAACCACCTGCAACGTTTGGTTTAGGTTTTAGGTGGATTTTTAATTTTATTGCTTAAATCGCATTTTCTCGACGAGCTGAGCACGTTTTCTGAAATGTGCTCCTCCCGTCACTCTGGTTGGGTGCGCATAGTAAAAAGTGCTCTTGGCAGCTAGAGAGTGCCGCGTTGGCCACTGCGCATGAAGAAATAACCACCTGCAACGTTTGGTTTAGGTTTTAGGTACATTTTTAATTTTATTGCTTAAATCGCATTTTCTCGACGAGTTGAGCACGTTTTCTGAAATGTGCTCCTCCCGTCACTCTGGTTGTGTGCGCATAGTAAAAAGTGCTCTTGGCAGCTAGAGAGTGCCGCGTTGACCACTGCACATGAAGAAATAACCACCTGCAACGTTTGGTTTAGGTTTTAGGTGCATTTTTAATTTTATTGCTTAAATCGCATTTTCTCAACGAGCTGAGCACGTTTTCTGAAATGTGCTCCTCCCGTCACTCTTGTTGGGTGCGCATAGTAAAAAGTGCTCTTGGCAGGTAGAGAGTGCCGCGTTGACCACTGCGCATGAAGAAATGACCATCTGCAACGTTTGGTTTAGGTTTTAGGTGCATTTTTAATTTTATTGCTTAAATCGCATTTTCTCGACGAGCTGAGCACGTTTTCTGAATGTGCTCCTTCCGTCACTCTGGTTGGGTGCGCATAGTAAAAAGTGCTCTTGGCAGCTAGAGAGTGCCGCGTTGACCACTGCGCATGAAGAAATTACCATTTGCAACGTTTGGTTTAGGTTTTAGGTGCATTTTTAATTTTATTGCTTAAATCGCATTTTCTCGACGAGCTGAGCACGTTTTCTGAAATGTGCTCCTCCCGTTACTCTGGTTGGGTGCGCATAGTAAAAAGTGCTCTTGGCAGCTAGAGAGTGCCGCGTTGACCACTGCGCATGAAGAAATAACCACCTGCAACGTTTGGTTTAGGTTTTGGGTGCATTTTTAATTTTATTGCTTAAATCGCATTTTCTCGTCGAGCTGAGCACGTTTTCTGAAATGTGCTCCTCCCGTCACTCTGGTTGGGTGCGCATAGTAAAAAGTGCTCTTGGCAGCTAGAGAGTGCCGCGTTGACCACTGCGCATGAAGAAATGACCATCTGCAACGTTTGGTTTAGGTTTTGGGTGCATTTTTGCTTTTATTGCTTAAATCGCATTTTCTCGACGAGCTGAGCACGTTTTCTGAAATGTGCTCCTCCCGTCACTCTGGTTGGGTGCACATAGTAAAAAGTGCTCTTGGCAGCTAGAGAGTCCCGCGTTGACCACTGCGCATGAAGAAATAACCACCTGCAACGTTTGATTTAGGTTTTAGGTGCATTTTTAATTTTATTGCTTAAATCGCATTTTCTCGACGAGCTGAGCACGTTTTCTGAAATGTGCTCCTCCCGTTACTCTGGTTGGGTCTGCATAGTAAAAGGTGCTCTTGGCAGCTAGAGAGTGCCGCGTTGACCACTGCGCATGAAGAAATGACCATCTGCAACGTTTGGTTTAGGTTTTGGGTGCATTTTTCATTTTATTGCTTAAATCGCCTTTTCTCGACGAGCTGAGCACGTTTTCTGAAATGTGCTCCTCCCGTCACTCTGGTTGGGTGCGCATCGTAAAAAGTGCTCTTGGCAGCTAGAGAGTGCCGCGTTGACTATTGCGCATGAAGAAATAACCACCTGCAACGTTTGGTTTAGGTTTTAGGTGCATTCTTAATTTTATTGCTTAAATCGCATTTTCTCGACGAGCTGAGCACGTTTTCTGAAATATGCTCCTCCCGTCACTCTGGTTGGGTGCGCATAGTAAAAAGTGCTCTTGGCAGCTAGAGAGTGCCGCGTTGACCACTGCGCATGAAGAAATAACCACCTGCAACGTTTGGTTTAGGTTTTGGGTGCATTTTTAATTTTATTGCTTAAATCGCATTTTCTCGACGAGCTGAGCACGTTTTCTGAAATGTGCTCCTCCCGTCACTCTGGTTGGGTGCGCATAGTAAAAAGTGCTCTTGGCAGCTAGAGAGTGCCGCGTTGGCCACTGCGCATGAAGAAATAACCACCTGCAACGTTTGGTTTAGGTTTTAGGTACATTTTTAATTTTATTGCTTAAATCGCATTTTCTCGACGAGTTGAGCACGTTTTCTGAAATGTGCTCCTCCCGTCACTCTGGTTGTGTGCGCATAGTAAAAAGTGCTCTCGGCAGCTAGAGAGTGCCGCGTTGACCACTGCACATGAAGAAATAACCACCTGCAACGTTTGGTTTAGGTTTTAGGTGCATTTTTAATTTTATTGCTTAAATCGCATTTTCTCGACGAGCTGAGCACGTTTTCTGAAATGTGCTCCTCCCGTCACTCTGGTTGGGTGCGCATAGTAAAAAGTGCTCTTGGCAGGTAGAGAGTGCCGCGTTGACCACTGCGCATGAAGAAATGACCATCTGCAACGTTTGGTTTAGGTTTTAGGTGCATTTTTAATTTTATTGCTTAAATCGCATTTTCTCGACGAGCTGAGCACGTTTTCTGAATGTGCTCCTTCCGTCACTCTGGTTGGGTGCGCATAGTAAAAAGTGCTCTTGGCAGCTAGAGAGTGCCGCGTTGACCACTGCGCATGAAGAAATAACCACCTGCAACGTTTGGTTTAGGTTTTAGGTGCATTTTTAATTTTATTGCTTAAATTGCATTTTCTCGACGAGCTGAGCACGTTTTCTGAAATGTGCTCCTCCCGTCACTCTGGTTGGGTGCGCATAGTAAAAAGTGCTCTTGGCAGGTAGAGAGTGCCGCGTTGACCACTGCGCATGAAGAAATGACCATCTGCAACGTTTGGTTTAGGTTTTAGGTGCATTTTAAATTTTATTGCTTAAATCGCATTTTCTCGACGAGCTGAGCACGTTTTCTGAATGTGCTCCTTCCGTCACTCTGGTTGGGTGCGCATAGTAAAAAGTGCTCTTGGCAGCTAGAGAGTGCCGCGTAGACCACTGCGCATGAAGAAATGACCATTTGCAACGTTTGGTTTAGGTTTTAGGTGCATTTTTAATTTTATTGCTTAAATCGCATTTTCTCGACGAGCTGAGCACGTTTTCTGAAATGTGCTCCTCCCGTTACTCTGGTTGGGTGCGCGTAGTAAAAAGTGCTCTTGGCAGCTAGAGAGTGCCGCGTTGACCACTGCGCATGAAGAAATAACCACCTGCAACGTTTGGTTTAGGTTTTGGGTGCATTTTTAATTTTATTGCTTAAATCGCATTTTCTCGACGAGCTGAGCACGTTTTCTGAAATGTGCTCCTCCCGTCACTCTGGTTGGGTGCGCATAGTAAAAAGTGCTCTTGGCAGCTAGAGAGTGCCGCGTTGACCACTGCGCATGAAGAAATAACCACTTGTTTAGGTTTTATGTGCATTTTTAATTTTATTGCTTAAATCGCATTTTGTCGACGAGCTGAGCACGTTTTCTGAAACGTGCTCCTCCCGTCACTCTGGTTGGGTGCGCATAGTAAAAAGTGCTCTTGGCAGCTAGAGAGTGCCGCGTTGACTGCTGCGCATGAAGAAATAACCACCTGCAACGTTTGGTTTAGGTTTTAGGTGCATTTTTAATTTTATTGCTTAAATCGCATTTTCTCGACGAGCTGAGCACGTTTTCTGAATGTGCTCCTTCCGTCACTCTGGTTGGGTGCGCATAGTAAAAAGTGCTCTTGGCAGCTAGAGAGTGCCGCGTTGACCACTGCGCATGAAGAAATGACCATCTGCAACGTTTGGTTTAGGTTTTGGGTGCATTTTTAATTTTATTGCTTAAATCGCATTTTTTTCGACGAGCTGAGCATGTTTTCTGAAGTGTGCTCCTCCCGTCACTCTGGTTGGGTGCGCATAGTAAAAAGTGCTCTTGGCAGCTAGAGAGTGCCGCGTTGACCACTGCGCATGAAGAAATGACCATCTGCAACGTTTGGTTTAGGTTTTAGGTGCATTTTTAATTTTATTGCTTCAATCGCATTTTCTCAACGAGCTGAGCACGTTTTCTGAAATGTGCTCCTCCCGTCACTCTGGTTGGGTGCGCATAGTAAAAAGTGCTCTTGGCAGCTAGAGAGTGCCGCGTTGAACACTGCGCATGAAGAAATAACCACCTGCAACGTTTGGTTTAGGTTTTAGGTGCCTTTTTAATTTTATTGCTTAAATCGCATTTTCTCGACGAGCTGAGCACGTTTTCTGAAATGTGCTCCTCCCGTCACTCTGGTTGGGTGCGCATAGTAAAAAGTGCTCTTGGCAGCTAGAGAGTGCCGCGTTGACCACTGCGCATGAAGAAATAACCACCCCCAACGTTTGGTTTAGGTTTTAGGTGCATTTTTAATTTTATTGCTTAATCGCATTTTCTCGTCGAGCTGAGCACGTTTTCTGAAATGTGCTCCTCCCGTCACTCGGGTTGGGTGCGCATAGTAAAAAGTGCTCTTGGCAGCTAGAGAGTGCCGCGTTGACTGCTGCGCATGAATAAATAACCACCTGCAACGTTTGGTTTAGGTTTTAGGTGCATTTTTAATTTTATTGCTTAAATCGCATTTTCTCGACGAGCTGAGCACGATTTCTGAAATGTGCTCCTCCCGTCACTCTGGTTGGGTGCGCATAGTAAAAAGTGCTCTTGGCAGCTAGAGAGTGCCGCGTTGACCACTGCGCATGAAGAAATGACCATCTGCAACGTTTGGTTTAGGTTGTGGGTGCATTTTTTAATTTTATTGCTTAAATCGCATTTTCTCGACGAGCTGAGCACGTTTTCTGAAATGTGCTCCTCCCGTCACTCTGGTTGGGTGCGCATAGTAAAAAGTGCTCTTGGCAGCTAGAGAGTGCCGCGTTGACTGCTGCGCATGAATAAATAACCACCTGCAACGTTTGGTTTAGGTTTTAGGTGCATTTTTAATTTTATTGCTTAAATCGCATTTTCTCGACGAGCTGAGCACGATTTCTGAAATGTGCTCCTCCCGTCACTCTGGTTGGGTGCGCATAGTAAAAAGTGCTCTTGGCAGCTAGAGAGTGCCGCGTTGACCACTGCCCATGAAGAAATAACCACCTGCAACGTTTGGTTTAGGTTTTAGGTGCATTTTTAATTTTATTGCTTAAATCGCATTTTCTCGACGAGCTGAGCACGTTTTCTGAAATGTGCTCCTCCCGTCACTCTGGTTGGGTGCGCATAGTAAAAAGTGCTCTTGGCAGCTAGAGAGTGTCGCGTTTACCACTGCGCATGAAGAAAGAACCACCTGCAACGTTTGGTTTAAGTTTTAGGTGCATTTTTAATTTTATTGCTTAAATCGCATTTTCTCGACGAGCTGAGCACGTTTTCTGAAATGTGCTCCTCCCGTCACTCTGGTTGGGTGCGCATAGTAAAAACTGCTCTTGGCAGCTAGAGAGTGCCGCGTTGACCACTGCGCATGAAGAAATAACCACCTGCAACGTTTGGTTTAGGTTTTGGGTGCATTTTTAATTTTATTGCTTAAATCGCATTTTCTGGACGAGCTGAGCACGTTTTCTGAAATGTGCTCCTCCCGTCACTCTGGTTGGGTGCGCATAGTAAAAAGTGCTCTTGGCAGCTAGAGAGTGCCGCGTTGACCTCTGCGCATGAAGAAATGACCATCTGCAACGTTTGGTTTAGGTTTTAGGTGCATTTTTAATTTTATTGTTTAAATCGCATTTTTTTCGACGAGCTGAGCACGTTTTCTGAAATGTGCTCCTCCCGTCACTCTGGTTGGGTGCGCATAGTAAAAAGTGCTCTTGGCAGCTAGAGAGTGCCGCGTTGACCTCTGCGCATGAAGAAATGACCATCTGCAACGTTTGGTTTAGGTTTTAGGTGCATTTTTAATTTTATTGCTTAAATCGCATTTTTTTCGACGAGCTGAGCATGTTTTCTGAAGTGTGCTCCTCCCGTCACTCTGGTTGGATGCGCATAGTAAAAAGTGCTCTTGGCAGCTAGAGAGTGCCGCGTTGACCACTGCGCATGAAGAAATGACCATCTGCAACGTTTGGTTTAGGTTTTAGGTGCATTTTTAATTTTATTGCTTTAATCGCATTTTCTCGACGAGCTGAGCACGTTTTCTGAAATGTGCTCCTCCCGTCACTCTGGTTGGGTGCGCATAGTAAAAAGTGCTCTTGGCAGCTAGAGAGTGCCGCGTTGACCACTGCGCATGAAGAAATAACCACCTGCAACGTTTGGTTTAGGTTTTAGGTGCATTTTTAATTGTATTGCTTAAATCGCATTTTCTCGACGAGCTGAGCACGTTTTTTGAAATGTGCTCCTCCCGTCACTCTGGTTGGGTGCGCATAGTAAAAAGTGCTCTTGGCAGCTAGAGAGTGCCGCGTTGACCACTGCGCATGAAGAAATAACCACCTGCAACATTTGGTTTAGGTTTTGGGTGCATTTTTAATTTTATTGCTTAAATCGCATTTTCTCGAGCTGAGCACGTTTTCTGAAATGTGCTCCTCCCGTCACTCTGGTCGGGTGCGCATAGTAAAAAGTGCTCTTGGCAGCTAGAGAGTGCCGCGTTGACCACTGCGCATGAAGAAATGACCATCTGCAACGTTTGGTTTAGGTTTTGGGTGCATTTTTAATTTTATTGCTTAAATCGCATTTTCTCGACGAGCTGAGCACGTTTTCTGAAATGTGCTCCTCCCGTCACTCTGGTTGGGTGCGCATAGTAAAAAGTGCTCTTGGCAGCTAGAGAGTGCCGCGTTGACCACTGCGCATGAAGAAATAACCACCTGCAACGTTTGGTTTAGGTTTTGGGTGCATTTTTAATTTTATTGCTTAAATCGCATTTTCTGGACGAGCTGAGCACGTTTTCTGAAATGTGCTCCTCCCGTCACTCTGGTTGGGTGCGCATAGTAAAAAGTGCTCTTGGCAGCTAGAGAGTGCCGCGTTGACCTCTGCGCATGAAGAAATAACCACGTGCAACGTTTTTTTTAGGTTTTGGGTGCATTTTTAATTTTATTGCTTAAATCGCATTTTCTCGACGAGCTGAGCACGTTTTCTGAAATGTGCTCCTCCCGTCACTCTGGTTGGGTGCGCATAGTAAAAAGTGCTCTTGGCAGCTAGAGAGTGCCGCGTTGACCACTGCCCATGAAGAAATAACCACCTGCAACGTTTGGTTTAGGTTTTAGGTGCATTTTTAATTTTATTGCTTAAATCGCATTTTCTCGACGAGCTGAGCACGTTTTCTGAAATGTGCTCCTCCCGTCACTCTGGTTGGGTGCGCATAGTAAAAAGTGCTCTTGGCAGCTAGAGAGTGCCGCGTTGGCCACTGTGCATGAAGAAATAACCACCTGCAACGTTTGGTTTAGGTTTTAGGTGCATTTTTAATTTTATTGCTTAAATCGCATTTTCTCGACGAGCTGAGCACGTTTTCTGAAATGTGCTCCTCCCGTTACTCTGGTTGGGTGCGCATAGTAAAAAGTGCTCTTGGCAGCTAGAGAGTGCCGCGTTGACCACTGCGCATGAAGAAATAACCACCTGCAACGTTTGGTTTAGGTTTTGGGTGCATTTTTAATTTTATTGCTTAAATCGCATTTTCTCGACGAGCTGAGCACGTTTTCTGAAATGTGCTCCTCCCGTCACTCTGGTTGGGTGCGCATAGTAAAAAGTGCTCTTGGCAGCTAGAGAGTTCCGCGTTGACCACTGCGCATGAAGAAATAACCACCTGCAACGTTTGGTTTAGGTTTTAGGTGCATTTTTAATTTTATTGCTTAAATCGCATTTTCTCGACGAGCTGAGCACGTTTTCTGAAATGTGCTCCTCCCGTCACTCTGGTTGGGTGCGCATAGTAAAAAGTACTCTTGGCAGCTAGAGAGTGCCGCGTTGACCACTGCCCATGAAGAAATAACCACCTGCAACGTTTGGTTTAGGTTTTAGGTGCATTTTTAATTTTATTGCTTAAATCGCATTTTCTCGACGAGCTGAGCACGTTTTCTGAAATGTGCTCCTCCCGTCACTCTGGTTGGGTGCGCATAGTAAAAAGTACTCTTGGCAGCTAGAGAGTGCCGCGTTGACCACTGCCCATGAAGAAATAACCACCTGCAACGTTTGGTTTAGGTTTTAGGTGCATTTTTAATTTTATTGCTTAAATCGCATTTTCTCGACGAGCTGAGCACGTTTTCTGAAATGTGCTCCTCCCGTCACTCTGGTTGGGTGCGCATAGTAAAAAGTGCTCTTGGCAGCTAGAGAGTGCCACGTTGGCCACTGCGCATGAAGAAATAACCACCTGCAACGTTTGGTTTAGGTTTTGGGTGCATTTTTAATTTTATTGCTTAAATCGCATTTTCTCGACGAGCTGAGCACGTTTTCTGAAATGTGTTCCTCCCGTCACTCTGGTTGGGTGCGCATAGTAAAAAGTGCTCTTGGCAGCTAGAGAGTGCCGCGTTGACCACTGCGCATGAAGAAATAACCACTTGCAACGTTTGGTTTAGGTTTTGGGTGCATTTTTAATTTTATTGCTTAAATCGCATTTTCTCGACGAGCTGAGCACGTTTTCTGAAATGTGCTCCTCCCGTCACTCTGGTTGGGTGCGCTTAGTAAAAAGCGCTCTTGGCAGCTAGAGAGTGCCGCGTTGACCACTGCGCATGAAGAAATAACCACCTGCAACGTTTGGTTTAGGTTTTAGGTGCATTTTTAATTTTATTGCTTAAATCGCATTTTCTCGACGAGCTGAGCACGTTTTCTGAAATGTGCTCCTCCCGTCACTCTGGTTGGGTGCGCATAGTAAAAAGTGCTCTTGGCAGCTAGAGAGTGCCGCGTTGACCACTGCCCATGAAGAAATAACCACCTGCAACGTTTGGTTTAGGTTTTAGGTGGATTTTTAATTTTATTGCTTAAATCGCATTTTCTCGACGAGCTGAGCACGTTTTCTGAAATGTGCTCCTCCCGTCACTCTGGTTGGGTGCGCATAGTAAAAAGTGCTCTTGGCAGCTAGAGAGTGCCGCGTTGGCCACTGCGCATGAAGAAATAACCACCTGCAACGTTTGGTTTAGGTTTTAGGTACATTTTTAATTTTATTGCTTAAATCGCATTTTCTCGACGAGTTGAGCACGTTTTCTGAAATGTGCTCCTCCCGTCACTCTGGTTGTGTGCGCATAGTAAAAAGTGCTCTTGGCAGCTAGAGAGTGCCGCGTTGACCACTGCACATGAAGAAATAACCACCTGCAACGTTTGGTTTAGGTTTTAGGTGCATTTTTAATTTTATTGCTTAAATCGCATTTTCTCGACGAGCTGAGCACGTTTTCTGAAATGTGCTCCTCCCGTCACTCTGGTTGGGTGCGCATAGTAAAAAGTGCTCTTGGCAGGTAGAGAGTGCCGCGTTGACCACTGCGCATGAAGAAATGACCATCTGCAACGTTTGGTTTAGGTTTTAGGTGCATTTTTAATTTTATTGCTTAAATCGCATTTTCTCGACGAGCTGAGCACGTTTTCTGAATGTGCTCCTTCCGTCACTCTGGTTGGGTGCGCATAGTAAAAAGTGCTCTTGGCAGCTAGAGAGTCTCGCGTTGACCACTGCGCATGAAGAAATAACCACCTGCAACGTTTGGTTTAGGTTTTGGGTGCATTTTTAATTTTATTGCTTAAATCGCATTTTCTCGACGAGCTGAGCACGTTTTCTGAAATGTGCTCCTCCCGTCACTCTGGTTGGGTGCGCATAGTAAAAAGTGCTCTTGGCAGCTAGAGAGTTCCGCGTTGACCACTGCGCATGAAGAAATAACCACCTGCAACGTTTGGTTTAGGTTTTAGGTGCATTTTTAATTTTATTGCTTAAATCGCATTTTCTCGACGAGCTGAGCACGTTTTCTGAAATGTGCTCCTCCCGTCACTCTGGTTGGGTGCGCATAGTAAAAAGTACTCTTGGCAGCTAGAGAGTGCCGCGTTGACCACTGCCCATGAAGAAATAACCACCTGCAACGTTTGGTTTAGGTTTTAGGTGCATTTTTAATTTTATTGCTTAAATCGCATTTTCTCGACGAGCTGAGCACGTTTTCTGAAATGTGCTCCTCCCGTCACTCTGGTTGGGTGCGCATAGTAAAAAGTACTCTTGGCAGCTAGAGAGTGCCGCGTTGACCACTGCCCATGAAGAAATAACCACCTGCAACGTTTGGTTTAGGTTTTAGGTGCATTTTTAATTTTATTGCTTAAATCGCATTTTCTCGACGAGCTGAGCACGTTTTCTGAAATGTGCTCCTCCCGTTACTCTGGTTGGGTCTGCATAGTAAAAGGTGCTCTTGGCAGCTAGAGAGTGCCGCGTTGACCACTGCGCATGAAGAAATGACCATCTGCAACGTTTGGTTTAGGTTTTGGGTGCATTTTTCATTTTATTGCTTAAATCGCCTTTTCTCGACGAGCTGAGCACGTTTTCTGAAATGTGCTCCTCCCGTCACTCTGGTTGGGTGCGCATCGTAAAAAGTGCTCTTGGCAGCTAGAGAGTGCCGCGTTGACCATTGCGCATGAAGAAATAACCACCTGCAACGTTTGGTTTAGGTTTTAGGTGCATTCTTAATTTTATTGCTTAAATCGCATTTTCTCGACGAGCTGAGCACGTTTTCTGAAATATGCTCCTCCCGTCACTCTGGTTGGGTGCGCATAGTAAAAAGTGCTCTTGGCAGCTAGAGAGTGCCGCGTTGACCACTGCGCATGGAGAAATAACCACCTGCAACGTTTGGTTTAGGTTTTGGGTGCATTTTTAATTTTATTGCTTAAATCGCATTTTCTCGTCGAGCTGAGCACGTTTTCTGAAATGTGCTCCTTCCGTCACTCTGGTTGGGTGCGCATAGTAAAAAGTGCTCTTGGCAGCTAGAGAGTGCCGCGTTGACCACTGCGCATGAAGAAATAACCACGTGCAACGTTTGTTTTAGGTGTTAGGTGCATTTTTATTTTTATTGCTTAAATCGCATTTTCTCGACGAGCTGAGCACGTTTTCTGAAACGTGCTCCTCCCGTCACTCTGGTTGGGTGCGCATAGTAAAAAGTGCTCTTGGCAGCTAGAGAGTGCCGCGTTGACTGCTGCGCATGAAGAAATAACCACCTGCAACGTTTGGTTTAGATTTTAGGTGCATTTTTAATTTTATTGCTTAAATCGCATTTTCTCGACGAGCTGAGCACGTTTTCTGAAATGTGCTCCTCCCGTCACTCTGGTTGGGTGCGCATGGTAAAAAGTGCTCTTGGCAGCTAGAGAGTGCCGCGTTGACCACTGCGCATGAAGAAATAACCGCCTGCAACGTGTGGTTTAGGTTTTGGGTGCATTTTTAATTTTATTGCTTAAATCGCATTTTCTCGTCGAGCTGAGCACGTTTTCTGAAATGTGCTCCTCCCGTCACTCTGGTTGGGTGCGCATAGTAAAAAGTGCTCTTGGCAGCTAGAGAGTGCCGCGTTGACCACTGCGCATTTAGAAATGACCATCTGCAAAGTTTGGTTTAGGTTTTAGGTGCATTTTTAATTTTATTGCTTAAATCGCATTTTCTCGACGAGCTGAGCACGTTTTCTGAAATGTGCTCCTCCCGTCACTCTGGTCGGGTGCGCATAGTAAAAAGTGCTCTTGGCAGCTAGAGAGTGCCGCGTTGACTGCTGCACATGAAGAAATAACCACCCCCAACGTTTGGTTTAGGTTTTAGGTGCATTTTTAATTTGATTGCTTAAATCGCATTTTCTCGACGAGCTGAGCACGTTTTCTGAAATGTGCTCCTCCCGTCACTCTGGTTGGGTGCGCATAGTAAAAAGTGCTCTTGGCAGCTAAGAGAGTGCCGCGTTCACCACTGCGCATGAAGAAATAACCACCTGCAACGTTTGGTTTAGGTTTTGGGTGCATTTTTAATTTTATTGCTTAAATCGCATTTTCTGGACGAGCTGAGCACGTTTTCTGAAATGTGCTCCTCCCGTCACTCTGGTTGGGTGCGCATAGTAAAAAGTGCTCTTGGCAGCTAAAGAGTGCCGCGTTGACCACTGCGCATGAAGAAATAACCACCTGCAACGTTTGGTTTAGGTTTTATGTGCATTTTTAATTTTATTGCTTAAATCGCATTTTGTCGACGAGCCGAGCACGTTTTCTGAAATGTGCTCCTCCCGTCACTCTGGTTGGGTGCGCATAGTAAAAAGTGCTCTTGGCAGCTAGAGAGTGCCGCGTTGACCACTGCGCATGAAGAAATAACCACCTGCAACGTTTGGTTTAGGTTTTAGGTGCATTTTTAATTTTATTGCTTAAATCGCATTTTCTCGACGAGGTGAGCACGTTTTCTGAAATGTGCTCCTCCCGTCACTCTGGTTGGGTGCGCATAGTAAAAAGTCCTCTTGGCAGCTAGAGAGTGCCGCGTTGACCACTGCGCATGAAGAAATAACCACCTGCAACGTTTGGTTTAGGTTTTGGGTGCATTTTTAATTTTATTGCTTAAATCGCATTTTCTCGAGCTGAGCACGTTTTCTGAAATGTGCTCCTCCCGTCACTCTGGTCGGGTGCGCATAGTAAAAAGTGCTCTTGGCAGCTAGAGAGTGCCGCGTTGACCACTGCGCATGAAGAAATTACCATCTGCAACGTTTGGTTTAGGTTTTGGGTGCATTTTTAATTTTATTGCTTAAATCGCATTTTCTCGACGAGCTGAGCACGTTTTCTAAAATGTGCTCCTCCCGTCACTCTGGTTGGGTGCGCATAGTAAAAAGTGCTCTTGGCAGCTAGAGAGTGCCGCGTTGACCACTGCGCATGAAGAAATAACCACCTGCAACGTTTGGTTTAGGTTTTAGGTGCATTTTTAATTTTATTGCTTAAATCGCATTTTCTCGACGAGCTGAGCACGTTTTCTGAAATGTGCTCCTCCCGTCACTCTGGTTGGGTGCGCATAGTAAAAAGTGCTCTTGGCAGCTAGAGAGTGCCACGTTGACCACTGCGCATGAAGAAATAACCACCTGCAACGTTTGGTTTAGGTTTTAGGTGCATTTTTAAGTTTATTGCTTAAATCGCATTTTCTCGACGAGCTGAGCACGTTTTCTGAAATGTGCTCCTCCCGTCACTCTGGTTGGGTGCGCATAGTAAAAAGTGCTCTTGGCAGCTAGAGAGTGCCGCGTTGACCATTGCGCATGAAGAAATAACCACCTGCAACGTTCGGTTTAGGTTTTAGGTGCATTTTTAATTTTATTGCTTAAATCGCATTTTCTGGACGAGCTGAGCACGTTTTCTGAAATGTGCTCCTCCCGTCACTCTGGTTGGGTGCGCATAGTAAAAAGTGCTCTTGGCAGCTAGAGAGTGCCGCGTTGACCACTGCGCATGAAGAAATAACCACCTGCAACGTTTGGTTTAGGTTATAGGTGTATTTTTAATTTTAGTGCTTAAATCGCATTTTCTCGACGAGCTGAGCACGTTTTCTGAAATGTGCTCCTCCCGTCACTCTGGTTGGGTGCGCATAGTAAAAAGTGCTCTTGGCAGCTAGAGAGTGCCGCGTTGACCACTGCCCATGAAGAAATAACCACCTGCAACGTTTGGTTTAGGTTTTAGGTGCATTTTTAATTTTAATGCTTAAATCGCAATTTCTCGACGAGCTGAGCACGTTTTCTGAAATGTGCTCCTCCCGTCACTCTGGTTGGGTGCGCATAGTAAAAAGTGCTCTTGGCAGCTAGAGAGTGCCGCGTTGGCCACTGCGCATGAAGAAATAACCACCTGCAACGTTTGGTTTAGGTTTTAGGTGCATTTTTAATTTTATTGCTTAAATCGCATTTTCTCGACGAGCTGAGCACGTTTTCTGAAATGTGCTCCTCCCGTCACTCTGGTTGGGTGCGCATAGTAAAAAGCGCTCTTGGCAGCTAGAGAGTGCCGCGTTGACCACTGCGCATGAAGAAATAACCACCTGCAACGTTCGGTTTAGGTTTTGGGTGCATTTTTAATTTTATTGCTTAAATCGCATTTTCTCGACGAGCTGAGCACGTTTTCTGAAATGTGCTCCTCCCGTCACTCTGGTTGGGTGCGCATAGTAAAAAGTGCTCTTGGCAGCTAGAGAGTGCCGCGTTGACCACTGCGCATGAAGAAATAACCACCCGCAACGTTTGGTTTAGGTTTTACGTGCATTTTTAATTTTATTGCTTAAATCGCATTTTCTCGACGAGCTGAGCACGTTTTCTGAAATGTGCTCCTCCCGTCACTCTGGTTGGGTGCGCATAGTAAAAAGTGCTCTTGGCAGCTAGAGAGTGCCGCGTTGACTGCTGCGCATGAAGAAATGACCATCTGCAACGTTTGGTTTAGGTTTTGGGTGCATTTTTTATTTTATTGCTTAAATCGTATTTTCTCGACGAGCTGAGCACGTTTTCTGAAATGTGCTCCTCCCGTCACTCTGGTTGGGTGCGCATAGTAAAAAGTGCTCTTGGCAGCTAGAGAGTGCCGCGTTGACCACTGCGCATGAAGAAATGACCATCTGCAACGTTTGGTTTAGGTTTTGGGTGCATTTTTTAATTTTATTGCTTAAATCGCATTTTCTCGACGAGCTGAGCACGTTTTCTGAAATGTGCTCCTCCCGTCACTCTGGTTGGGTGCGCATAGTAAAAAGTGCTCTTGGCAGCTAGAGAGTGCCGCGTTTACCACTGCGCATGAAGAAATAACCACCTGCAACGTTTGGTTTAGGTTTTAGGTGCATTTTTAATTTTATTGCTTAAATCGCATTTTCTCGACGAGCTGAGCACGTTTTCTGAAATGTGCTCCTCCCGTCACTCTGGTTGGGTGCGCATAGTAAAAAGTGCTCTTGGCAGCTAGATAGTGCCGCGTTGACCGCTGCGCATGAAGAAATAACCACCTACAACGTTTGGTTTAGGTTTTAGGTGCATTATTAATTTTATTGCTTAAATTGCATTTTCTCGACGAGCTGAGCACGTTTTCTGAAATGTGCTCCTCCCGTCACTCTGGTTGGGTGCGCATAGTAAAAAGTGCTCTTGGCAGCTAGAGAGTGCCGCGTTGACCACTGCACATGAAGAAATAACCACCTGCAACGTTTGGTTTAGGTTTTAGGTGCATTTTTAATTTTATTGCTTAAATCGCATTTTCTCGACGAGCTGAGCACGTTTTCTGAAATGTGCTCCTCCCGTCACTCTGGTTGGGTGCGCATAGTAAAAAGTGCTCTTGGCAGCTAGAGAGTGCCGCGTTGACGTCTGCGCATGAAGAAATGACCATCTGCAACGTTTGGTTTAGGTTTTAGGTGCATTTTTAATTTTATTGCTTAAATCGCATTTTTTTCGACGAGCTGAGCATGTTTTCTGAAGTGTGCTCCTCCCGTCACTCTGGTTGGGTGCGCATAGTAAAAAGTGCTCTTGGCAGCTAGAGAGTGCCGCGTTGACCACTGCGCATGAAGAAATGACCATCTGCAACGTTTGGTTTAGGTTTTAGGTGCATTTTTAATTTTATTGCTTTAATCGCATTTTCTCAACGAGCTGAGCACGTTTTCTGAAATGTGCTCCTCCCGTCACTCTAGTTGGGTGCGCATAGTAAAAAGTGCTCTTGGCAGCTAGAGAGTGCCGCGTTGACCACTGCGCATGAAGAAATAACCACCTGCACCGTTTGGTTTAGGTTTTAGGTGCATCTTTAATTTTATTGCTTAAATCGCATTTTCTCGACGAGCTGAATACGTTTTCTGAAATGTGCTCCTCCCGTCACTCTGGTTGGGTGCGCATAGTAAAAAGTGCTCTTGGCAGCTAGAGATTGCCGCGTTGACCACTGCGCATGAAGAAATGACCATCTGCAACGTTTGGTTTAGGTTTTGGGTGCATTTTTAATTTTATTGCTTAAATCGCATTTTCTCGACGAGCTGAGGACGTTTTCTTAAATGTGCTCCTCCCGTCACTCTGGTTGGGTGCGCATGGTAAAAAGTGGCAGCTAGAGAGTGCCGCGTTGACCACTGCGCATGAAGAAATAACCTCCTGCAACGTTTGGTTTAGGTTTTGGGTGCATTTTTAATTTTATTGCTTAAATCGCATTTTCTCGACGAGCTGAGCACGTTTTCTGAAATGTGCTCCTCCCGTCACTCTGGTTGGGTGTGCATAGTAAAAAGTGCTCTTGGCAGCTAGAGAGTGCCGCGTTGACCACTGCGCATGAAGAAATAACCACCTGCAACGTTTGGTTTTGGTTTTAGGTGCATCTTTAATTTTATTGCTTAAATCGGATTTTCTCGACGAGCTGAATACGTTTTCTGAAATGTGCTCCTCCCGTCACTCTGGTTGGGTGCGCATAGTAAAAAGTGCTCTTGGCAGCTAGAGAGTGCCGCGTTGACCACTGCGCATGAAGAAATAACCACGTGCAACGTTTGTTTTAGGTTTTGGGTGCATTTTTAATTTTATTGCTTAAATCGCATTTTCTGGACGAGCTGAGCACGTTTTCTGAAATGTGCTCCTCCCGTCACTCTGGTTGGGTGCGCATAGTAAAAAGTGCTCTTGGCAGCTAGAGAGTGCCGCGTTGACCACTGCGCATGAAGAAATGACCATCTGCAACGTTTGGTTTAGGTTTTAGGTGCATTTTTAATTTTATTGCTTAAATCGCATTTTCTCGACGAGCTGAGCACGTTTTCTGAAATGTGCTCCTCCCGTCACTCTGGTTGGGTGCGCATATTAAAAAGTGCTCTTGGCAGCTAGATAGTGCCGCGTTGACCGCTGCGCATGAAGAAATAACCTCCTGCAACGTTTGGTTTAGGTTTTAGGTGCATTTTTAATTTTATTGCTTAAATCGCATTTTCTCGACGAGCTGAGCACGTTTTCTGAAATGTGCTCCTCCCGTCACTCTGGTTGGGTGCGCATAGTAAAAAGTGCTCTTGGCAGCTAGAGAGTGCCGCGTTGACCACTGCGCATGAAGAAATAACCACCTGCAACGTTTGGTTTAGGTTTTAGGTGCATTTTTAATTTTATTGCTTAAATCGCATTTTCTGGACGAGCTGAGCACGTTTTCTGAAATGTGCTCCTCCCGTCACTCTGGTTGGGTGCGCATAGTAAAAAGTGCTCTTGGCAGCTAGGTAGTGCCGCGTTGACCACTGCGCATGAAGAAATGACCATCTGCAACGTTTGGTTTAGGATTTGGGTGCATTTTTAATTTTATTGCTTAAATCGCATTTTCTCGACGAGCTGAGCACGTTTTCTGAAATGTTCTCCTCCCGTCACTCTGGTTGGGTGCGCATAGTAAAAAGTGCTCTTGGCAGCTAGAGAGTGCCGCGTTGACCACTGCGCATGAATAAATAACCACCTGCAACGTCTGGTTTAGGTTTTAGGTGCATTTTTAATTTTATTGCTTAAATCGCATTTTCTCGACGAGCTGAGCACGTTTTCTGAAATGTGCTCCTCCCGTCACTCTGGTTGGGTGCGCATAGTAAAAAGTGCTCTTGGCAGCTAGAGAGTGCCGCGTTGACCACTGCGCATGAAGAAATAACCACCTGCAACGTTTGGTTTAGGTTTTAGGTGCATCTTTAATTTTATTGCTTAAATCGCATTTTCTCGACGAGCTGAGCACGTTTTCTGAAATGTGCTCCTCCCGTCACTCTGGTTGGGTGCGCATAGTAAAAAGTGCTCTTGGCAGCTAGAGAGTGCCACGTTGACCACTGCGCATGAAGAAATGACCATCTGCAACGTTTGGTTTAGGTTTTAGGTGCATTTTTAATTTTATTGCTTAAATCGCATTTTCTCGACGAGCTGAGGACGTTTTCTGAAATGTGCTCCTAACGTCACTCTGGTTGGGTGCGCATAGTAAAAAGTGCTCTTGGCAGCTAGAGAGTGCCGCGTTCACCATTGCGCATGAAGAAATAACCAACTGCAACGTTTGGTTTAGGTTTTAGGTGCATTTTTAATTGTATTGCTTAAATCGCATTTTCTCGACGAGCAGAGCACGTTTTCTGAAATGTGCTCCTCCCGTCACTCTGGTTGGGTGCGCATAGTAAAAAGTGCTCTTGGCAGCTAGAGAGTGCCGCGTTGACCACTGCGCATGAAGAAATAACCACCTGCAACGTTTGGTTTAGGTTTTGGGTGCATTTTTAATTTTATTGCTTAAATCGCATTTTCTCGTCGAGCTGAGCACGTTTTCTGAAATATGCTCCTCCTGTCACTCTGGTTGGTTGCGCATAGTAAAAAGTGCTCTTGGCAGCTAGAGATTGCCGCGTTGACCACTGCGCATGAAGAAATGACCATCTGCAACGTTTGGTTTAGGTTTTGGTGCAATTTTAATTTTATTGCTTAAATCGCATTTTCTCGACGAGCTGAGCACGTTTTCTGAAATGTGCTCCTCCCGTCACTCTTGTTGGGTGCGCATAGTAAAAAGTGCTCTTGGCAGCTAGAGAGTGCCGCGTTGACCACTGCGCATGAAGACATAACAACCTGCAACGTTTGGTTTAGGTTTTAGGTCCATTTTTAATTTTATTGCTTAAATCGCATTTTCTCGACGAGCTGAGCACGTTTTCTGAAATGTGCTCCTCCCGTCACTCTGGTTGGGTGCGCATAGTAAAAAGTGCTCTTGGCAGCTAGAGAGTGCCGCGTTGACCACTGCACATGAAGAAATAACCACCTGCAAGTTTGGTTTAGGTTTTAGGTGCATTTTTAATTTTATTGCTTATATCGCATTTTCTCGACGAGCTGAGCGCGTTTTCTGAAATGTGCTCCTCCCGTCACTCTGGTTGGGTGCGCATAGTAAAAAGTGCTCTTGGCAGCTAGAGAGTGCCGCGTTGACCACTGCGCATGAAGAAATAACCACCTGCAACGTTTGGTTTAGGTTTTGGGTGCATTTTTAATTTTATTGCTTAAATCGCATTTTCTGGACGAGCTGAGCACGTTTTCTGAAATGTGCTCCTCCCGTCACTCTGGTTGGGTGCGCATAGTAAAAAGTGCTCTTGGCAGCTAGAGAGTGCCGCGTTGACCACTGCGCATGAAGAAATGACCATCTGCAACGTTTGGTTTAGGTTTTGGGTGCATTTTTAATTTTATTGCTTAAATCGCATTTTCTCGACGAGCTGAGCACGTTTTCTGAAATGTGCTCCTCCCGTCACTCTGGTTGGGTGCGCATAGTAAAAAGTGCTCTTGGCAGCTAGAGAGTGCCACGTTGACCACTGCGCATGAAGAAATAACCACGTGCAACGTTTGTTTTAGGTTTTAGGTGCATTTTTATTTTTATTGCTTAAATCGCATTTTCTCGACGAGCTGAGCACGTTTTCTGAAACGTGCTCCTCCCATCACTCTGGTTGGGTGCGCATAGTAAAAAGTGCTCTTGGCAGCTAGAGAGTGCCGCGTTGACTGCTGCACATGAAGAAATAACCACCCCCAACGTTTGGTTTAGGTTTTAGGTGCATTTTTAGTTTTATTGCTTAAATCGCATTTTTTCGTCGAGCTGAGCACGTTTTCTGAAATGTGCTCCTCACGTCACTCTGGTTGGGTGCGCATAGTAAAACGTGCTCTTGGCAGCTAGAGAGTGCCGAGTTGACCACTGCGCATGAAGAAATGACCATCTGCAACGTTTGGTTTAGGTTTTGGGTGCATTTTTAATTTTATTGCTTAAATCGCATTTTCTCAACGAGCTGAGCACGTTTTCTGAAATGTGCTCCTCCCGTCACTCTGGTTGGGTGCGCATAGTAAAAAGTGCTCTTGGCAGCTCGAGAGTGCCGCGTTGACCGCTGCGCATGAAGAAATAACCACCTGCAACGTTTGGTTTAGGTTTTAGGTGCATTTTTAATTTTATTGCTTAAATCGCATTTTCTCGACGAGCTGAGCACGTTTTCTGAAATGTGCTCCTCCCGTCAATCTGGTTGGGTGCGCATAGTAAAAAGTGCTCTTGGCAGCTAGAGAGTGCCGCGTTGACCACTGCGCATGAAGAAATGACCATCTGCAACGTTTGGTTTAGGTTTTGGGTGCATTTTTAATTTTATTGCTTAAATCGCATTTTCTCGACGAGCTGAGCACGTTTTCTGAAATGTGCTCCTCCCGTCACTCTGGTTGGGTGCGCATAGTAAAAAGTGCTCTTGGCAGCTAGAGAGTGCCGCGTTGACCACTGCGCATGAAGAAATGACCATCTGCAACGTTTGGTTTAGGTTTTAGGTGCATTTTTAATTTTATTGCTTAAATCGCATTTTCTCGACGAGCTGAGCACATTTTCTGAAATGTGCTCCTCCCGTCACTCTGGTTGGGTGCGCATAGTAAAAAGTGCTCTTGGCAGCTAGAGAGTGCCGCGTTGACCACTGCCCATGAAGCAATAACCACCTGCAACGTTTAGTTTAGGTTTTAGGTGCATTTTTAATTTTATTGCTTAAATCGCATTTTCTCGACGAGCTGAGCACGTTTTCTGAAATGTGCTCCTCCCGTCACTCTGGTTGGGTGCGCATAGTAAAAAGTGCTCTTGGCCTCTAGAGAGTGCCGCGTTGGCCACTGCGCATGAAGAAATAACCACCTGCAACGTTTGGTTTAGGTTTTAGGTGCATTTTTAATTTTATTGCTTAAATCGCATTTTCTCGACGAGCTGAGCACGTTTTCTGAAATGTGCTCCTCCCGTCACTCTGGTTGGGTGCGCATAGTAAAAAGTGCTCTTGGCAGCTAGAGAGTGCCGCGTTGACCACTGCACATGAAGAAATAACCACCTGCAACGTTTGGTTTAGGTTTTAGGTGCATTTTTAATTTTATTGCTTAAATCGCATTTTCTCGTCGAGCTGAGCACGTTTTCTGAAATGTGCTCCTCCCGTCACTCTGGTTGGGTGCGCATAGTAAAAAGTGCTCTTGGCAGCTAGAGAGTGCCGCGTTGACCACTGCGCATGAAGAAATGACCATCTGCAACGTTTGGTTTAGGTTTTAGGTGCATTTTTAATTTTATTGCTTGAATCGCATTTTCTCGACGAGCTGAGGACGTTTTCTGAAATGTGCTCCTCCCGTCACTCTGGTTGGGTGCGCATAGTAAAAAGTGCTCTTGGCAGCTAGAGAGTGCCGCGTTGACCACTGCGCATGAAGAAATAACCACGTGCAACGTTTGTTTTAGGTTTTAGGTGCATTTTTAATTTGATTGCTTAAATCGCATTTTCTCGACGAGCTGAGCACGTTTTCTGAAATGTGCTCCTCCCGTCACTCTGGTTGGGTGCGCATAGTAAAAAGTGCTCTTGGCAGCTAGAGAGTGCCGCGTTGACTGCTGCGCATGAAGAAATAACCACCTGCAACGTTTGGTTTAGGTTTTAGGTGCATTTTTAATTTTATTGCTTAAATCGCATTTTCTCGACGAGCTGAGCACGTTTTCTGAAATGTGCTCCTCCCGTCACTCTGGTTGGGTGCGCATAGTAAAAAGTGCTCTTGGCAGCTAGGCAGTGCCGCGTTGACCACTAATCAGGAAGAAATAACCACCTGCAACGTTTGGTTTAGGTTTTGGGTGCATTTTTAATTTTATTGCTTAAATCGAATTTTCTCGACGAGCTGAGCACGTTTTCTGAAATGTGCTCCTCCCGTCACTCTTGTTGGGTGCGCATAGTAAAAAGTGCTCTTGGCAGCTAGAGAGTGCCGCGTTGACTGCTGCGCATGAAGAAATAACCACCTGCAACGTTTGGTTTAGGTTTTGGGTGCATTTTTAATTTTATTGCTTAAATCGCATTTTCTCAACGAGCTGAGCACGTTTTCTGAAATGTGCTCCTCCCGTCACTCTGGTTGGGTGCGCATAGTAAAAAGTGCTCTTGGCAGCTAGAGAGTGCCGCGTTGACCACTGCGCATGAAGAAATAACCACGTGCATCGTTTGTTTTAGGTTTTGGGTGCATTTTTAATTTTATTGCTTAAATCGCATTTTCTCGTCGAGCTGAGCACGTTTTCAGAAATGTGCTCCTCCCGTCACTCTGGTTGGGTGTGCATAGTAAAAAGTGCTCTTGGCAGCTAGAGAGTGCCGCGTTGACCACGGCGCATGAAGAAATGACCATCTGCAACGTTTGGTTTAGGTTTTAGGTGCATTTTTAATTTTATTGCTTTGATCGCATTTTCTCGACAAGCTGAGCACGTTTTCTGAAATGTGCTCCTCCCGTCACTCTGGTTGGGTGCGCATAGTAAAAAGTGCTCTTGGCAGCTAGAGAGTGCCGCGTTGACCACTGCGCATGAAGAAATAACCACCTGCAACGTTTGGTTTAGGTTTTAGGTGCATTTTTAATTTTATTGCTTAAATCGCATTTTCTCGACGAGCTGAGCACGTTTTCTGAAATGTGCTCCTCCCGTCACTCTGGTCGGGTGCGCATAGTAAAAAGTGCTCTTGGCAGCTAGAGAGTGCCGCGTTGACCACTGCACATGAAGAAATAACCACCTGCAACGTTTGGTTTAGGTTTTAGGTGCAATTTTAATTTTATTGCTTAAATCGCATTTTCTCGACTAGCTGAGCACGTTTTCTGAAATGTGCTCCTCCCGTCACTCTGGTTGGGTGCGCATAGTAAAAAGTTCTCTTGGCAGCTAGAGAGTGCCGCGTTGACCACTGCGCATGAAGAAATAACCACCTGCAACGTTTGGTTTAGGTTTTGGGTGCATTTTTAATTTTATTGCTTAAATTGCATTTTCTCGACGAGCTGAGCACGTTTTCTGAAATGTGCTCCTCCCGTCACTCTGGTTGGGTGCGCATAGTAAAAAGTGCTCTTGGCAGCTAGAGAGTGCCGCGTTGACCACTGAGCATGAAGAAATAACCACGTGCAACGTTTGTTTTAGGTTTTAGGTGCATTTTAAATTTGATTGCTTAAATCGCATTTTCTCGACGAGCTGAGCACGTTTTCTGAAATGTGCTCCTCCCGTCACTCTGGTTGGGTGCGCATAGTAAAAAGTGCTCTTGGCAGCTAGAGAGTGCCGCGTTGACCGCTGCGCATGAAGAAATAACCACCTGCAACATTTGGTTTAGGTTTTAGGTGCATTTTTAATTTTATTGCTTAAATCGCATTTTCTCGACGAGCTGAGCACGTTTTCTGAAATGTGCTCCTCCCGTCACTCTGGTTGGGTGCGCATAGTAAAAAGTGCTCTTGGCAGCTAGAGAGTGCCGCGTTGACTGCTGCGCATGAAGAAATAACCACCTGCAACGTTTGGTTTAGGTTTTAGGTGCATTTTTAATTTTATTGCTTTAATCGCATTTTCTCGACGAGCTGAGCACGTTTTCTGAAATGTGCTCCTCCCGTCACTCTGGTTGGGTGCGCATAGTAAAAAGTGCTCTTGGCAGCTATGCAGTGCCGCGTTGACCACTAATCAGGAAGAAATAACCACCTGCAACGTTTGGTTTAGGTTTTGGGTGCATTTTTAATTTTATTGCTTAAATCGAATTTTCTCGACGAGCTGAGCACGTTTTCTGAAATGTGCTCCTCCCGTCACTCTTGTTGGGTGCGCATAGTAAAAAGTGCTCTTGGCAGCTAGAGAGTGCCGCGTTGACTGCTGCGCATGAAGAAATAACCACCTGCAACGTTTGGTTTAGGTTTTAGGTGCATTTTTAATTTTATTGCTTAAATCGCATTTTCTCGACGAGCTGAGCACGTTTTCTGAAATGTGCTCCTCCCGTCACTCTGGTTGGGTGCGCATGGTAAAAAGTGCTCTTGGCAGCTAGAGAGTGCCGCGTTGACCACTGCGCATGAATAAATAACCCCCTGCAACGTTTGGTTTAGGTTTTGGGTGCATTTTTAATTTTATTGCTTAAATCGCATTTTCTCGACGAGCTGAGC
Source organism: Syngnathus scovelli (assembly GCF_024217435.2). NCBI lineage: Eukaryota > Metazoa > Chordata > Actinopteri > Syngnathiformes > Syngnathidae > Syngnathus > Syngnathus scovelli. The sequence goes on along the minus strand of NC_090851.1, from coordinate 16,491,478 downwards.
ACGTTTTCTGAAATGTGCTCCTCCCGTCACTCTGGTTGGGTACGCTTAGTAAAAAGTGGTCTTGGCAGCTAGAGAGTGCCGCGTTGACCACTGCGCATTTAGAAATGACCATCTGCAAAGTTTGGTTTAGGTTTTGGGTGCATTTTTAATTTTATTGCTTAAATCGCATTTTCTCGACGAGCTGAGCACGTTTTCTGAAATGTGCTCCTCCCGTCACTCTGGTTGGGTGCGCATAGTAAAAAGTGCTCTTGGCAGCTAGATCGTGCCGAGTTGACCACTGCGCATGAAGAAATAACCACCTGCAACGTTTGGTTTAGGTTTTGGGTGCATTTTTAATTTTATTGCTTAAATCGCATTTTCTCGTCGAGCTGAGCACGTTTTCTGAAATGTGCTCCTCCCGTCACTCTGGTCGGGTGCGCATAGTAAAAAGTGCTCTTGGCAGCTAGAGAGTGCCGCGTTGACCACTGCGCATGAAGAAATGACCATCTGCAACGTTTGGTTTAGGTTTTGGGTGCATTTTTAGTTTTATTGCTTAAATCACATTTTCTCGACGAGCTGAGCACGTTTTCTGAAATGTGCTCCTCCCGTCACTCTGGTTGGGTGCGCATAATAAAAAGTGCTCTTGGCAGCTAGAGAGTGCCGCGTTGACCACTGCGCATGAAGAAATAACCACCTGCAACGTTTGGTTTAGGTTTTGGGTGCATTTTTAATTTTATTGCTTAAATCGAATTTTCTCGACGAGCTGAGCACGTTTTCTGAAATGTGCTCCTCCCGTCACTCTTGTTGGGTGCGCATAGTAAAAAGTGCTCTTGGCAGCTAGAGAGTGCCGCGTTGACCACTGCGCATGAAGAAATAACCACCTGCAACGTTTGGTTTAGGTTTTAGGTGCATTTTTAATTTTATTGCTTAAATCGCATTTTCTGGACGAGCTGAGCACGTTTTCTGAAATGTGCTCCTCCCGTCACTCTGGTTGGGTGCGCATAGTAAAAAGTGCTCTTGGCAGCTAGAGAGTGCCGCGTTGACCACTGCGCATGAAGAAATAACCACCTGCAACGTTTGGTTTAGGTTTTAGGTGCATTTTTAATTTTATTGCTTAAATCGCATTTTCTCGACGTTCTGAGCACGTTTTCTGAAATGTGCTCCTCCCGTCACTCTGGTTGGGTGCGCATAGTAAAAAGTGCTCTTGGCAGCTAGAGAGTGCCGCGTTGACGGCTGCACATGAAGAAATAACCACCTGCAACGTTTGGTTTAGGTTTTAGGTGCATTTTTAATTTTATTGCTTAAATCGCATTTTCTCGACGAGCATGTTTTCTGAAATGTGCTCCTCCCGTCACTCTGGTTGGGTGCGCATAGTAAAAAGTGCTCTTGGCAGCTAGAGAGTGCCGCGTTGACCACTGCGCATGAAGAAATGACCATCTGCAATGTTTGGTTTAGGTTTTAGGTGCATTTTTAATTTTATTGCTTTAATCGCATTTTCTCGACGAGCTGAGCACGTTTTCTGAAATGTGCTCCTCCCGTCACTCTGGTTGGGTGCGCATAGTAAAAAGTGCTCTTGGCAGCTAGAGAGTGCCGCGTTGACCACTGCGCATGAAGACATAACCACCTGCAACGTTTGGTTTAGGTTTTAGGTGCATTTTTAATTTTATTGCTTGAATCGCATTTTCTCGACGAGCTGAGCACGTTTTCTGAAATGTGCTCCTCCCGTCACTCTGGTTGGGTGCGCATAGTAAAAAGTGCTCTTGGCAGCTAGAGAGTGCCGCGTTGACTGCTGCACATGAAGAAATAACCACCCCCAACGTTTGGTTTAGGTTTTAGGTGCATTTTTAATTTTATTGCTTAAATCGCATTTTCTCGACGAGCTGAGGACGTTTTCTGAAATGTGCTCCTCCCGTCACTCTGGTTGGGTGCGCATAGTAAAAAGTGCTCTTGGCAGCTAGAGAGTGCCGCGTTGACCACTGCGCATGAAGAAATAACCACGTGCAACGTTTGTTTTAGGTTTTAGGTGCATTTTTAATTTGATTGCTTAAATCGCATTTTCTCGACGAGCTGAGCACGTTTTCTGAAATGTGCTCCTCCCGTCACTCTGGTTGGGTGCGCATAGTAAAAAGTGCTCTTGGCAGCTAGAGAGTGCCGCGTTGACTGCTGCGCATGAATAAATAACCACCTGCAACGTTTGGTTTAGGTTTTAGGTGCATTTTTAATTTTATTGCTTAAATCGCATTTTCTCGACGAGCTGAGCACGTTTTCTGAAATGTGCTCCTCCCGTCACTCTGGTTGGGTGCGCATAGTAAAAAGTGCTCTTGGCAGCTAGGCAGTGCCGCGTTGACCACTGCGCATGAAGAAATAACCGCCTGCAACGTTTGGTTTAGGTTTTGGGTGCATTTTTAATTTTATTGCTTAAATCGCATTTTCTCGTCGACCTGAGCACGTTTTCTGAAATGTGCTCCTCCCGTCACTCTGGTTGGGTGTGCATAGTAAAAAGTGCTCTTGGCAGCTAGATAGTGCCGCGTTGACCACTGCGCATGAAGAAATGACCATCTGCAACGTGTGGTTTAGGATTTGGGTGCATTTTTAATTTTATTGCTTAAATCGCATTTTCTCGACGAGCTGAGCACGTTTTCTGAAATGTTCTCCTCCCGTCACTCTGGTTGGGTGCGCATAGAAAAAAGTGCTCTTGGCAGCTAGAGAGTGCCGCGTTGACCACTGCGCATAAATAAATAACCACCTGCAACGTTTGGTTTAGGTTTTAGGTGCATTTTTAATTTTATTGCTTAAATCGCATTATCTCGACGAGCTGAGCACGTTTTCTGAAATGTGCTCCTCCCGTCACTCTGGTTGGGTGCGCATAGTAAAAAGTGCTCTTGGCAGCTAGAGAGTGCCGCGTTGACCACTCCGCATGAAGAAATAACCACCTGCAACGTTTGGTTTAGGTTTTAGGTGCATCTTTAATTTTATTGCTTAAATCGCATTTTCTCGACGAGCTGAGCACGTTTTCTGAAATGTGCTCCTCCCGTCACTCTGGTTGGGTGCGCATAGTAAAAAGTGCTCTTGGCAGCTAGAGAGTGCCACGTTGACCACTGCGCATGAAGAAATTACCATCTGCAACGTTTGGTTTAGGTTTTAGGTGCATTTTTAATTTTATTGCTTAAATCGCATTTTCTCGACGAGCTGAGCACGTTTTCTGAAATGTGCTCCTCCCGTCACTCTGGTTGGGTGCGCATAGTAAAAAGTGCTCTTGGCAGCTAGAGAGTGCCGCGTTGGCCACTGCGCATGAAGAAATAACCACCTGCAACGTTTGGTTTAGGTTTTAGGTGCATTTTTAATTTTATTGCTTAAATCGCATTTTCTCGACGAGCTGAGCACGTTTTCTGAAATGTGCTCCTCCCGTCACTCTGGTTGGGTGCGCATAGTAAAAAGTGCTCTTGGCAGCTAGAGAGTGCCGCGTTGACCACTGCACATGAAGAAATAACCACCTGCAACGTTTGGTTTAGGTTTTAGGTGCATTTTTAATTTTATTGCTTAAATCGCATTTTCTAGACGAGCTGAGCACGTTTTCTGAAATGTGCTCCTCCCGTCACTCTTGTTGGGTGCGCATAGTAAAAAGTGCTCTTGGCAGCTAGAGAGTGCCGCGTTGACCACTGCGCATTTAGAAATAACCACCTGCAACGTTTGGTTTAGGTTTTAGGTGCATTTTTAATTTTATTGCTTAAATCGCATTTTCTCGACGAGCTGAGCACATTTTCTGAAATGTGCTCCTCCCGTCACTCTGGTTGGGTGCGCATAGTAAAAAGTGCTCTTGGCAGCTAGAGAGTGCCGCGTTGACCACTGCCCATGAAGAAATAACCACCTGCAACGTTTGGTTTAGGTTTTAGGTGCATTTTTAATTTTATTGCTTAAATCGCATTTTCTCGACGAGCTGAGCACGTTTTCTGAAATGTGCTCCTCCCGTCACTCTGGTTGGGTGCGCATAGTAAAAAGTGCTCTTGGCAGCTAGAGAGTGCCGCGTTGGCCACTGCGCATGAAGAAATAACCACCTGCAACGTTTGGTTTAGGTTTTAGGTGCATTTTTAATTTTATTGCTTAAATCGCATTTTCTCGACGAGCTGAGCACGTTTTCTGAAATGTGCTCCTCCCGTCACTCTGGTTGGGTGCGCATAGTAAAAAGTGCTCTTGGCAGCTAGAGAGTGCCGCGTTGACCACTGCACATGAAGAAATAACCACCTGCAACGTTTGGTTTAGGTTTTAGGTGCATTTTTAATTTTATTGCTTAAATCGCATTTTCTCGACGAGCTGAGCACGTTTTCTGAAATGTGCTCCTCCCGTCACTCTTGTTGGGTGCGCATAGTAAAAAGTGCTCTTGGCAGCTAGAGAGTGCCGCGTTGACCACTGCGCAAGAAGAAATAACCACCTGCAACGTTTGGTTTAGGTTTTATGTGCATTTTTAATTTTATTGCTTAAATCGCATTTTCTCGACGAGCTGAGCACGTTTTCTGAAATGTGCTCCTCCCGTCACTCTGGTTGGGTGCGCATAGTAAAAAGTGCTCTTGGCAGCTAGAGAGTGCCGCGTTGACCACTGCGCATGAAGAAATAACCACCTGCAAGTTTGGTTTAGGTTTTGGGTGCATTTTTAATTTTATTGCTTAAATCGCATTTTCTGGACAAGCTGAGCACGTTTTCTGAAATGTGCTCCTCCCGTCACTCTGGTTGGGTGCGCATAGTAAAAAGTGCTCTTGGCAGCTAGAGAGTGCCGCGTTGACCACTGCGCATGAAGAAATGACCATCTGCAACGTTTGGTTTAGGTTTTAGGTGCATTTTTAATTTTATTGCTTAAATCGCATTTTCTCGACGAGCTGAGCACGTTTTCTGAAATGTGCTCCTCCCGTCACTCTGGTTGGGTGCGCATAGTAAAAAGTGCTCTTGGCAGCTAGAGAGTGCCGCGTTGACCACTGCGCATGAAGAAATAACCACCCTGCAACGTTTGGTTTAGGTTTTGGGTGCATTTTTAATTTTATTGCTTAAATCGCATTTTCTGGACGAGCTGAGCACGTTTTCTGAAATGTGCTCCTCCCGTCACTCTGGTTGGGTGCGCATAGTAAAAAGTGCTCTTGGCAGCTAGAGAGTGCCGCGTTGACCACTGCGCATGAAGAAATAACCACCTGCAAGTTTGGTTTAGGTTTTGGGTGCATTTTTAATTTTATTGCTTAAATCGCATTTTCTGGACAAGCTGAGCACGTTTTCTGAAATGTGCTCCTCCCGTCACTCTGGTTGGGTGCGCATAGTAAAAAGTGCTCTTGGCAGCTAGAGAGTGCCGCGTTGACCACTGCGCATGAAGAAATGACCATCTGCAACGTTTGGTTTAGGTTTTAGGTGCATTTTTAATTTTATTGCTTAAATCGCATTTTCTCGACGAGCTGAGCACGTTTTCTGAAATGTGCTCCTCCCGTCACTCTGGTTGGGTGCGCATAGTAAAAAGTGCTCTTGGCAGCTAGAGAGTGCCGCGTTGACCACTGCGCATGAAGAAATAACCACCCTGCAACGTTTGGTTTAGGTTTTGGGTGCATTTTTAATTTTATTGCTTAAATCGCATTTTCTGGACGAGCTGAGCACGTTTTCTGAAATGTGCTCCTCCCGTCACTCTGGTTGGGTGCGCATAGTAAAAAGTGCTCTTGGCAGCTCAAAGAGTGCCGCGTTGACCACTGCGCATGAAGAAATGACCATCTGCAACGTTTGGTTTAGGTTTTAGGTGCATTTTTAATTTTATTGCTTAAATCGCATTTTCTCGACGAGCTGAGCACGTTTTCTGAAATGTGCTCCTCCCGTCACTCTGGTTGGGTGCGCATAGTAAAAAGTGCTCTTGGCAGCTAGAGAGTGCCGCGTTGACCACTGCGCATGAAGAAATAACCACCTGCAACGTTTGGTTTAGGTTTTAGGTGCATTTTTAATTTTATTGCTTAAATCGCATTTTCTCGACGAGCTGAGCACGTTTTCTGAAATGTGCTCCTCCCGTCACTCTGGTTTGGTGCGCATAGTAAAAAGTGCTCTTGGCAGCTAGAGAGTGCCGCGTTGACCACTGCGCATGAAGAAATGACCATCTGCAACGTTTGGTTTAGGTTTTAGGTGCATTTTTAATTTTATTGCTTAAATCGCATTTTCTCGACGAGCTGAGCACGTTTTCTGAAATGTGCTCCTCCCGTCACTCTGGTTGGGTGCGCATAGTAAAAAGTGCTCTTGGCAGCTAGAGAGTGCCGCGTTGACCACTGCGCAAGAAGAAATAACCACCTGCAACGTTTAGTTTAGGTTTTATGTGCATTTTTAATTTTATTGCTTAAATCGCATTTTCTCGACGAGCTGAGCACGTTTTCTGAAATGTGCTCCTCCCGTCACTCTGGTTGGGTGCGCATAGTAAAAAGTGCTCTTGGCAGCTAGAGAGTGCCGCGTTGGCCACTGCGCATGAAGAAATAACCACCTGCAACGTTTGGTTTAGGTTTTAGGTGCATTTTTAATTTTATTGCTTAAATCGCATTTTCTCGACGAGCTGAGCACGTTTTCTGAAATGTGCTCCTCCCGTCACTCTGGTTGGGTGCGCATAGTAAAAAGTGCTCTTGGCAGCTAGAGAGTGCCGCGTTGACCACTGCACATGAAGAAATAACCACCTGCAACGTTTGGTTTAGGTTTTAGGTGCATTTTTAATTTTATTGCTTAAATCGCATTTTCTAGACGAGCTGAGCACATTTTCTGAAATGTGCTCCTCCCGTCACTCTGGTTGGGTGCGCATAGTAAAAAGTGCTCTTGGCAGCTAGAGAGTGCCGCGTTGACCACTGCCCATGAAGAAATAACCACCTGCAACGTTTGGTTTAGGTTTTAGGTGCATTTTTAATTTTATTGCTTAAATCGCATTTTCTCGACGAGCTGAGCACGTTTTCTGAAATGTGCTCCTCCCGTCACTCTGGTTGGGTGCGCATAGTAAAAAGTGCTCTTGGCAGCTAGAGAGTGCCGCGTTGGCCACTGCGCATGAAGAAATAACCACCTGCAACGTTTGGTTTAGGTTTTAGGTGCATTTTTAATTTTATTGCTTAAATCGCATTTTCTCGACGAGCTGAGCACGTTTTCTGAAATGTGCTCCTCCCGTCACTCTGGTTGGGTGCGCATAGTAAAAAGTGCTCTTGGCAGCTAGAGAGTGCCGCGTTGACCACTGCACATGAAGAAATAACCACCTGCAACGTTTGGTTTAGGTTTTAGGTGCATTTTTAATTTTATTGCTTAAATCGCATTTTCTCGACGAGCTGAGCACGTTTTCTGAAATGTGCTCCTCCCGTCACTCTTGTTGGGTGCGCATAGTAAAAAGTGCTCTTTGCAGCTAGAGAGTGCCGCGTTGACCACTGCGCAAGAAGAAATAACCACCTGCAACGTTTGGTTTAGGTTTTATGTGCATTTTTAATTTTATTGCTTAAATCGCATTTTCTCGACGAGCTGAGCACGTTTTCTGAAATGTGCTCCTCCCGTCACTCTGGTTGGGTGCGCATAGTAAAAAGTGCTCTTGGCAGCTAGAGAGTGCCGCGTTGACCACTGCGCATGAAGAAATAACCACCTGCAAGTTTGGTTTAGGTTTTGGGTGCATTTTTAATTTTATTGCTTAAATCGCATTTTCTGGACAAGCTGAGCACGTTTTCTGAAATGTGCTCCTCCCGTCACTCTGGTTGGGTGCGCATAGTAAAAAGTGCTCTTGGCAGCTAGAGAGTGCCGCGTTGACCACTGCGCATGAAGAAATGACCATCTGCAACGTTTGGTTTAGGTTTTAGGTGCATTTTTAATTTTATTGCTTAAATCGCATTTTCTCGACGAGCTGAGCACGTTTTCTGAAATGTGCTCCTCCCGTCACTCTGGTTGGGTGCGCATAGTAAAAAGTGCTCTTGGCAGCTAGAGAGTGCCGCGTTGACCACTGCGCATGAAGAAATAACCACCCTGCAACGTTTGGTTTAGGTTTTGGGTGCATTTTTAATTTTATTGCTTAAATCGCATTTTCTGGACGAGCTGAGCACGTTTTCTGAAATGTGCTCCTCCCGTCACTCTGGTTGGGTGCGCATAGTAAAAAGTGCTCTTGGCAGCTCAAAGAGTGCCGCGTTGACCACTGCGCATGAAGAAATGACCATCTGCAACGTTTGGTTTAGGTTTTAGGTGCATTTTTAATTTTATTGCTTAAATCGCATTTTCTCGACGAGCTGAGCACGTTTTCTGAAATGTGCTCCTCCCGTCACTCTGGTTGGGTGCGCATAGTAAAAAGTGCTCTTGGCAGCTAGAGAGTGCCGCGTTGACCACTGCGCATGAAGAAATAACCACCTGCAACGTTTGGTTTAGGTTTTAGGTGCATTTTTAATTTTATTGCTTAAATCGCATTTTCTCGACGAGCTGAGCACGTTTTCTGAAATGTGCTCCTCCCGTCACTCTGGTTGGGTGCGCATAGTAAAAAGTGCTCTTGGCAGCTAGAGAGTGCCGCGTTGACCACTGCGCATGAAGAAATGACCATCTGCAACGTTTGGTTTAGGTTTTAGGTGCATTTTTAATTTTATTGCTTAAATCGCATTTTCTCGACGAGCTGAGCACGTTTTCTGAAATGTGCTCCTCCCGTCACTCTGGTTGGGTGCGCATAGTAAAAAGTGCTCTTGGCAGCTAGAGAGTGCCGCGTTGACCACTGCGCAAGAAGAAATAACCACCTGCAACGTTTAGTTTAGGTTTTATGTGCATTTTTAATTTTATTGCTTAAATCGCATTTTCTCGACGAGCTGAGCACGTTTTCTGAAATGTGCTCCTCCCGTCACTCTGGTTGGGTGCGCATAGTAAAAAGTGCTCTTGGCAGCTAGAGAGTGCCGCGTTGACCACTGCGCATGAAGAAATAACCACCTGCAAGTTTGGTTTAGGTTTTGGGTGCATTTTTAATTTTATTGCTTAAATCGCATTTTCTGGACAAGCTGAGCACGTTTTCTGAAATGTGCTCCTCCCGTCACTCTTGTTGGGTGCGCATAGTAAAAAGTGCTCTTGGCAGCTAGAGAGTGCCGCGTTGACCACTGCGCATGAAGAAATGACCATCTGCAACGTTTGGTTTAGGTTTTAGGTGCATTTTTAATTTTATTGCTTAAATCGCATTTTCTCGACGAGCTGAGCACGTTTTCTGAAATGTGCTCCTCCCGTCACTCTGGTTGGGTGCGCATAGTAAAAAGTGCTCTTGGCAGCTAGAGAGTGCCGCGTTGACCACTGCGCATGAAGAAATAACCACCCTGCAACGTTTGGTTTAGGTTTTGGGTGCATTTTTAATTTTATTGCTTAAATCGCATTTTCTGGACGAGCTGAGCACGTTTTCTGAAATGTGCTCCTCCCGTCACTCTGGTTGGGTGCGCATAGTAAAAAGTGCTCTTGGCAGCTAGAGAGTGCCGCGTTGACAACTGCGCATGAAGTAAAAACCACTTGCAACGTTTGGTTTAGGTTTTAGGTGGATTTTTAATTTTATTGCTTAAATCGTATTTTCTCGACGAGCTGAGCACGTTTTCTGAAATGTGCTCCTCCCGTCACTCTGGTTGGGTGCGCATAGTAAAAAGTGCTCTTGGCAGCTAGAGAGTGCCGCGTTGGCCACTGCGCATGAAGAAATAACCACCTGCAACGTTTGGTTTAGGTTTTAGGTGCATTTTTTAATTTTATTGCTTAAATCGCATTTTCTCGACAAGCTGAGCACGTTTTCTGAAAAGTGCTCTTGGCAGCTAGAGAGTGCCACGTTGACGGCTGCACATGAACAAATAACCACCTGCACCGTTTGGTTTAGGTTTAAGGTGCATTTTTTATTTTATTGCTTAAATCGCATTTTCTCGACGAGCTGAGCACGTTTTCTGAAATGTGCTCCTCCCGTCACTCTGGTTGGGTGCGCATAGTAAAAAGTGCTCTTGGCAGCTAGAGAGTGCCGCGTTGACAACTGCGCATGAAGTAAAAAACACTTGCAACGTTTGGTTTAGGTTTTGGGTGCATTTTTAATTTTATTGCTTAAATCGCATTTTCTCGACGAGCTGAGCACGTTTTCTGAAATGTGCTCCTCCCGTCACTCTGGTTGGGTGCGCATAGTAAAAAGTGCTCTTGGCAGCTAGAGAGTGCCGCGTTGACCACTGCCCATGAAGAAATAACCACCTGCGACGTTTGGTTTAGGTTTTAGCTGTATTTTTAATTTTATTGCTTTAATCGCATTTTCTCGACGAGCTGAGCACGTTTTCTGAAATGTGCTCCTCCCGTCACTCTGGTTGGGTGCGCATAGTAAAAAGTGCTCTTGGCAGCTAGAGAGTGCCGCGTTGACCACTGCGCATGAAGAAATAACCACCTGCAACGTTTGGTTTAGGTTTTAGGTGCATTTTTAGTTTTATTGCTTAAATCGCATTTTCTCGACGAGCTGAGCACGTTTTCTGAAATGTGCTCCTCCCGTCACTCTGGTTGGGTGCGCATAGTAAAAAGTACTCTTGGCAGCTAGAGAGTGCCGCGTTGACCACTGCCCATGAAGAAATAACCACCTGCAACGTTTGGTTTAGGTTTTAGGTGCATTTTTAATTTTATTGCTTAAATCGCATTTTCTCGACGAGCTGAGCACGTTTTCTGAAATGTGCTCCTCCCGTCACTCTGGTTGGGTGCGCATAGTAAAAAGTGCTCTTGGCAGCTAGAGAGTGCCGCGTTGACCACTGCACATGAAGAAATAACCACCTGCAACGTTTGGTTTAGGTTTTGGGTGCATTTTTAATTTTATTGCTTAAATCGCATTTTCTCGACGAGCCGAGCACGTTTTCTGAAATGTGCTCCTCCCGTCACTCTGGTTGGGTGCGCATAGTAAAAAGTGTTCTTGGCAGCTAGAGAGTGCCGCGTTGACCACTGCGCATGAATAAATAACCACCTGCAACGTTTGGTTTAGGTTTTGGGTGCATTTTTAATTTTATTGCTTAAATCGCATTTTCTCGTCGAGCTGAGCACGTTTTCTGAAATGTGCTCCTCCCGTCACTCTGGTCGGGTGCGCATAGTAAAAAGTGCTCTTGGCAGCTAGAGAGTGCCGCGTTGACCACTGCGCATGAAGAAATAACCACCCGCAACGTTTGGTTTAGGTTTTACGTGCATTTTTAATTTTATTGCTTAAATCGCATTTTCTCGACGAGCTGAGCACGTTTTCTGAAATGTGCTCCTCCCGTCACTCTGGTTGGGTGCGCATAGTAAAAAGTGCTCTTGGCAGCTAGAGAGTGCCGCGTTGACCACTGCGCATGAAGAAATAACCACGTGCAACGTTTTTTTTAGGTTTTGGGTGCATTTTTAATTTTATTGCTTAAATCGCATTTTCTCGTTGAGCTGAGCACGTTTTCAGAAATGTGCTCCTCCCGTCATTCTGGTTGGGTGTGCATAGTAAAAAGTGCTCTTGGCAGCTAGAGAGTGCCGCGTTGACCACTGCGCATGAAGAAATGACCATCTGCAACGTTTGGTTTAGGTTTTGGGTGCATTTTTAATTTTATTGCTTAAATCGCATTTTCTCGACGAGCTGAGCACGTTTTCTGAAATGTGCTCCTCCCGTCACTCTGGTTGGGTGCGCATAGTAAAAAGTGCTCTTGGCAGCTAGAGAGTGCCGCGTTGACCATTGCGCATGAAGAAATAACCACCTGCAACGTTTGGTTTAGGTTTTGGGTGCATTTTTAATTTTATTGCTTAAATCGCATTTTCTCGACGAGCTGAGCACGTTTTCTGAAATGTGCTCCTCCCGTCACTCTGGTTGGGTGCGCATAGTAAAAAGTGCTCTTGGCAGCTAGAGAGTGCCGCGTTGACCACTGCGCATGAAGAAATAACCACCTGCAACGTTTGGTTTAGGTTTTAGGTGCAGTTTTAATTTTATTGTTTAAATTGCATTTTCTCGACGAGCTGAGCACGTTTTCTGAAATGTGCTCCTCCCGTCACTCTGGTCGGGTGCGCATAGTAAAAAGTGCTCTTGGCAGCTACAGAGTGCCGCGTTGACCACTGCGCATGAAGAAATGACCATCTGCAACGTTTGGTTTAGGTTTTAGGTGCATTTTTAATTTTATTAATTAAATCGCATTTTCTCGACGAGCTGAGCATGTTTTCTGAAATGTGCTCCTCCCGTCACTCTGGTTGGGTGCGCATAGTAAAAGTGCTCTTGGCAGCTAGAGAGTGCCGCGTTGACTGCTGCACATGAAGAAATAACCACGTGCAACGTTTGGTTTAGGTTTTAGGTGCATTTTTAATTTTATTGCTTAAATCGCATTTTCTCGACGAGCTGAGCACGTTTTCTGAAATGTGCTCCTCCCGTCACTCTGGTTGGGTGCGCATAGTAAAAAGTGCTCTTGGCAGCTAGAGAGTGCCGCGTTGACCACTGCGCATGAAGAAATAACCACCTGCAACGTTTGGTTTAGGTTTTGGGTGCATTTTTAATTTTATTGCTTAAATCGCATTTTCTCGACGAGCTGAGCACGTTTTCTGAAATGTGCTCCTCCCGTCACTCTGGTTGGGTGCGCATAGTAAAAAGTGCTCTTGGCAGCTAGAGAGTGCCGCGTTGACCACTGCGCATGAAGAAATAACCACCCGCAACGTTTGGTTTAGGTTTTACGTGCATTTTTAATTTTATTGCTTAAATCGCATTTTCTCGACGAGCTGAGCACGTTTTCTGAAATGTGCTCCTCCCGTCACTCTGGTTGGGTGCGCATAGTAAAAAGTGCTCTTGGCAGCTAGAGAGTGCCGCGTTGACCACTGCGCATGAAGAAATAACAACGTGCAACGTTTGTTTTAGGTTTTGGGTGCATTTTTAATTTTATTGCTTAAATCGCATTTTCTCGTCGAGCTGAGCACGTTTTCAGAAATGTGCTCCTCCCGTCACTCTGGTTGGGTGTGCATAGTAAAAAGTGCTCTTGGCAGCTAGAGAGTGCCGCGTTGACCACTGCGCATGAAGAAATGACCATCTGCAACGTTTGGTTTAGGTTTTGGGTGCATTTTTAATTTTATTGCTTAAATCGCATTTTCTCGACGAGCTGAGCACGTTTTCTGAAATGTGCTCCTCCCGTCACTCTGGTTGGGTGCGCATAGTAAAAAGTGCTCTTGGCAGCTAGAGAGTGCCGCGTTGACCATTGCGCATGAAGAAATAACCACCTGCAACGTTTGGTTTAGGTTTTGGGTGCATTTTTAATTTTATTGCTTAAATCGCATTTTCTCGACGAGCTGAGCACGTTTTCTGAAATGTGCTCCTCCCATCACTCTGGTTGGGTGCGCATAGTAAAAAGTGCTCTTGGCAGCTAGAGAGTGCCGCGTTGACCACTGCGCATGAAGAAATAACCACCTGCAACGTTTGGTTTAGGTTTTAGGTGCATTTTTAATTCTATTGCTTAAATCGCATTTTCTCGACGAGCTGAGCACGTTTTCTGAAATGTGCTCCTCCCGTCACTCTGGTTGGGTGCGCATAGTAAAAAGTGCTCTTGGCAGCTAGAGAGTGCCGCGTTGACAACTGCGCATGAAGAAATAACCACCTGCAACGTTTGGTTTAGGTTTTAGGTGCATTTTTAATTTTATTGCTTAAATCGCATTTTCTCGACGAGCGGAGCACGTTTTCTGAAATGTGCTCCTCCCGTCACTCTGGTCGGGTGCGCATAGTAAAAAGTGCTCTTGGCAGCTAGAGAGTGCCGCGTTGACAACTGCGCATGAAGAAATAACCACCTGCAACGTTTGGTTTAGGTTTTGGGTGCATTTTTAATTTTATTGCTTAAATCGCATTTTCTCGACGAGCGGAGCACGTTTTCTGAAATGTGCTCCTCCCGTCACTCTGGTCGGGTGCGCATAGTAAAAAGTGCTCTTGGCAGCTAGAGAGTGCCGCGTTGACTGCTGCATATGAAGAAATAACCACCCCCAACGTTTGGTTTAGGTTTTAGGTGCATTTTTAATTTTATTGCTTAAATCGCATTTTCTCGACGAGCTGAGCACGTTTTCTGAAATGTGCTCCTCCCGTCACTCTGGTTGGGTGCGCATAGTAAAAAGTGCTCTTGGCAGCTAGAGAGTGCCGCGTTGACCACTGCGCATGAAGAAATAACCACCTGCAACGTTTGGTTTAGGTTTTAGGTGCATTTTTAATTTTATTGCTTAAATTGCATTTTCTCGACGAGCTGAGCACGTTTTCTGAAATGTGCTCCTCCCGTCACTCTGGTCGGGTGCGCATAGTAAAAAGTGCTCTTGGCAGCTAGAGAGTGCCGCGTTGACTGCTGCACATGAAGAAATAACCACCCCCAACGTTTGGTTTAGGTTTTAGGTGCATTTTTAATTTTATTGCTTAAATCGCATTTTCTCGACGAGCTGAGCACGTTTTCTGAAATGTGCTCCTCCCGTCACTCTGGTTGGGTGCGCATAGAAAAAAATGCTCTTGGCAGCTAGAGAGTGCCGCGTTGACCACTGCGCATGAAGAAATAACCACCTGCAACGTTTGGTTTAGGTTTTGGGTGCATTTTTAATTTTATTGCTTAAATCGCATTTTCTCGACGAGCTGAGCACGTTTTCTGAAATGTGCTCCTCCCGTCACTCTGGTTGGGTGCGCATAGTAAAAAGTGCTCTTGGCAGCTAGAGAATGCCGCGTTGACCACTGCGCATGAAGAAATAACCACCTGCAACGTTTGGTTTAGGTTTTAGCTGCATTTTTAATTTTATTGCTTTAATCGCATTTTCTCGACGAGCTGAGCACGTTTTCTGAAATGTGCTCCTCCCGTCACTCTGGTTGGGTGCGCATAGTAAAAAGTGCTCTTGGCAGCTAGAGAGTGCCGCGTTGACCACTGCGCATGAAGAAATGACCATCTGCAACGTTTGGTTTAGGTTTTGGGTGCATTTTTAATTTTATTGCTTAAATCGCATTTTCTCGAGCTGAGCACGTTTTCTGAAATGTGCTCCTCCCGTCACTCTGGTCGGGTGCGCATAGTAAAAAGTGCTCTTGGCAGCTAGAGAGTGCCGCGTTGACCACTGCGCATGAAGAAATGACCATCTGCAACGTTTGGTTTAGGTTTTGGGTGCATTTTTAATTTTATTGCTTAAATCGCATTTTCTCGACGAGCTGAGCACGTTTTCTGAAATGTGCTCCTCCCGTCACTCTGGTTGGGTGCGCATAGTAAAAAGTGCTCTTGGCAGCTAGAGAGTGCCGCGTTGACCACTGCGCATGAAGAAATAACCACCTGCAACGTTTGGTTTAGGTTTTGGGTGCATTTTTAATTTTATTGCTTAAATCGCATTTTCTGGACGAGCTGAGCACGTTTTCTGAAATGTGCTCCTCCCGTCACTCTGGTTGGGTGCGCATAGTAAAAAGTGCTCTTGGCAGCTAGAGAGTGCCGCGTTGACCTCTGCGCATGAAGAAATAACCACGTGCAACGTTTTTTTTAGGTTTTGGGTGCATTTTTAATTTTATTGCTTAAATCGCATTTTCTCGACGAGCTGAGCACGTTTTCTGAAATGTGCTCCTCCCGTCACTCTGGTTGGGTGCGCATAGTAAAAAGTGCTCTTGGCAGCTAGAGAGTGCCGCGTTGACCACTGCCCATGAAGAAATAACCACCTGCAACGTTTGGTTTAGGTTTTAGGTGCATTTTTAATTTTATTGCTTAAATCGCATTTTCTCGACGAGCTGAGCACGTTTTCTGAAATGTGCTCCTCCCGTTACTCTGGTTGGGTGCGCATAGTAAAAAGTGCTCTTGGCAGCTAGAGAGTGCCGCGTTGACCACTGCGCATGAAGAAATAACCACCTGCAACGTTTGGTTTAGGTTTTGGGTGCATTTTTAATTTTATTGCTTAAATCGCATTTTCTCGTCGAGCTGAGCACGTTTTCTGAAATGTGCTCCTCCCGTCACTCTGGTTGGGTGCGCATAGTAAAAAGTGCTCTTGGCAGCTAGAGAGTGCCGCGTTGACCACTGCGCATGAAGAAATGACCATCTGCAACGTTTGGTTTAGGTTTTGGGTGCATTTTTGCTTTTATTGCTTAAATCGCATTTTCTCGACGAGCTGAGCACGTTTTCTGAAATGTGCTCCTCCCGTCACTCTGGTTGGGTGCACATAGTAAAAAGTGCTCTTGGCAGCTAGAGAGTCCCGCGTTGACCACTGCGCATGAAGAAATAACCACCTGCAACGTTTGATTTAGGTTTTAGGTGCATTTTTAATTTTATTGCTTAAATCGCATTTTCTCGACGAGCTGAGCACGTTTTCTGAAATGTGCTCCTCCCGTTACTCTGGTTGGGTCTGCATAGTAAAAGGTGCTCTTGGCAGCTAGAGAGTGCCGCGTTGACCACTTCGCATGAAGAAATGACCATCTGCAACGTTTGGTTTAGGTTTTGGGTGCATTTTTCATTTTATTGCTTAAATCGCCTTTTCTCGACGAGCTGAGCACGTTTTCTGAAATGTGCTCCTCCCGTCACTCTGGTTGGGTGCGCATCGTAAAAAGTGCTCTTGGCAGCTAGAGAGTGCCGCGTTGACCATTGCGCATGAAGAAATAACCACCTGCAACGTTTGGTTTAGGTTTTAGGTGCATTCTTAATTTTATTGCTTAAATCGCATTTTCTCGACGAGCTGAGCACGTTTTCTGAAATATGCTCCTCCCGTCACTCTGGTTGGGTGCGCATAGTAAAAAGTGCTCTTGGCAGCTAGAGAGTGCCGCGTTGACCACTGCGCATGAAGAAATAACCACCTGCAACGTTTGGTTTAGGTTTTGGGTGCATTTTTAATTTTATTGCTTAAATCGCATTTTCTCGTCGAGCTGAGCACGTTTTCTGAAATGTGCTCCTTCCGTCACTCTGGTTGGGTGCGCATAGTAAAAAGTGCTCTTGGCAGCTAGAGAGTGCCGCGTTGACCACTGCGCATGAAGAAATGGCCATCTGCAACGTTTGGTTTAGGTTTTGGGTGCATTTTTAATTTTATTGCTTAAATCGCATTTTCTCGACGAGCTGAGCACGTTTTCTGAAATGTGCTGCTCCCGTCACTCTGGTTGGGTGCGCATAGTAAAAAGTGCTCTTGGCAGCTAGAGAGTGCCACGTTGACCACTGCGCATGAAGAAATAACCACGTGCAACGTTTGTTTTAGGTGTTAGGTGCATTTTTATTTTTATTGCTTAAATCGCATTTTCTCGACGAGCTGAGCACGTTTTCTGAAATGTGCTCCTCCCGTCACTCTGGTTGGGTGCGCATAGTAAAAAGTGCTCTTGGCAGCTAGAGAGTGCCGCGTTGACCACTGCCCATGAAGAAATAACCACCTGCAACGTTTGGTTTAGGTTTTAGGTGGATTTTTAATTTTATTGCTTAAATCGCATTTTCTCGACGAGCTGAGCACGTTTTCTGAAATGTGCTCCTCCCGTCACTCTGGTTGGGTGCGCATAGTAAAAAGTGCTCTTGGCAGCTAGAGAGTGCCGCGTTGGCCACTGCGCATGAAGAAATAACCACCTGCAACGTTTGGTTTAGGTTTTAGGTACATTTTTAATTTTATTGCTTAAATCGCATTTTCTCGACGAGTTGAGCACGTTTTCTGAAATGTGCTCCTCCCGTCACTCTGGTTGTGTGCGCATAGTAAAAAGTGCTCTTGGCAGCTAGAGAGTGCCGCGTTGACCACTGCACATGAAGAAATAACCACCTGCAACGTTTGGTTTAGGTTTTAGGTGCATTTTTAATTTTATTGCTTAAATCGCATTTTCTCGACGAGCTGAGCACGTTTTCTGAAATGTGCTCCTCCCGTCACTCTTGTTGGGTGCGCATAGTAAAAAGTGCTCTTGGCAGGTAGAGAGTGCCGCGTTGACCACTGCGCATGAAGAAATGACCATCTGCAACGTTTGGTTTAGGTTTTAGGTGCATTTTTAATTTTATTGCTTAAATCGCATTTTCTCGACGAGCTGAGCACGTTTTCTGAATGTGCTCCTTCCGTCACTCTGGTTGGGTGCGCATAGTAAAAAGTGCTCTTGGCAGCTAGAGAGTGCCGCGTTGACCACTGCGCATGAAGAAATTACCATTTGCAACGTTTGGTTTAGGTTTTAGGTGCATTTTTAATTTTATTGCTTAAATCGCATTTTCTCGACGAGCTGAGCACGTTTTCTGAAATGTGCTCCTCCCGTTACTCTGGTTGGGTGCGCATAGTAAAAAGTGCTCTTGGCAGCTAGAGAGTGCCGCGTTGACCACTGCGCATGAAGAAATAACCACCTGCAACGTTTGGTTTAGGTTTTGGGTGCATTTTTAATTTTATTGCTTAAATCGCATTTTCTCGTCGAGCTGAGCACGTTTTCTGAAATGTGCTCCTCCCGTCACTCTGGTTGGGTGCGCATAGTAAAAAGTGCTCTTGGCAGCTAGAGAGTGCCGCGTTGACCACTGCGCATGAAGAAATGACCATCTGCAACGTTTGGTTTAGGTTTTGGGTGCATTTTTGCTTTTATTGCTTAAATCGCATTTTCTCGACGAGCTGAGCACGTTTTCTGAAATGTGCTCCTCCCGTCACTCTGGTTGGGTGCACATAGTAAAAAGTGCTCTTGGCAGCTAGAGAGTCCCGCGTTGACCACTGCGCATGAAGAAATAACCACCTGCAACGTTTGATTTAGGTTTTAGGTGCATTTTTAATTTTATTGCTTAAATCGCATTTTCTCGACGAGCTGAGCACGTTTTCTGAAATGTGCTCCTCCCGTTACTCTGGTTGGGTCTGCATAGTAAAAGGTGCTGTTGGCAGCTAGAGAGTGCCGCGTTGACCACTGCGCATGAAGAAATGACCATCTGCAACGTTTGGTTTAGGTTTTGGGTGCATTTTTCATTTTATTGCTTAAATCGCCTTTTCTCGACGAGCTGAGCACGTTTTCTGAAATGTGCTCCTCCCGTCACTCTGGTTGGGTGCGCATCGTAAAAAGTGCTCTTGGCAGCTAGAGAGTGCCGCGTTGACTATTGCGCATGAAGAAATAACCACCTGCAACGTTTGGTTTAGGTTTTAGGTGCATTCTTAATTTTATTGCTTAAATCGCATTTTCTCGACGAGCTGAGCACGTTTTCTGAAATATGCTCCTCCCGTCACTCTGGTTGGGTGCGCATAGTAAAAAGTGCTCTTGGCAGCTAGAGAGTGCCGCGTTGACCACTGCGCATGAAGAAATAACCACCTGCAACGTTTGGTTTAGGTTTTGGGTGCATTTTTAATTTTATTGCTTAAATCGCATTTTCTCGTCGAGCTGAGCACGTTTTCTGAAATGTGCTCCTTCCGTCACTCTGGTTGGGTGCGCATAGTAAAAAGTGCTCTTGGCAGCTAGAGAGTGCCGCGTTGACCACTGCGCATGAAGAAATGGCCATCTGCAACGTTTGGTTTAGGTTTTGGGTGCATTTTTAATTTTATTGCTTAAATCGCATTTTCTCGACGAGCTGAGCACGTTTTCTGAAATGTGCTGCTCCCGTCACTCTGGTTGGGTGCGCATAGTAAAAAGTGCTCTTGGCAGCTAGAGAGTGCCACGTTGACCACTGCGCATGAAGAAATAACCACGTGCAACGTTTGTTTTAGGTGTTAGGTGCATTTTTATTTTTATTGCTTAAATCGCATTTTCTCGACGAGCTGAGCACGTTTTCTGAAACGTGCTCCTCCCGTCACTCTGGTTGGGTGCGCATAGTAAAAAGTGCTCTTGGCAGCTAGAGAGTGCCGCGTTGACTGCTGCGCATGAAGAAATAACCACCTGCAACGTTTGGTTTAGGTTTTAGGTGCATTTTTAATTTTATTGCTTAAATCGCATTTTCTCGACGAGCTGAGCACGTTTTCTGAAATGTGCTCCTCCCGTCACTCTGGTTGGGTGCGCATAGTAAAAAGTACTCTTGGCAGCTAAAGAGTGCCGCGTTGACCACTGCCCATGAAGAAATAACCACCTGCAACGTTTGGTTTAGGTTTTAGGTGCATTTTTAATTTTATTGCTTAAATCGCATTTTCTCGACGAGCTGAGCACGTTTTCTGAAATGTGCTCCTCCCGTCACTCTGGTTGGGTGCGCATAGTAAAAAGTACTCTTGGCAGCTAGAGAGTGCCGCGTTGACCACTGCGCATGAAGAAATGACCATTTGCAACGTTTGGTTTAGGTTTTAGGTGCGTTTTTAATTTTATTGCTTAAATCGCATTTTCTCGACGAGCTGAGCACGTTTTCTGAAATGTGCTCCTCCCGTTACTCTGGTTGGGTGCGCATAGTAAAAAGTGCTCTTGGCAGCTAGAGAGTGCCGCGTTGACCACTGCGCATGAAGAAATAACCACCTGCAACGTTTGGTTTAGGTTTTGGGTGCATTTTTAATTTTATTGCTTAAATCGCATTTTCTCGACGAGCTGAGCACGTTTTCTGAAATGTGCTCCTCCCGTCACTCTGGTTGGGTGCGCATAGTAAAAAGTGCTCTTGGCAGCTAGAGAGTGCCGCGTTGACCACTGCGCATGAAGAAATAACAACCTGCAACGTTTGGTTTAGGTTTTATGTGCATTTTTAATTTTATTGCTTAAATCGCATTTTCTCGACGAGCTGAGCACGTTTTCTGAAATGTGCTCCTCCCGTCACTCTGGTTGGGTGCGCATAGTAAAAAGTACTCTTGGCAGCTAGAGAGTGCCGCGTTGACCACTGCCCATGAAGAAATAACCACCTGCAACGTTTGGTTTAGGTTTTAGGTGCATTTTTAATTTTATTGCTTAAATCGCATTTTCTCGACGAGCTGAGCACGTTTTCTGAAATGTGCTCCTCCCGTCACTCTGGTTGGGTGCGCATAGTAAAAAGTACTCTTGGCAGCTAGAGAGTGCCGCGTTGACCACTGCCCATGAAGAAATAACCACCTGCAACGTTTGGTTTAGGTTTTAGGTGCATTTTTAATTTTATTGCTTAAATCGCATTTTCTCGACGAGCTGAGCACGTTTTCTGAAATGTGCTCCTCCCGTCACTCTGGTTGGGTGCGCATAGTAAAAAGTGCTCTTGGCAGCTAGAGAGTGCCACGTTGGCCACTGCGCATGAAGAAATAACCACCTGCAACGTTTGGTTTAGGTTTTGGGTGCATTTTTAATTTTATTGCTTAAATCGCATTTTCTCGACGAGCTGAGCACGTTTTCTGAAATGTGCTCCTCCCGTCACTCTGGTTGGGTGCGCATAGTAAAAAGTGCTCTTGGCAGCTAGAGAGTGCCGCGTTGACCACTGCGCATGAAGAAATAACCACTTGCAACGTTTGGTTTAGGTTTTGGGTGCATTTTTAATTTTATTGCTTAAATCGCATTTTCTCGACGAGCTGAGCACGTTTTCTGAAATGTGCTCCTCCCGTCACTCTGGTTGGGTGCGCTTAGTAAAAAGCGCTCTTGGCAGCTAGAGAGTGCCGCGTTGACCACTGCGCATGAAGAAATAACCACCTGCAACGTTTGGTTTAGGTTTTAGGTGCATTTTTAATTTTATTGCTTAAATCGCATTTTCTCGACGAGCTGAGCACGTTTTCTGAAATGTGCTCCTCCCGTCACTCTGGTTGGGTGCGCATAGTAAAAAGTGCTCTTGGCAGCTAGAGAGTGCCGCGTTGACCACTGCCCATGAAGAAATAACCACCTGCAACGTTTGGTTTAGGTTTTAGGTGGATTTTTAATTTTATTGCTTAAATCGCATTTTCTCGACGAGCTGAGCACGTTTTCTGAAATGTGCTCCTCCCGTCACTCTGGTTGGGTGCGCATCGTAAAAAGTGCTCTTGGCAGCTAGAGAGTGCCGCGTTGGCCACTGCGCATGAAGAAATAACCACCTGCAACGTTTGGTTTAGGTTTTAGGTACATTTTTAATTTTATTGCTTAAATCGCATTTTCTCGACGAGTTGAGCACGTTTTCTGAAATGTGCTCCTCCCGTCACTCTGGTTGTGTGCGCATAGTAAAAAGTGCTCTTGGCAGCTAGAGAGTGCCGCGTTGACCACTGCACATGAAGAAATAACCACCTGCAACGTTTGGTTTAGGTTTTAGGTGCATTTTTAATTTTATTGCTTAAATCGCATTTTCTCGACGAGCTGAGCACGTTTTCTGAAATGTGCTCCTCCCGTCACTCTGGTTGGGTGCGCATAGTAAAAAGTGCTCTTGGCAGGTAGAGAGTGCCGCGTTGACCACTGCGCATGAAGAAATGACCATCTGCAACGTTTGGTTTAGGTTTTAGGTGCATTTTTAATTTTATTGCTTAAATCGCATTTTCTCGACGAGCTGAGCACGTTTTCTGAATGTGCTCCTTCCGTCACTCTGGTTGGGTGCGCATAGTAAAAAGTGCTCTTGGCAGCTAGAGAGTGCCGCGTTGACCACTGCGCATGAAGAAATAACCACCTGCAACGTTTGGTTTAGGTTTTGGGTGCATTTTTAATTTTATTGCTTAAATCGCATTTTCTCGACGAGCTGAGCACGTTTTCTGAAATGTGCTCCTCCCGTCACTCTGGTTGGGTGCGCATAGTAAAAAGTGCTCTTGGCAGCTAGAGAGTTCCGCGTTGACCACTGCGCATGAAGAAATAACCACCTGCAACGTTTGGTTTAGGTTTTAGGTGCATTTTTAATTTTATTGCTTAAATCGCATTTTCTCGACGAGCTGAGCACGTTTTCTGAAATGTGCTCCTCCCGTCACTCTGGTTGGGTGCGCATAGTAAAAAGTACTCTTGGCAGCTAGAGAGTGCCGCGTTGACCACTGCCCATGAAGAAATAACCACCTGCAACGTTTGGTTTAGGTTTTAGGTGCATTTTTAATTTTATTGCTTAAATCGCATTTTCTCGACGAGCTGAGCACGTTTTCTGAAATGTGCTCCTCCCGTCACTCTGGTTGGGTGCGCATAGTAAAAAGTACTCTTGGCAGCTAGAGAGTGCCGCGTTGACCACTGCCCATGAAGAAATAACCACCTGCAACGTTTGGTTTAGGTTTTAGGTGCATTTTTAATTTTATTGCTTAAATCGCATTTTCTCGACGAGCTGAGCACGTTTTCTGAAATGTGCTCCTCCCGTTACTCTGGTTGGGTCTGCATAGTAAAAGGTGCTCTTGGCAGCTAGAGAGTGCCGCGTTGACCACTGCGCATGAAGAAATGACCATCTGCAACGTTTGGTTTAGGTTTTGGGTGCATTTTTCATTTTATTGCTTAAATCGCCTTTTCTCGACGAGCTGAGCACGTTTTCTGAAATGTGCTCCTCCCGTCACTCTGGTTGGGTGCGCATCGTAAAAAGTGCTCTTGGCAGCTAGAGAGTGCCGCGTTGACCATTGCGCATGAAGAAATAACCACCTGCAACGTTTGGTTTAGGTTTTAGGTGCATTCTTAATTTTATTGCTTAAATCGCATTTTCTCGACGAGCTGAGCACGTTTTCTGAAATATGCTCCTCCCGTCACTCTGGTTGGGTGCGCATAGTAAAAAGTGCTCTTGGCAGCTAGAGAGTGCCGCGTTGACCACTGCGCATGGAGAAATAACCACCTGCAACGTTTGGTTTAGGTTTTGGGTGCATTTTTAATTTTATTGCTTAAATCGCATTTTCTCGTCGAGCTGAGCACGTTTTCTGAAATGTGCTCCTTCCGTCACTCTGGTTGGGTGCGCATAGTAAAAAGTGCTCTTGGCAGCTAGAGAGTGCCGCGTTGACCACTGCGCATGAAGAAATAACCACGTGCAACGTTTGTTTTAGGTGTTAGGTGCATTTTTATTTTTATTGCTTAAATCGCATTTTCTCGACGAGCTGAGCACGTTTTCTGAAACGTGCTCCTCCCGTCACTCTGGTTGGGTGCGCATAGTAAAAAGTGCTCTTGGCAGCTAGAGAGTGCCGCGTTGACTGCTGCGCATGAAGAAATAACCACCTGCAACGTTTGGTTTAGGTTTTAGGTGCATTTTTAATTTTATTGCTTAAATCGCATTTTCTCGACGAGCTGAGCACGTTTTCTGAAATGTGCTCCTCCCGTCACTCTGGTTGGGTGCGCATGGTAAAAAGTGCTCTTGGCAGCTAGAGAGTGCCGCGTTGACCACTGCGCATGAAGAAATAACCGCCTGCAACGTGTGGTTTAGGTTTTGGGTGCATTTTTAATTTTATTGCTTAAATCGCATTTTCTCGTCGAGCTGAGCACGTTTTCTGAAATGTGCTCCTCCCGTCACTCTGGTTGGGTGCGCATAGTAAAAAGTGCTCTTGGCAGCTAGAGAGTGCCGCGTTGACCACTGCGCATTTAGAAATGACCATCTGCAAAGTTTGGTTTAGGTTTTAGGTGCATTTTTAATTTTATTGCTTAAATCGCATTTTCTCGACGAGCTGAGCACGTTTTCTGAAATGTGCTCCTCCCGTCACTCTGGTCGGGTGCGCATAGTAAAAAGTGCTCTTGGCAGCTAGAGAGTGCCGCGTTGACTGCTGCACATGAAGAAATAACCACCCCCAACGTTTGGTTTAGGTTTTAGGTGCATTTTTAATTTGATTGCTTAAATCGCATTTTCTCGACGAGCTGAGCACGTTTTCTGAAATGTGCTCCTCCCGTCACTCTGGTTGGGTGCGCATAGTAAAAAGTGCTCTTGGCAGCTAAGAGAGTGCCGCGTTCACCACTGCGCATGAAGAAATAACCACCTGCAACGTTTGGTTTAGGTTTTGGGTGCATTTTTAATTTTATTGCTTAAATCGCATTTTCTGGACGAGCTGAGCACGTTTTCTGAAATGTGCTCCTCCCGTCACTCTGGTTGGGTGCGCATAGTAAAAAGTGCTCTTGGCAGCTAAAGAGTGCCGCGTTGACCACTGCGTATGAAGAAATAACCACCTGCAACGTTTGGTTTAGGTTTTAGGTGCATTTTTAATTTTATTGCTTAAATCGCATTTTCTCGATGAGCTGAGCACGTTTTCTGAAATGTGCTCCTCCCGTCACTCTGGTTGGGTGCGCATAGTAAAAAGTGCTCTTGGCAGCTAGAGAGTGCCGCGTTGACCATTGCGCATGAAGAAATAACCACCTGCAACGTTTGGTTTAGGTTTTAGGTGCATTTTTAATTTTATTGCTTAAATCGCATTTTCTGGACGAGCTGAGCACGTTTTCTGAAATGTGCTCCTCCCGTCACTCTGGTTGGGTGCGCATAGTAAAAAGTGCTCTTGGCAGCTAGAGAGTGCCGCGTTGACCACTGCGCATGAAGAAATAACCACCTGCAACGTTTGGTTTAGGTTATAGGTGTATTTTTAATTTTAGTGCTTAAATCGCATTTTCTCGACGAGCTGAGCACGTTTTCTGAAATGTGCTCCTCCCGTCACTCTGGTTGGGTGCGCATAGTAAAAAGTGCTCTTGGCAGCTAGAGAGTGCCGCGTTGACCACTGCCCATGAAGAAATAACCACCTGCAACGTTTGGTTTAGGTTTTAGGTGCATTTTTAATTTTAATGCTTAAATCGCAATTTCTCGACGAGCTGAGCACGTTTTCTGAAATGTGCTCCTCCCGTCACTCTGGTTGGGTGCGCATAGTAAAAAGTGCTCTTGGCAGCTAGAGAGTGCCGCGTTGGCCACTGCGCATGAAGAAATAACCACCTGCAACGTTTGGTTTAGGTTTTAGGTGCATTTTTAATTTTATTGCTTAAATCGCATTTTCTCGACGAGCTGAGCACGTTTTCTGAAATGTGCTCCTCCCGTCACTCTGGTTGGGTGCGCATAGTAAAAAGTGCTCTTGGCAGCTAGAGAGTGCCGCGTTGACCACTGCGCATGACGAAATAACCACCTGCAACGTTCGGTTTAGGTTTTGGGTGCATTTTTAATTTTATTGCTTAAATCGCATTTTCTCGACGAGCTGAGCACGTTTTCTGAAATGTGCTCCTCCCGTCACTCTGGTTGGGTGCGCATAGTAAAAAGTGCTCTTGGCAGCTAGAGAGTGCCGCGTTGACCACTGCGCATGAAGAAATAACCACCCGCAACGTTTGGTTTAGGTTTTACGTGCATTTTTAATTTTATTGCTTAAATCGCATTTTCTCGACGAGCTGAGCACGTTTTCTGAAATGTGCTCCTCCCGTCACTCTGGTTGGGTGCGCATAGTAAAAAGTGCTCTTGGCAGCTAGAGAGTGCCGCGTTGACCACTGCGCATGAAGAAATAACCACGTGCATCGTTTGTTTTAGGTTTTGGGTGCATTTTTAATTTTATTGCTTAAATCGCATTTTCTCGTCGAGCTGAGCACGTTTTCAGAAATGTGCTCCTCCCGTCACTCTGGTTGGGTGTGCATAGTAAAAAGTGCTCTTGGCAGCTAGCGAGTGCCGCGTTGACCACGGCGCATGAAGAAATGACCATCTGCAACGTTTGGTTTAGGTTTTAGGTGCATTTTTAATTTTATTGCTTTGATCGCATTTTCTCGACGAGCTGAGCACGTTTTCTGAAATGTGCTCCTCCCGTCACTCTGGTTGGGTGCGCATAGTAAAAAGTGCTCTTGGCAGCTAGAGAGTGCCGCGTTGACCACTGCGCATGAAGAAATAACCGCCTGCAACGTTTGGTTTAGGTTTTGGGTGCATTTTTAATTTTATTGCTTAAATCGCATTTTCTCGACGAGCTGAGCACGTTTTCTGAATGTGCTCCTTCCGTCACTCTGGTTGGGTGCGCATAGTAAAAAGTGCTCTTGGCAGCTAGAGAGTGCCGCGTTGACCACTGCGCATGAAGAAATGACCATTTGCAACGTTTGGTTTAGGTTTTAGGTGCATTTTTAATTTTATTGCTTAAATTGCATTTTCTCGACGAGCTGAGAACGTTTTCTGAAATGTGCTCCTCCCGTCACTCTGGTTGGGTGCGCATAGTAAAACGTGCTCTTGGCAGCTAGACAGTGCCGCGTTGACCACTGCGCATGAAGAAATGACCATCTGCAACGTTTGGTTTAGGTTTTGGGTGCATTTTTGCTTTTATTGCTTAAATCGCATTTTCTCGACGAGCTGAGCACGTTTTCTGAAATGTGCTCCTCCCGTCACTCTGGTTGGGTGCGCATAGTAAAAAGTGCTCTTGGCAGCTAGAGAGTGCCGCGTTGACCACTGCGCATGAAGAAATAACCACGTGCAACGTTTGTTTTAGGTTTTAGGTGCATTTTTAATTTCATTGCTTAAATCGCATTTTCTCGACGAGCTGAGCACGTTTTCTGAAACGTGCTCCTCCCGTCACTCTGGTTGGGTGCGCATAGTAAAAAGTGCTCTTGGCAGCTAGAGAGTTCCGCGTTGACTGCTGCGCATGAAGAAATAATCACCTGCAACGTTTGGTTTAGGTTTTAGGTGCATTTTTAATTTTATTGCTTAAATCGCATTTTCTCGACGATCTGAGCACGTTTTCTGAAATGTGCTCCTCCCATCACTCTGGTTGGGTGCACATGGTAAAAAGTGCTCTTGGCAGCTAGAGAGTGCCGCGTTGACCACTGCGCATGAAGACATGACCATCTGCAACGTTTGGTTTAGGTTTTAGGTGCATTTTTAATTTTATTGCTTAAATCGCATTTTCTCGACGAGCTGAGCATGTTTTCTGAAATGTGCTCCTCCGGTCACTCTGGTTGGGTGCGCATAGTAAAAAGTGCTCTTAGCAGCTAGAGAGTGCCGCGTTGACCACTGCGCATGAAGAAATAACCACCTGCAACGTTTGGTTTAGGTTTTAGGTGCATTTTTAATTTTATTGCTTAAATCGCATTTTCTCGACGAGCTAAGCACGTTTTCTGAAATGTGCTCCTCCCGTCACTCTGGTCGGGTGCGCATAGTAAAAAGTGCTCTTGGCAGCTAGAGAGTGCCGCGTTGACAACTGCGCATGAAGAAATAACCACCTGCAACGTTTGGTTTAGGTTTTAGGTGCATTTTAAATTTTATTGCTTAAATCGCATTTTCTCGACGAGCTGAGCACGTTTTCTGAAATGTGCTCCTCCCGTCACTCTGGTTGGGTGCGCATAGTAAAAAGCGCTCTTGGCAGCTAGAGAGTGCCGCGTTGACGACTGCGCATGAAGAAATAACCACCTGCAACGTTTGGTTTAGGTTTTGGGTGCGTTTTTAATTTTATTGCTTAAATCGCATTTTCTCGACGAGCTGAGCACGTTTTCTGAAATGTGCTCCGCCCGTCACTCTGGTTGGGTGCGCATAGTAAAAAGTGCTCTTGGCAGCTAGAGAGTGCCGCGTTGACCACTGCGCATGAAGAAATAACCACCTGCAACGTTTGGTTTAGGTTTTAGGTGCATTTTAAATTTTATTGCTTAAATCGCATTTTCTCGACGAGCTGAGCACGTTTTCTGAAATGTGCTCCTCCCGTCACTCTGGTTGGGTGCGCATAGTAAAAAGTGCTCTTGGCAGCTAGAGAGTGCCGCGTTGACTGCTGCGCATGAAGAAATGACCATCTGCAACGTTTGGTTTAGGTTTTGGGTGCATTTTTTATTTTATTGCTTAAATCGTATTTTCTCGACGAGCTGAGCACGTTTTCTGAAATGTGCTCCTCCCGTCACTCTGGTTGGGTGCGCATAGTAAAAAGTGCTCTTGGCAGCTAGAGAGTGCCGCGTTGACCACTGCGCATGAAGAAATGACCATCTGCAACGTTTGGTTTAGGTTTTGGGTGCATTTTTTAATTTTATTGCTTAAATCGCATTTTCTCGACGAGCTGAGCACGTTTTCTGAAATGTGCTCCTCCCGTCACTCTGGTTGGGTGCGCATAGTAAAAAGTGCTCTTGGCAGCTAGAGAGTGCCGCGTTGACTGCTGCGCATGAATAAATAACCACCTGCAACGTTTGGTTTAGGTTTTAGGTCCATTTTTAATTTTATTGCTTAAATCGCATTTTCTCGACGAGCTGAGCACGATTTCTGAAATGTGCTCCTCCCGTCACTCTGGTTGGGTGCGCATAGTAAAAAGTGCTCTTGGCAGCTAGAGAGTGCCGCGTTGACCACTGCGCATGAAGAAATAACGACCTGCAACGTTTGGTTTAGGTTTTAGGTGCATTTTTAATTTTATTGCTTAAATCGCATTTTCTCGACGAGCTGAGCACGTTTTCTGAAATGTGCTCCTCCCGTCACTCTGGTTGGGTGCGCATAGTAAAAAGTGCTCTTGGCAGCTAGAGAGTGCCGCGTTTACCACTGCGCATGAAGAAATAACCACCTGCAACGTTTGGTTTAGGTTTTAGGTGCATTTTTAATTTTATTGCTTAAATCGCATTTTCTCGACGAGCTGAGCACGTTTTCTGAAATGTGCTCCTCCCGTCACTCTGGTTGGGTGCGCATAGTAAAAAGTGCTCTTGGCAGCTAGATAGTGCCGCGTTGACCGCTGCGCATGAAGAAATAACCACCTACAACGTTTGGTTTAGGTTTTAGGTGCATTATTAATTTTATTGCTTAAATTGCATTTTCTCGACGAGCTGAGCACGTTTTCTGAAATGTGCTCCTCCCGTCACTCTGGTTGGGTGCGCATAGTAAAAAGTGCTCTTGGCAGCTAGAGAGTGCCGCGTTGACCACTGCACATGAAGAAATAACCACCTGCAACGTTTGGTTTAGGTTTTAGGTGCATTTTTAATTTTATTGCTTAAATCGCATTTTCTCGACGAGCTGAGCACGTTTTCTGAAATGTGCTCCTCCCGTCACTCTGGTTGGGTGCGCATAGTAAAAAGTGCTCTTGGCAGCTAGAGAGTGCCGCGTTGACCTCTGCGCATGAAGAAATGACCATCTGCAACGTTTGGTTTAGGTTTTAGGTGCATTTTTAATTTTATTGCTTAAATCGCATTTTTTTCGACGAGCTGAGCATGTTTTCTGAAGTGTGCTCCTCCCGTCACTCTGGTTGGGTGCGCATAGTAAAAAGTGCTCTTGGCAGCTAGAGAGTGCCGCGTTGACCACTGCGCATGAAGAAATGACCATCTGCAACGTTTGGTTTAGGTTTTAGGTGCATTTTTAATTTTATTGCTTTAATCGCATTTTCTCAACGAGCTGAGCACGTTTTCTGAAATGTGCTCCTCCCGTCACTCTGGTTGGGTGCGCATAGTAAAAAGTGCTCTTGGCAGCTAGAGAGTGCCGCGTTGACCACTGCGCATGAAGAAATAACCACCTGCAACGTTTGGTTTAGGTTTTAGGTGCCTTTTTAATTTTATTGCTTAAATCGCATTTTCTCGACGAGCTGAGCACGTTTTCTGAAATGTGCTCCTCCCGTCACTCTGGTTGGGTGCGCATAGTAAAAAGTGCTCTTGGCAGCTAGAGAGTGCCGCGTTGACCACTGCGCATGAAGAAATAATGACCTGCAACGTTTGGTTTAGGTTTTGGGTGCATTTTTAATTTTATTGCTTAAATCGCATTTTCTCGACGAGCTGAGCACGTTTTCTGAAATGTGCTCCTCCCGTCACTCTGGTTGGGTGCGCATAGTAAAAAGTGCTCTTGGCAGCTAGAGAGTGCCGCGTTGACCACTGCGCATGAAGAAATAACCACCCGCAACGTTTGGTTTAGGTTTTACGTGCATTTTTAATTTTATTGCCTAAATCGCATTTTCTCGACGAGCTGAGCACGTTTTCTGAAATGTGCTCCTCCCGTCACTCTGGTTGGGTGCGCATAGTAAAAAGTGCTCTTGGCAGCTAGAGAGTGCCGCGTTGACCACTGCGCATGAAGAAATAACCACGTGCATCGTTTGTTTTAGGTTTTGGGTGCATTTTTAATTTTATTGCTTAAATCGCATTTTCTCGTCGAGCTGAGCACGTTTTCAGAAATGTGCTCCTCCCGTCACTCTGGTTGGGTGTGCATAGTAAAAAGTGCTCTTGGCAGCTAGAGAGTGCCGCGTTGACCACGGCGCATGAAGAAATGACCATCTGCAACGTTTGGTTTAGGTTTTAGGTGCATTTTTAATTTTATTGCTTTGATCGCATTTTCTCGACAAGCTGAGCACGTTTTCTGAAATGTGCTCCTCCCGTCACTCTGGTTGGGTGCGCATAGTAAAAAGTGCTCTTGGCAGCTAGAGAGTGCCGCGTTGACCACTGCGCATGAAGAAATAACCACCTGCAACGTTTGGTTTAGGTTTTAGGTGCATTTTTAATTTTATTGCTTAAATCGCATTTTCTCGACGAGCTGAGCACGTTTTCTGAAATGTGCTCCTCCCGTCACTCTGGTCGGGTGCGCATAGTAAAAAGTGCTCTTGGCAGCTAGAGAGTGCCGCGTTGACTGCTGCACATGAAGAAATAACCACCCCCAACGTTTGGTTTAGGTTTTAGGTGCAATTTTAATTTTATTGCTTAAATCGCATTTTCTCGACTAGCTGAGCACGTTTTCTGAAATGTGCTCCTCCCGTCACTCTGGTTGGGTGCGCATAGTAAAAAGTGCTCTTGGCAGCTAGAGAGTGCCGCGTTGACCACTGCGCATGAAGACATGACCATCTGCAACGTTTGGTTTAGGTTTTAGGTGCATTTTTAATTTTATTGCTTAAATCGCATTTTCTCGACGAGCTGAGCATGTTTTCTGAAATGTGCTCCTCCGGTCACTCTGGTTGGGTGCGCATAGTAAAAAGTGCTCTTAGCAGCTAGAGAGTGCCGCGTTGACCACTGCGCATGAAGAAATAACCACCTGCAACGTTTGGTTTAGGTTTTAGGTGCATTTTTAATTTTATTGCTTAAATCGCATTTTCTCGACGAGCTAAGCACGTTTTCTGAAATGTGCTCCTCCCGTCACTCTGGTCGGGTGCGCATAGTAAAAAGTGCTCTTGGCAGCTAGAGAGTGCCGCGTTGACAACTGCGCATGAAGAAATAACCACCTGCAACGTTTGGTTTAGGTTTTAGGTGCATTTTAAATTTTATTGCTTAAATCGCATTTTCTCGACGAGCTGAGCACGTTTTCTGAAATGTGCTCCTCCCGTCACTCTGGTTGGGTGCGCATAGTAAAAAGCGCTCTTGGCAGCTAGAGAGTGCCGCGTTGACGACTGCGCATGAAGAAATAACCACCTGCAACGTTTGGTTTAGGTTTTGGGTGCATTTTTAATTTTATTGCTTAAATCGCATTTTCTCGACGAGCTGAGCACGTTTTCTGAAATGTGCTCCGCCCGTCACTCTGGTTGGGTGCGCATAGTAAAAAGTGCTCTTGGCAGCTAGAGAGTGCCGCGTTGACCACTGCGCATGAAGAAATAACCACCTGCAACGTTTGGTTTAGGTTTTAGGTGCATTTTAAATTTTATTGCTTAAATCGCATTTTCTCGACGAGCTGAGCACGTTTTCTGAAATGTGCTCCTCCCGTCACTCTGGTTGGGTGCGCATAGTAAAAAGTGCTCTTGGCAGCTAGAGAGTGCCGCGTTGACTGCTGCGCATGAAGAAATGACCATCTGCAACGTTTGGTTTAGGTTTTGGGTGCATTTTTTATTTTATTGCTTAAATCGTATTTTCTCGACGAGCTGAGCACGTTTTCTGAAATGTGCTCCTCCCGTCACTCTGGTTGGGTGCGCATAGTAAAAAGTGCTCTTGGCAGCTAGAGAGTGCCGCGTTGACCACTGCGCATGAAGAAATGACCATCTGCAACGTTTGGTTTAGGTTTTGGGTGCATTTTTTAATTTTATTGCTTAAATCGCATTTTCTCGACGAGCTGAGCACGTTTTCTGAAATGTGCTCCTCCCGTCACTCTGGTTGGGTGCGCATAGTAAAAAGTGCTCTTGGCAGCTAGAGAGTGCCGCGTTGACTGCTGCGCATGAATAAATAACCACCTGCAACGTTTGGTTTAGGTTTTAGGTCCATTTTTAATTTTATTGCTTAAATCGCATTTTCTCGACGAGCTGAGCACGATTTCTGAAATGTGCTCCTCCCGTCACTCTGGTTGGGTGCGCATAGTAAAAAGTGCTCTTGGCAGCTAGAGAGTGCCGCGTTGACCACTGCGCATGAAGAAATAACGACCTGCAACGTTTGGTTTAGGTTTTAGGTGCATTTTTAATTTTATTGCTTAAATCGCATTTTCTCGACGAGCTGAGCACGTTTTCTGAAATGTGCTCCTCCCGTCACTCTGGTTGGGTGCGCATAGTAAAAAGTGCTCTTGGCAGCTAGAGAGTGCCGCGTTTACCACTGCGCATGAAGAAATAACCACCTGCAACGTTTGGTTTAGGTTTTAGGTGCATTTTTAATTTTATTGCTTAAATCGCATTTTCTCGACGAGCTGAGCACGTTTTCTGAAATGTGCTCCTCCCGTCACTCTGGTTGGGTGCGCATAGTAAAAAGTGCTCTTGGCAGCTAGATAGTGCCGCGTTGACCGCTGCGCATGAAGAAATAACCACCTACAACGTTTGGTTTAGGTTTTAGGTGCATTATTAATTTTATTGCTTAAATTGCATTTTCTCGACGAGCTGAGCACGTTTTCTGAAATGTGCTCCTCCCGTCACTCTGGTTGGGTGCGCATAGTAAAAAGTGCTCTTGGCAGCTAGAGAGTGCCGCGTTGACCACTGCACATGAAGAAATAACCACCTGCAACGTTTGGTTTAGGTTTTAGGTGCATTTTTAATTTTATTGCTTAAATCGCATTTTCTCGACGAGCTGAGCACGTTTTCTGAAATGTGCTCCTCCCGTCACTCTGGTTGGGTGCGCATAGTAAAAAGTGCTCTTGGCAGCTAGAGAGTGCCGCGTTGACCTCTGCGCATGAAGAAATGACCATCTGCAACGTTTGGTTTAGGTTTTAGGTGCATTTTTAATTTTATTGCTTAAATCGCATTTTTTTCGACGAGCTGAGCATGTTTTCTGAAGTGTGCTCCTCCCGTCACTCTGGTTGGGTGCGCATAGTAAAAAGTGCTCTTGGCAGCTAGAGAGTGCCGCGTTGACCACTGCGCATGAAGAAATGACCATCTGCAACGTTTGGTTTAGGTTTTAGGTGCATTTTTAATTTTATTGCTTTAATCGCATTTTCTCAACGAGCTGAGCACGTTTTCTGAAATGTGCTCCTCCCGTCACTCTGGTTGGGTGCGCATAGTAAAAAGTGCTCTTGGCAGCTAGAGAGTGCCGCGTTGACCACTGCGCATGAAGAAATAACCACCTGCAACGTTTGGTTTAGGTTTTAGGTGCCTTTTTAATTTTATTGCTTAAATCGCATTTTCTCGACGAGCTGAGCACGTTTTCTGAAATGTGCTCCTCCCGTCACTCTGGTTGGGTGCGCATAGTAAAAAGTGCTCTTGGCAGCTAGAGAGTGCCGCGTTGACCACTGCGCATGAAGAAATAATGACCTGCAACGTTTGGTTTAGGTTTTGGGTGCATTTTTAATTTTATTGCTTAAATCGCATTTTCTCGACGAGCTGAGCACGTTTTCTGAAATGTGCTCCTCCCGTCACTCTGGTTGGGTGCGCATAGTAAAAAGTGCTCTTGGCAGCTAGAGAGTGCCGCGTTGACCACTGCGCATGAAGAAATAACCACCCGCAACGTTTGGTTTAGGTTTTACGTGCATTTTTAATTTTATTGCCTAAATCGCATTTTCTCGACGAGCTGAGCACGTTTTCTGAAATGTGCTCCTCCCGTCACTCTGGTTGGGTGCGCATAGTAAAAAGTGCTCTTGGCAGCTAGAGAGTGCCGCGTTGACCACTGCGCATGAAGAAATAACCACGTGCATCGTTTGTTTTAGGTTTTGGGTGCATTTTTAATTTTATTGCTTAAATCGCATTTTCTCGTCGAGCTGAGCACGTTTTCAGAAATGTGCTCCTCCCGTCACTCTGGTTGGGTGTGCATAGTAAAAAGTGCTCTTGGCAGCTAGAGAGTGCCGCGTTGACCACGGCGCATGAAGAAATGACCATCTGCAACGTTTGGTTTAGGTTTTAGGTGCATTTTTAATTTTATTGCTTTGATCGCATTTTCTCGACAAGCTGAGCACGTTTTCTGAAATGTGCTCCTCCCGTCACTCTGGTTGGGTGCGCATAGTAAAAAGTGCTCTTGGCAGCTAGAGAGTGCCGCGTTGACCACTGCGCATGAAGAAATAACCACCTGCAACGTTTGGTTTAGGTTTTAGGTGCATTTTTAATTTTATTGCTTAAATCGCATTTTCTCGACGAGCTGAGCACGTTTTCTGAAATGTGCTCCTCCCGTCACTCTGGTCGGGTGCGCATAGTAAAAAGTGCTCTTGGCAGCTAGAGAGTGCCGCGTTGACTGCTGCACATGAAGAAATAACCACCCCCAACGTTTGGTTTAGGTTTTAGGTGCAATTTTAATTTTATTGCTTAAATCGCATTTTCTCGACTAGCTGAGCACGTTTTCTGAAATGTGCTCCTCCCGTCACTCTGGTTGGGTGCGCATAGTAAAAAGTTCTCTTGGCAGCTAGAGAGTGCCGCGTTGACCACTGCGCATGAAGAAATAACCACCTGCAACGTTTGGTTTAGGTTTTGGGTGCATTTTTAATTTTATTGCTTAAATTGCATTTTCTCGACGAGCTGAGCACGTTTTCTGAAATGTGCTCCTCCCGTCACTCTGGTTGGGTGCGCATAGTAAAAAGTGCTCTTGGCAGCTAGAGAGTGCCGCGTTGACCACTGAGCATGAAGAAATAACCACGTGCAACGTTTGTTTTAGGTTTTAGGTGCATTTTAAATTTGATTGCTTAAATCGCATTTTCTCGACGAGCTGAGCACGTTTTCTGAAATGTGCTCCTCCCGTCACTCTGGTTGGGTGCGCATAGTAAAAAGTGCTCTTGGCAGCTAGAGAGTGCCGCGTTGACCGCTGCGCATAAAGAAATAACCACCTGCAACATTTGGTTTAGGTTTTAGGTGCATTTTTAATTTTATTGCTTAAATCGCATTTTCTCGACGAGCTGAGCACGTTTTCTGAAATGTGCTCCTCCCGTCACTCTGGTTGGGTGCGCATAGTAAAAAGTGCTCTTGGCAGCTAGAGAGTGCCGCGTTGACCACTGCGCATGAAGAAATAACCGCCTGCAACGTTTGGTTTAGGTTTTGGGTGCATTTTTAATTTTATTGCTTAAATCGCATTTTCTCGTCGAGCTGAGCACGTTTTCTGAAATGTGCTCCTCCCGTCACTCTGGTTGGGTGCGCATAGTAAAAAGTGCTCTTGGCAGCTAGAGAGTGCCGCGTTGACCACTGCGCATGAAGAAATGACCATCTGCAACGTTTGGTTTAGGTTTTGGGTGCATTTTTAATTTTATTGTTTAAATCGCATTTTCTCGACGAGCTGAGCAAGTTTTCTGAAATGTGCTCCTCCCGTCACTCTGGTTGGGTGCGCATAGTAAAAAGTGCCCTTGGCAGCTAGAGAGTCCCGCGTTGACCACTGCGCATGAAGAAATAACCACCTGCAACGTTTGGTTTAGGTTTTAGGTGCATTTTTAATTTTATTGCTTAAATCGCATTTTCTCGACGAGCTGAGCACGTTTTCTGAAATGTGCTCCTCCCGTCACTCTGGTTGGGTGCGCATAGTAAAAAGTGCTCTTGGCAGCTAGAGAGTGCCGCGTTGACCACTGCGCATGAAGAAATAACCACGTGCAACGTTTGTTTTAGGTTTTAGGTGCATTTTTAATTTGATTGCTTAAATCGCATTTTCTCGACGAGCTGAGCAAGTTTTCTGAAATGTGCTCCTCCCGTCACTCTGGTTGGGTGCGCATAGTAAAAAGTGCTCTTGGCAGCTCGAGAGTGCCGCGTTGACCGCTGCGCATGAATAAATAACCACCTGCAACGTTTGGTTTAGGTTTTGGGTGCATTTTTAATTTTATTGCTTAAATCGCATTTTCTCGACGAGCTGAGCACGATTTCTGAAATGTGCTCCTCCCGTCACTCTCGTTGGGTGCACATAGTAAAAAGTGCTCTTGGCAGCTAGAGAGTGCCGCGTTGACCACTGCGCATGAAGAAATAACCGCCTGCAACGTTTGGTTTAGGTTTTGGGTGCATTTTTAATTTTATTGCTTAAATCGCATTTTCTCGTCGAGCTGAGCACGTTTTCTAAAATGTGCTCCTCCCGTCACTCTGGTTGGGTGCGCATAGTAAAAAGTGCTCTTGGCAGCTAGAGAGTGCCGCGTTGACCACTGCGCATGAAGAAATGACCATCTGCAACGTTTGGTTTAGGTTTTGGGTGCATTTTTTATTTTATTGCTTAAATCGTATTTTCTCGACGAGCTGAGCACGTTTTCTGAAATGTGCTCCTCCCGTCACTCTGGTTGGGTGCGCATAGTAAAAAGTGCTCTTGGCAGCTAGAGAGTGCCGCGTTGACCACTGCGCATGAAGAAATGACCATCTGCAACGTTTGGTTTAGGTTTTGGGTGCATTTTTTAATTTTATTGCTTAAATCGCATTTTCTCGACGAGCTGAGCACGTTTTCTGAAATGTGCTCCTCCCGTCACTCTGGTTGGGTGCGCATAGTAAAAAGTGCTCTTGGCAGCTAGAGAGTGCCGCGTTGACTGCTGCGCATGAATAAATAACCACCTGCAACGTTTGGTTTAGGTTTTAGGTGCATTTTTAATTTTATTGCTTAAATCGCATTTTCTGGACGAGCTGAGCACGTTTTCTGAAATGTGCTCCTCCCGTCACTCTGGTTGGGTGCGCATAGTAAAAAGTGCTCTTGGCAGCTAAGAGAGTGCCGCGTTCACCACTGCGCATGAAGAAATAACCACCTGCAACGTTTGGTTTAGGTTTTGGGTGCATTTTTAATTTTATTGCTTAAATCGCATTTTCTGGACGAGCTGAGCACGTTTTCTGAAATGTGCTCCTCCCGTCACTCTGGTTGGGTGCGCATAGTAAAAAGTGCTCTTGGCAGCTAAAGAGTGCCGCGTTGACCACTGCGTATGAAGAAATAACCACCTGCAACGTTTGGTTTAGGTTTTAGGTGCATTTTTAATTTTATTGCTTAAATCGCATTTTCTCGATGAGCTGAGCACGTTTTCTGAAATGTGCTCCTCCCGTCACTCTGGTTGGGTGCGCATAGTAAAAAGTGCTCTTGGCAGCTAGAGAGTGCCGCGTTGACCATTGCGCATGAAGAAATAACCACCTGCAACGTTTGGTTTAGGTTTTAGGTGCATTTTTAATTTTATTGCTTAAATCGCATTTTCTGGACGAGCTGAGCACGTTTTCTGAAATGTGCTCCTCCCGTCACTCTGGTTGGGTGCGCATAGTAAAAAGTGCTCTTGGCAGCTAGAGAGTGCCGCGTTGACCACTGCGCATGAAGAAATAACCACCTGCAACGTTTGGTTTAGGTTATAGGTGTATTTTTAATTTTAGTGCTTAAATCGCATTTTCTCGACGAGCTGAGCACGTTTTCTGAAATGTGCTCCTCCCGTCACTCTGGTTGGGTGCGCATAGTAAAAAGTGCTCTTGGCAGCTAGAGAGTGCCGCGTTGACCACTGCCCATGAAGAAATAACCACCTGCAACGTTTGGTTTAGGTTTTAGGTGCATTTTTAATTTTAATGCTTAAATCGCAATTTCTCGACGAGCTGAGCACGTTTTCTGAAATGTGCTCCTCCCGTCACTCTGGTTGGGTGCGCATAGTAAAAAGTGCTCTTGGCAGCTAGAGAGTGCCGCGTTGGCCACTGCGCATGAAGAAATAACCACCTGCAACGTTTGGTTTAGGTTTTAGGTGCATTTTTAATTTTATTGCTTAAATCGCATTTTCTCGACGAGCTGAGCACGTTTTCTGAAATGTGCTCCTCCCGTCACTCTGGTTGGGTGCGCATAGTAAAAAGTGCTCTTGGCAGCTAGAGAGTGCCGCGTTGACCACTGCGCATGACGAAATAACCACCTGCAACGTTCGGTTTAGGTTTTGGGTGCATTTTTAATTTTATTGCTTAAATCGCATTTTCTCGACGAGCTGAGCACGTTTTCTGAAATGTGCTCCTCCCGTCACTCTGGTTGGGTGCGCATAGTAAAAAGTGCTCTTGGCAGCTAGAGAGTGCCGCGTTGACCACTGCGCATGAAGAAATAACCACCCGCAACGTTTGGTTTAGGTTTTACGTGCATTTTTAATTTTATTGCTTAAATCGCATTTTCTCGACGAGCTGAGCACGTTTTCTGAAATGTGCTCCTCCCGTCACTCTGGTTGGGTGCGCATAGTAAAAAGTGCTCTTGGCAGCTAGAGAGTGCCGCGTTGACCACTGCGCATGAAGAAATAACCACGTGCATCGTTTGTTTTAGGTTTTGGGTGCATTTTTAATTTTATTGCTTAAATCGCATTTTCTCGTCGAGCTGAGCACGTTTTCAGAAATGTGCTCCTCCCGTCACTCTGGTTGGGTGTGCATAGTAAAAAGTGCTCTTGGCAGCTAGCGAGTGCCGCGTTGACCACGGCGCATGAAGAAATGACCATCTGCAACGTTTGGTTTAGGTTTTAGGTGCATTTTTAATTTTATTGCTTTGATCGCATTTTCTCGACGAGCTGAGCACGTTTTCTGAAATGTGCTCCTCCCGTCACTCTGGTTGGGTGCGCATAGTAAAAAGTGCTCTTGGCAGCTAGAGAGTGCCGCGTTGACCACTGCGCATGAAGAAATAACCGCCTGCAACGTTTGGTTTAGGTTTTGGGTGCATTTTTAATTTTATTGCTTAAATCGCATTTTCTCGACGAGCTGAGCACGTTTTCTGAATGTGCTCCTTCCGTCACTCTGGTTGGGTGCGCATAGTAAAAAGTGCTCTTGGCAGCTAGAGAGTGCCGCGTTGACCACTGCGCATGAAGAAATGACCATTTGCAACGTTTGGTTTAGGTTTTAGGTGCATTTTTAATTTTATTGCTTAAATTGCATTTTCTCGACGAGCTGAGAACGTTTTCTGAAATGTGCTCCTCCCGTCACTCTGGTTGGGTGCGCATAGTAAAACGTGCTCTTGGCAGCTAGACAGTGCCGCGTTGACCACTGCGCATGAAGAAATGACCATCTGCAACGTTTGGTTTAGGTTTTGGGTGCATTTTTGCTTTTATTGCTTAAATCGCATTTTCTCGACGAGCTGAGCACGTTTTCTGAAATGTGCTCCTCCCGTCACTCTGGTTGGGTGCGCATAGTAAAAAGTGCTCTTGGCAGCTAGAGAGTGCCGCGTTGACCACTGCGCATGAAGAAATAACCACGTGCAACGTTTGTTTTAGGTTTTAGGTGCATTTTTAATTTCATTGCTTAAATCGCATTTTCTCGACGAGCTGAGCACGTTTTCTGAAACGTGCTCCTCCCGTCACTCTGGTTGGGTGCGCATAGTAAAAAGTGCTCTTGGCAGCTAGAGAGTTCCGCGTTGACTGCTGCGCATGAAGAAATAATCACCTGCAACGTTTGGTTTAGGTTTTAGGTGCATTTTTAATTTTATTGCTTAAATCGCATTTTCTCGACGATCTGAGCACGTTTTCTGAAATGTGCTCCTCCCATCACTCTGGTTGGGTGCACATGGTAAAAAGTGCTCTTGGCAGCTAGAGAGTGCCGCGTTGACCACTGCGCATGAAGACATGACCATCTGCAACGTTTGGTTTAGGTTTTAGGTGCATTTTTAATTTTATTGCTTAAATCGCATTTTCTCGACGAGCTGAGCATGTTTTCTGAAATGTGCTCCTC
Organism: Syngnathus scovelli; assembly: GCF_024217435.2. Lineage (NCBI taxonomy): Eukaryota > Metazoa > Chordata > Actinopteri > Syngnathiformes > Syngnathidae > Syngnathus > Syngnathus scovelli. The sequence goes on along the minus strand of NC_090851.1, from coordinate 16,451,107 downwards.
CGGTCACTCTGGTTGGGTGCGCATAGTAAAAAGTGCTCTTAGCAGCTAGAGAGTGCCGCGTTGACCACTGCGCATGAAGAAATAACCACCTGCAACGTTTGGTTTAGGTTTTAGGTGCATTTTTAATTTTATTGCTTAAATCGCATTTTCTCGACGAGCTAAGCACGTTTTCTGAAATGTGCTCCTCCCGTCACTCTGGTCGGGTGCGCATAGTAAAAAGTGCTCTTGGCAGCTAGAGAGTGCCGCGTTGACAACTGCGCATGAAGAAATAACCACCTGCAACGTTTGGTTTAGGTTTTAGGTGCATTTTAAATTTTATTGCTTAAATCGCATTTTCTCGACGAGCTGAGCACGTTTTCTGAAATGTGCTCCTCCCGTCACTCTGGTTGGGTGCGCATAGTAAAAAGCGCTCTTGGCAGCTAGAGAGTGCCGCGTTGACGACTGCGCATGAAGAAATAACCACCTGCAACGTTTGGTTTAGGTTTTGGGTGCATTTTTAATTTTATTGCTTAAATCGCATTTTCTCGACGAGCTGAGCACGTTTTCTGAAATGTGCTCCGCCCGTCACTCTGGTTGGGTGCGCATAGTAAAAAGTGCTCTTGGCAGCTAGAGAGTGCCGCGTTGACCACTGCGCATGAAGAAATAACCACCTGCAACGTTTGGTTTAGGTTTTAGGTGCATTTTAAATTTTATTGCTTAAATCGCATTTTCTCGACGAGCTGAGCACGTTTTCTGAAATGTGCTCCTCCCGTCACTCTGGTTGGGTGCGCATAGTAAAAAGTGCTCTTGGCAGCTAGAGAGTGCCGCGTTGACTGCTGCGCATGAAGAAATGACCATCTGCAACGTTTGGTTTAGGTTTTGGGTGCATTTTTTATTTTATTGCTTAAATCGTATTTTCTCGACGAGCTGAGCACGTTTTCTGAAATGTGCTCCTCCCGTCACTCTGGTTGGGTGCGCATAGTAAAAAGTGCTCTTGGCAGCTAGAGAGTGCCGCGTTGACCACTGCGCATGAAGAAATGACCATCTGCAACGTTTGGTTTAGGTTTTGGGTGCATTTTTTAATTTTATTGCTTAAATCGCATTTTCTCGACGAGCTGAGCACGTTTTCTGAAATGTGCTCCTCCCGTCACTCTGGTTGGGTGCGCATAGTAAAAAGTGCTCTTGGCAGCTAGAGAGTGCCGCGTTGACTGCTGCGCATGAATAAATAACCACCTGCAACGTTTGGTTTAGGTTTTAGGTCCATTTTTAATTTTATTGCTTAAATCGCATTTTCTCGACGAGCTGAGCACGATTTCTGAAATGTGCTCCTCCCGTCACTCTGGTTGGGTGCGCATAGTAAAAAGTGCTCTTGGCAGCTAGAGAGTGCCGCGTTGACCACTGCGCATGAAGAAATAACGACCTGCAACGTTTGGTTTAGGTTTTAGGTGCATTTTTAATTTTATTGCTTAAATCGCATTTTCTCGACGAGCTGAGCACGTTTTCTGAAATGTGCTCCTCCCGTCACTCTGGTTGGGTGCGCATAGTAAAAAGTGCTCTTGGCAGCTAGAGAGTGCCGCGTTTACCACTGCGCATGAAGAAATAACCACCTGCAACGTTTGGTTTAGGTTTTAGGTGCATTTTTAATTTTATTGCTTAAATCGCATTTTCTCGACGAGCTGAGCACGTTTTCTGAAATGTGCTCCTCCCGTCACTCTGGTTGGGTGCGCATAGTAAAAAGTGCTCTTGGCAGCTAGATAGTGCCGCGTTGACCGCTGCGCATGAAGAAATAACCACCTACAACGTTTGGTTTAGGTTTTAGGTGCATTATTAATTTTATTGCTTAAATTGCATTTTCTCGACGAGCTGAGCACGTTTTCTGAAATGTGCTCCTCCCGTCACTCTGGTTGGGTGCGCATAGTAAAAAGTGCTCTTGGCAGCTAGAGAGTGCCGCGTTGACCACTGCACATGAAGAAATAACCACCTGCAACGTTTGGTTTAGGTTTTAGGTGCATTTTTAATTTTATTGCTTAAATCGCATTTTCTCGACGAGCTGAGCACGTTTTCTGAAATGTGCTCCTCCCGTCACTCTGGTTGGGTGCGCATAGTAAAAAGTGCTCTTGGCAGCTAGAGAGTGCCGCGTTGACCTCTGCGCATGAAGAAATGACCATCTGCAACGTTTGGTTTAGGTTTTAGGTGCATTTTTAATTTTATTGCTTAAATCGCATTTTTTTCGACGAGCTGAGCATGTTTTCTGAAGTGTGCTCCTCCCGTCACTCTGGTTGGGTGCGCATAGTAAAAAGTGCTCTTGGCAGCTAGAGAGTGCCGCGTTGACCACTGCGCATGAAGAAATGACCATCTGCAACGTTTGGTTTAGGTTTTAGGTGCATTTTTAATTTTATTGCTTTAATCGCATTTTCTCAACGAGCTGAGCACGTTTTCTGAAATGTGCTCCTCCCGTCACTCTGGTTGGGTGCGCATAGTAAAAAGTGCTCTTGGCAGCTAGAGAGTGCCGCGTTGACCACTGCGCATGAAGAAATAACCACCTGCAACGTTTGGTTTAGGTTTTAGGTGCCTTTTTAATTTTATTGCTTAAATCGCATTTTCTCGACGAGCTGAGCACGTTTTCTGAAATGTGCTCCTCCCGTCACTCTGGTTGGGTGCGCATAGTAAAAAGTGCTCTTGGCAGCTAGAGAGTGCCGCGTTGACCACTGCGCATGAAGAAATAATGACCTGCAACGTTTGGTTTAGGTTTTGGGTGCATTTTTAATTTTATTGCTTAAATCGCATTTTCTCGACGAGCTGAGCACGTTTTCTGAAATGTGCTCCTCCCGTCACTCTGGTTGGGTGCGCATAGTAAAAAGTGCTCTTGGCAGCTAGAGAGTGCCGCGTTGACCACTGCGCATGAAGAAATAACCACCCGCAACGTTTGGTTTAGGTTTTACGTGCATTTTTAATTTTATTGCCTAAATCGCATTTTCTCGACGAGCTGAGCACGTTTTCTGAAATGTGCTCCTCCCGTCACTCTGGTTGGGTGCGCATAGTAAAAAGTGCTCTTGGCAGCTAGAGAGTGCCGCGTTGACCACTGCGCATGAAGAAATAACCACGTGCATCGTTTGTTTTAGGTTTTGGGTGCATTTTTAATTTTATTGCTTAAATCGCATTTTCTCGTCGAGCTGAGCACGTTTTCAGAAATGTGCTCCTCCCGTCACTCTGGTTGGGTGTGCATAGTAAAAAGTGCTCTTGGCAGCTAGAGAGTGCCGCGTTGACCACGGCGCATGAAGAAATGACCATCTGCAACGTTTGGTTTAGGTTTTAGGTGCATTTTTAATTTTATTGCTTTGATCGCATTTTCTCGACAAGCTGAGCACGTTTTCTGAAATGTGCTCCTCCCGTCACTCTGGTTGGGTGCGCATAGTAAAAAGTGCTCTTGGCAGCTAGAGAGTGCCGCGTTGACCACTGCGCATGAAGAAATAACCACCTGCAACGTTTGGTTTAGGTTTTAGGTGCATTTTTAATTTTATTGCTTAAATCGCATTTTCTCGACGAGCTGAGCACGTTTTCTGAAATGTGCTCCTCCCGTCACTCTGGTCGGGTGCGCATAGTAAAAAGTGCTCTTGGCAGCTAGAGAGTGCCGCGTTGACTGCTGCACATGAAGAAATAACCACCCCCAACGTTTGGTTTAGGTTTTAGGTGCAATTTTAATTTTATTGCTTAAATCGCATTTTCTCGACTAGCTGAGCACGTTTTCTGAAATGTGCTCCTCCCGTCACTCTGGTTGGGTGCGCATAGTAAAAAGTGCTCTTGGCAGCTAGAGAGTGCCGCGTTGACCACTGCGCATGAAGACATGACCATCTGCAACGTTTGGTTTAGGTTTTAGGTGCATTTTTAATTTTATTGCTTAAATCGCATTTTCTCGACGAGCTGAGCATGTTTTCTGAAATGTGCTCCTCCGGTCACTCTGGTTGGGTGCGCATAGTAAAAAGTGCTCTTAGCAGCTAGAGAGTGCCGCGTTGACCACTGCGCATGAAGAAATAACCACCTGCAACGTTTGGTTTAGGTTTTAGGTGCATTTTTAATTTTATTGCTTAAATCGCATTTTCTCGACGAGCTAAGCACGTTTTCTGAAATGTGCTCCTCCCGTCACTCTGGTCGGGTGCGCATAGTAAAAAGTGCTCTTGGCAGCTAGAGAGTGCCGCGTTGACAACTGCGCATGAAGAAATAACCACCTGCAACGTTTGGTTTAGGTTTTAGGTGCATTTTAAATTTTATTGCTTAAATCGCATTTTCTCGACGAGCTGAGCACGTTTTCTGAAATGTGCTCCTCCCGTCACTCTGGTTGGGTGCGCATAGTAAAAAGCGCTCTTGGCAGCTAGAGAGTGCCGCGTTGACGACTGCGCATGAAGAAATAACCACCTGCAACGTTTGGTTTAGGTTTTGGGTGCATTTTTAATTTTATTGCTTAAATCGCATTTTCTCGACGAGCTGAGCACGTTTTCTGAAATGTGCTCCGCCCGTCACTCTGGTTGGGTGCGCATAGTAAAAAGTGCTCTTGGCAGCTAGAGAGTGCCGCGTTGACCACTGCGCATGAAGAAATAACCACCTGCAACGTTTGGTTTAGGTTTTAGGTGCATTTTAAATTTTATTGCTTAAATCGCATTTTCTCGACGAGCTGAGCACGTTTTCTGAAATGTGCTCCTCCCGTCACTCTGGTTGGGTGCGCATAGTAAAAAGTGCTCTTGGCAGCTAGAGAGTGCCGCGTTGACTGCTGCGCATGAAGAAATGACCATCTGCAACGTTTGGTTTAGGTTTTGGGTGCATTTTTTATTTTATTGCTTAAATCGTATTTTCTCGACGAGCTGAGCACGTTTTCTGAAATGTGCTCCTCCCGTCACTCTGGTTGGGTGCGCATAGTAAAAAGTGCTCTTGGCAGCTAGAGAGTGCCGCGTTGACCACTGCGCATGAAGAAATGACCATCTGCAACGTTTGGTTTAGGTTTTGGGTGCATTTTTTAATTTTATTGCTTAAATCGCATTTTCTCGACGAGCTGAGCACGTTTTCTGAAATGTGCTCCTCCCGTCACTCTGGTTGGGTGCGCATAGTAAAAAGTGCTCTTGGCAGCTAGAGAGTGCCGCGTTGACTGCTGCGCATGAATAAATAACCACCTGCAACGTTTGGTTTAGGTTTTAGGTCCATTTTTAATTTTATTGCTTAAATCGCATTTTCTCGACGAGCTGAGCACGATTTCTGAAATGTGCTCCTCCCGTCACTCTGGTTGGGTGCGCATAGTAAAAAGTGCTCTTGGCAGCTAGAGAGTGCCGCGTTGACCACTGCGCATGAAGAAATAACGACCTGCAACGTTTGGTTTAGGTTTTAGGTGCATTTTTAATTTTATTGCTTAAATCGCATTTTCTCGACGAGCTGAGCACGTTTTCTGAAATGTGCTCCTCCCGTCACTCTGGTTGGGTGCGCATAGTAAAAAGTGCTCTTGGCAGCTAGAGAGTGCCGCGTTTACCACTGCGCATGAAGAAATAACCACCTGCAACGTTTGGTTTAGGTTTTAGGTGCATTTTTAATTTTATTGCTTAAATCGCATTTTCTCGACGAGCTGAGCACGTTTTCTGAAATGTGCTCCTCCCGTCACTCTGGTTGGGTGCGCATAGTAAAAAGTGCTCTTGGCAGCTAGATAGTGCCGCGTTGACCGCTGCGCATGAAGAAATAACCACCTACAACGTTTGGTTTAGGTTTTAGGTGCATTATTAATTTTATTGCTTAAATTGCATTTTCTCGACGAGCTGAGCACGTTTTCTGAAATGTGCTCCTCCCGTCACTCTGGTTGGGTGCGCATAGTAAAAAGTGCTCTTGGCAGCTAGAGAGTGCCGCGTTGACCACTGCACATGAAGAAATAACCACCTGCAACGTTTGGTTTAGGTTTTAGGTGCATTTTTAATTTTATTGCTTAAATCGCATTTTCTCGACGAGCTGAGCACGTTTTCTGAAATGTGCTCCTCCCGTCACTCTGGTTGGGTGCGCATAGTAAAAAGTGCTCTTGGCAGCTAGAGAGTGCCGCGTTGACCTCTGCGCATGAAGAAATGACCATCTGCAACGTTTGGTTTAGGTTTTAGGTGCATTTTTAATTTTATTGCTTAAATCGCATTTTTTTCGACGAGCTGAGCATGTTTTCTGAAGTGTGCTCCTCCCGTCACTCTGGTTGGGTGCGCATAGTAAAAAGTGCTCTTGGCAGCTAGAGAGTGCCGCGTTGACCACTGCGCATGAAGAAATGACCATCTGCAACGTTTGGTTTAGGTTTTAGGTGCATTTTTAATTTTATTGCTTTAATCGCATTTTCTCAACGAGCTGAGCACGTTTTCTGAAATGTGCTCCTCCCGTCACTCTGGTTGGGTGCGCATAGTAAAAAGTGCTCTTGGCAGCTAGAGAGTGCCGCGTTGACCACTGCGCATGAAGAAATAACCACCTGCAACGTTTGGTTTAGGTTTTAGGTGCCTTTTTAATTTTATTGCTTAAATCGCATTTTCTCGACGAGCTGAGCACGTTTTCTGAAATGTGCTCCTCCCGTCACTCTGGTTGGGTGCGCATAGTAAAAAGTGCTCTTGGCAGCTAGAGAGTGCCGCGTTGACCACTGCGCATGAAGAAATAATGACCTGCAACGTTTGGTTTAGGTTTTGGGTGCATTTTTAATTTTATTGCTTAAATCGCATTTTCTCGACGAGCTGAGCACGTTTTCTGAAATGTGCTCCTCCCGTCACTCTGGTTGGGTGCGCATAGTAAAAAGTGCTCTTGGCAGCTAGAGAGTGCCGCGTTGACCACTGCGCATGAAGAAATAACCACCCGCAACGTTTGGTTTAGGTTTTACGTGCATTTTTAATTTTATTGCCTAAATCGCATTTTCTCGACGAGCTGAGCACGTTTTCTGAAATGTGCTCCTCCCGTCACTCTGGTTGGGTGCGCATAGTAAAAAGTGCTCTTGGCAGCTAGAGAGTGCCGCGTTGACCACTGCGCATGAAGAAATAACCACGTGCATCGTTTGTTTTAGGTTTTGGGTGCATTTTTAATTTTATTGCTTAAATCGCATTTTCTCGTCGAGCTGAGCACGTTTTCAGAAATGTGCTCCTCCCGTCACTCTGGTTGGGTGAGCATAGTAAAAAGTGCTCTTGGCAGCTAGAGAGTGCCGCGTTGACCACGGCGCATGAAGAAATGACCATCTGCAACGTTTGGTTTAGGTTTTAGGTGCATTTTTAATTTTATTGCTTTGATCGCATTTTCTCGACAAGCTGAGCACGTTTTCTGAAATGTGCTCCTCCCGTCACTCTGGTTGGGTGCGCATAGTAAAAAGTGCTCTTGGCAGCTAGAGAGTGCCGCGTTGACCACTGCGCATGAAGAAATAACCACCTGCAACGTTTGGTTTAGGTTTTAGGTGCATTTTTAATTTTATTGCTTAAATCGCATTTTCTCGACGAGCTGAGCACGTTTTCTGAAATGTGCTCCTCCCGTCACTCTGGTCGGGTGCGCATAGTAAAAAGTGCTCTTGGCAGCTAGAGAGTGCCGCGTTGACTGCTGCACATGAAGAAATAACCACCCCCAACGTTTGGTTTAGGTTTTAGGTGCAATTTTAATTTTATTGCTTAAATCGCATTTTCTCGACTAGCTGAGCACGTTTTCTGAAATGTGCTCCTCCCGTCACTCTGGTTGGGTGCGCATAGTAAAAAGTTCTCTTGGCAGCTAGAGAGTGCCGCGTTGACCACTGCGCATGAAGAAATAACCACCTGCAACGTTTGGTTTAGGTTTTGGGTGCATTTTTAATTTTATTGCTTAAATTGCATTTTCTCGACGAGCTGAGCACGTTTTCTGAAATGTGCTCCTCCCGTCACTCTGGTTGGGTGCGCATAGTAAAAAGTGCTCTTGGCAGCTAGAGAGTGCCGCGTTGACCACTGAGCATGAAGAAATAACCACGTGCAACGTTTGTTTTAGGTTTTAGGTGCATTTTAAATTTGATTGCTTAAATCGCATTTTCTCGACGAGCTGAGCACGTTTTCTGAAATGTGCTCCTCCCGTCACTCTGGTTGGGTGCGCATAGTAAAAAGTGCTCTTGGCAGCTAGAGAGTGCCGCGTTGACCGCTGCGCATAAAGAAATAACCACCTGCAACATTTGGTTTAGGTTTTAGGTGCATTTTTAATTTTATTGCTTAAATCGCATTTTCTCGACGAGCTGAGCACGTTTTCTGAAATGTGCTCCTCCCGTCACTCTGGTTGGGTGCGCATAGTAAAAAGTGCTCTTGGCAGCTAGAGAGTGCCGCGTTGACCACTGCGCATGAAGAAATAACCGCCTGCAACGTTTGGTTTAGGTTTTGGGTGCATTTTTAATTTTATTGCTTAAATCGCATTTTCTCGTCGAGCTGAGCACGTTTTCTGAAATGTGCTCCTCCCGTCACTCTGGTTGGGTGCGCATAGTAAAAAGTGCTCTTGGCAGCTAGAGAGTGCCGCGTTGACCACTGCGCATGAAGAAATGACCATCTGCAACGTTTGGTTTAGGTTTTGGGTGCATTTTTAATTTTATTGTTTAAATCGCATTTTCTCGACGAGCTGAGCAAGTTTTCTGAAATGTGCTCCTCCCGTCACTCTGGTTGGGTGCGCATAGTAAAAAGTGCCCTTGGCAGCTAGAGAGTCCCGCGTTGACCACTGCGCATGAAGAAATAACCACCTGCAACGTTTGGTTTAGGTTTTAGGTGCATTTTTAATTTTATTGCTTAAATCGCATTTTCTCGACGAGCTGAGCACGTTTTCTGAAATGTGCTCCTCCCGTCACTCTGGTTGGGTGCGCATAGTAAAAAGTGCTCTTGGCAGCTAGAGAGTGCCGCGTTGACCACTGCGCATGAAGAAATAACCACGTGCAACGTTTGTTTTAGGTTTTAGGTGCATTTTTAATTTGATTGCTTAAATCGCATTTTCTCGACGAGCTGAGCAAGTTTTCTGAAATGTGCTCCTCCCGTCACTCTGGTTGGGTGCGCATAGTAAAAAGTGCTCTTGGCAGCTCGAGAGTGCCGCGTTGACCGCTGCGCATGAATAAATAACCACCTGCAACGTTTGGTTTAGGTTTTGGGTGCATTTTTAATTTTATTGCTTAAATCGCATTTTCTCGACGAGCTGAGCACGATTTCTGAAATGTGCTCCTCCCGTCACTCTCGTTGGGTGCACATAGTAAAAAGTGCTCTTGGCAGCTAGAGAGTGCCGCGTTGACCACTGCGCATGAAGAAATAACCGCCTGCAACGTTTGGTTTAGGTTTTGGGTGCATTTTTAATTTTATTGCTTAAATCGCATTTTCTCGTCGAGCTGAGCACGTTTTCTAAAATGTGCTCCTCCCGTCACTCTGGTTGGGTGCGCATAGTAAAAAGTGCTCTTGGCAGCTAGAGAGTGCCGCGTTGACCACTGCGCATGAAGAAATGACCATCTGCAACGTTTGGTTTAGGTTTTGGGTGCATTTTTTATTTTATTGCTTAAATCGTATTTTCTCGACGAGCTGAGCACGTTTTCTGAAATGTGCTCCTCCCGTCACTCTGGTTGGGTGCGCATAGTAAAAAGTGCTCTTGGCAGCTAGAGAGTGCCGCGTTGACCACTGCGCATGAAGAAATGACCATCTGCAACGTTTGGTTTAGGTTTTGGGTGCATTTTTTAATTTTATTGCTTAAATCGCATTTTCTCGACGAGCTGAGCACGTTTTCTGAAATGTGCTCCTCCCGTCACTCTGGTTGGGTGCGCATAGTAAAAAGTGCTCTTGGCAGCTAGAGAGTGCCGCGTTGACTGCTGCGCATGAATAAATAACCACCTGCAACGTTTGGTTTAGGTTTTAGGTGCATTTTTAATTTTATTGCTTAAATCGCATTTTCTGGACGAGCTGAGCACGTTTTCTGAAATGTGCTCCTCCCGTCACTCTGGTTGGGTGCGCATAGTAAAAAGTGCTCTTGGCAGCTAGAGAGTGCCGCGTTGACCACTGCGCATGAAGAAATGACCACATGCAACGTTTGGTTTAGGTTTTGGGTGCATTTTTAATTTTATTGCTTAAATCGCATTTTCTCGACGAGCTGAGCACGTTTTCTGAAATGTGCTCCTCCCGTCACTCTGGTTGGGTGCGCATATTAAAAATTGCTCTTGGCAGCTAGAGAGTGCCGCGTTGACCACTGCGCATGAAGAAATGACCATCTGCAACGTTTGGTTTAGGTTTTAGGTGCATTTTTAATTTTATTGCTTTAATCGCATTTTCTCGACGAGCTGAGCACGTTTTCTGAATGTGCTCCTCCCGTCACTCTGGTTGGGTGCGCATAGTAAAAAGTGCTCTTGGCAGCTAGAGAGTGCCACGTTGACCACTGCGCATGAAGAAATAACCACCTGCAACGTTTGGTTTAGGTTTTAGGTGCATTTTTAATTTTATTGCTTAAATCGCATTTTCTCGATGAGCTGAGCACGTTTTCTGAAATGTGCTCCTCCCGTCACTCTGGTTGGGTGCGCATAGTAAAAAGTGCTCTTGGCAGCTAGAGAGTGCCGCGTTGACCATTGCGCATGAAGAAATAACCACCTGCAACGTTTGGTTTAGGTTTTAGGTGCATTTTTAATTTTATTGCTTAAATCGCATTTTCTGGACGAGCTGAGCACGTTTTCTGAAATGTGCTCCTCCCGTCACTCTGGTTGGGTGCGCATAGTAAAAAGTGCTCTTGGCAGCTAGAGAGTGCCGCGTTGACCACTGCGCATGAAGAAATAACCACCTGCAACGTTTGGTTTAGGTTTTAGGTGTATTTTTAATTTTAGTGCTTAAATCGCATTTTCTCGACGAGCTGAGCACGTTTTCTGAAATGTGCTCCTCCCGTCACTCTGGTTGGGTGCGCATAGTAAAAAGTGCTCTTGGCAGCTAGAGAGTGCCGCGTTGACCACTGCCCATGAAGAAATAACCACCTGCAACGTTTGGTTTAGGTTTTAGGTGCATTTTTAATTTTAATGCTTAAATCGCATTTTCTCGACGAGCTGAGCACGTTTTCTGAAATGTGCTCCTCCCGTCACTCTGGTTGGGTGCGCATAGTAAAAAGTGCTCTTGGCAGCTAGAGAGTGCCGCGTTGGCCACTGCGCATGAAGAAATAACCACCTGCAACGTTTGGTTTAGGTTTTAGGTGCATTTTTAATTTTATTGCTTGAATCGCATTTTCTCGACGAGCTGAGCATGTTTTCTGAAATGTGCTCCTCCCGTCACTCTGGTTGGGTGCGCATAGTAAAAAGTGCTCTTGGCAGCTAGAGAGTGCCGCGTTGACCACTGCCCATGAAGAAATAACCACCTGCAACGTTTGGTTTAGGTTTTAGGTGGATTTTTAATTTTATTGCTTAAATCGCATTTTCTCGACGAGCTGAGCACGTTTTCTGAAATGTGCTCCTCCCGTCACTCTGGTTGGGTGCGCATAGTAAAAATTGCTCTTGGCAGCTAGAGAGTGCCGCGTTGACCACTGCGCATGAAGAAATGACCATCTGCAACGTTTGGTTTAGGTTTTAGGTGCATTTTTAATTTTATTGCTTAAATCGCATTTTCTCGACGAGCTGAGCACGTTTTCTGAATGTGCTCCTTCCGTCACTCTGGTTGGGTGCGCATAGTAAAAAGTGCTCTTGGCAGCTAGAGAGTGCCGCGTTGACCACTGCGCATGAAGAAATGACCATTTGCAACGTTTGGTTTAGGTTTTAGGTGCATTTTTAATTTTATTGCTTAAATCGCATTTTCTCGACGAGCTGAGCACGTTTTCTGAAATGTGCTCCTCCCGTTACTCTGGTTGGGTGTGCATAGTAAAAACTGCTCTTGGCAGCTAGAGATTGCCGCGTTGACCACTGCGCATGAAGAAATAACCACCTGCAACGTTTGGTTTAGGTTTTGGGTGCATTTTTAATTTTATTGCTTAAATCGCATTTTCTCGACGAGCTGAGCACGTTTTCTGAAATGTGCTCCTCCCGTCACTCTGGTTGGGTGCGCATAGTAAAAAGTGCTCTTGGCAGCTAGAGAGTGCCGCGTTGACCACTGCGCATGAAGAAATAACCACCTGCAACGTTTGGTTTAGGTTTTAGGTGCATTTTTAATTTTATTGCTTAAATCGCATTTTCTCGACGAGCTGAGCACGTTTTCTGAAATGTGCTCCTCCCGTCACTCTGGTTGGGTGCGCATAGTAAAAAGTACTCTTGGCAGCTAGAGAGTGCCGCGTTGACCACTGCCCATGAAGAAATAACCACCTGCAACGTTTGGTTTAGGTTTTAGGTGCATTTTTAATTTTATTGCTTAAATCGCATTTTCTCGACGAGCTGAGCACGTTTTCTGAAATGTGCTCCTCCCGTCACTCTGGTTGGGTGCGCATAGTAAAAAGTACTCTTGGCAGCTAGAGAGTGCCGCGTTGACCACTGCCCATGAAGAAATAACCACCTGCAACGTTTGGTTTAGGTTTTAGGTGCATTTTTAATTTTATTGCTTAAATCGCATTTTCTCGACGAGCTGAGCACGTTTTCTGAAATGTGCTCCTCCCGTCACTCTGGTTGGGTGCGCATAGTAAAAAGTGCTCTTGGCAGCTAGAGAGTGCCGCGTTGGCCACTGCGCATGAAGAAATAACCACCTGCAACGTTTGGTTTAGGTTTTGGGTGCATTTTTAATTTTATTGGTTAAATCGCATTTTCTCGACGAGCTGAGCACGTTTTCTTAAATGTGCTCCTCCCGTCACTCTGGTTGGGTGCGCATATTAAAAATTGCTCTTGGCAGCTAGAGAGTGCCGCGTTGACCACTGCGCATGAAGAAATGACCATCTGCAACGTTTGGTTTAGGTTTTAGGTGCATTTTTAATTTTATTGCTTTAATCGCATTTTCTCGACGAGCTGAGCACGTTTTCTGAATGTGCTCCTCCCGTCACTCTGGTTGGGTGCGCATAGTAAAAAGTGCTCTTGGCAGCTAGAGAGTGCCACGTTGACCACTGCGCATGAAGAAATAACCACCTGCAACGTTTGGTTTAGGTTTTAGGTGCATTTTTAATTTTATTGCTTAAATCGCATTTTCTCGATGAGCTGAGCACGTTTTCTGAAATGTGCTCCTCCCGTCACTCTGGTTGGGTGCGCATAGTAAAAAGTGCTCTTGGCAGCTAGAGAGTGCCGCGTTGACCATTGCGCATGAAGAAATAACCACCTGCAACGTTTGGTTTAGGTTTTAGGTGCATTTTTAATTTTATTGCTTAAATCGCATTTTCTGGACGAGCTGAGCACGTTTTCTGAAATGTGCTCCTCCCGTCACTCTGGTTGGGTGCGCATAGTAAAAAGTGCTCTTGGCAGCTAGAGAGTGCCGCGTTGACCACTGCGCATGAAGAAATAACCACCTGCTACGTTTGGTTTAGGTTTTAGGTGTATTTTTAATTTTAGTGCTTAAATCGCATTTTCTCGACGAGCTGAGCACGTTTTCTGAAATGTGCTCCTCCCGTCACTCTGGTTGGGTGCGCATAGTAAAAAGTGCTCTTGGCAGCTAGAGAGTGCCGCGTTGGCCACTGCGCATGAAGAAATAACCACCTGCAACGTTTGGTTTAGGTTTTAGGTGCATTTTTAATTTTATTTCTTGAATCGCATTTTCTCGACGAGCTGAGCACGTTTTCTGAAATGTGCTCCTCCCGTCACTCTGGTTGGGTGCGCATAGTAAAAAGTGCTCTTGGCAGCTAGAGAGTGCCGCGTTGACCACTGCCCATGAAGAAATAACCACCTGCAACGTTTGGTTTAGGTTTTAGGTGGATTTTTAATTTTATTGCTTAAATCGCATTTTCTCGACGAGCTGAGCACGTTTTCTGAAATGTGCTCCTCCCGTCACTCTGGTTGGGTGCGCATAGTAAAAAGTGCTCTTGGCAGCTAGAGAGTGCCGCGTTGGCCACTGCGCATGAAGAAATAACCACCTGCAACGTTTGGTTTAGGTTTTAGGTACATTTTTAATTTTATTGCTTAAATCGCATTTTCTCGACGAGCTGAGCACGTTTTCTGAAATGTGCTCCTCCCGTCACTCTGGTTGTGTGCGCATAGTAAAAAGTGCTCTTGGCAGCTAGAGAGTGCCGCGTTGACCACTGCACATGAAGAAATAACCACCTGCAACGTTTGGTTTAGGTTTTAGGTGCATTTTTAATTTTATTGCTTAAATCGCATTTTCTCGACGAGCTGAGCACGTTTTCTGAAATGTGCTCCTCCCGTCACTCTGGTTGGGTGCGCATAGTAAAAAGTGCTCTTGGCAGCTAGAGAGTGCCGCGTTGACCACTGCGCATGAAGAAATGACCATCTGCAACGTTTGGTTTAGGTTTTAGGTGCATTTTTAATTTTATTGCTTAAATCGCATTTTCTCGACGAGCTGAGCACGTTTTCTGAAATGTGCTCCTCCCGTCACTCTGGTTCGGTGCGCATAGTAAAAAGTGCTCTTGGCAGCTAGAGAGTGCCGCGTTGGCCACTGCGCATGAAGAAATAACCACCTGCAACGTTTGGTTTAGGTTTTAGGTGCATTTTTAATTTTATTGCTTAAATCGCATTTTCTGGACGAGCTGAGCACGTTTTCTGAAATGTGCTCCTCCCGTCACTCTGGTCGGGTGCGCATAGTAAAAAGTGCTCTTGGCAGCTAGAGAGTGCCGCGTTGACTGCTGCACATGAAGAAATGACCATCTGCAACGTTTGGTTTAGGTTTTGGGTGCATTTTTAATTTTATTGCTTAAATCGCATTTTCTCGACGAGCTGAGCACGTTTTCTGGAATGTGCTCCTCCCGTCACTCTGGTTGGGTGCGCATAGTAAAAAGTGCTCTTGGCAGCTAGAGTGCCGCGTTGACCACTGCGCATGAAGAAATAACCACCTGTAACGTTTGGTTTAGGTTTTAGGTGCATTTATAATTTTATTGCTTAAATCGCATTTTCTCGACGAGCTGAGCACGTTTTCTGAAATGTGCTCCTCCCGTCACTCTGGTTGGGTGCGCATAGTAAAAAGTGCTCTTGGCAGCTAGAGAGTGCCGCGTTGACCACTGCGCATGAAGAAATGACCATCTGCAGCGTTTGGTTTAGGTTTTAGGTGCATTTTTAATTTTATTGCTTAAATCGCATTTTCTCGACGAGCTGAGCACGTTTTCTGAAATGTGCTCCTCCCGTCACTCTTGTTAGGTGCGCATAGTAAAAAGTGCTCTTGGCAGCTAGAGAGTGCCGCGTTGACCACTGCGCATGAAGAAATAACCACCTGCAACGTTTGGTTTAGGTTTTAGGTGCATTTTTAATTTTATTGCTTAAATCGCATTTGCTGGACGAGCTGAGCACGTTTTCTGAAATGTGCTCCTCCCGTCACTCTGGTTGGGTGTGCATAGTAAAAAGTGCTCTTGGCAGCTAGAGAGTGCCGCGTTGACCACTGCGCATGAAGAAATAACCACCTGCAACGTTTGGTTTAGGTTTTAGGTGCATTTTTAATTTTATTGCTTAAATAGCATTTTCTCGACGAGCTGAGCACGTTTTCTGAAATGTGCTCCTCCCGTCACTCTGGTTGGGTGCGCATAGTAAAAAGTGCTCTTGGCAGCTAGAGAGTGCCGCGTTGACGGCTGCACATGAAGAAATAACCACCTGCAACGTTTGGTTTAGGTTTTATGTGCATTTTTAATTTTATTGCTTAAATCGCATTTTGTCGACAAGCTGAGCACGTTTTCTGAAATGTGCTCCTCCCGTCACTCTGGTTGGGTGCGCATAGTAAAAAGTGCTCTTGGCAGCTACAGAGTGCCGCGTTGACCACTGCGGATGAAGAAATAACCACCTGCAACGTTTGGTTTAGGTTTTGGGTGCATTTTTAATTTTATTGCTTAAATCGCATTTTCTGGACAAGCTGAGCACGTTTTCTGAAATGTGCTCCTCCCGTCACTCTGGTTGGGTGCGCATAGTAAAAAGTGCTCTTGGCAGGTAGAGAGTGCCGCGTTGACCACTGCGCATGAAGAAATGACCATCTGCAACGTTTGGTTTAGGGTTTGGGTGCATTTTTAATTTTATTGCTTAAATCGCATTTTCTCGACGAGCTGAGCACGTTTTCTGAAATGTTATCCTCCCGTCACTCTTGTTGGGTGCGCATAGTAAAAAGTCCTCTTGGCAGCTAGAGAGTGCCGCGTTGACCACTGCGCATGAAGAAATAACCACGTGCAACGTTTGTTTTAGGTTTTGGGTGCATTTTTAATTTTATTGCTTAAATCGCATTTTCTCGTCGAGCTGAGCACGTTTTCAGAAATGTGCTCCTCCCGTCACTCTGGTTGGGTGTGCATAGTAAAAAGTGCTCTTGGCAGCTACAGAGTGCCGCGTTGACCACTGCGCATGAAGAAATGACCATCTGCAACGTTTGGTTTAGGTTTTGGGTGCATTTTTTAATTTTATTGCTTAAATCGCATTTTCTCGACGAGCTGAGCACGTTTTCTGAAATGTGCTCCTCCCGTCACTCTGGTTGGGTGCGCATAGTAAAAAGTGCTCTTGGCAGCTAGAGAGTGCCGCGTTGACCACTGCTCATGAAGAAATAACCACCTGCAACGTTTGGTTTAGGTTTTGGGTGCATTTTTAATTTTATTGCTTAAATCGCATTTTCTCGTCGAGCTGAGCACGTTTTCTGAAATGTGCTCCTCCCGTCACTCTGGTTGGGTGCGCATGGTAAAAAGTGCTCTTGGCAGCTAGAGAGTGCCGCGTTGACCACTGCGCATGAAGAAATGACCATCTGCAACGTTTGGTTTAGGTTTTGGGTGCATTTTTAATTTTATTGCTTAAATCGCATTTTCTCGACGAGCTGAGCACGTTTTCTGGAATGTGCTCCTCCCGTCACTCTGGTTGGGTGCGCATAGTAAAAAGTGCTCTTGGCAGCTAGAGAGTGCCGCGTTGACCACTGCGCATGAAGAAATAAACTCCTGCAACGTTTGGTTTAGGTTTTGGGTGCATTTTTAATTTTATTGCTTAAATCGAATTTTCTCGACGAGCTGAGCACGTTTTCTGAAATGTGCTCCTCCCGTCACTCTTGTTGGGTGCGCATAGTAAAAAGTGCTCTTGGCAGCTAGAGAGTGCCGCGTTGGCCACTGCGCATGAAGAAATAACCACCTGCAACGTTTGGTTTAGGTTTTAGGTGCATTTTTAATTTTATTGCTTAAATCGCATTTTCTCGACGAGCTGAGCACGTTTTCTGAAATGTGCTCAGCTCGTCACTCTGGTTGGGTGCGCATAGTAAAAAGTGCTCTTGGCAGCTAGAGAGTGCCGCGTTGACCACTGCGCATGAAGTAATAACCACTTGCAACGTTTGGTTTAGGTTTTGGGTGCATTTTTAATTTTATTGCTTAAATCGCATTTTCTCGACGAGCTGAGCACGTTTTCTGAAATGTGCTCCTCCCGTCACTCTGGTTGGGTGCGCATAGTAAAAAGTGCTCTTGGCAGCTAGAGAGTGCCGCGTTGACCACTGCGCATGAAGAAATAACCACCTGCAACGTTTGGTTTAGGTTTTAGGTGCATTTTTAATTTTATTGCTTGAATCGCATTTTCTCGACGAGCTGAGCACGTTTTCTGAAATGTGCTCCTCCCGTCACTCTGGCTGGGTGCGCGAAGTAAAAAGTGCTCTTGGCAGCTAGAGAGTGCCGAGTTGACCACTGCCCATGAAGAAATAACCACCTGCAACGTTTGGTTTAGGTTTTAGGTGCATCTTTAATTTTATTGCTTAAATCGCAATTCCTGGACGAGCTGAGCACGTTTTCTGAAATGTGCTCCTCCCGTCACTCTGGTTGGGTGCGCATAGTAAAAAGTGCTCTTGGCAGCTAGAGAGTGCCGCGTTGACTGCTGCACATGAAGAAATGACCATCTGCAACGTTTGGTTTAGGTTTTGGGTGCATTTTTAATTTTATTGCTTAAATCGCATTTTCTCGACGAGCTGAGCACGTTTTCTGGAATGTGCTCCTCCCGTCACTCTGGTTGGGTGCGCATAGTAAAAAGTGCTCTTGGCAGCTAGAGTGCCGCGTTGACCACTGCGCATGAAGAAATAACCACCTGTAACGTTTGGTTTAGGTTTTAGGTGCATTTATAATTTTATTGCTTAAATCGCATTTTCTCGACGAGCTGAGCACGTTTTCTGAAATGTGCTCCTCCCGTCACTCTGGTTGGGTGCGCATAGTAAAAAGTGCTCTTGGCAGCTAGAGAGTGCCGCGTTGACCACTGCGCATGAAGAAATGACCATCTGCAGCGTTTGGTTTAGGTTTTAGGTGCATTTTTAATTTTATTGCTTAAATCGCATTTTCTCGACGAGCTGAGCACGTTTTCTGAAATGTGCTCCTCCCGTCACTCTTGTTAGGTGCGCATAGTAAAAAGTGCTCTTGGCAGCTAGAGAGTGCCGCGTTGACCACTGCGCATGAAGAAATAACCACCTGCAACGTTTGGTTTAGGTTTTAGGTGCATTTTTAATTTTATTGCTTAAATCGCATTTGCTGGACGAGCTGAGCACGTTTTCTGAAATGTGCTCCTCCCGTCACTCTGGTTGGGTGTGCATAGTAAAAAGTGCTCTTGGCAGCTAGAGAGTGCCGCGTTGACCACTGCGCATGAAGAAATAACCACCTGCAACGTTTGGTTTAGGTTTTAGGTGCATTTTTAATTTTATTGCTTAAATAGCATTTTCTCGACGAGCTGAGCACGTTTTCTGAAATGTGCTCCTCCCGTCACTCTGGTTGGGTGCGCATAGTAAAAAGTGCTCTTGGCAGCTAGAGAGTGCCGCGTTGACGGCTGCACATGAAGAAATAACCACCTGCAACGTTTGGTTTAGGTTTTATGTGCATTTTTAATTTTATTGCTTAAATCGCATTTTGTCGACAAGCTGAGCACGTTTTCTGAAATGTGCTCCTCCCGTCACTCTGGTTGGGTGCGCATAGTAAAAAGTGCTCTTGGCAGCTACAGAGTGCCGCGTTGACCACTGCGGATGAAGAAATAACCACCTGCAACGTTTGGTTTAGGTTTTGGGTGCATTTTTAATTTTATTGCTTAAATCGCATTTTCTGGACAAGCTGAGCACGTTTTCTGAAATGTGCTCCTCCCGTCACTCTGGTTGGGTGCGCATAGTAAAAAGTGCTCTTGGCAGGTAGAGAGTGCCGCGTTGACCACTGCGCATGAAGAAATGACCATCTGCAACGTTTGGTTTAGGGTTTGGGTGCATTTTTAATTTTATTGCTTAAATCGCATTTTCTCGACGAGCTGAGCACGTTTTCTGAAATGTTATCCTCCCGTCACTCTTGTTGGGTGCGCATAGTAAAAAGTCCTCTTGGCAGCTAGAGAGTGCCGCGTTGACCACTGCGCATGAAGAAATAACCACGTGCAACGTTTGTTTTAGGTTTTGGGTGCATTTTTAATTTTATTGCTTAAATCGCATTTTCTCGTCGAGCTGAGCACGTTTTCAGAAATGTGCTCCTCCCGTCACTCTGGTTGGGTGTGCATAGTAAAAAGTGCTCTTGGCAGCTACAGAGTGCCGCGTTGACCACTGCGCATGAAGAAATTACCATCTGCAACGTTTGGTTTAGGTTTTGGGTGCATTTTTAATTTTATTGCTTAAATCGCATTTTCTCGACGAGCTGAGCACGTTTTCTGGAATGTGCTCCTCCCGTCACTCTGGTTGGGTGCGCATAGTAAAAAGTGCTCTTGGCAGCTAGAGAGTGCCGCGTTGACCACTGCGCATGAAGAAATAAACTCCTGCAACGTTTGGTTTAGGTTTTGGGTGCATTTTTAATTTTATTGCTTAAATCGAATTTTCTCGACGAGCTGAGCACGTTTTCTGAAATGTGCTCCTCCCGTCACTCTTGTTGGGTGCGCATAGTAAAAAGTGCTCTTGGCAGCTAGAGAGTGCCGCGTTGGCCACTGCGCATGAAGAAATAACCACCTGCAACGTTTGGTTTAGGTTTTAGGTGCATTTTTAATTTTATTGCTTAAATCGCATTTTCTCGACGAGCTGAGCACGTTTTCTGAAATGTGCTCAGCTCGTCACTCTGGTTGGGTGCGCATAGTAAAAAGTGCTCTTGGCAGCTAGAGAGTGCCGCGTTGACCACTGCGCATGAAGTAATAACCACTTGCAACGTTTGGTTTAGGTTTTGGGTGCATTTTTAATTTTATTGCTTAAATCGCATTTTCTCGACGAGCTGAGCACGTTTTCTGAAATGTGCTCCTCCCGTCACTCTGGTTGGGTGCGCATAGTAAAAAGTGCTCTTGGCAGCTAGAGAGTGCCGCGTTGACCACTGCGCATGAAGAAATAACCACCTGCAACGTTTGGTTTAGGTTTTAGGTGCATTTTTAATTTTATTGCTTGAATCGCATTTTCTCGACGAGCTGAGCACGTTTTCTGAAATGTGCTCCTCCCGTCACTCTGGCTGGGTGCGCGAAGTAAAAAGTGCTCTTGGCAGCTAGAGAGTGCCGAGTTGACCACTGCCCATGAAGAAATAACCACCTGCAACGTTTGGTTTAGGTTTTAGGTGCATCTTTAATTTTATTGCTTAAATCGCAATTCCTGGACGAGCTGAGCACGTTTTCTGAAATGTGCTCCTCCCGTCACTCTGGTTGGGTGCGCATAGTAAAAAGTGCTCTTGGCAGCTAGGGAGTGCCGCGTTGACCACTGCGCATGAAGAAATGACCACATGCAACGTTTGGTTTAGGTTTTGGGTGCATTTTTAATTTTATTGCTTAAATCGCATTTTCTCGACGAGCTGAGCACGTTTTCTGAAATGTGCTCCTCCCGTCACTCTGGTTGGGTGCGCATATTAAAAATTGCTCTTGGCAGCTAGAGAGTGCCGCGTTGACCACTGCGCATGAAGAAATGACCATCTGCAACGTTTGGTTTAGGTTTTAGGTGCATTTTTAATTTTATTGCTTTAATCGCATTTTCTCGACGAGCTGAGCACGTTTTCTGAAATGTGCTCCTCCCGTCACTCTGGTTGGGTGCGCATAGTAAAAAGTGCTCTTGGCAGCTAGAGAGTGCCGCGTTGACCACTGCGCATGAAGAAATAACCACCTGCAACGTTTGGTTTAGGTTTTAGGTCCATTTTTAATTTTATTGATTAAATCGCATTTTCTCGACGAGCTGAGCACGTTTTCTGAAATGTGCTCCTCCCGTCACTCTGGTTGGGTGCGCATAGTAAAAAGTGCTCTTGGCAGCTAGAGAGTGCCGCGTTGACCACTACCCATGAAGAAATAACCACCTGCAACGTTTGGTTTAGGTTTTAGGTGGATTTTTAATTTTATTGCTTAAATCGTATTTTCTCGACGAGCTGAGCACGTTTTCTGAAATGTGCTCCTCCCGTCACTCTGGTTGGGTGCGCATAGTAAAAAGTGCTCTTGGCAGCTACAGAGTGCCGCGTTGGCCACTGCGCATGAAGAAATAACCACCTGCAACGTTTGGTTTAGGTTTTAGGTGCATTTTTAATTTTATTGCTTAAATCGCATTTTCTCGACGAGCTGAGCACGTTTTCTGAAAAGTGCTCTTGGCAGCTAGAGAGTGCCGCGTTGACCACTGCACATGAAGAAATAACCACCTGCAACGTTTGGTTTAGGTTTTAGGTGCATTTTTAATTTTATTGCTTAAATCGCATTTTCTCGACGAGCTGAGCACGTTTTCTGAAATGTGCTCCTCCCGTCACTCTGGTTGGGTGTGCTTAGTAAAAAGTGTTCTTGGCAGGTAGAGAGTGCCGCGTTGACCACTGCGCATGAAGAAATGACCATCTGCAACGTTTGGTTTAGGTTTTGGGTGCATTTTTAATGTTATTGCTTAAATCGCATTTTCTCGACGAGCTGAGCACGTTTTCTGAAATGTGCTCCTCCCGTCACTCTGGTTGGGTGCGCATAGTAAAAAGTGCTCTTGGCAGCTAGAGAGTGCCGCGTTGACCACTGCGCATGAAGAAATAACCACCTGCAACGTTTGGTTTAGGTTTTAGGTGCATTTTTAATTTTATTGCTTAAATCGCATTTTCTCGACGAGCTGAGCACGTTTTCTGAAATGTGCTCCTCCCGTCACTCTGGTTGGGTGCGCATAGTAAAAAGTACTCTTGGCAGCTAGAGAGTGCCGCGTTGACCACTGCCCATGAAGAAATAACCACCTGCAACGTTTGGTTTAGGTTTTAGGTGCATTTTTAATTTTATTGCTTAAATCGCATTTTCTTGACGAGCTGAGCACGTTTTCTGAAATGTGCTCCTCCCGTCACTCTGGTTGGGTGCGCATAGTAAAAAGTACTCTTGGCAGCTAGAGAGTGCCGCGTTGACTGCTGCACATGAAGAAATAACCACCTGCAACGTTTGGTTTAGGTTTTAGGTGCATTTTTAATTTTATTGCTTAAATCGCATTTTCTCGACGAGCTGAGCACGTTTTCTGAAATGTGCTCCTCCCGTCACTCTGGTTGGGTGCGCATAGTAAAAAGTGCTCTTGGCAGCTAGAGAGTGCCGCGTTGGCCACTGCGCATGAAGAAATAACCACCTGCAACGTTTGGTTTAGGTTTTGGGTGCATTTTTAATTTTATTGCTTAAATCGCATTTTCTCGACGAGCTGAGCACGTTTTCTGAAATGTGCTCCTCCCGTCACTCTGGTTGGGTGCGCATAGTAAAAAGTGCTCTTGGCAGGTAGAGAGTGCCGCGTTGACCACTGCGCATGAAGAAATAACCACTTGCAACGTTTGGTTTAGGTTTTGGGGGCATTTTTAATTTTATTGCTTAAATCGCATTTTCTCGACGAGCTGAGCACGTTTTCTGAAATGTGCTCCTCCCGTCACTCTGGTTGGGTGCGCATAGTAAAAAGCGCTCTTGGCAGCTAGAGAGTGCCGCGTTGACCACTGCGCATGAAGAAATAACCACCTGCAACGTTTGGTTTAGGTTTTGGGTGCATTTTTAATTTTATTGCTTAAATCGCATTTTCTGGACGAGCTGAGCACGTTTTCTGAAATGTGCTCCTCCCGTCACTCTGGTTGGGTGCGCATAGTAAAAAGTGCTCTTGGCAGCTAGAGAGTGCCGCGTTGACCACTGTGCATGAAGAAATAACCACCTGCAACGTTTGGTTTAGGTTTTATGTGCATTTTTAATTTTATTGCTTAAATCGCATTTTCTCGACGAGCCGAGCACGTTTTCTGAAATGTGCTCCTCCCGTCACTCTGGTTGGGTGCGCATAGTAAAAAGTGCTCTTGGCAGCTAGAGAGTGCCGCGTTGACCACTGCGCATGAAGAAATAACCACCTGCAACGTTTGGTTTAGGTTTTAGGTGCATTTTTTATTTTATTGCTTAAATCGCATTTTCTCGACGAGCTGAGCACGTTTTCTGAAATGTGCTCCTCCCGTCACTCTGGTTGGGTGCGCATAGTAAAAAGTGCTCTTGGGAGCTAGAGAGTGCCGCGTTGACCACTGCGCATGAATAAATAACCACCTGCAACGTTTGGTTTAGGTTTTGGGTGCATTTTTAATTTTATTGCTTAAATCGCATTTTCTCGTCGAGCTGAGCACGTTTTCTGAAATGTGCTCCTCCCGTCACTCTGGTCGGGTGCGCATAGTAAAAAGTGCTCTTGGCAGCTAGAGAGTGCCGCGTTGACAACTGCGCAAGAAGAAATAACCACCTGCAACGTTTGGTTTAGGTTTTAGGTGCATTTTTAATTTTATTGCTTAAATCGCATTTTCTCGACGAGCTGAGCACGTTTTCTGAAATGTGCTCCTCTCGTCACTCTGGTTGGGTGCGCATAGTAAAAAGTGCTCTTGGCAGCTAGAGAGTGCCGCGTTGACCACTGCGCATGAAGAAATAACCACCTGCAACGTTTGGTTTAGGTTTTGGGTGCATTTTTAATTTTATTGCTTAAATCGCATTTTCTGGACAAGCTGAGCACGTTTTCTGAAATGTGCTCCTCCCGTCACTCTGGTTGGGTGCGCATAGTAAAAAGTGCTCTTGGCAGGTAGAGAGTGCCGCGTTGACCACTGCGCATGAAGAAATGACCATCGGCAACGTTTGGTTTAGGTTTTAGGTGCATTTTTAATTTTATTGCTTAAATCGCATTTTCTCGACGAGCTGAGCACGTTTTCTGAAATGTGCTGCTCCCGTCACTCTGGTTGGGGGCGCATAGTAAAAAGTGCTCTTGGCAGCTAGAGAGTGCCACGTTGACCACTGCGCATGAAGAAATAACCACGTGCAACGTTTGTTTTAGGTTTTAGGTGCATTTTTATTTTTATTGCTTAAATCGCATTTTCTCGACGAGCTGAGCACGTTTTCTGAAACGTGCTCCTCCCGTCACTCTGGTTGGGTGCGCATAGTAAAAAGTGCTCTTGGCAGCTAGAGAGTGCCGCGTTGACTGCTGCGCATGAAGAAATAACCACCTGCAACGTTTGGTTTAGGTTTTAGGTGCATTTTTAATTTTATTGCTTAAATCGCATTTTCTCGACGAGCTGAGCACGTTTTCTGAAATGTGCTCCTCCCGTCACTCTGGTTGGGTGCGCATGGTAAAAAGTGCTCTTGGCAGCTAGAGAGTGCCGCGTTGACCACTGCGCATGAAGAAATAACCGCCGGCAACGTGTGGTTTAGGTTTTGGGTGCATTTTTAATTTTATTGCTTAAATCGCATTTTCTCGTCGAGCTGAGCACGTTTTCTGAAATGTGCTCCTCCCGTCACTCTGGTTGGGTGCGCATAGTAAAAAGTGCTCTTGGCAGCTAAGAGAGTGCCGCGTTGACCACTGCGCATGAAGAAATAACCACCTGCAACGTTTGGTTTAGGTTTTGGGTGCATTTTTAATTTTATTGCTTAAATCGCATTTTCTCGACGAGCTGAGCACGTTTTCTGAAATGTGCTCCTCCCGTCACTCTGGTTGGGTGCGCATAGTAAAAAGTGCTCTTGGCAGCTAGAGAGTGCCGCGTTGACCACTGCGCATGAAGAAATAACCACCTGCAACGTTTGGTTTAGGTTTTATGTGCATTTTTAATTTTATTGCTTAAATCGCATTTTCTCGACGAGCCGAGCACGTTTTCTGAAATGTGCTCCTCCCGTCACTCTGGTTGGGTGCGCATAGTAAAAAGTGCTCTTGGCAGCTAGAGAGTGCCGCGTTGACCACTGCGCATGAAGAAATAACCACCTGCAACGTTTGGTTTAGGTTTTAGGTGCATTTTTAATTTTATTGCTTAAATCGCATTTTCTCGACGAGCTGAGCACGTTTTCTGAAATGTGCTCCTCCCGTCACTCTGGTTGGGTGCGCATAGTAAAAAGTGCTCTTGGGAGCTAGAGAGTGCCGCGATGACCACTGCGCATGAAGAAATAACCACCTGCAACGTTTGGTTTAGGTTTTGGGTGCATTTTTAATTTTATTGCTTAAATCGCATTTTCTCGTCGAGCTGAGCACGTTTTCTGAAATGTGCTCCTCCCGTCACTCTGGTCGGGTGCGCATAGTAAAAAGTGCTCTTGGCAGCTAGAGAGTGCCGCGTTGACAACTGCGCAAGAAGAAATAACCACCTGCAACGTTTGGTTTAGGTTTTAGGTGCATTTTTAATTTTATTGCTTAAATCGCATTTTCTCGACGAGCTGAGCACGTTTTTTGAAATGTGCTCCTCTCGTCACTCTGGTTGGGTGCGCATAGTAAAAAGTGCTCTTGGCAGCTAGAGAGTGCCGCGTTGACCACTGCGCATGAAGAAATAACCACCTGCAACGTTTGGTTTAGGTTTTGGGTGCATTTTTAATTTTATTGCTTAAATCGCATTTTCTGGACAAGCTGAGCACGTTTTCTGAAATGTGCTCCTCCCGTCACTCTGGTTGGGTGCGCATAGTAAAAAGTGCTCTTGGCAGGTAGAGAGTGCCGCGTTGACCACTGCGCATGAAGAAATGACCATCGGCAACGTTTGGTTTAGGTTTTAGGTGCATTTTTAATTTTATTGCTTAAATCGCATTTTCTCGACGAGCTGAGCACGTTTTCTGAAATGTGCTCCTTCCGTCACTCTGGTTGGGTGCGCATAGTAAAAAGTGCTCTTGGCAACTAGAGAGTGCCGCGTTGACCACTGCGCATGAAGAAATGACCATTTGCATCGTTTGGTTTAGGTTTTAGGTGCATTTTTAATTTTATGGCTTAAATTGCATTTTCTCGACGAGCTGAGCACGTTTTCTGAAATGTGCTCCTCCCGTCACTTTTGTTGGGTGCGCATAGTAAAAAGTGCTCTTGGCAGCTAGCGAGTGCCGCGTTGACCACTGCGCAAGAAGAAATAACCACCTGCAACGTTTGGTTTAGGTTTTAGGTGCATTTTTAATTTTATTGCTTAAATCGCATTTTCTCGTCGAGCTGAGCACGTTTTCTGAAATGTGCTCCTCCCGTCACTCTGGTTGGGTGCGCATATTAAAAAGTGCTCTTGGCAGCTAGAGAGTGCCGCGTTGACCACTGCGCATGAAGAAATAACCACCTGCAACGTTTGGTTTAGGTTTTGGGTGCATTTTTAATTTTATTGCTTAAATCGCATTTTCTGGACAAGCTGAGCACGTTTTCTGAAATGTGCTCTTCCCGTCACTCTGGTTGGGTGCGCATAGTAAAAAGTGCTCTTGGCAGCTAGAGAGTGCCGCGTTGACCACTGCGCATGAAGAAATAACCACTTGCAACGTTTGGTTTAGGTTTTGGGTGCATTTTTAATTTTATTGCTTAAATCGCATTTTCTGGACGAGCTGAGCACGTTTTCTGAAATGTGCTCCTCCCGTCACTCTGGTTGGGTGCGCATAGTAAAAAGTTCTCTTGGCAGCTAGAGAGTGCCGCGTTGACCACTGCGCATGAAGAAATAACCACCTGCAACGTTTGGTTTAGGTTTTGGGTGCATTTTTAATTTTATTGCTTAAATCGCATTTTCTCGACGGGCTGAGAACGTTTTCTGAAATGTGCTCCTCCCGTCACTCTGGTTGGGTGCGCATAGTAAAAAGTGCTCTTGGCAGCTAGAGAGTGCCGCGTTGACCACTGCGCATGAAGAAATAACCACCTGCAACGTTTGGTTTAGGTTTTGGGTGCATTTTTAATTTTATTGCTTTAATCGCATTTTCTCGTCGAGCTGAGCACGTTTTCTGAAATGTGCTCCTCCCGTCACTCTGGTCGGGTGCGCGTACTAAAAAGTGCTCTTGGCAGCTAGAGAGTGCCGCGTTAACCACTGCGCATGAAGAAATGACCATCTGCAACGTTTGGTTTAGGTTTTGGGTGCATTTTTAATTTTATTGCTTAAATCGCATTTTCTCGACGAGCTGAGCACGTTTTCTGAAATGTGCTCCTCCCGTCACTCTGGTTGGGTGCGCATAGTAAAAAGTGCTCTTGGCAGCTAGAGAGTGCCGCGTTGACCACTGCGCATGAAGAAATAACCACCTGCAACGTTTGGTTTAGGTTTTAGGTGCATTTTTAATTTTATTGCTTAAATCGCTTTTTCTGGACGAGCTGAGCACGTTTTCTGAAATGTGCTCCTCCCGTCACTCTGGTTGGGTGCGCATAGTAAAAAGTGCTCTTGGCAGCTAGAGAGGGCCGCGTTGACCACTGCGCATGAAGAAATAACCACCTGCAACGTTTGGTTTAGGTTTTAGGTGCATTTTTAATTTTATTGCTTAAATCGCATTTTCTCGACGAGCTGAGCACGTTTTCTGAAATGTGCTCCTCCCGTCACTCTGGTTGGGTGCGCATAGTAAAAAGTGCTCTTGGCAGCTAGAGAGTGCCACGTTGACGGCTGCACATGAAGAAATAACCACCTGCAACGTTTGGTTTAGGTTTAAGGTGCATTTTTTATTTTATTGCTTAAATCGCATTTTCTCGACGAGCTGAGCACGTTTTCTGAAATGTGCTCCTCCCGTCACTCTGGTTGGGTGCGCATAGTAAAAAGTGCTCTTGGCAGCTAGAGAGTGCCGCGTTGACCACTGCGCATGAAGAAATAACCACCTGCAACGTTTGGTTTAGGTTTTGGGTGCATTTTTAATTTTATTGCTTTAATCGCATTTTCTCGTCGAGCTGAGCACGTTTTCTGAAATGTGCTCCTCCCGTCACTCTGGTCGGGTGCGCATACTAAAAAGTGCTCTTGGCAGCTAGAGAGTGCCGCGTTGACCACTGCGCATGAAGAAATGACCATCTGCAACGTTTGGTTTAGGTTTTGGGTGCATTTTTAATTTTATTGCTTAAATCGCATTTTCTCGACGAGCTGAGCACGTTTTCTGAAATGTGCTCCTCCCGTCACTCTGGTTGGGTGCGCATAGTAAAAAGTGCTCTTGGCAGCTAGAGAGTGCCACGTTGACCACTGCGCATGAAGAAATGACCATCTGCAACGTTTGGTTTAGGTTTTAGGTGCATTTTTAATTTCATTGCTTAAATCGCATTTTCTCGACGAGCTGAGCACGTTTTCTGAAATGTGCTCCTCCCGCCACTCTGGTTGGGTGCGCCTAATAAAAAGTGCTCTTGGCAGCTAGAGAGTGCCGCGTTGACCACTACGCATGAAGAAATAACCACCCGCAACGTTTGGTTTAGGTTTTAGGTGCATTTTTAATTTTATTGCTTTAATCGCATTTTCTCGACGAGCTGAGCACGTTTTCTGAAATGTGCTCCTCCCGTCACTCTGGTTGGGTGCGCATAGTAAAAAGTGCTCTTGGCAGCTAGAGAGTGCCGCGTTGACCACTGCGCATGAAGAAATAACCAACTGCAACGTTTGGTTTAGGTTTTAGGTGCATTTTTAATTTTATTGCTTAAATCGCATTTTCTGGACGAGCTGAGCACGTTTTCTGAAATGTGCTCCTCCCGTCACTCTGGTTGGGTGCGCATAGTAAAAAGTGTTCTTGGCAGCTAGAGAGTGCCGCGTGTACCACTGCGCATGAAGAAATGACCATCTGCAACGTTTGGTTTAGGTTTTAGGTGCATTTTTAATTTTATTGCTTAAATCGCATTTTCTCGACGAGCTGAGCACGTTTTCTGAAATGTGGTCCTCCCGTCACTCTGGTTGGGTGCGCATAGTAAAAAGTGCTCTTGGCAGCTAGAGAGTGCCGCGTTGACCACTGCGCATGAAGAAATGACCATCTGCAACGTTTGGTTTAGGTTTTAGGTCCATTTTTAATTTTATTGCTTAAATCGCATTTTCTCGACGAGCTGAGCATGTTTTCTGAAATGTGCTCCTCCCGTCACTCTGGTTGGGTGCGCATAGTAAAAAGTGCTCTTGGCAGCTAGAGAGTGCCGCGTTGACCACTGCGCATGAAGAAATGACCATCTGCAACGTTTGGTTTAGGTTTTAGGTGCATTTTTAATTTTATTGCTTTAATCGCATTTTCTCGACGAGCTGAGCACGTTTTCTGAAATGTGCTCCTCCCGTCACTCTGGTTGGGTGCGCATAGTAAAAAGTGCTCTTGGCAGCTAGAGAGTGCCGCGTTGACCACTGCGCATGAAGAAATAACCACCTGCAACGTTTGGTTTAGGTTTTAGGTGCATTTTTAATTTTATTGCTTAAATCGCATTTTCTCGACGAGCTGAGCACGTTTTCTGAAATGTGCTCCTCCCGTCACTCTGGTCGGGTGCGCATAGTAAAAAGTGCTCTTGGCAGCTAGAGAGTGCCGCGTTGACTGCTGCACATGAAGAAATAACCACCCCCAACGTTTGGTTTAGGTTTTAGGTGCATTTTTAATTTTATTGCTTAAATCGCATTTTCTCGACGAGCTGAGCACGTTTTCTGAAATGTGCTCCTCCTGTCACTCTGGTTGGGTGCGCATAGTAAAAAGTGCTCTTGGCAGCTAGAGAGTGCCGCGTTGACCACTGCGCATGAAGAAATAACCACCTGCAAGTTTGGTTTAGGTTTTAGGTGCATTTTTAATTTTATTCCTTAAATCGCATTTTCTCGACGAGCTGAGCACGTTTTCTGAAATGTGCTCCTCCCGTCACTCTGGTTGGGTGCGCATAGTAAAACGTTCTCTTGGCAGCTAGAGAGTGCCTCGTTGACCACTGCGCATGAAGAAATAACCACCTGCAACGTTTGGTTTAGGTTTTGGGTGCATTTTTAATTTTATTGCTTAAATCGCATTTTCTGGACGAGCTGAGCACGTTTTCTGAAATGTGCTCCTCCCGTCACTTTGGTTGGGTGCGCATAGTAAAAAGTGCTCTTGGCAGCTAGAGAGTGCCGCGTTGACCACTGCGCATGAAGAAATGACCATCTGCAACGTTTGGTTTAGGTTTTAGGTGCATTTTTAATTTTATTGCTTAAATCGCATTTTCTCGACGAGCTGAGCACGTTTTCTGAAATGTGCTCCTCCCGTCACTCTGGTTGGGTGCGCATAGTAAAAAGTGCTCTTGGCAGCTAGAGTGCAGCGTTGACCATTGCGCATGAAGAAATAACCACCTGCAACGTTTGGTTTAGGTTTTGGGTGCATTTTTAATTTTATTGCTTAAATCGCATTTTCTCGACGAGCTGAGCACGTTTTCTGAAATGTGCTCCTCCCGTCACTCTGGTTGGGTGCGCATAGTAAAAAGTGCTCTTGGCAGCTAGAGAGTGCCGCGTTGACCACTGCGCATGAAGGAATAACCACCTGCAACGTTTGGTTTAGGTTTTGGGTGCATTTTTAATTTTATTGCTTAAATCGCATTTTCTGGACGAGCTGAGCACGTTTTCTGAAATGTGCTCCTCCCGTCACTCTGGTTGGGTGCGCATGGTAAAAAGTGCTCTTGGCAGCTAGAGAGTGCCACGTTGACCACTGCGCATGAAGATTTAACCGCCTGCAACGTTTGGTTTAGGTTTTGGGTGCATTTTTAATTTTATTGCTTAAATCGCATTTTCTCGTCGAGCTGAGCACGTTTTCTGAAATGTGCTCCTCCCGTCACTCTGGTTGGGTGCGCATAGTAAAAAGTGCTCTTGGCAGCTAGAGAGTGCCGCGTTGACCACTGCGCATGAAGAAATGACCATCTGCAACGTTTGGTTTAGGGTTTGGGTGCATTTTTAATTTTATTGCTTAAATCGCATTTTCTCGACGAGCTGAGCACGTTTTCTGAAATGTGCTCCTCCCGTCACTCTGGTTGGGTGCGCATAGTAAAAAGTGCTCTTGGCAGCTAGAGAGTGCCGCGTTGACGGCTGCACATGAAGAAATAACCACCTGCAACGTTTGGTTTAGGTTTTATGTGCATTTTTAATTTTATTGCTTAAATCGCATTTTCTCGACGAGCTGAGCACGTTTTCTGAAATGTGCTCCTCCCGTCACTCTGGTTGGGTGCGCATAGTAAAAAGTGCTCTTGGCAGCTGCAGAGTGCCGCGTTGACCACTGCGCATGAAGAAATAACCACCTGCAACGTTTGGTTTAGGTTTTGGGTGCATTTTTAATTTTATTGCTTAAATCGCATTTTCTGGACAAGCTGAGCACGTTTTCTGAAATGTGCTCCTCCCGTCACTCTGGTTGGGTGCGCATAGTAAAAAGTGCTCTTGGCAGGTAGAGAGTGCTGCGTTGACCACTGCGCATGAAGAAATGACCATCTGCAACATTTGGTATGGGTTTTAGGTGCATTTTTAATTTTCTTGCTTAAATCGCATTTTCTCGACGAGCTGAGCACGTTTTCTGAAATGTGCTCCTTCCGTCACTCTGGTTGGGTGCGCATAGTAAAAAGTGCTCTTGGCAGCTAGAGAGTGCCGCGTTGACCACTGCGCATGAAGAAATGACCATTTGCGACGTTTAGTTTAGGTTTTAGGTGCATTTTTAATTTTATTGCCTAAATTGCATTTTCTCGACGAGCTGAGCACGTTTTCTGAAATGTGCTCCTCCCGTCACTCTGTCACGGTCGGGTGTGGTGCAGCATGGAGCAGGACGACCAAGTGCAGCTTGGACCAGGGTTTATTGGCGGAACTCAAAAGGCAACTGACATGACATAGCAAACAATAACTTGACTGACTGACCGGGACGTGAAACAAGACAGCAGGACATGACGGCACCAAGACAGGACAACACACCGAACGACAGGAACCAAAACCAATGACCAAAACCAAACCAATAACAATACCAATACCAATACCAATACCAATGATCCGACAGGGAGTGAGGGGCAGACAGGACTTTTATACACGACAGGTAACGAGAGGCAGGTGGGAACAATCACACTGATCATGGGCACACAGGAGGGGAGGGGCGAGCACACAGACAGAAACCAAGACAGACACATAGTGGAGCAGTTGGGGGCGACGTGACACACTCTGGTTGGGTGCGCATAGTAAAAAGTGCTCTTGGCAGCTAGAGAGTGCCGCGTTGACCACTGCGCATTAAAGAAATGACCATCTGCAACGTTTGGTTTAGGTTTTGGGTGCATTTTTAATTTTATTGCTTAAATCGCATTTTCTCGACGAGCTGAGCACGTTTTCTGAAATGTGCTCCTCCCGTCACTCTGGTTGGGTGCGCATAGTAAAAAGTGCTCTTGGCAGCTAGAGAGTGCCGCGTTGACCACTGCGCATGAAGAAATAACCACGTGCAACGTTTGTTTTAGGTTTTAGGTGCATTTTTAATTTTATTGCTTAAATCGCATTTTCTCGACGAGCTGAGCACGTTTTCTGAAACGTGCTCCTCCCGTCACTCTGGTTGGGTGCGCATAGTAAAAAGTGCTCTTGGCAGCTAGAGAGTGCCGCGTTGACTGCTGCGCATGAAGAAATAACCACCTGCAACGTTTGGTTTAGGTTTTAGGTGCATTTTTAATTTTATTGCTTAAATCGCATTTTCTCGACGAGCTGAGCACGTTTTCTGAAATGTGCTCCTCCCGTCACTCTGGTTGGGTGCGCATAGTAAAACGTGCTCTTGGCAGCTAGAGAGTGCCGCGTTGACCACTGCGCATGAAGAAATGACCATCTGCAACGTTTGGTTTAGGGTTTGGGTGCATTTTTAATTTTATTGCTTAAATCGCATTTTCTCGACGAGCTGAGCACGTTTTCTGAAATGTGCTCCTCCCGTCACTCTGGTTGGGTGCGCATAGTAAAAAGTGCTCTTGGCAGCTAGAGAGTGCCGCGTTGACCACTGCGCATGAAGAAATAACCACCTGCAACGTTTGGTTTAGGTTTTAGGTGCATTTTTAATTTTATTGCTTAAATCGCATTTTCTCGACGAGCTGAGCACGTTTTCTGAAATGTGCTCCTCCCGTCACTCTGGTTGGGTGCGCATAGTAAAAAGTGCTCTTGGCAGCTACAGAGTGCCGCGTTGACCACTGCGCATGAAGAAATAACCACCTGCAACGTTTGGTTTAGGTTTTGGGTGCATTTTTAATTTTATTGCTTAAATCGCATTTTCTGGACAAGCTGAGCACGTTTTCTGAAATGTGCTCCTCCCGTCACTCTGGTTGGGTGCGCATAGTAAAAAGTGCTCTTGGCAGGTAGAGAGTGCCGCGTTGACCACTGCGCATGAAGAAATGACCATCTGCAACATTTGGCATGGGTTTTAGGTGCATTTTTAATTTTCTTGCTTAAATCGCATTTTCTCGACGAGCTGAGCACGTTTTCTGAAATGTGCTCCTTCCGTCACTCTGGTTGGGTGCGCATAGTAAAAAGTGCTCTTGGCAGCTAGAGAGTGCCGCGTTGACTGCAGCGCATGAAGAAATAACCACCTGCAACGTTTGGTTTAGGTTTTAGGTGCATTTTTAATTTTATTGCTTAAATCGCATTTTCTCGACGAGCTGAGCACGTTTTCTGAAATGTGCTCCTCCCGTCACTCTGGTTGGGTGCGCATGGTAAAAAGTGCTCTTGGCAGCTAGAGAGTGCCGCGTTGACCACTGCGCATGAAGAAATAACCTCCTGCAACGTTTGGTTTAGGTTTTTGGTGCATTTTTAATTTTATTGCTTAAATCGCATTTTCTCGACGAGCTGAGCACGTTTTCTGAAATGTGCTCCTCCCGTCACTCTGGTTGGGTGCGCATAGTAAAAAGTGCTCTTGGCAGCTAGAGAGTGCCGCGTTGACCACTGCGCATGAAGAAATGACCATCTGCAACGTTTGGTTTAGGTTTTGGGTGCATTTTTAATTTTATTGCTTAAATCGCATTTTCTCGACGAGCTGAGCACGTTTTCTGAAATGTGCTCCTCCCGTCACTCTGGTTGGGTGCGCATAGTAAAAAGTGCTCTTGGCAGCTAGAGAGTGCCGCGTTGACCACTGCGCATGAAGAAATAACCACGTGCAACGTTTGTTTTAGGTTTTAGGTGCATTTTTAATTTTATTGCTTAAATCGCATTTTCTCGACGAGCTGAGCACGTTTTCTGAAACGTGCTCCTCCCGTCACTCTGGTTGGGTGCGCATAGTAAAAAGTGCTCTTGGCAGCTAGAGAGTGCCGCGTTGACTGCTGCGCATGAAGAAATAACCACCTGCAACGTTTGGTTTAGGTTTTAGGTGCATTTTTAATTTTATTGCTTAAATCGCATTTTCTCGACGAGCTGAGCACGTTTTCTGAAATGTGCTCCTCCCGTCACTCTGGTTGGGTGCGCATGGTAAAAAGTGCTCTTGGCAGCTAGAGAGTGCCACGTTGACCACTGCGCATGAAGAAATAACCGCCTGCAACGTTTGGTTTAGGTTTTGGGTGCATTTTTAATTTTATTGCTTAAATCGCATTTTATCGTCGAGCTGAGCACGTTTTCTGAAATGTGCTCCTCCCGTCACTCTGGTTGGGTGCGCATAGTAAAAAGTGCTCTTGGCAGCTAGAGAGTGCCGCGTTGACCACTGCGCATGAAGAAATGACCATCTGCAACGTTTGGTTTAGGGTTTGGGTGCATTTTTAATTTTATTGCTTAAATCGCATTTTCTCGACGAGCTGAGCACGTTTTCTGAAATGTGCTCCTCCCGTCACTCTTGTTGGGTGCGCACAGTAAAAAGTCCTCTTGGCAGCTAGAGAGTGCCGCGTTGACCACTGCGCATGAAGAAATAACCACGTGCAACGTTTGTTTTAGGTTTTGGGTGCATTTTTAATTTTATTGCTTAAATCGCATTTTCTCGTCGAGCTGAGCACGTTTTCAGAAATGTGCTCCTCCCGTCACTCTGGTTGGGTGCGCATAGTAAAAAGTGCTCTTGGCAGCTAGAGAGTGCCGCGTTGACCACTGCGCATGAAGAAATACCCACCTGCAACGTTTGGTTTAGGTTTTAGGTGCATTTTTAATTTTATTGCTTAAATCGCATTTTCTCGACGAGCTGAGCACGATTTCTGAAATGTGCTCCTCCCGTCACTCTGGTTGGGTGCGCATAGTAAAAAGTGCTCTTGGCAGCTAGAGAGTGCCGCGTTGACCACTGCGCATGAAGAAATAACCACCTGCAACGTTTGGTTTAGGTTTTAGGTGCATTTTTAATTTTATTGCTTAAATCGCATTTTCTCGTCGAGCTGAGCACGTTTTCTGAAATGTGCTCCTCGCGTCACTCTGGTCGGGTGCGCATAGTAAAAAGTGCTCTTGGCAGCTAGAGAGTGCCGCGTTGACCACTGCGCATGAAGAAATGACCATCTGCAACGTTTGGTTTAGGTTTTGGGTGCATTTTTAATTTTATTGCTTAAATCGCATTTTCTCGACGAGCTGAGCACGTTTTCTGAAATGTGCTCCTCCCGTCACTCTGGTTGGGTGCGCATAGTAAAAAGTGCTCTTGGCAGCTAGAGAGTGCCGCGTTTACCACTGCGCATGAAGAAATAACCACCTGCAACGTTTGGTTTAGGTTTTAGGTGCATTTTTAATTTTATTGCTTAAATCGCATTTTCTCGACGAGCTGAGCACGTTTTCTGAAATGTGCTCCTCCCGTCACTCTGGTTGGGTGCGCATAGTAAAAAGTGCTCTTGGCAGCTAGATAGTGCCGCGTTGACCGCTGCGCATGAAGAAATAACCACCTGCAACGTTTGGTTTAGGTTTTAGGTGCATTTTTAATTTTATTGCTTAAATCGCATTTTCTCGTCGAGCTGAGCACGTTTCCTGAAATGTGCTCCTCGCGTCACTCTGGTCGGGTGCGCATACTAAAAAGTGCTCTTGGCAGCTAGAGAGTGCCGCGTTGACCACTGCGCATGAAGAAATGACCATCTGCAACGTTTGGTTTAGGTTTTGGGTGCATTTTTAATTTTATTGCTTAAATCGCATTTTCTCGACGAGCTGAGCACGTTTTCTGAAATGTGCTCCTCCCGTCACTCTGGTTGGGTGCGCATAGTAAAAAGTGCTCTTGGCAGCTAGAGAGTGCCGCGTTTACCACTGCGCATGAAGAAATAACCACCTGCAACGTTTGGTTTAGGTTTTAGGTGCATTTTTAATTTTATTGCTTAAATCGCATTTTCTCGACGAGCTGAGCACGTTTTCTGAAATGTGCTCCTCCCGTCACTCTGGTTGGGTGCGCATAGTAAAAAGTGCTCTTGGCAGCTAGATAGTGCCGCGTTGACCGCTGCGCATGAAGAAATAACCACCTGCAAAATTTGGTTTAGGTTTTAGGTGCATTTTTAATTTTATTGCTTAAATTGCATTTTCTCGATGAGCTGAGCACGTTTTCTGAAATGTGCTCCTCCCGTCACTCTGGTTGGGTGCGCATAGTAAAAAGTGCTCTTGGCAGCTAGAGAGTGCCGCGTTGACCACTGCGCATGAAGAAATGACCATCTGCAACGTTTGGTTTAGGTTTTAGGTGCATTTTTAATTTTATTGCTTTAATCGCATTTTCTCAACGAGCTGAGCACGTTTTCTGAAATGTGCTCCTCCCGTCACTCTGGTTGGGTGCGCATAGTAAAAAGTGCTCTTGGCAGCTAGAGAGTGCCGCGTTGACCACTGCGCATGAAGAAATAACCACCTGCAATGTTTGGTTTAGGTTTTAGGTGCATTTTTAATTTTATTGCTGAAATCGCATTTTCTCGACGAGCTGAGCAAGTTTTCTGAAATGTGCTCCTCCCGTCACTCTGGTTGGGTGCGCATAGTAAAAAGTGCTCTTGGCAGCTAGAGAGTGCCGCGTTGACCTCTGCGCATGAAGAAATGACCATCTGCAACGTTTGGTTTAGGTTTTAGGTGCATTTTTAATTTTATTGCTTAAATCGCATTTTTTTCGACGAGCTGAGCATGTTTTCTGAAGTGTGCTCCTCCCGTCACTCTGGTTGGGTGCGCATAGTAAAAAGTGCTCTTGGCAGCTAGAGAGTGCCGCGTTGACCACTGCGCATGAAGAAATGACCATCTGCAACGTTTGGTTTAGGTTTTAGGTGCATTTTTAATTTTATTGCTTTAATCGCATTTTCTCAACGAGCTGAGCACGTTTTCTGAAATGTGCTCCTCCCGTCACTCTGGTTGGGTGTGCATAGTAAAAAGTGCTCTTGGCAGCTAGAGAGTGCCGCGTTGACCACTGCGCATGAAGTAATAACCACTTGCAACGTTTGGTTTAGGTTTTGGGTGCATTTTTAATTTTATTGCTTAAATCGCATTTTCTCGACGAGCTGAGCACGTTTTCTGAAATGTGCTCCTCCCGTCACTCTTGTTGGGTGCGCATAGTAAAAAGTGCTCTTGGCAGCTAGAGAGTGCCGCGTTGACTGCTGCGCATGAAGAAATAACCACCTGCAACGTTTGGTTTAGGTTTTAGGTGCATTTTTAATTTTATTGCTTAAATCGCATTTTCTCGACGAGCTGAGCACGTTTTCTGAAATGTGCTCCTCCCGTCACTCTGGTTGGGTGCGCATAGTAAAAAGTGCTCTTGGCAGCTAGAGAGTGCCGCGTTTACCACTGCGCATGAAGAAATAACCACCTGCAACGTTTGGTTTAGGTTTTAGGTGCATTTTTAATTTTATTGCTTAAATCGCATTTTCTCGACGAGCTGAGCACGTTTTCTGAAATGTGCTCCTCCCGTCACTCTGGTTGGGTGCGCATAGTAAAAAGTGCTCTTGGCAGCTAGATAGTGCCGCGTTGACCGCTGCGCATGAAGAAATAACCACCTGCAACGTTTGGTTTAGGTTTTAGGTGCATTTTTAATTTTATTGCTTAAATCGCATTTTCTCGTCGAGCTGAGCACGTTTCCTGAAATGTGCTCCTCGCGTCACTCTGGTCGGGTGCGCATAGTAAAAAGTGCTCTTGGCAGCTAGAGAGTGCCGCGTTGACCACTGCGCATGAAGAAATGACCATCTGCAACGTTTGGTTTAGGTTTTGGGTGCATTTTTAATTTTATTGCTTAAATCGCATTTTCTCGACGAGCTGAGCACGTTTTCTGAAATGTGCTCCTCCCGTCACTCTGGTTGGGTGCGCATAGTAAAAAGTGCTCTTGGCAGCTAGAGAGTGCCGCGTTTACCACTGCGCATGAAGAAATAACCACCTGCAACGTTTGGTTTAGGTTTTAGGTGCATTTTTAATTTTATTGCTTAAATCGCATTTTCTCGACGAGCTGAGCACGTTTTCTGAAATGTGCTCCTCCCGTCACTCTGGTTGGGTGCGCATAGTAAAAAGTGCTCTTGGCAGCTAGATAGTGCCGCGTTGACCGCTGCGCATGAAGAAATAACCACCTGCAAAATTTGGTTTAGGTTTTAGGTGCATTTTTAATTTTATTGCTTAAATTGCATTTTCTCGATGAGCTGAGCACGTTTTCTGAAATGTGCTCCTCCCGTCACTCTGGTTGGGTGCGCATAGTAAAAAGTGCTCTTGGCAGCTAGAGAGTGCCGCGTTGACCACTGCGCATGAAGAAATGACCATCTGCAACGTTTGGTTTAGGTTTTAGGTGCATTTTTAATTTTATTGCTTTAATCGCATTTTCTCAACGAGCTGAGCACGTTTTCTGAAATGTGCTCCTCCCGTCACTCTGGTTGGGTGCGCATAGTAAAAAGTGCTCTTGGCAGCTAGAGAGTGCCGCGTTGACCACTGCGCATGAAGAAATAACCACCTGCAATGTTTGGTTTAGGTTTTAGGTGCATTTTTAATTTTATTGCTGAAATCGCATTTTCTCGACGAGCTGAGCAAGTTTTCTGAAATGTGCTCCTCCCGTCACTCTGGTTGGGTGCGCATAGTAAAAAGTGCTCTTGGCAGCTAGAGAGTGCCGCGTTGACCTCTGCGCATGAAGAAATGACCATCTGCAACGTTTGGTTTAGGTTTTAGGTGCATTTTTAATTTTATTGCTTAAATCGCATTTTTTTCGACGAGCTGAGCATGTTTTCTGAAGTGTGCTCCTCCCGTCACTCTGGTTGGGTGCGCATAGTAAAAAGTGCTCTTGGCAGCTAGAGAGTGCCGCGTTGACCACTGCGCATGAAGAAATGACCATCTGCAACGTTTGGTTTAGGTTTTAGGTGCATTTTTAATTTTATTGCTTTAATCGCATTTTCTCAACGAGCTGAGCACGTTTTCTGAAATGTGCTCCTCCCGTCACTCTGGTTGGGTGTGCATAGTAAAAAGTGCTCTTGGCAGCTAGAGAGTGCTGCGTTGACCACTGCGCATGAAGTAATAACCACTTGCAACGTTTGGTTTAGGTTTTGGGTGCATTTTTAATTTTATTGCTTAAATCGCATTTTCTCGACGAGCTGAGCACGTTTTCTGAAATGTGCTCCTCCCGTCACTCTTGTTGGGTGCGCATAGTAAAAAGTGCTCTTGGCAGCTAGAGAGTGCCGCGTTGACTGCTGCGCATGAAGAAATAACCACCTGCAACGTTTGGTTTAGGTTTTAGGTGCATTTTTAATTTTATTGCTTAAATCGCATTTTCTCGACGAGCTGAGCACGTTTTCTGAAATGTGCTCCTCCCGTCACTCTGGTTGGGTGCGCATGGTAAAAAGTGCTCTTGGCAGCTAGAGAGTGCCGCGTTGACCACTGCGCATGAAGAAATAACCTCCTGCAACGTTTGGTTTAGGTTTTTGGTGCATTTTTAATTTTATTGCTTAAATCGCATTTTCTCGACGAGCTGAGCACGTTTTCTGAAATGTGCTCCTCCCGTCACTCTGGTTGGGTGCGCATAGTAAAAAGTGCTCTTGGCAGCTAGAGAGTGCCGCGTTGACCACTGCGCATGAAGAAATGACCATCTGCAACGTTTGGTTTAGGTTTTGGGTGCATTTTTAATTTTATTGCTTAAATCGCATTTTCTCGACGAGCTGAGCACGTTTTCTGAAATGTGCTCCTCCCGTCACTCTGGTTGGGTGCGCATAGTAAAAAGTGCTCTTGGCAGCTAGAGAGTGCCGCGTTGACCACTGCGCATGAAGAAATAACCACGTGCAACGTTTGTTTTAGGTTTTAGGTGCATTTTTAATTTTATTGCTTAAATCGCATTTTCTCGACGAGCTGAGCACGTTTTCTGAAACGTGCTCCTCCCGTCACTCTGGTTGGGTGCGCATAGTAAAAAGTGCTCTTGGCAGCTAGAGAGTGCCGCGTTGACTGCTGCGCATGAAGAAATAACCACCTGCAACGTTTGGTTTAGGTTTTAGGTGCATTTTTAATTTTATTGCTTAAATCGCATTTTCTCGTCGAGCTGAGCACGTTTTCTGAAATGTGCTCCTCGCGTCACTCTGGTCGGGTGCGCATAGTAAAAAGTGCTCTTGGCAGCTAGAGAGTGCCGCGTTGACCACTGCGCATGAAGAAATGACCATCTGCAACGTTTGGTTTAGGTTTTGGGTGCATTTTTAATTTTATTGCTTAAATCGCATTTTCTCGACGAGCTGAGCACGTTTTCTGAAATGTGCTCCTCCCGTCACTCTGGTTGGGTGCGCATAGTAAAAAGTGCTCTTGGCAGCTAGAGAGTGCCGCGTTTACCACTGCGCATGAAGAAATAACCACCTGCAACGTTTGGTTTAGGTTTTAGCTGCATTTTTAATTTTATTGCTTAAATCGCATTTTCTCGACGAGCTGAGCACGTTTTCTGAAATGTGCTCCTCCCGTCACTCTGGTTGGGTGCGCATAGTAAAAAGTGCTCTTGGCAGCTAGATAGTGCCGCGTTGACCGCTGCGCATGAAGAAATAACCACCTGCAACGTTTGTTTTAGGTTTTGGGTGCATTTTTAATTTTATTGCTTAAATTGCATTTTCTCGTCGAGCTGAGCACGTTTTCAGAAATGTGCTCCTCCCGTCACTCTGGTTGGGTGCGCATAGTAAAAAGTGCTCTTGGCAGCTAGAGAGTGCCGCGTTGACCACTGCGCATGAAGAAATGACCATCTGCAACGTTTGGTTTAGGTTTTAGGTGCATTTTTAATTTTATTGCTTTAATCGCATTTTCTCAACGAGCTGAGCACGTTTTCTGAAATGTGCTCCTCCCGTCACTCTGGTTGGGTGCGCATAGTAAAAAGTGCTCTTGGCAGCTAGAGAGTGCCGCGTTGACCACTGCGCATGAAGAAATGACCACCTGCAATGTTTGGTTTAGGTTTTAGGTGCATTTTTAATTTTATTGCTGAAATCGCATTTTCTCGACGAGCTGAGCACGTTTTCTGAAATGTGCTCCTCCCGTCACTCTGGTTGGGTGCGCATAGTAAAAAGTGCTCTTGGCAGCTAGAGAGTGCCGCGTTGACCTCTGCGCATGAAGAAATGACCATCTGCAACGTTTGGTTTAGGTTTTAGGTGCATTTTTAATTTTATTGCTTAAATCGCATTTTTTTCGACGAGCTGAGCATGTTTTCTGAAGTGTGCTCCTCCCGTCACTCTGGTTGGGTGCGCATAGTAAAAAGTGCTCTTGGCAGCTAGAGAGTGCCGCGTTGACCACTGCGCATGAAGAAATGACCATCTGCAACGTTTGGTTTAGGTTTTAGGTGCATTTTTAATTTTATTGCTTTAATCGCATTTTCTCAACGAGCTGAGCACGTTTTCTGAAATGTGCTCCTCCCGTCACTCTGGTTGGGTGTGCATAGTAAAAAGTGCTCTTGGCAGCTAGAGAGTGCCGCGTTGACCACTGCGCATGAAGAAATAACCACCTGCAACGTTTGGTTTAGGTTTTAGGTGCATTTTTAATTTTATTGCTTAAATCGCATTTTCTCGACGAGCTGAGCACGTTTTCTAAAATGTGCTCCTCCCGTCACTCTGGTTGGGTGCGCATAGTAAAAAGTGCTCTTGGCAGCTAGAGAGTGCCGCGTTGACCACTGCGCATGAAGAAATAACCACCCCCAACGTTTGGTTTAGGTTTTAGGTGCATTTTTAATTTTATTGCTTAAATCGCATTTTCTCGTCGAGCTGAGCACGTTTTCTGAAATGTGCTCCTCCCGTCACTCGGGTTGGGTGCGCATAGTAAAAAGTGCTCTTGGCAGCTAGAGAGTGCCGCGTTGACCACTGCGCATGAAGAAATGACCATCTGCAACGTTTGGTTTAGGTTTTGGGTGCATTTTTAATTTTATTGCTTAAATCGCATTTTCTCGGCGAGCTGAGCACGTTTTCTGAAATGTGCTCCTCCCGTCACTCTGGTTGGGTGCGCATAGTAAAAAGTGCTCTTGGCAGCTAGAGAGTGCCGCGTTGACCACTGCGCATGAAGAAATAACCACCTGCAACGTTTAGTTTAGGTTTTGGGTGCATTTTTAATTTTATTGCTTTAATCGCATTTTCTCGTCGAGCTGAGCACGTTTTCTGGAATGTGCTCCTCCCGTCACTCTGGTTGGGTGCGCATAGTAAAAAGTGCTCTTGGTAGCTAGAGAGTGCCGCGTTGACCACTGCGCATGAAGAAATAAACTCCTGCAACGTTTGGTTTAGGTTTTGGGTGCATTTTTAATTTTATTGCTTAAATCGAATTTTCTCGACGAGCTGAGCACGTTTTCTGAAATGTGCTCCTCCCGTCACTCTTTTTGGGTGCGCATAGTAAAAAGTGCTCTTGGCAGCTAGAGAGTGCCGCGTTGGCCACTGCGCATGAAGAAATAACCACCTGCAACGTTTGGTTTAGGTTTTAGGCGCATTTTTAATTTTATTGCTTAAATCGCATTTTCTCGACGAGCTGAGCACGTTTTCTGAAATGTGCTCCTCCCGTCACTCAGGTTGGGTGAGCATAGTAAAAAGTGCTCTTGGCAGCTAGAGAGTGCCGCGTTGACCACTGCGCATGAAGTAATAACCACTTGCAACGTTTGGTTTAGGTTTTGGGTGCATTTTTAATTTTATTGCTTAAATCGCATTTTCTCGACGAGCTGAGCACGTTTTCTGAAATGTGCTCCTCCCGTCACTCTGGTTGGGTGCGCATAGTAAAAAGTGCTCTTGGCAGCTAGAGAGTGCCGCGTTGACCACTGCGCATGAAGAAATAACCACCTGCAACGTTTGGTTTAGGTTTTAGGTGCATTTTTAATTTTATTGCTTAAATCGCATTTTCTCGACGAGCTGAGCACGTTTTCTGAAATGTGCTCCTCCCGTCACTCTGGTTGGGTGCGCATAGTAAAAAGTGCTCTTGGCAGCTAGAGAGTGCCGCGTTGACCACTGCGCATGAAAAAATGACCACCTGCAAGTTTGGTTTAGGTTTTAGGTGCATTTTTTATTTTATTGCTTAAATCGCATTTTCTCGACGAGCTGAGCACGTTTTCTGAAATGTGCTCCTCCCGTCACTCTGGTTGGGTGCGCATAGTAAAAAGTGCTCTTGGCAGCTAGAGAGTGCCGCGTTGACTGCTGCGCATGAAGAAATAACCACCTGCAACGTTTGGTTTAGGTTTTAGGTGCATTTTTAATTTTATTGCTTAAATCGCATTTTCTCGACGAGCTGAGCACGTTTTCTGAAATGTGCTCCTCCCGTCACTCTGGTTGGGTGCGCATGGTAAAAAGTGCTCTTGGCAGCTAGAGAGTGCCGCGTTGACCACTAAGCATGAAGAAATGACCATCTGCAAAGTTTGGTTTAGGTTTTGGGTGCATTTTTAATTTTATTGCTTAAATCGCATTTTCTCGACGAGCTGAGCACGTTTTCTGAAATGTGCTCCTCCCGTCACTCTGGTTGGGTGCGCATAGTAAAAAGTGCTCTTGGCAGCTAGAGAGTGCCGCGTTGACCACTGCACATGAAGAAATAACCACCTGCAAGTTTAGTTTAGGTTTTAGGTGCATTTTTAATTTTATTGCTTAAATCGCATTTTCTCTACGAGCTGAGCACGTTTTCTGAAATGTGCTCCTCCCGTCACTCTGGTTGGGTGCGCATAGTAAAAAGTGCTCTTGGCAGCTACAGAGTGCCGCGTTGACCACTGCGCATGAAGAAATTACCATCTGCAACGTTTGGTTTAGGTTTTAGGTGCATTTTTAATTTTATTAATTAAATCGCATTTTCTCGACGAGCTGAGCATGTTTTCTGAAATGTGCTCCTCCCGTCACTCTGGTTGGGTGCGCATAGTAAAAAGTGCTCTTGGCAGCTAGAGAGTGCCGCGTTGACTGCTGCACATGAAGAAATAACCACCCCCAACGTTTGGTTTAGGTTTTAGGTGCATTTTTAATTTGATTGCTTAAATCGCATTTTCTCGACGAGCTGAGCACGTTTTCTGAAATGTGCTCCTCCCGTCACTCTGGTTGGGTGCGCATAGTAAAAAGTGCTCTTGGCAGCTAGAGAGTGCCGCGTTGACCACTGCGCATGAAGAAATAACCACCCGCAACGTTTGGTTTAGATTTTACGTGCATTTTTAATTTTATTGCTTAAATCGCATTTTCTCGACGAGCTGAGCACGTTTTCTGAAATGTGCTCCTCCCGTCACTCTGGTTGGGTGCGCATAGTAAAAAGTGCTCTTGGCAGCTAGATAGTGCCGCGTTGACCATTGCGCATGAAGAAATAACCACCTGCAACGTTTGGTTTAGGTTTTAGGTGCATTTTTAATTTTATTGCTTAAATCGCATTTTCTCGACGAGCTGAGCACGTTTTCTGAAATGTGCTCCTCCCGTCACTCTTGTTGGGTGCGCATAGTAAAAAGTGCTCTTGGCAGCTAGAGAGTGCCGCGTTGACCACTGCGCATGAAGAAATAACCACC
Organism: Syngnathus scovelli; assembly: GCF_024217435.2. Classification (NCBI taxonomy): domain Eukaryota; kingdom Metazoa; phylum Chordata; class Actinopteri; order Syngnathiformes; family Syngnathidae; genus Syngnathus; species Syngnathus scovelli. The sequence continues at coordinate 16,406,322 of NC_090851.1, read as the reverse complement.
TGCAACGATTGGTTTAGGTTTTGGGTGCATTTTTAATTTTATTGCTTAAATCGCATTTTCTCGACGAGCTGAGCACGTTTTCTGAAATGTGCTCCTCCCGTCACTCTGGTTGGGTGCGCATGGTAAAAAGTGCTCTTGGCAGCTAGAGAGTGCCACGTTGACCACTGCGCATGAAGAAATAACCGCCTGCAACGTTTGGTTTAGGTTTTGGGTGCATTTTTACTTTTATTGCTTAAATCGCATTTTCTCGTCGAGCTGAGCACGTTTTCTGAAATGTGCTCCTCCCGTCACTCTGGTTGGGTGCGCATAGTAAAAAGTGCTCTTGGCAGCTAGAGAGTGCTGCGTTGACCACTGCGCATGAAGAAATGACCATCTGCAACGTTTGGTTTTGGTTTTGGGTGCATTTTTAATTTTATTGCTTAAATCGCATTTTCTCGACGAGCTGAGCACGTTTTCTGAAATGTGCTCCTCCCGTCACTCTGGTTGGGTGCGCATAGTAAAAAGTGCTCTTGACAGGTAGAGAGTGCCGCGTTGACCACTGCGCATGAAGAAATAACCACCTGCAACGTTTGGTTTAGGTTTTAGGTGCATTTTTAATTTTATTGCTTAAATCGCATTTTCTCGACGAGCTGAGCACGTTTTCTGAAATGTGCTCCTCCCGTCACTCTGGTTGGGTGCGCATAGTAAAAAGTGCTCTTGGCAGCTAGAGAGTGCCGCGTTGACGCCTGCACATGAAGAAATAACCACCTGCAACGTTTGGTTTAGGTTTTATGTGCATTTTTAATTTTATTGCTTAAATCGCATTTTGTCGACGAGCTGAGCACGTTTTCTGAAATGTGCTCCTCCCGTCACTCTGGTTGGGTGCGCATAGTAAAAAGTGCTCTTGGCAGCTACAGAGTGCCGCGTTGACCACTGCGCATGAAGAAATAACCACCTGCAACGTTTGGTTTAGGTTTTGGGTGCATTTTTAATTTTATTGCTTAAATCGCATTTTCTGGACAAGCTGAGCACGTTTTCTGAAATGTGCTCCTCCCGTCACTCTGGTTGGGTGCGCATAGTAAAAAGTGCTCTTGGCAGGTAGAGAGTGCCGCGTTGACCACTGCGCATGAAGAAATGACCATCTGCAACATTTGGTATGGGATTTAGGTGCATTTTTAATTTTCTTGCTTAAATCGCATTTTCTCGACGAGCTGAGCACGTTTTCTGAAATGTGCTCCTTCCGTCACTCTGGTTGGGTGCGCATAGTAAAAAGTGCTCTTGGCAGCTAGAGAGTGCCGCGTTGACCACTGCGCATGAAGAAATGACCATTTGCGACGTTTAGTTTAGGTTTTAGGTGCATTTTTAATTTTATTGCCTAAATTGCATTTTCTCGACGAGCTGAGTACGTTTTCTGAAATGTGCTCCTCCCGTCACTCTGGTTGGGTGCGCATACTAAAAGGTGCTCTTGGCAGCTAGAGAGTGCCGCGTTGACCACTGCGCATGAAGAAATAACCACCTGCAACGTTTGGTTTAGGTTTTAGGTGCATTTTTAATTTTATTGCTTAAATCGCATTTTCTCGACGAGCTGAGCACGTTTTCTGAAATGTGCTCCTCCCGTCACTCTGGTTGGGTGCGCATAATAAAAAGTGCTCTTGGCAGCTAGAGAGTGCCGCGTTGACCACTGCTCATGAAGAAATAACCACCTGCAACGTTTGGTTTAGGTTTTGGGTGCATTTTTAATTTTATTGCTTAAATCGCATTTTCTCGTCGAGCTGAGCACGTTTTCTGAAATGTGCTCCTCCCGTCACTCTGGTTGGGTGCGCATGGTAAAAAGTGCTCTTGGCAGCTAGAGAGTGCCGCGTTGACCACTGCGCATGAAGAAATGACCATCTGCAACGTTTGGTTTAGGTTTTGGGTGCATTTTTAATTTTATTGCTTAAATCGCATTTTCTCGACGAGCTGAGCACGTTTTCTGAAATGTGCTCCTCCCGTCACTCTGGTTGGGTGCGCGTAGTAAAAAGTGCTCTTGGCAGCTAGAGAGTGCCGCGTTGACCACTGCGCATGAAGAAATAACCACGTGCAACGTTTGTTTTAGGTTTTAGGTGCATTTTTAATTTTATTGCTTAAATCGCATTTTCTGGACGAGCTGAGCACGTTTTCTGAAATGTGCTCCTCCCGTCACTCTGGTTGGGTGCGCATAGTAAAAAGTGCTCTTGGCAGCTAGAGAGTGCCGCGTTGACCACTGCGCATGAAGAAATGACCATCTGCAACGTTTGGTTTAGGTTTTAGGTGCATTTTTAATTTTATTGCTTAAATCGCATTTTCTCGACGAGCTGAGCACGTTTTCTGAAATGTGCTCCTCCCGTCACTCTGGTTGGGTGCGCATAGTAAAAAGTGCTCTTGGCAGCTAGAGAGTGCCGCGTTGACCATTGCGCATGAAGAAATAACCACCTGCAACGTTTGGTTTAGGTTTTATGTGCATTTTTAATTTTATTGCTTAAATCTCATTTTCTCGACGAGCTGAGCACGTTTTCTGAAATGTGCTCCTCCCGTCACTCTGGTTGGGTGCGCATAGTAAAAAGTGCTCTTGGCAGCTAGAGAGTGCCGCGTTGACCACTGCGCATGAAGAAATTACCATCTGCAGCGTTTGGTTTAGGTTTTAGGTGCATTTTTAATTTTATTGCTTAAATCGCATTTTCTCGACGAGCTTACCTCGTTTTCTGAAATGTGCTCCTCCCGTCACTCTGGTTGGGTGCGCATAGTAAAAAGTGCTCTTGGCAGCTAGAGAGTGCCGCGTTGACCATTGCGCATGAAGAAATAACCACCTGCAACGTTTGGTTTAGGTTTTAGGTGCATTTTTAATTTTATTGCTTAAATCGCATTTTCTCGACGAGCTGAGCACGTTTTCTGAAATGTGCTCCTCCCGTCACTCTCGTTGGGTGCGCATAGTAAAAAGTGCTCTTGGCAGCTAGAGAGTGCCGCGTTGACCACTGCGCATGAAGAAATAACCACCTGCAACGTTTGGTTTAGGTTTTAGGTGCATTTTTAATTTTATTGCTTAAATCGCATTTTCTCGACGAGCTGAGCACGTTTTCTGAAATGTGATCCTCCCGTCACTCTGGTCGGGTGCGCATAGTAAAAAGTGCTCTTGGCAGCTAGAGAGTGCCGCGTTGACTGCTGCACATGAAGAAATAACCACCCCCAACGTTTGGTTTAGGTTTTAGGTGCATTTTTAATTTTACGCTTAAATCGCATTTTCTCGACGAGCTGAGCACGTTTTCTGAAATGTGCTCCTCCCGTCACTCTGGTTGGGTGCGCATAGTAAAAAGTGCTCTTGGCAGCTAGAGAGTGCCGCGTTGACCACTGCACATGAAGAAATAACCACCTGCAAGTTTGGTTTAGGTTTTGGGTGCATTTTTAATTTTATTGCTTAAATCGCATTTTCTCGACGAGCTGAGCACATTTTCTGAAACGTGCTCCTCCCGTCACTCTGGTTGGGTGCGCATAGTAAAAAGTGATCTTGGCAGCTAGAGAGTGCCGCGTTGTCCACTGCGCATGAAGAAATAACCACCTGCAATGTTTGGTTTAGGTTTTAGGTGCATGTTTAATTTTATTGCTTAAATCGCATTTTCTGGACGAGCTGAGCACGTTTTCTGAAATGTGCTCCTCCCGTCACTCTGGTTGGGTGCGCATAGTAAAAAGTGCTCTTGGCAGCTAGAGATTGCCGCGTTGACCACTGCGCATGAAGAAATAACCACGTGCAACGTTTGTTTTAGGTTTTGGGTGCATTTTTAATTTTATTGCTTAAATCGCATTTTCTGGACGAGCTGAGCACGTTTTCAGAAATGTGCTCCTCCCGTCACTCTGGTTGGGTGTGCATAGTAAAAAGTGCTCTTGGCAGCTAGAGAGTGCCGCGTTGACCACTGCGCATGAAGAAATGACCATCTGCAACGTTTGGTTTAGGTTTTGGGTGCATTTTTAATTTTATTGCTTAAATCGCATTTTCTCGACGAGCTGAGCACGTTTTCTGAAATGTGCTCCTCCCGTCACTCTGGTTGGGTGCGCATAGTAAAAAGTGCTCTTGGCAGCTAGAGAGTGCCGCGTTGACCACTGCGCATGAAGAAATGACCACCTGCAACGTTTGGTTTAGGTTTTAGGTGCATTTTTAATTTTATTGCTTAAATCGCATTTTCTCGACGAGCTGAGCATGTTTTCTGAAATGTGCTCCTCCCGTCACTGGTTGGGTGCGCATAGTAAAAAGTGCTCTTGGCAGCTAGAGAGTGCCGCGTTGACCACTGCGCATGAAGAAATGACCATCTGCAACGTTTGGTTTAGGTTTTAGGTGCATTTTTAATTTTATTGCTTTAATCGCATTTTCTCGACGAGCTGAGCACGTTTTCTGAAATGTGCTCCTCCCGTCACTCTGGTCGGGTGCGCATAGTAAAAAGTGCTCTTGGCAGCTAGAGAGTGCCGCGTTGACTGCTGCACATGAAGAAATAACCACCCCCACCGTTTGGTTTAGGTTTTAGGTACATTTTTAATTTTATTGCTTTAATCGCATTTTCTCGACGAGCTGAGCACGTTTTCTGAAATGTGCTCCTCCCGTCACTCTCGTTGGGTGCGCATAGTAAAAAGTGCTCTTGGCAGCTAGAGAGTGCCGCGTTGACCACTGCGCATGAAGAAATAACCACCTGCAACGTTTGGTTTAGATTTTAGGTGCATTTTTAATTTTATTGCTTAAATCGCATTTTCTCGACGAGCTGAGCACGTTTTCTGAAATGTGATCCTCCCGTCACTCTGGTCGGGTGCGCATAGTAAAAAGTGCTCTTGGCAGCTAGAGAGTGCCGCGTTGACTGCTGCACATGAAGAAATAACCACCCCCAACGTTTGGTTTAGGTTTTAGGTGCATTTTTAATTTTATTGCTTAAATCGCATTTTCTCGACGAGCTGAGCACGTTTTCTGAAATGTGCTCCTCCCGTCACTCTGGTTGGGTGCGCATAGTAAAAAGTGCTCTTGTCAGCTAGAGAGTGCCGCGTTGACTGCTGCGCATGAAGAAATAACCACCTGCAACGTTTGGTTTAGGTTTTAGGTGCATTTTTAATTTTATTGCTTAAATCGCATTTTCTCGACGAGCTGAGCACGTTTTCTGAAATGTGCTCCTCCCGTCACTCTGGTTGGGTGCGCATAGTAAAAAGTGCTCTTGGCAGCTAGGGAGTGCCGCGATGACCACTGCGCATGAAGAAATAACCACCTGCAACGTTTGGTTTAGGTTTTGGGTGCATTTTCAATTTTATTGCTTAAATCGCATTTTCTCGTCGAGCTGAGCACGTTTTCTGAAATGTGCTCCTCCCGTCACTCTGTTTGGGTGCGCATAGTAAAAAGTGCTCCTGGCAGCTAGAGAGTGCCGCGTTGACCACTGTGCATGAAGAAATGACCATCTGCAACGTTTGGTTTAGGTTTTGGGTGCATTTTTAATTTTATTGCTTAAATCGCATTTTCTGGACGAGCTGAGCACGTTTTCTGAAATTTGCTCCTCCCGTCACTCTGGTTGGGTGCGCATAGTAAAAAGTGCTCTTGGCAGCTAGAGAGTGCCGCGTTGACCACTGCGCATGAAGAAATAACCACGTGCAACGTTTGTTTTAGGTTTTAGGTGCATTTTTAATTGTATTGCTTAAATCGCATTTTCTCGACGAGGCGAGCACGTTTTCAGAAATGTGCTCCTCCCGTCACTCTGGTTGGGTGTGCATAGTAAAAAGTGCTCTTGGCAGCTAGAGAGTGCCGCGTTGACCACTGCGCATGAAGAAATGACCATCTGCAACGTTTGGTTTAGGTTTTGGGTGCATTTTTAATTTTATTGCTTAAATCGCATTTTCTCGACGAGCTGAGCACGTTTTCTGAAATGTGCTCCTCCCGTCACTCTGGTTCGGTGCGCATAGTAAAAAGTGCTCTTGGCAGCTAGAGAGTGCCGCGTTGACCACTGCGCATGAAGAAATGACCATCTGCAACGTTTGGTTTAGGTTTTGGGTCCATTTTTAATTTTATTGCTTAAATCGCATTTTCTCGACGAGCTGAGCACGTTTTCTGAAATGTGCTCCTCCCGTCACTCTGGTTGGGTGCGCATAGTAAAAAGTGCTCTTGGCAGCTAGAGAGTGCCGCGTTGACCACTGCGCATGAAGAAATAACCACCTGCAACGTTTGGTTTAGGTTTTGGGTGCATTTTTAATTTTATTGCTTAAATCGCATTTTCTCGACGAGCTGAGCACGTTTTCTGAAATGTGCTCCTCCCGTCACTCTGGTTGGGTGCGCATAGTAAAAAGTGCTCTTGGCAGCTAGAGAGTGCCGCGTTGACCACTGCGCATGAAGAAATAACCGCCTGCAACGTTTGGTTTAGGTTTTGGGTGCATTTTTAATTTTATTGCTTAAATCGCATTTTCTCGTCGAGCTGAGCACGTTTTCTGAAATGTGCTCCTCCCGTCACTCTGGTCGGGTGCGCATACTAAAAAGTGCTCTTGGCAGCTAGAGAGTGCCGCGTTGACCACTGCGCATGAAGAAATGACCATCTGCAACGTTTGGTTTAGGTTTTGGGTGCATTTTTAATTTTATTGCTTAAATCGCATTTTCTCGACGAGCTGAGCACGTTTTCTGAAATGTGCTCCTCCCGTCACTCTGGTTGGGTGCGCATAGTAAAAAGTGCTCTTGGCAGCTAGAGAGTGCCGCGTTGACCACTGCGCATGAAGAAATGACCATCTGCAACGTTTGGTTTAGGTTTTAGGTGCATTTTTAATTTTATTGCTTAAATCGTATTTTCTCGACGAGCTGAGCACGTTTTCTGAAATGTGCTCCTCCCGTCACTCTGGTTGGGTGCGCATAGTAAAAAGTGCTCTTGGCAGCTAGAGAGTGCCGCGTTGACCACTGCGCATGAAGAAATAACCAGCTGCAACGTTTGGTTTAGGTTTTAGGTGCATTTTTAATTTTATTGCTTAAATCGCATTTTCTCGACGAGCTGAGCACGTTTTCTGAAATGTGCTCCTCCCGTCACTCTGGTTGGGTGCGCATAGTAAAAGGTGCTCTTGGCAGCTAGAGAGTGCCGCGTTGACTGCTGCGCATGAAGAAATAACCACCTGCAACGTTTGGTTTAGGTTTTAGGTGCATTTTTAATTTTATTGCTTAAATCGCATTTTCTCGACGAGCTGAGCACGTTTTCTGAAATGTGCTCCTCCCGTCACTCTGGTTGGGTGCGCATAGTAAAAAGTGCTCTTGGCAGCTAGAGAGTGCCGCGATGACCACTGCGCATGAAGAAATAACCACCTGCAACGTTTGGTTTAGGTTTTGGGTGCATTTTCAATTGTATTGCTTAAATCGCATTTTCTCGTCGAGCTGAGCACGTTTTCTGAAATGTGCTCCTCCCGTCACTCTGTTTGGGTGCGCATAGTAAAAAGTGCTCCTGGCAGCTAGAGAGTGCCGCGTTGACCACTGCGCATGAAGAAATAACCACCTGCAACGTTTGGTTTAGGTTTTAGGTGCATTTTTAATTTTATTGCTTAAATCGCATTTTCTCGACGAGCTGAGCACGTTTTCTGAAATGTGCTCCTCCCGTCACTCTGGTCGGGTGCGCATAGTAAAAAGTGCTCTTGGCAGCTAGAGAGTGCCGCGTTGACTGCTGCACATGAAGAAATAACCACCCCCAACGTTTGGTTTAGGTTTTAGGTGCATTTTTAATTTTATTGCTTAAATCGCATTTTCTCGACGAGCTGAGCACGTTTTCTGAAATGTGCTCCTCCCGTCACTCTGGTTGGGTGCGCATAGTAAAAAGTGCTCCTGGCAGCTAGAGAGTGCCGCGTTGACCACTGTGCATGAAGAAATGACCATCTGCAACGTTTGGTTTAGGTTTTGGGTGCATTTTTAATTTTATTGCTTAAATCGCATTTTCTGGACGAGCTGAGCACGTTTTCTGAAATTTGCTCCTCCCGTCACTCTGGATGGGTGTGCATAGTAAAAAGTGCTCTTGGCAGCTAGAGAGTGCCGCGTTGACCACTGCGCATGAAGAAATAACCACCCGCAACGTTTGGTTTAGGTTTTAGGTGCATTTTTAATTTTATTGCTTTAATCGCATTTTCTTGACGAGCTGAGCACGTTTTCTGAAATGTGCTCCTCCCGTCACTCTGGTTGGGTGCGCATAGTAAAAAGTGCTCTTGGTAGCTAGAGAGTTCCGCGTTGACTGCTGCACATGAAGAAATAACCACCCCCAACGTTTGGTTTAGGTTTTAGGTACATTTTTAATTTTATTGCTTAAATCGCATTTTCTCGACGAGCTGAGCACGTTTTCTGAAATGTGCTCCTCCCGTCACTCTGGTTGGGTGCGCATAGTAAAAAGTGCTCTTGGCAGCTAGAGAGTGCCGCGTTGACCACTGCGCATGAAGAAATAACCACCTGCAACGTTTGGTTTAGGTTTTGGGTGCATTTTTAATTTTATTGCTTAAATCGCATTTTCTCGTCGAGCTGAGCACGTTTTCAGAAATGTGCTCCTCCCGTCACTCTGGTTGGGTGTGCATAGTAAAAAGTGCTCTTGGCAGCTAGAGAGTGCCGCGTTGACCACTGCGCATGAAGAAATAACCACTTGCAACGTTTGGTTTAGGTTTTAGGTGCATTTTTAATTTTATTGCTTAAATCGCATTTTCTCGACGAGCTGAGCACGTTTTCTGAAATGTGCTCCTCCCGTCACTCTGGTTGGGTGCGCATAGTAAAAAGTGCTCTTGGCAGCTAGAGAGTGCCGCGTTGACTGCTGCGCATGAAGAAATAACCACCTGCAACGTTTGGTTTAGGTTTTAGGTGCATTTTTAATTTTATTGCTTAAATCGCATTTTCTCGACGAGCTGAGCACGTTTTCTGAAATGTGCTCCTCCCGTCACTCTGGTTGGGTGCGCATAGTAAAAAGTGCTCTTGGCAGCTAGGGAGTGCCGCGATGACCACTGCGCATGAAGAAATAACCACCTGCAACGTTTGGTTTAGGTTTTGGGTGCATTTTCAATTTTATTGCTTAAATCGCATTTTCTCGTCGAGCTGAGCACGTTTTCTGAAATGTGCTCCTCCCGTCACTCTGTTTGGGTGCGCATAGTAAAAAGTGCTCCTGGCAGCTAGAGAGTGCCGCGTTGACCACTGTGCATGAAGAAATGACCATCTGCAACGTTTGGTTTAGGTTTTGGGTGCATTTTTAATTGTATTGCTTAAATCGCATTTTCTGGACGAGCTGAGCACGTTTTCTGAAATTTGCTCCTCCCGTCACTCTGGTTGGGTGCGCATAGTAAAAAGTGCTCTTGGCAGCTAGAGAGTGCCGCGTTGACCACTGCGCATGAAGAAATAACCACGTGCAACGTTTGTTTTAGGTTTTAGGTGCATTTTTAATTGTATTGCTTAAATCGCATTTTCTCGACGAGGCGAGCACGTTTTCAGAAATGTGCTCCTCCCGTCACTCTGGTTGGGTGTGCATAGTAAAAAGTGCTCTTGGCAGCTAGAGAGTGCCGCGTTGACCACTGCGCATGAAGAAATGACCATCTGCAACGTTTGGTTTAGGTTTTGGGTGCATTTTTAATTTTATTGCTTAAATCGCATTTTCTCGACGAGCTGAGCACGTTTTCTGAAATGTGCTCCTCCCGTCACTCTGGTTCGGTGCGCATAGTAAAAAGTGCTCTTGGCAGCTAGAGAGTGCCGCGTTGACCACTGCGCATGAAGAAATGACCATCTGCAACGTTTGGTTTAGGTTTTGGGTCCATTTTTAATTTTATTGCTTAAATCGCATTTTCTCGACGAGCTGAGCACGTTTTCTGAAATGTGCTCCTCCCGTCACTCTGGTTGGGTGCGCATAGTAAAAAGTGCTCTTGGCAGCTAGAGAGTGCCGCGTTGACCACTGCGCATGAAGAAATAACCACCTGCAACGTTTGGTTTAGGTTTTGGGTGCATTTTTAATTTTATTGCTTAAATCGCATTTTCTCGACGAGCTGAGCACGTTTTCTGAAATGTGCTCCTCCCGTCACTCTGGTTGGGTGCGCATAGTAAAAAGTGCTCTTGGCAGCTAGAGAGTGCCGCGTTGACTGCTGCGCATGAAGAAATAACCACCTGCAACGTTTGGTTTAGGTTTTAGGTGCATTTTTAATTTTATTGCTTAAATCGCATTTTCTCGACGAGCTGAGCACGTTTTCTGAAATGTTCTCCTCCCGTCAGTCTGGTTGGGTGCGCATAGTAAAAAATGCTCTTGGCAGCTAGAGAGTGCCGCGTTGACCACTGCGCATGAAGAAATAACCGCCTGCAACGTTTGGTTTAGGTTTTGGGTGCATTTTTAATTTTATTGCTTAAATCGCATTTTCTCGTCGAGCTGAGCACGTTTTCTGAAATGTGCTCCTCCCGTCACTCTGGTCGGGTGCGCATACTAAAAAGTGCTCTTGGCAGCTAGAGAGTGCCGCGTTGACCACTGCGCATGAAGAAATGACCATCTGCAACGTTTGGTTTAGGTTTTGGGTGCATTTTTAATTTTATTGCTTAAATCGCATTTTCTCGACGAGCTGAGCACGTTTTCTGAAATGTGCTCCTCCCGTCACTCTGGTTGGGTGCGCATAGTAAAAAGTGCTCTTGGCAGCTAGAGAGTGCCGCGTTGACCACTGCGCATGAAGAAATGACCATCTGCAACGTTTGGTTTAGGTTTTAGGTGCATTTTTAATTTTATTGCTTAAATCGTATTTTCTCGACGAGCTGAGCACGTTTTCTGAAATGTGCTCCTCCCGTCACTCTGGTTGGGTGCGCATAGTAAAAAGTGCTCTTGGCAGCTAGAGAGTGCCGCGTTGACCACTGCGCATGAAGAAATAACCAGCTGCAACGTTTGGTTTAGGTTTTAGGTGCATTTTTAATTTTATTGCTTAAATCGCATTTTCTCGACGAGCTGAGCACGTTTTCTGAAATGTGCTCCTCCCGTCACTCTGGTTGGGTGCGCATAGTAAAAGGTGCTCTTGGCAGCTAGAGAGTGCCGCGTTGACTGCTGCGCATGAAGAAATAACCACCTGCAACGTTTGGTTTAGGTTTTAGGTGCATTTTTAATTTTATTGCTTAAATCGCATTTTCTCGACGAGCTGAGCACGTTTTCTGAAATGTGCTCCTCCCGTCACTCTGGTTGGGTGCGCATAGTAAAAATTGCTCTTGGCAGCTAGAGAGTGCCGCGTTGACCACTGCGCATGAAGAAATAACCACCTGCAACGTTTGGTTTAGGTTTTAGGTGCATTTTTAATTTTATTGCTTAAATCGCATTTTCTCGCCGAGCTGAGCACGTTTTCTGAAATGTGCTCCTCCCGTCACTCTGGTTGGGTGCGCATAGTAAAAAGTGCTCTTGGCAGCTAGAGAGTGCCGCGTTGACCACTGCGCATGAAGAAATGACCATCTGCAACGTTTGGTTTAGGTTTTAGGTGCATTTTTAATTTTATTGCTTAAATCGCATTTTCTTGTCGAGCTGAGCACGTTTTCAGAAATGTGCTCCTCCCGTCACTCTGGTTGGGTGTGCATAGTAAAAAGTGCTCTTGGCAGCTAGAGAGTGCCGCGTTGACCACTGCGCATGAAGAAATGACCATCTGCAACGTTTGGTTTAGGTTTTGGGTGCATTTTTAATTTTATTGCTTAAATCGCATTTTCTCGACGAGCTAAGCACGTTTTCTGAAATGTGCTCCTCCCGTCACTCTGGTTGGGTGCACATAGTAAAAAGTGCTCTTGGCAGCTAGAGAGTGCCGCGTTGACCATTGCGCATGTAGAAATAACCACCTGCAACGTTTGGTTTAGGTTTTAGGTGCATTTTTAATTTTATTGCTTAAATCGCATTTTCTCGACGAGCTGAGCACGTTTTCTGAAATGTGCTCCTCCCGTCACTCTGGTTGGGTGCGCATAGTAAAAAGTGCTCTTGGCAGCTAGAGAATGCCGCGTTGACCACTGCGCATGAAGAAATAACCACCTGCAACGTTTGGTGTAGGTTTTGGGTGCATTTTTAACTTTATTACTTAAATCGCATTTTCTCGTCGGGCTGAGCACGTTTTCTGAAATGTGCTCCTCCCGTCACTCTCGTTGGTTGCGCATAGTAAAAAGTGCTCTTGGCAGCTAGAGAGTGCCGCGTTGACCACTGCGCATGAAGAAATAACCACCTGCAACGTTTGGTTTAGGTTTTGGGTGCATTTTTAATTTTATTGCTTAAATCGCATTTTCTCGACGAGCTGAGCACGTTTTCTGAAATGTGCTTCTCCCGTCACTCTGGTTGGGTGCGCATAGTAAAAAGTGCTCTTGGCAGCTAGAGAGTGCCGCGTTGACTGCTGCACATGAAGAAATAACCACCCCCACCGTTTGGTTTAGGTTTTAGGTGCATTTTTATTTTTATTGCTTAAATCGCATTTTCTCGACGAGCTGAGCACGTTTTCTGAAGCGTGCTCCTCCCGTCACTCTGGTTGGGTGCGCATAGTAAAAAGTGCTCTTGGCAGCTAGAGAGTGCCGCGTTGACCACTGCGCATGAAGAAATAACCACCTGTAACGTTTGGTTTAGGTTTTAGGTGCATTTTTAATTTTATTGCTTAAATAGCATTTTCTCGACGAGCTGAGCACGTTTTCTGAAATGTGCTCCTCCCGTCACTCTGGTTGGGTGCGCATAGTAAAAAGTGCTCTTGGCAGCTAGAGAGTGCCGCGTTGACCACTGCGCATGAAGAAATAACCACCTGCAACGTTTGGTTTAGGTTTTAGGTGCATTTTTAATTTTATTGCTTAAATCGCATTTTCTCGACGAGCTGAGCACGTTTTCTGAAATGTGCTCCTCCCGTCACTCTGGTTGGGTGCGCATAGTAAAAAGTGCTCTTGGCAGCTAGAGAGTGCCGCGTTGACTGCTGCACATGACGAAATAACAACCCCCAACGTTTGGTTTAGGTTTTAGGTGCATTTTTAATTTTATTGCTTAAATCGCATTTTCTCGACGAGCTGAGCACGTTTTCTGAAATGTGCTCCTCCCGTCACTCTGGTTGGGTGCGCATAGTAAAAAAGTGCTCTTGGCAGCTAGAGAGTGCCGCGTTGACCACTGCGCATGAAGAAATGACCATCTGCAACGTTTGGTTTAGGTTTTAGGTGCATTTTTAATTTTATTGCTTAAATCGCATTTTCCCGACGAGCTGAGCATGTTTTCTGAAATGTGCTCCTCCCGTCACTCTGGTTGGGTGCGCATAGTAAAAAGTGCTCTTGGCAGCTAGAGAGTGCCGCGTTGACCACTGCGCATGAAGAAATGACCATCTGCAACGTTTGGTTTAGGTTTTAGGTGCATTTTTAATTTTATTGCTTTAATCGCATTTTCTCGACGAGCTGAGCACGTTTTCTGAAATGTGCTCCTCCCGTCACTCTGGTTGGTTGCGCATAGTAAAAAGTGCTCTTGGCAGCTAGAGAGTGCCGCGTTGACCACTGCGCATGAAGAAATAACCACCTGCAACGTTTGGTTTAGGTTTTAGGTGCATTTTTAATTTTATTGCTTAAATCGCATTTTCTCGACGAGCTGAGCACGTTTTCTGAAATGTGCTTCTCCCGTCACTCTGGTCGGGTGCGCATAGTAAAAAGTGCTCTTGGCAGCTAGAGAGTGCCGCGTTGACTGCTGCACATGAAGAAATAACCACCCCCACCGTTTGGTTTAGGTTTTAGGTGCATTTTTAATTTTATTGCTTAAATCGCATTTTCTCGACGAGCTGAGCACGTTTTCTGAAATGTGCTCCTCCCGTCACTCTGGTTGGGTGCGCATAGTAAAAAGTGCTCTTGGCAGCTAGAGAGTGCCGCGTTGACCACTGCGCATGAAGAAATAACCACCTGTAACGTTTGGTTTAGGTTTTAGGTGCATTTTTAATTTTATTGCTTAAATAGCATTTTCTCGACGAGCTGAGCACGTTTTCTGAAATGTGCTCCTCCCGTCACTCTGGTTGGGTGCGCATAGTAAAAAGTGCTCTTGGCAGCTAGAGAGTGCCGCGTTGACCACTGCGCATGAAGAAATAACCACCTGCAACGTTTGGTTTAGGTTTTGGGTGCATTTTTAATTTTATTGCTTAAATCGCATTTTCTCGACGAGCTGAGCACGTTTTCTGAAATGTGCTTCTCCCGTCACTCTGGTTGGGTGCGCATAGTAAAAAGTGCTCTTGGCAGCTAGAGAGTGCCGCGTTGACTGCTGCACATGAAGAAATAACCACCCCCACCGTTTGGTTTAGGTTTTAGGTGCATTTTTATTTTTATTGCTTAAATCGCATTTTCTCGACGAGCTGAGCACGTTTTCTGAAGCGTGCTCCTCCCGTCACTCTGGTTGGGTGCGCATAGTAAAAAGTGCTCTTGGCAGCTAGAGAGTGCCGCGTTGACCACTGCGCATGAAGAAATAACCACCTGTAACGTTTGGTTTAGGTTTTAGGTGCATTTTTAATTTTATTGCTTAAATAGCATTTTCTCGACGAGCTGAGCACGTTTTCTGAAATGTGCTCCTCCCGTCACTCTGGTTGGGTGCGCATAGTAAAAAGTGCTCTTGGCAGCTAGAGAGTGCCGCGTTGACCACTGCGCATGAAGAAATAACCACCTGCAACGTTTGGTTTAGGTTTTAGGTGCATTTTTAATTTTATTGCTTAAATCGCATTTTCTCGACGAGCTGAGCACGTTTTCTGAAATGTGCTCCTCCCGTCACTCTGGTTGGGTGCGCATAGTAAAAAGTGCTCTTGGCAGCTAGAGAGTGCCGCGTTGACTGCTGCACATGACGAAATAACAACCCCCAACGTTTGGTTTAGGTTTTAGGTGCATTTTTAATTTTATTGCTTAAATCGCATTTTCTCGACGAGCTGAGCACGTTTTCTGAAATGTGCTCCTCCCGTCACTCTGGTTGGGTGCGCATAGTAAAAAAGTGCTCTTGGCAGCTAGAGAGTGCCGCGTTGACCACTGCGCATGAAGAAATGACCATCTGCAACGTTTGGTTTAGGTTTTAGGTGCATTTTTAATTTTATTGCTTAAATCGCATTTTCCCGACGAGCTGAGCATGTTTTCTGAAATGTGCTCCTCCCGTCACTCTGGTTGGGTGCGCATAGTAAAAAGTGCTCTTGGCAGCTAGAGAGTGCCGCGTTGACCACTGCGCATGAAGAAATGACCATCTGCAACGTTTGGTTTAGGTTTTAGGTGCATTTTTAATTTTATTGCTTTAATCGCATTTTCTCGACGAGCTGAGCACGTTTTCTGAAATGTGCTCCTCCCGTCACTCTGGTTGGTTGCGCATAGTAAAAAGTGCTCTTGGCAGCTAGAGAGTGCCGCGTTGACCACTGCGCATGAAGAAATAACCACCTGCAACGTTTGGTTTAGGTTTTAGGTGCATTTTTAATTTTATTGCTTAAATCGCATTTTCTCGACGAGCTGAGCACGTTTTCTGAAATGTGCTTCTCCCGTCACTCTGGTCGGGTGCGCATAGTAAAAAGTGCTCTTGGCAGCTAGAGAGTGCCGCGTTGACTGCTGCACATGAAGAAATAACCACCCCCACCGTTTGGTTTAGGTTTTAGGTGCATTTTTAATTTTATTGCTTAAATCGCATTTTCTCGACGAGCTGAGCACGTTTTCTGAAATGTGCTCCTCCCGTCACTCTGGTTGGGTGCGCATAGTAAAAAGTGCTCTTGGCAGCTAGAGAGTGCCGCGTTGACCACTGCGCATGAAGAAATAACCACCTGTAACGTTTGGTTTAGGTTTTAGGTGCATTTTTAATTTTATTGCTTAAATAGCATTTTCTCGACGAGCTGAGCACGTTTTCTGAAATGTGCTCCTCCCGTCACTCTGGTTGGGTGCGCATAGTAAAAAGTGCTCTTGGCAGCTAGAGAGTGCCGCGTTGACCACTGCGCATGAAGAAATAACCACCTGCAACGTTTGGTTTAGGTTTTAGGTGCATTTTTAATTTTATTGCTTGAATCGCATTTTCTCGACGAGCTGAGCACGTTTTCTGAAATGTGCTCCTCCCGTCACTCTGGTTGGGTGCGCATAGTAAAAAGTGCTCTTGGCAGCTAGAGAGTGCCGCGTTGACCACTGCGCATGAAGAAATAACCACCTGCAACGTTTGGTTTAGGTTTTGGGTGCATTTTTAATTTTATTTCTTAAATCGCATTTCCTGGACGAGCTGAGCACGTTTTGTGAAATGTGCTCCTCCCGTCACTCTGGTTGGGTGCGCATAGTAAAAAAGTGCTCTTGGCAGCTAGAGAGTGCCGCGTTGACCACTGCGCATGAAGAAATGACCATCTGCAACGTTTGGTTTAGGTTTTAGGTGCATTTTTAATTTTATTGCTTAAATCGCATTTTCTCGACGAGCTGAGCACGTTTTCTGAAATGTGCTCCTCCCGTCACTCTGGTTGGGTGCGCATAGTAAAAAGTGCTCTTGGCAGCTAGAGAGTGCCGCGTTGACCACTGCGCATAAAGAAATAACCACCTGTAACGTTTGGTTTAGGTTTTAGGTGCATTTTTAATTTTATTGCTTAAATCGCATTTTCTCGACGAGCTGAGCACGTTTTCTGAAATGTGCTCCTCCCGTCACTCTGGTTGGGTGCGCATAGTAAAAAGTGCTAATGGCAGCTAGAGAGTGCCGTGTTGACCACTGCGCATGAAGAACTAACCACCTGCAACGTTTGGTTTAGGTTTTGGGTGCATTTTTAATTTTATTGCTTAAATCGCATTTTCTCGTCAAGCTGAGCACGTTTTCTGAAATGTGCTTCTCCCGTCACTCTGGTCGGGTGCGCATAGTAAAAAGTGCTCTTGGCAGCTAGAGAGTGCCGCGTTGACTGCTGCGCATGAAGAAATGACCATCTGCAACGTTTGGTTTAGGTTTTAGGTGCATTTTTAATTTTATTGCTTAAATCGCATTTTCTTGTCGAGCTGAGCACGTTTTCAGAAATGTGCTCCTCCCGTCACTCTGGTTGGGTGTGCATAGTAAAAAGTGCTCTTGGCAGCTAGAGAGTGCCGCGTTGACCATTGCGCATGTAGAAATAACCACCTGCAACGTTTGGTTTAGGTTTTAGGTGCATTTTTAATTTTATTGCTTAAATCGCATTTTCTCGACGAGCTGAGCACGTTTTCTGAAATGTGCTCCTCCCGTCACTCTGGTTGGGTGCGCATAGTAAAAAGTGCTCTTGGCAGCTAGAGAGTGCCGCGTTGACCACTGCGCATGAAGAAATAACCACCTGCAACGTTTGGTTTAGGTTTTAGGTGCATTTTTAATTTTATTGCTTAAATCGCATTTTCTCGACGAGCTGAGCACGTTTTCTGAAATGTGCTCCTCCCGTCACTCTGGTTGGGTGCGCATAGTAAAAAGTGCTCTTGGCAGCTAGAGAGTGCCGCGTTGACTGCTGCACATGACGAAATAACAACCCCCAACGTTTGGTTTAGGTTTTAGGTGCATTTTTAATTTTATTGCTTAAATCGCATTTTCTCGACGAGCTGAGCACGTTTTCTGAAATGTGCTCCTCCCGTCACTCTGGTTGGGTGCGCATAGTAAAAAAGTGCTCTTGGCAGCTAGAGAGTGCCGCGTTGACCACTGCGCATGAAGAAATGACCATCTGCAACGTTTGGTTTAGGTTTTAGGTGCATTTTTAATTTTATTGCTTAAATCGCATTTTCCCGACGAGCTGAGCATGTTTTCTGAAATGTGCTCCTCCCGTCACTCTGGTTGGGTGCGCATAGTAAAAAGTGCTCTTGGCAGCTAGAGAGTGCCGCGTTGACCACTGCGCATGAAGAAATGACCATCTGCAACGTTTGGTTTAGGTTTTAGGTGCATTTTTAATTTTATTGCTTTAATCGCATTTTCTCGACGAGCTGAGCACGTTTTCTGAAATGTGCTCCTCCCGTCACTCTGGTTGGTTGCGCATAGTAAAAAGTGCTCTTGGCAGCTAGAGAGTGCCGCGTTGACCACTGCGCATGAAGAAATAACCACCTGCAACGTTTGGTTTAGGTTTTAGGTGCATTTTTAATTTTATTGCTTAAATCGCATTTTCTCGACGAGCTGAGCACGTTTTCTGAAATGTGCTTCTCCCGTCACTCTGGTCGGGTGCGCATAGTAAAAAGTGCTCTTGGCAGCTAGAGAGTGCCGCGTTGACTGCTGCACATGAAGAAATAACCACCCCCACCGTTTGGTTTAGGTTTTAGGTGCATTTTTAATTTTATTGCTTAAATCGCATTTTCTCGACGAGCTGAGCACGTTTTCTGAAATGTGCTCCTCCCGTCACTCTGGTTGGGTGCGCATAGTAAAAAGTGCTCTTGGCAGCTAGAGAGTGCCGCGTTGACCACTGCGCATGAAGAAATAACCACCTGTAACGTTTGGTTTAGGTTTTAGGTGCATTTTTAATTTTATTGCTTAAATAGCATTTTCTCGACGAGCTGAGCACGTTTTCTGAAATGTGCTCCTCCCGTCACTCTGGTTGGGTGCGCATAGTAAAAAGTGCTCTTGGCAGCTAGAGAGTGCCGCGTTGACCACTGCGCATGAAGAAATAACCACCTGCAACGTTTGGTTTAGGTTTTGGGTGCATTTTTAATTTTATTGCTTAAATCGCATTTTCTCGACGAGCTGAGCACGTTTTCTGAAATGTGCTTCTCCCGTCACTCTGGTTGGGTGCGCATAGTAAAAAGTGCTCTTGGCAGCTAGAGAGTGCCGCGTTGACTGCTGCACATGAAGAAATAACCACCCCCACCGTTTGGTTTAGGTTTTAGGTGCATTTTTATTTTTATTGCTTAAATCGCATTTTCTCGACGAGCTGAGCACGTTTTCTGAAGCGTGCTCCTCCCGTCACTCTGGTTGGGTGCGCATAGTAAAAAGTGCTCTTGGCAGCTAGAGAGTGCCGCGTTGACCACTGCGCATGAAGAAATAACCACCTGTAACGTTTGGTTTAGGTTTTAGGTGCATTTTTAATTTTATTGCTTAAATAGCATTTTCTCGACGAGCTGAGCACGTTTTCTGAAATGTGCTCCTCCCGTCACTCTGGTTGGGTGCGCATAGTAAAAAGTGCTCTTGGCAGCTAGAGAGTGCCGCGTTGACCACTGCGCATGAAGAAATAACCACCTGCAACGTTTGGTTTAGGTTTTAGGTGCATTTTTAATTTTATTGCTTAAATCGCATTTTCTCGACGAGCTGAGCACGTTTTCTGAAATGTGCTCCTCCCGTCACTCTGGTTGGGTGCGCATAGTAAAAAGTGCTCTTGGCAGCTAGAGAGTGCCGCGTTGACTGCTGCACATGACGAAATAACAACCCCCAACGTTTGGTTTAGGTTTTAGGTGCATTTTTAATTTTATTGCTTAAATCGCATTTTCTCGACGAGCTGAGCACGTTTTCTGAAATGTGCTCCTCCCGTCACTCTGGTTGGGTGCGCATAGTAAAAAAGTGCTCTTGGCAGCTAGAGAGTGCCGCGTTGACCACTGCGCATGAAGAAATGACCATCTGCAACGTTTGGTTTAGGTTTTAGGTGCATTTTTAATTTTATTGCTTAAATCGCATTTTCCCGACGAGCTGAGCACGTTTTCTGAAATGTGCTCCTCCCGTCACTCTGGTTGGGTGCGCATAGTAAAAAGTGCTAATGGCAGCTAGAGAGTGCCGTGTTGACCACTGCGCATGAAGAACTAACCACCTGCAACGTTTGGTTTAGGTTTTGGGTGCATTTTTAATTTTATTGCTTAAATCGCATTTTCTCGTCGAGCTGAGCACGTTTTCTGAAATGTGCTCCTCCCGTCACTCTGGTTGGGTGCGCATAGTAAAAAGTGCTCTTGGCAGCTAGAGAGTGCCGCGTTGACCACTGCGCATGAAGAAATGACCATCTGCAACGTTTGGTTTAGGTTTTGGGTGCATTTTTAATTTTATTTCTTGAATCGCATTTTCTGGACGAGCTGAGCACGTTTTGTGAAATGTGCTCCTCCCGTCACTCTGGTTGGGTGCGCATAGTAAAAAAGTGCTCTTGGCAGCTAGAGAGTGCCGCGTTGACCACTGCGCATGAAGAAATGACCATCTGCAACGTTTGGTTTAGGTTTTAGGTGCATTTGTGGTATATGGTTTTTGCTGCTTCGCTGGTCTTCAAAAAACACTCGGTGATCGGTGGCTGTTTCCCGACGAATGAGCACTTCAGGGACCACGGCTGATTGGGAAAAGATTTTATTCAACCAATGTCAGGGTGAAGTCTTTCCAAAAAGTTGAGTGGCACAAGGCATCGATGTAAAAAAGCCCCCCCCCCCCCCCCCAAAAGGGGGGAGCGAGCGAGAGCGAGCGAACCCGCGCTAGAGCGAGCCCTGAAACCAACGAACGACCCCTGCTCGAACGAGAGACAACAACCCCCCCTCTTGTCAGGCCCGTAGCTTTTATACCTGACAAGAAGCTGATGTCACGGCTTGGGGTAACAGCTGTAGTTTTCAATCTACTAGTTTACTTCAGTCCTAAAAAGGAGATCTTGACCAGCGCTGTTGGTGATGGACAACAACAGCCACTTTACCTTATTATAGGATTGCACACATTGCTGAAACTGAATTCTCCCTGGTCACGGACAACTGGCCCTTCTGTCTTCTACCAAGTACTTATACATTACTGAAACTAAAGCTTCTCTGTACAGCAAATATAGTTTGATAGTCTTACTGCTACTAGTGGATCATCTAGTGCAACATACAGATACGCATAAAATTCAAAATTCACTTCATTCCCCCCTTCGGGACGTTACAAATGTCCCGAAAAAAGTTTAGCAAAAGATGACATCAGTAAACAACCAAAAAATCTTCTCCCAACCAAATTTTTTATGGTCACGTCTACAATTTGGCCTATACATGCACAGCCTAAATTATGCTCGAGGCATGCTACTTAAGGTTACTTTAACTAGGAAAGCTCAAACTATTTAGTTAGCCAATTTCTCCTTGACAACAGTCTGAGGCCTCTCAGGAACCACAAGTAAAGAAAATTGAAGTCCACATTATACAGACGACGGTACCACCCCCCTTAGGTAATACCCTTACAACGGTGACAAATTGCGAAGTAATAAATTTGGTGTGGCCCGTTAGAAGCCCCAAAAAGCTGTCGGCCCTACCTCTAGACAAAAAAACTCGCCCGTCTAATGACAAGGAAAAAGAGGAAGGCCCCTTCTACTAACGCCAGTGGTTCCCCTCACCTGGTGTCACCCAGGTGTAAGGAGCCCTGGCACATTACAATCCACAAAACAGTATGAGCTCACCAAACAGTATGGAAATGGAATGACATGTCCACCTAACACCAAACAGTGAAATTGTACCGTCACATGATCAGCATGCCAGCAGGTAACAAAATGAGGTAAAAATATTGGAATAAACAATGAGGTATATAGTAATGAGGTATCAAAACATGCTATCAAAACAAGCCCCCGAAATGTCGCCCCCCTTCTTCATGTGTAGGTGCGTGCTGAGGCAGAGTCCATTCCCCGAATCTTCAGCGATAGAACGTGCTGGGTATCACTGCCCAGGGCCTGCTGTCCATACAAAGTCCTTATGTCCAGGTCACTGTCCATAGAGTCCCTTGCACGGCCCCGGTCAGCATTCAGAGGTTCTGGAACGAATAAGAACTCCTGCCAGTATCGTGTGTTGACAATGGCACTCAACGCAAAACACATGCCACTTTGACACAATAACGATGGTAAACTGGTCGCGGGCTGGGCAACAACATACGGTGGATCACATTCCAGTGGAATCATGCAACACATCACACAAAAAGGAAAATGAAAACCCAAGGAAGTGGCGCTACGCCGATGTTCCCACTCCTTCATCCCCTAACTTTGGGTTTTCATTTTCGTGTATAGCTCTATTTTTTGTATTTTTCTGATATTAATTCTCCTCTCCCATGCACTCCCCTTAACATTTTATTATGTTTAATCCGAGTACCTGTCAGTCACTATCATTTCACCAGAGTAAGTCAGATCAGTCTCACAGTCGATCGGGAGCAGCGGCATCTGGGTCTGGTCCCTTGGCATTACCACGCCTATCCACCGTAATATAGCAAGTCATTATCACAGTGCAAAAACAAAGCATCACACCTAGTGATATCCCGAGCGCCCCCAACACCTGCGCCACTATCGTCCCTATAGGTCCCAGTCTATCCTGTATCCAGCCGGTTGCTGACCAACCAGCGCCCTCAGACGGCCCAAAAGAATCTCGAATGACTTTAAGCGCGTCGATGATACTGGTAATGTTGTCGGTGTTATCAGGGATCAAAGTGTAGCAGGCGTCATCTGTCAAGTTTAGGGCTATGCACAACCCCCCTTGCCTCGCCAAGATATAATCCAAAGCCATGTCATGTTTAAGCAGGGTCAACCGATGGCTCTTTTGGGTAAGTGACAACTGCCGGAAGCCCTTGATCGTCTCATTTGCAAATCCCTGGAGGGTATACGTAATATTATCAATGTGATCTGCCAAAAATGTCACCCCATACCAGGGAAAGATCCCAAGGCCCCATTTTTCTCCCAAGCTAATTCTCCAATGGTACGCATCCGTAGTGTGAAACGCCGCCATCTCCCTCTTGGCCCTGCTTGGGACCGCCTGATAAGTCTCCCCCTCCGGCTTGTGGCCCCTCTTTATTGTCATCACCTCAAACGGGAGCTTCAGGGTAGCAGAATAGCAGCAACCCAACCATCCATAAGGCAAAAACAAATAAGCTTTAGTTCCACATACCCACCAGATGTCTCTAAGGTTACCTATGGTTGTGTTTCCAGGCACCGTGCGATTCTCCACCATCACAGTAATCGCATTATAGGAGTCGGGTAGAGGAAAGGTCACCGGATGGATGGCTCCCCTTTCCCCCCATGCTTCACCTGGGAACTGCATAGAGTAATAGTCGCAATCTGCCACCCCCATAGGCACCCCCGGATCACCGTGAGTCACATTAGAGCAAAAACAGGCGGGCACCTTTACAGATGGCACCTCTATGGATTCTGGCACCGCAACTTGAATGTCCTCATGCACGGCGAGCATATCCAAATAGGGAAGTTCACTTATCCACGCGCACACCCCTGTGGGCTTAAAAATCTTCCTGACCTGAGCGTCAGTTTCAGGTGCTTTCCACGACTGCTCGTACACCAACCAAAGCAATAGCCTAAGTTGGCAATCGTCGGATACCGGCACTGAAACAGTCTGAAAAACAGCTTTCAGCGTACTTGGTGATTTTACCCTTACCAAGCACGGCCCACTCACTGCCTTGGACGACTTGATCGAATGCACCAACAGTTGATACCACATGTTTCTTCCTGCCCATTCATCAACCCCCGGTAATGCCAACGCATCGAACCCATAAGCCTTCCAAGCAGCTTCCCGTCTTGCCATAGCATGCAAATTGGTTCGCACCTCCGCCGGGGACCAGTCCGAGTCCGCAAACGCTTCATGGACAGGTCCTGGAACGTCAGGCGTCGGCTTTACCGCCTCCGCCGTTGTCATGAGCGTCCCCGCCGCGGCCGACTGCGTTTCAATGTTGTCGCCAATCGTTGTCATGGATACAATGTCAATTTTGATTGTGACTGTCTTTTCCGTCTTAACATACTCCGTGACTGGGCTGTCTGGTTGTTCGTCATCAATTTCTTTTTTCTCCGTCAATGTCACGAAAGTAACACTGTCTACCGTCGCTTGGTCGCCCATGCGTTCTGCCTTTCCCACTCCCATTTTGAAACAGGTACACGTATAGTTTCCGAAATCACTCATGCCAATTTTTGTCAGAAATAGAGCGCAATCTCCTAACACCTCAAATCGCCTATATGTGTTTAGTAACAGTACATTGTTCACATGTGTTCGCTGAGCCAGGGCAAGGATGTTACCGGTGTTGTCTTCCCATTTGGCGGTGTGTCTGCACAGGGACCTTCCTGCCCTTGCGCAATTACATGGCAGTATGACAGCTCTTCCCAACACTCCGTCAACATTGCTCAATGTAACGCTCCGGCCGGACTCTGTGGCGGACTGGGCGTCCGTCACTGGGTCCTGTTGGGTGACCGTGTCCATTGGGGACACCATCTCCGGTGGTAGTTGGCTCGGTGTCGCTGTGTTGGGGAGCGTCACCTGCATCTGGGGAGGGCGCGTCGTCGAGATTGACATTGTCGAACTGTTGGCTTCCTCGATCGTCGGCTGTGTCGCCCCCGATGTCCTCAGGAACAGATACAGCAGACACGTTATCCACCACAGCTCGACCTTGCCCGTCTTCATCCCGATCTGGGCCCCTGGGCGATTCTTGTTCTGGCAGTTGTTCGGAGTTCTCGCAGCCACGACTCCCTCTTTGGGGTTCTTCATCTTTGGGCACCTTGACGCAGTGTGTCAGATGGTACCAAGTTGGCGACCCTTTTACTTGCACCGCTGTTCCGGTACAGCGGACAACTTCAAATGGCCCCTGCCGTCTTTCGTTGTACCACTTGCGGCGGAACACTTTCACATACACCTTGTCTCCTGGCTGAACTGTGTCTTTAGTATTTGCCTCGAGTTTCTCTTGTGCTTCTTCTTGTTTCTGCCTGTCAACAACATAGGTGGAAATATTCCTATGTATCGTGGTTAAATGTTTGACATAGGCTTTCATTTCTTCCTTCAAAATTGACAGGCTTGGGCCTTTCCCACTGGTACGCAAACACGGCGAAGGCATGCGTCTACCGGTTACCAATTCATGTGGGGTCAAATGCAAATCGCGGAGTTCACTCGCACCGCAAACCATCAGTGCCAGTGGTAAGGCAGCTATCCAATTCAAGCCTGTATGTTGACAAATTTTGGAAATTCGATTTTTTATGACGCCGTTCATTTTTTCACAAATGCCTTGGCTTTGTGGATGATACACTGCTCCGAGCCGCTGTTTAATTCCCAATTTTTGCATTATGATTTTGACCGTTTTATCCACAAACTCTCTCCCGTTATCTGAAGAAATCCTATCCGGCAGACCCCATCTGCTGATAACTTCGCGGCACAGAAACTTGGCCACAGACTGAGCATCTTTCCGTTTAGTTGGACAGGCCTCCGGCCATCTTGAAAACCGGTCTACGACCACCAACATATATCTTTTCCCTTCGACAGGTTGTATCATGTCGACAAAATCCACCACTAGTTCTCTCATGCGGCCTCTTCTCACATTGTTTTTCAAACAGATTGCACATTTTCCAATTACCTGGTCGATTTGTTCGAGCAAATATGGCGCCCAAAACCCGTATTCTGCGGTTATTTTTCTCTTTACCTCCCCCCTTGACACATGGGCCAACCCATGTGCCTCCTGGATTAATAGTCCCAGCAAATCTGGCGGCGCCACTACCAGACCTTCGTGATTTCTCCACAGTCCAGTAGGGTCTTGACTCGCCCCCCTTTGCTCCCAAAGGTGTTTATCCATCGGGTTAACGGCTGCCTGCATTAAGATTACATCTCTGAGTGTGACCCTGTCTTCGAGGTCGACCTCATGCGTAACCAACAAAACTTTCCCTTTCTGGCTGCCTTTCGTGACAGCCCTGGCTGCTTCGTCCGCCACTCTATTTCCCTGCGTGACACTGGACGCATCGGACTTGTGGGCAGCACATTTTGCAATGGCTATTTCTCTAGGTTTCATCATGGCCACCAGCAGCTTCATTATCTGCGCATGATGCTGGATGGGGGAACCGTCAGTCTTCTTGAACCCCCGATTCCTCCACACAGCACCGAACAGGTGGCACACGCTATGCGCATATGCCGAATCTGTATAGATTGTCACTCTTTTCCCTTCTGCGAGCAGGCATGCTTCTGTTAACCCCACCAGTTCAGCAAGTTGGGCCGAGGCCGGTTGTGGCACCACTTCGGCTTTGATCGTTACAAACTCAGGTCCCTGCGCTTGCACGACCGCATAGCCTGCGCATAAATTTTCTCCGACTCGATAACAAGAGCCGTCTGTCCAAAGTTCGAGATCTGCTTCCCTCAGAGGGATAGCTTGCAAATCGGACCGCAGTCTAGAGTATTTTTCTGACTCATGCAAACAATCGTGGGGGTCCCCATCCTCTGAAGTTGGCAAAAACTCAGCTGGGTTTACAGTAGTACACCTTGCTAGAGTGACATCCTCTTGCTCCAAGAGCCTGTAATAGTCCCGGAGCCGGGGCTCTGTCAAGGTGTACTTGCCATGGTTCAACAGAGTCCGAAGACTATGGTGAGTAAGAATTGTCACAGGATAGCCCATGGTGATAGCAGAGGCTTTGTCATTCATCAAATAGACTCCAACCATTGCTCTATAGCATGGCGGCAGGCCCATCTCCACCTCGGAGTAGGATGTCGAATAATAGGCCACAGGTTGGGGTCCAGACCCTGTGCCTGTAGGCTGACAAAGAATTGAACATGCAAACCTACCCCCCGCCGAGATTGACGTGAATAACACAAAAATTTTCGAATAATCTGGTAAAGCCAATGCCGGGGCCTCTTGCAATCGTGCTTTGATTGTTTCAAATGCCACATGGCCATCCTGTGTCCAATCCAGCGTGGCGTGGAGATCATTATTGCCTGTGTCTTTGATCATAGCTCTTAACGGCCCTACCAATTTGGCGTATTCTTCGACCCAGGAGGCCGAATATCCCGCAATTCCCAGAAAGGTTAGCATTTGCCGAACAGTTCTGGGTTTTGGAGCCGTTCGTATCGCCTCCAAATGGCCATCTGAGATACGTCTCTGTCCGTACGATATTTTCTGGCCCAAATAGTCAACCTGTTTTTGACAGTATTGTAATTTCTTTTGTGACACTTTATGACCATTTTCTGCCAAAATTTGCAACAGTTTGATCGAGTCTTTGTGGCACGTCTCGGCATCCGATGCACAGACAATAATGTCGTCCACATATTGAATAACAGTGCTCTGCACCTGTCTTTCGAGCCCTTCGAGATCATCCTTTAACACTTTGTTAAACACATGAGGGCTATGTTTGTAACCCATAGGAAGTCTCTGATATTGATAAAACTGTCCTTTGAATGTGAACCCGAACAGTCCTTGTGATTCGCTACTGAGTGGGACACTGAAAAAGGCGCCACAAAGGTCCACCACTGAGAAGCATTCCGCGTCCGGCGGAATCTGTGCCAGCAGGGTGTGCGGATCTGGCACATCGGCTACATTGTCAATCACCACTTCGTTCACGGCTCGAAGGTCATGTACTAGCCGGTGGGTGTTGTCAGGCTTTTTCAAGGGCAGTATTGGCGTATTACTAAGAGGGGTCTGCGTCACTCTTAACACATTTGCCCCGAGCAATCCTTCGATCTGTGTTTCAATCCCCCGCACCGCTTCCTCCTTCAGAGGGTACTGTGTTTTCCATGGGGGTCTGCAGCCTGGCCGAAGATCCACTGTTACCGGTTGTGCAGATTTTACAAGTCCAATATCCGTACTATGGCGAGACCACAGGTAGTCAGGTACCTGTCGTAGCATGTCTTCTTTAAGTTGGTCCGTCGTCATACTGAGGATGGAGTCGTGCGACAGCTGCACCGTTTGGAGCTGTCCATGTCCATGCGCTGAAACCATGATTTTCATGAAACGTTTATCAACACTCACCCACAGAGCATTGTTTCCTGCCAGTGGGGAAAACTTGAGTGTTTCCGCCTCCGCCATCATTTCTCCTACATGTTGCTGCTCCCAGTCTTCTGCTATCAACAAAGTCACATGTGGGATGCTATTCTTGACTTTAAATTCCTTGTCGATGAATCCGTTTCTCTGGATTTTCATGGCCACTCCCTGTGGTCCCAGGATAATGCAAGGGCCGTTCAATTGCACTTCTTGCGGTTGCTGACGCAACCACTCTTCTGCCTGTGCCTGCGTTAGGTCTTTGTGGTATTGTAGCGTGCAGTGGAATGGGTACTCTGGGGTCCTTGCTCCTGGTCTATTGGAGCGGATAAACTTTTCCCACTTCTTGTATGGTTCCAATAGGTTGTCGCTGACATCTCCCACCCAAAATACAGTGGGCGTCGACTTCCCGGACCTTGACTGCATCATCACCTCGTGGCACGTTTTGTTTGGTATTTCAACCTCACATCCAACGGGAGAACACTTTATGGTACAGTTCAATCCACACAGGGCATCTCTGCCGAGGAGGGCAATGGGTGTACGGTTTGACACCAGGACTGGAATTTTTATTGTGTGGTCTTGCCAGCAGAGCTTTACTGGTCTTGTGGAAGGGATCAGCTGTTTAATACCCTCGAACCCTATTGTCCGCACAAAATGACCGGACATGGGGAGATGTGTAGCGTCTTCGGGCCGGATACAAGTGAAAGCCGCTCCGCTGTCAACCATAGCTGTCAAAGGCTGATCATTTACTTTCACTGTTATTGTTGGCTCCTGTTCCGGACCTGACACTACCAGCTGACATCCCCCCTTAGGGCACTCTGGGCACCCCTAAAATCCAGGCTCCGGGCCCCAAAAGGGGTTTACCGGGCCCTGAGGCCTTTGGCCTCGTGGTTTGGTTCCCCCTCTGAAACCACCTCCAGAGGAGTTGTTATAGGGCCTATCACACTGGCGAGATATGTGGCCTGGTCGACCGCAATTATAGCACGCATTAGGTCTCTGTTGTAGGCCCCCCGGGAGATTAGGCCTTCCTGCCCGTCCTTTGTCTCCACGGGCCGTGGCTCCCCAGAGATGGGCCGGTCTGTTTCCCCATTGAGGGGCTGGGCTGAAGGGCACCGCCATGGCTGCTTGCGGAGTTAGGCCATGCGGGGACGTGGGCTGTAAAATGATTTGTTGCGGTGGAGCTTGCACCACGACTGTCTGCTTCTTTTCCTTTTTATTGTCCACGAGCTGCACTTGGTTCAGCCTCCTCACCACTTCTTGGTCCTGCTCCTTTTGAGCCATCTCCTTCTTGCGGAACCAATCGACTTGATGAGCGATGTGATCAGTGTAGACATTAGTCGTCATGCTTCCCAGTCCCACCACTTCGGCCAGTTTGCTCCTCACTTGCACGGGCAGGCCCTTTTGGATCTTATCCCGCAAGATAGATTTTTCCATTTGGGTTGTATCTGGATCATTTCCTGTGATGTGTCTCCAAGTCTGATATGCTCTTGCCACGTATGAGCGTGCGTTCTCTGTCGGTCCCAGGGGTTCGAGCACAATATTATCAGGGTTTACATTTGTCGGGTACGCTGCCTTCAGTGCTCCCCACATCTGGCCTCGGACTGCTGCAAACAGGTCAGAGTCATTTGCTGATGTTGTAGCAAAGCGATGTAACCCTGCTTTTCCCAAAATGTCTTTCATGGTATGGACTCCTACCACGTTAGCCAGAAGCCTCTTAATGTCTCCTACCGCGAACTGGGTTCCCACCATGCACTCCTCCAATTTGGATATCCAAGGGTGTGCTCCGTCTTGAATGGTGGGCAGCTTCTCAAGGATGGCTGACATGTCAGAATTCTGCCATGGTTTGTATTCCAGCTGTTGTCCTCTCACCAAAACTGGTAGGATTGTATTTACCCGCCTTGATCTTTGCTCCTGGCTCAAAAGGGACGCTGGTATTTTGGACGCTTCTTTCTTCAGCTTGCGTTCAGCGACCTCCAACCTTTGCAATTGTTCCTCCAGCTCCTCTTGCTCCTTTGGTTCCACACTCCAGTCCAATTCCTCCAGGCATTGCTTTTTCCTGCTCTTAATGCTCATTAAGGCGGTTCTTCTCCAATCCTCCATGGCCGTGGGGGTGGAGCATGAGGTAGGCGTAGGATCCTTGTCTCCCCCGTCATCATCACTACTGTCGCTTCCACTGTCGGTACTACTAAAATATGTTCTTGTTCTAATCTTTTTCCCCGGAGTGCGTCCTTTTTCCTCCGCTTTTTTCAAAATGCTTTTGATTGTGGGGTCATAGCCCCCCGCTGCTCCTTCAGCATCACTCTGGCTGTCATACTGCAGCTCCTTTCTGGTGTAGTCAAAAGTGCCATGCTTCGCAAATCGTGTTTTATTTCTTTTGCGGGCGGTGCTAGGGTGCATGATGATGGTGGTCTTTGCTCTTCCTGTTTCGACAATGTCCTTATCCTCCGTCTCCAGCTGATAACTTCCTTCCTGGTTGATTATCGGAAGTTGTGGATAGACGTTTCCACGGTCTTCACTCACATCATACGGTGGGGGATTCTTAACAGGGGACACATGTGAAAAAGGCATGTTTGCTTTTTCCATTAGGTTCTTAGCTTCTTCCATATTCTTCTGCACTTCAGCTTTAATTTTCTCTTTTCTCTGTTGGAACTCTCGGTTCAATTTGAGTCCCTCTTCGTCAAATATTTTTAACAATCCCAATTCCCATTCTCTTTTTTCCTTCCTCTTTTCTCCTCTTTTTCCTTTTTTATGTCCTGCCTTGTATGCTGATACTAGTACACGTATAGTCTCAACTACTTCCCTGTTAAAAGTCCCTTCCACCGGCCAAGGCCTCTCGATGTCAGGCCATCTCTTATTCCATCTTTTGGATATTTCTTTAACCCCCTTAATAAGCGGGTAGTTTCTCAGAACTACCTCGATGGGGGTAGTCACCATTGGACTAGCATAGTTCCTTTCTCCCATTTTTTTTTTTTTTTTTTTTTTTTTTTTTTTTTTTTTGATTGCAGGTAACAATATCAATTAAACAATGCACATACGATTTTGCCAACCTCAGATGGACCCCTTAAGACCGGCTGTCTCAATTGATATTTGATCCAGTGTATTCTGTCCGCGCTATTTCTGTACCCGCGCTCAACTTATGTTGGAGATGACACCTTGTTTGAAAAACAATTGTTCACAAGTTTATGATGATCAGTCTGTAGTCAGTCCGCTATGCAATCCCTGTTCTCAGGTTAGAGTGAAATGCAAGAGTTTGTGGACAAAATCACACTGGCCTTAAGAATTTGAATGCGACGCTCCACGAAGCTCTTCTCCAGACGACTTGGAAGTTCAGTCTGTGTGTCTTTGTCCCCCTGGAGAAACGGATGTATCCGCCGTCTCAGGTTTTTTATGTAAACAGAAAATCAGAAGTATTGAGGAGAGCCCCAGAGAGCAATATCAATAATTGGTTTTTAATTTTATCATTCTGTCTTTAATTTAAATTAACAAGTCGGGCTTTTCTGCAACTTCAATTTCTCATTGCTCCCAGAGGGTCTAGGGGCGCCAGCTGACCCCTTCTTGAGATGCATACATGCACATCTATATTAGTGTCGTATTAGGTAGCATTCCCGTGCTTCTTGTTTCTTGTTAGACAGCTGTGGTACATTAATTCTCCTGGGTTTCAGTTACCTCAGGACTTCCACAGTTGGTTATGCATTCTTTTGCTCCCCCATCATCCTGTCCCACTTTCTCGCTACCAGCAAGGTAGACCCCAAAATGGGCACAACTCTGGCCCCGCGCCCCGCCCCCACGTCACCCACACGGGGAGTGCCTAGCCTTGAAACACGGTGGGCAGGTACAGGTTGGCCACTCCCTGTCCCGCCCCCGAAGCCAGATTCCCCTCCCCGAGCGGGCACCGCAGGCGGGCACGCGCCCCAGAGCACCGAGAAGCTCACCATTCTTTTAGCTTTTTTCTGCCTCTCCAAGCACGCTCACCCACACGCATTCAAGAGCAAACACACACACTTACTCACGATCGCGCACACGCGCACACACGCACGCTCACACACACACACCCATGGGTACACACACACACACACACACACACAAATAGAATCTTGCATGTCTCCGCACGCGCAGACACTCACAAACAGACGCCATTGAGCGACAAACGCTCACGCACAAACACAGAAGACAGAGCAGGATTCGAATCCATTCCACGTTTTGCTGTTTGCCTACTGCGGCTATGCAGTTTGGTTTTTAACAGTGCAGATATGCACTGACAAATACGCACGTCTTACTTAACTTTCGTTTCGTTTCGTTTCTAATAGCGCTTTATATTTTCCCCTTTATTTTCTGCAGAATTTAACTTAAGTGTGCACACAAATTACTTTTCCATCATGGTATACCAATCCTTGCACTCCGAGGCCTCATTGCCACATTTTCCCTGTCTCCAGAGGGATCTCTACACACACAATGCCGTACAGCACCTATTTCCCAAACGCGGTCTGTACAGGCTCAAATTTATCAAACTTTGACAGACGTGCATGCTATTATAATACGTCCCCATAGAGGAATCGAACCGCAAGCAGATCGTATCAGCTCAATCAATATTCAAAAACCGCCAGTCCTTCGTTTTACCTGGGGGCCTCTTACACCAGCATTTAAATTGACAAGCCTTATAACTCACATACACCTCTAATTCGATCAGTGCCCAAACGACGTGGCTTCGCGCGCATCATTCTCTTCGGCCCACAGGTCGCGCTAACCTGGCCGGATATTTCTCCATCCACTCACTCTCACGGTACGGATGCCAAGGTTGCGCTCGTTCCTATTAGCCAAACGCGGTCAACGCAACCTCCCTTTTTCGTTGGACTTTGGCAGAGACTAGCACAACCGCCGAACATCTCGACAATCGCACTTGGCGCTTGCAGTGTCCCGGCTATGTCCCAGGAATTTTCAGCCTCTGGGGGCGAGGCGGATGTGATTTATCTCTTGTCACAACATAGTTCAATCGTACCTGTGTTTCCGCCACAATCACACAGCTAAAATTTCGATCCTCCGCGGGACCATTGAAACGACTAATTTCCACGTCCACGTTTTATGGGACTTCCTACTATTTACTTCTCGTGACAGCCGATCAGCGTTGTTCATGACAACATGTCCTGTTTCACATTCGCTCTCCCTGGAGCGTTTAATTCGTTTATCATTCTCACAAGACATGCCATTCACTCGTGCAATCCCCAAAACGTTTTGTTACTGTTCCCTTTTTATTTATTGTTTTTTATTTATTTTCCTGTTTTTATTTTACTTTTCTTTCGCTGTCTCTATTTGGGGCCACTCCCCCTTCAAAAGTCGCATTATGACAGCTTTTGACTAGGAGAGACAACTTTCCCTGGAGCCAGCCGTGGCCCCATCAGATCCGTTTAACTGCCCTCCGTGTGGGGGACAACGCTCCCTCCCCCCCTTTCCAAGAGCGAGCATGCTGCGGCGACTTTGAGTGCAAGCAACTCACCTCAAAACAGGTCGTCGGCTGGCCGCTGGATGCTCACGGAGAGAGCGGGCGGGACGGTCCCCCTGGAGAACACGAATCCTGTTCGTGACGCCAAAAATGTGGTATATGGTTTTTGCTGCTTCGCTGGTCTTCAAAAAACACTCGGTGATCGGTGGCTGTTTCCCGACGAATGAGCACTTCAGGGACCACGGCTGATTGGGAAAAGATTTTATTCAACCAAGTGAAGTCTTTCCAAAAAGTTGAGTGGCACAAGGCATCGATGTAAAAAAGCCCCCCCCCCCCCCCCCAAAAGGGGGGAGCGAGCGAGAGCGAGCGAACCCGCGCTAGAGCGAGCCCTGAAACCAACGAACGACCCCTGCTCGAACGAGAGACAACAACCCCCCCTCTTGTGAGGCCCGTAGCTTTTATACCTGACAAGAAGCTGATGTCACGGCTTGGGGTAACAGCTGTAGTTTTCAATCTACTAGTTTACTTCAGTCCTAAAAAGGAGATCTTGACCAGCGCTGTTGGTGATGGACAACAACAGCCACTTTACCTTATTATAGGATTGCACACATTGCTGAAACTGAATTCTCCCTGGTCACGGACAACTGGCCCTTCTGTCTTCTACCAAGTACTTATACATTACTGAAACTAAAGCTTCTCTGTACAGCAAATATAGTTTGATAGTCTTACTGCTACTAGTGGATCATCTAGTGCAACATACAGATACGCATAAAATTCAAAATTCACTTCACATTTTTAATTTTATTGCTTAAATCGCATTTTCTCGACGAGCCGAGCACGTATTCTGAAATGTGCTCCTCCCGTCAGTCTGGTTGGGTGCGCATAGTAAAAAGTGCTCTTGGCAGCTAGAGAGTGCCGCGTTGACCACTGCGCATGAAGAAATAACCACCTGCAACGTTTGGTTTAGGTTTTAGGTGCATTTTTAATTTTATTGCTTAAATCGCATTTTCTCGACGAGCTGAGCACGTTTTCTGAAATGTGCTCCTCCCGTCACTCTGGTTGGGTGCGCATAGTAAAAAGTGCCCTTGGCAGCTAGAGAGTGCCGCGTTGACCACTGCGCATGAAGAAATAACCACCTGCAACGTTTGGTTTAGGTTTTGGGTGCATTTTTAATTTTATTGCTTAAATCGCATTTTCTCGACGAGCTGAGCACGTTTTCTGAAATGTGCTCCTCCCGTCACTCTGGTTGGGTGTGCATAGTAAAAAGTGCTCTTGGCAGCTAGAGAGTGCCGCGTTGACCACTGCGCATGAAGAAATGACCATCTGCAACGTTTGGTTTAGGTTTTATGTGCATTTTTAATTTTATTGCTTAAATCGCATTTTCTCGACGAGCCGAGCACGTTTTCTGAAATGTGCTCCTCCCGTCAGTCTGGTTGGGTGCGCATAGTAAAAAGTGCTCTTGGCAGCTAGAGAGTGCCGCGTTGACCACTGCGCATGAAGAAATAACCACCTGCAACGTTTGGTTTAGGTTTTAGGTGCATTTTTAATTTTATTGCTTAAATCGCATTTTCTCGACGAGCTGAGCACGTTTTCTGAAATGTGCTCCTCCCGTCACTCTGGTTGGGTGCGCATAGTAAAAAGTGCCCTTGGCAGCTAGAGAGTGCCGCGTTGACCACTGCGCATGAATAAATGACCATCTGCAACGTTTGGTTTAGGTTTTGGGTGCATTTTTAATTTTATTGCTTAAATCGCATTTTCTCGACGAGCTGAGCACGTTTTCTGAAATGTGCTCCTCCCGTCACTCTGGTTGGGTGCGCATAGTAAAAAGTGCTCTTGGCAGCTAGAGAGTGCCGCGTTGGCCACTGCGCATGAAGAAATAACCACCTGCAACGTTTGGTTTAGGTATTAGGTGCATTTTTAATTTTATTGCTTAAATCGCATTTTCTCGACGAGCTGAGCACGTTTTCTGAAATGTGCTCCTCCCGTCACTCTGGTTGGGTGCGCATAGTAAAAAGTGCTCTTGGCAGCTAGAGAGTGCCGCGTTGACCACGGCGCATGAAGAAATGACCATCTGCAACGTTTGGTTTAGGTTTTAGGTGCATTTTTAATTTTATTGCTTTGATCGCATTTTCTCGACGAGCTGAGCACGTTTTCTGAAATGTGCTCCTCCCGTCACTCTGGTTGGGTGCGCATAGTAAAAAGCGCTCTTGGCAGCTAGAGAGTGCCGCGTTGACCACTGCGCATGAAGAAATAACCACCTGCAACGTTTGGTTTAGGTTTTAGGTGCATTTTTAATTTTATTGCTTAAATCGCATTTTCTCGACGAGCTGAGCACGTTTTCTGAAATGTGCTCCTCCCGTCACTCTGGTTGGGTGCGCATGGTAAAAAGTGCTCTTGGCAGCTAGAGAGTGCTGCGTTGACCACTGCGCATGAAGAAATGACCATCTGCAACGTTTGGTTTAGGTTTTGGGTGCATTTTTAATTTTATTGCTTAAATCGCATTTTCTCGACGAGCTGAGCACGTTTTCTGAAATGTGCTCCTCCCGTCACTCTGGTTGGGTAGGCATAGTAAAAAGTGCTCTTGGCAGCTAGATAGTGCCGCGTTGACCGCTGCGCATGAATAAATAACCACCTGCAACGTTTGGTTTAGGTTTTAGGTGCATTTTTAATTTTATTGCTTAAATCGCATTTTCTCGACGAGCTGAGCACGTTTTCTGAAATGTGCTCCTCCCGTCACTCTGGTCGGGTGCGCATAGTAAAAAGTGCTCTTGGCAGCTAGAGAGTGCCGCGATGACCACTGTGCATGAAGAAATAACCACCTGCAACGTGTGGTTTAGGTTTTAGGTGCATTTTTAATTTTATTGCTTAAATCGCATTTTCTCGACGAGCTGAGCACGTTTTCTGAAATGTGCTCCTCCCGTCACTCTGGTTGGGTGCGCATAGTAAAAAGTGCTCTTGGCAGCTAGAGAGTGCCGCGTTGACCACTGCGCATGAAGAAATAACCACCTGCAACGTTTGGTTTAGGTTTTAGGTGCATTTTAAATTTTATTGCTTAAATCGCATTTTCTCGACGAGCTGAGCACGTTTTCTGAAATGTGCTCCTCCCGTCACTCTGGTTGGGTGCGCATAGTAAAAAGTGCTCTTGGCAGCTAGAGAGTGCCGCGTTGACCACTGCACATGAAGAAATAACCACCTGCAACGTTTGGTTTAGGTTTTAGGTGCATCTTTAATTTTATTGCTTAAATCGCATTTTCTCGA
Organism: Syngnathus scovelli; assembly: GCF_024217435.2. Classification (NCBI taxonomy): domain Eukaryota; kingdom Metazoa; phylum Chordata; class Actinopteri; order Syngnathiformes; family Syngnathidae; genus Syngnathus; species Syngnathus scovelli. The sequence continues at coordinate 16,370,112 of NC_090851.1, read as the reverse complement.
CGAGCTGAGCACGTTTTCTGAAATGTGCTCCTCCCGTCACTCTGGTTGGGTGCGCATAGTAAAAAGTGCTCTTGGCAGCTAGAGAGTGCCGCGTTGACCACTGCGCATGAAGACATAACCACCTGCAACGTTTGGTTTAGGTTTTGGGTGCATTTTTAATTTTATTGCTTAAATCGCATTTTCTCGACGAGCTGAGCACGTTTTCTGAAATGTGCTCCTCCCGTCACTCTGGTTGGGTGCACATAGTAAAAAGTGCTCTTGGCAGCTAGAGAGTGCCGCGTTGACCACTGCGCATGAAGAAATAACCACCTACAACGTTTGGTTTAGGTTTTAGGTGCATTTTTAATTTTATTGCTTAAATCGCATTTTCTCGACGAGCTGAGCACGTTTTCTGAAATGTGCTCCTCCCGTCACTCTGGTCGGGTGCGCATAGTAAAAAGTGCTCTTGGCAGCTAGAGAGTGCCACGTTGACCACTGCGCATGAAGAAATAACCACCTGCAACGTTTGGTTTAGGTTTTAGGTGCATTTTTAATTTTATTGCTTAAATCGCATTTTCTCGATGAGCTGAGCACGTTTTCTGAAATGTGCTCCTCGCGTCACTCTGGTTGGGTGCGCATAGTAAAAAGTGCTCTTGGCAGCTAGAGAGTGCCGCGTTGACCATTGCGCATGAAGAAATAACCACCTGCAACGTTTGGTTTAGGTTTTAGGTGCATTTTTAATTTTATTGCTTAAATCGCATTTTCTGGACGAGCTGAGCACGTTTTCTGAAATGTGCTCCTCCCGTCACTCTGGTTGGGTGCGCATAGTAAAAAGTGCTCTTGGCAGCTAGAGAGTGCCGCGTTGACCACTGCGCATGAAGAAATAACCACCTGCAACGTTTGGTTTAGGTTTTAGGTGCATTTTTAATTTTATTGCTTAAATCGCATTTTCTCGACGAGCTGAGCACGTTTTCTGAAATGTGCTCCTCCCGTCACTCTGGTTGGGTGCGCATAGTAAAAAGTGCTCTTGGCAGCTAGAGAGTGCCGCGTTAACCACGGCGCATGAAGAAATGACCATCTGCAACGTTTGGTTTAGGTTTTAGGTGCATTTTTAATTTTATTGATTTGATCGCATTTTCTCGACGAGCTGAGCACGTTTTCTGAAATGTGCTCCTCCCGTCACTCTGGTTGGGTGCGCATAGTAGAAAGTGCTCTTGGCAGCTAGAGAGTGCCACGTTGACCACTGCGCATGAAGAAATGACCATCTGCAACGTTTGGTTTAGGTTTTAGGTGCATTTTTAATTTTATTGCTTAAATCGCATTTTCTCGACGAGCTGAGCACGTTTTCTGAAATGTGCTCCTCCCGTCACTCTGGTTGGGTGCGCATAGTAAAAAGTGCTCTTGGCAGCTAGAGAGTGCCGCGTTGACCATTGCGCATGAAGAAATAACCACCTGCAACGTTTGGTTTAGGTTTTAGGTGCATTTTTAATTTTATTGCTTAAATCGCATTTTCTCGACGAGCAGAGCACGTTTTCTGAAATGTGCTCCTCCCGTCACTCTGGTTGGGTGCGCATAGTAAAAAGTGCTCTTGGCAGCTAGAGAGTGCCGCGTTGACCACTGTGCATGAAGAAATAACCACCTGCAACGTTTGGTTTAGGTTTTGGGTGCATTTTTAATTTTATTGCTTAAATCGCATTTTCTCGTCGAGCTGAGCACGTTTTCTGAAATGTGCTCCTCCCGTCACTCTGGTTGGGTGCGCATAGTTAAAAGTGCTCTTGGCAGCTAGAGATTGCCGCGTTGATCACTGCGCATGAAGACATAACCACCTGCAACGTTTGGTTTAGGTTTTAGGTGCATTTTTATTTTTATTGCTTAAATCGCATTTTCTGGACGAGCTGAGCACGTTTTCTGAAATGTGCTCCTCCCGTCACTCTGGTTGGGTGCGCATAGTAAAAAGTGCTCTTGGCAGGTAGAGAGTGCCGCGTTGACCACTGCGCATGAAGAAATGACCATCTGCAACGTTTCGTTTAGGTTTTAGGTGCATTTTTAATTTTATTGCTTAAATTGCATTTTCTCGACGAGCTGAGCACGTTTTCTGAAATGTGCTCCTCCCGTCACTCTGGTTGGGTGCGCATAGTAAAAAGTGCTCTTGGCAGCTAGAGAGTGCCGCGTTGACCACTGCGCATGAAGAAATAACCACCTGCAACGTTTGGTTTAGGTTTTAGGTGCATTTTTAATTTTATTGCTTAAATCGCATTTTCTCGACGAGCTGAGCACGTTTTCTGAAATGTTCTCCTCCCGTCACTCTGGTTGGGTGCGCATAGTAAAAAGTGCTCTTGGCAGCTAGAGAGTGCCGCGTTGACCACTGCGCATGAAGAAATGACCATCTGCAACGTTTGGTTTAGGTTTTAGGTGCATTTTTAATTTTATTGCTTAAATCGCATTTTCTCGACGAGCTGAGCACGTTTTCTGAAATGTTCTCCTCCCGTCACTCTGGTTGGGTGCGCATAGTAAAAAGTGCTCTTGGCAGCTAGAGAGTGCCGCGTTGACCACTGCGCATGAAGAAATAACCACCTGCAACGTTTGGTTTAGGTTTTGGGTGCATTTTTGCTTTTATTGCTTAAATCGCATTTTCTCGACGAGCTGAGCACGTTTTCTGAAATGTGCTCCTCCCGTCACTCTGGTTGGGTGCACATAGTAAAAAGTGCTCTTGGCAGCTAGAGAGTCCCGCGTTGACCACTGCGCATGAAGAAATAACCACCTGCAACGTTTGGTTTAGGTTTTAGGTGCATCTTTAATTTTATTGCTTAAATCGCATTTTCTCGACGAGCTGAGCACGTTTTCTGAAATGTGCTCCTCCCGTCACTCTGGTTGGGTGCGCATAGTAAAAAGTGCTCTTGGCAGCTAGAGAGTGCCGCGTTGACCATTGCGCATGAAGAAATAACCACCTGCAACGTTTGGTTTAGGTTTTAGGTGCATTTTTAATTTTATTGCTTAAATCGCATTTTCTCGACGAGCTGAGCACGTTTTCTGAAATGTGCTCCTCCCGTCACTCTGGTTGGGTGCGCATAGTAAAAAGTGCTCTTGGCAGCTAGAGAGTGCCGCGTAGACCACTGCGCATGAAGAAATAACCACCTGCAACGTTTGGTTTAGGTTTTGGGTGCATTTTTAATGTTATTGCTTAAATCGCATTTTCTCGTCGAGCTGAGCACGTTTTCTGAAATGTGCTCCTCCCGTCACTCTGGTTGGGTGCGCATAGTAAAAAGTGCTCTTGGCAGCTAGAGAGTGCCGCGTTGACCACTGCTCATGAAGAAATAACCACCTGCAACGTTTGGTTTAGGTTTTAGGTGCATTTTTAATTTTATTGCTTAAATCGCATTTTCTCGACGAGCTGAGCACGTTTTCTGAAATGTGCTCCTCCCGTCACTCTGGTTGGGTGCGCATAGTAAAAATTACTCTTGGCAGCTAGAGAGTGCCGCGTTGACCACTGCGCATGAAGAAATAACGACCTGCAACGTTTGGTTTAGGTTTTAGTTGCATTTTTAATTTTATTGCTTAAATCGCATTTTCTCGACGAGCTGAGCACGTTTTCTGAAATGTGCTCCTCCCGTCACTCTGGTCGGGTGCGCATAGTAAAAAGTGCTCTTGGCAGCTAGAGAGTGCCGCGTTGACCGCTGCACATGAAGAAATAACCACCCCCAACGTTTGGTTTAGGTTTTAGGTGCATTTTTAATTTTATTGCTTAAATTGCATTTTCTCGACGAGCTGAGCACGTTTTCTGAAATGTGCTCCTCCCGTCACTCTTGTTGGGTGCGCATAGTAAAAAGTGCTCTTGGCAGCTAGAGAGTGCCGCGTTGACCACTGCGCAAGAAGAAATAACCTCCTGCAACGTTTGGTTTAGGTTTTAGGTGCATTTTTAATTTTATTGCTTAAATCGCACTTTCTCGTCGAGCTGAGCACGTTTTCTGAAATGTGCTCCTCCCGTCACTCTGGTTGGGTGCGCATAGTAAAAAGTGCTCTCGGCAGCTAGAGAGTGCCGCGTTGACCACTGCGCATGAAGAAATAACCACCCGCAACGTTTGGTTTAGGTTTTAGGTGCATTTTTAATTTTATTGCTTAAATCGCATTTTCTCAACGAGCTGAGCACGTTTTCTGAAATGTGCTCCTCCCGTCACTCTGGTTGGGTGCGCATAGTAAAAAGTGCTTTTGGCAGCTAGAGAGTGCCGCGTTGACCACTGCGCATGAAGAAATAACCACCTGCAACGTTTGGTTTAGGTTTTGGGTGCATTTTTAATTTTATTGCTTAAATCGCATTTTCTCGTCGAGCTGAGCACGTTTTCTGAAATGTGCTCCTCCCGTCACTCTGGTTGGGTGCGCATAGTAAAAAGTGCTCTTGGCAGCTAGAGATTGCCGCGTTGACCACTGCGCATGAAGAAATGACCATCTGCAACGTTTGGTTTAGGTTTTGGGTGCATTTTTAATTTTATTGCTTAAATCGCATTTTCTCGACGAGCTGAGCACGTTTTCTGAAATGTGCTCCTCCCGTCACTCTTGTTGGGTGCGCATAGTAAAAAGTGCTCTTGGCAGCTAGAGAGTGCCACGTTGACCACTGCGCATGAAGAAATAACCACCCGCAACGTTTGGTTTAGGTTTTAGGTGCATTTTTAATTTTATTGCTTAAATCGCATTTTCTCAACGAGCTGAGCACGTTTTCTGAAATGTGCTCCTCCCGTCACTCTGGTTGGGTGCGCATAGTAAAAAGTGCTCTTGGCAGCTAGAGAGTGCCGCGTTGACCACTGCGCATGAAGAAATAACCACGTGCAACGTTTGTTTTAGGTTTTGGGTGCATCTTTAATTTTATTGCTTAAATCGCATTTTCTGGACGAGCTGAGCACGTTTTCAGAAATGTGCTCCTCCCGTCACTCTGGTTGGGTGTGCATAGTAAAAAGTGCTCTTGGCAGCTAGAGAGTGCCGCGTTGACCACTGCGCATGAAGAAATGACCATCTGCAACGTTTGGTTTAGGTTTTGGGTGCATTTTTAATTTTATTGCTTAAATCGCATTTTCTCGACGAGCTGAGCACGTTTTCTGAAATGTGCTCCTCCCGTCACTCTGGTTGGGTGCGCATAGTAAAAAGTGCTCTTGGCAGCTAGAGAGTGCCGCGTTGACCACTGCGCATGAAGAAATGACCACCTGCAACGTTTGGTTTAGGTTTTAGGTGCATTTTTAATTTTATTGCTTAAATCGCATTTTCTCGACGAGCTGAGCATGTTTTCTGAAATGTGCTCCTCCCGTCACTCTGGTTGGGTGCGCATAGTAAAAAGTGCTCTTGGCAGCTAGAGAGTGCCGCGTTGACCACTGCGCATGAAGAAATGACCATCTGCAACGTTTGGTTTAGGTTTTGGGTGCATTTTTAATTTTATTGCTTAAATCGCATTTTCTCGACGAGCTGAGCACGTTTTCTGAAATGTGCTCCTCCCGTCACTCTTGTTGGGTGCGCATAGTAAAAAGTGCTCTTGGCAGCTAGAGAGTGCCGCGTTGACCACTGCGCATGAAGACATAACAACCTGCAACGTTTGGTTTAGGTTTTAGGTGCATTTTTAATTTTATTGCTTAAATCGCATTTTCTCGAGGAGCTGAGCACGTTTTCTGAAATGTGCTCCTCCCGTCACTCTGGTTGGGTGCGCATAGTAAAAAGTGCTCTTGGCAGCTAGAGAGTGCCGCGTTGACCACTGCGCATGAAGAAATAACCACCTGCAACGTTTGGTTTAGGTTTTAGGTGCATTTTTAATTTTATTGCTTAAATCGCATTTTCTCGACGAGCTGAGCACGTTTTCTGAAATGTGCTCCTCCCGTCACTCTGGTTGGGTGCGCATAGTAAAAAGTGCTCTTGGCAGCTAGGGAGTGCCGCGTTGACCACTGCGCATGAAGAAATAACCACCTGCAACGTTTGGTTTAGGTTTTGGGTGCATTTTTAATTTTATTGCTTAAATCGGATTTTCTCGTCGAGCTGAGCACGTTTTCTGAAATGTGCTCCTCCCGTCACTCTGGTTGGGTGCGCATAGTAAAAAGTGCTCTTGGCAGCTAGAGAGTGCCGCGTTGACCACTGCGCATGAAGAAATGACCATCTGCAACGTTTGGTTTAGGTTTTGGGTGCATTTTTAATTTTATTGCTTAAATCGCATTTTCTTGACGAGCTGAGCACGTTTTCTGAAATGTGCTCCTCCCGTCACTCAGGTTGGGTGAGCATAGTAAAAAGTGCTCTTGGCAGCTAGAGAGTGCCACGTTGACCACTGCGCATGAAGAAATGACCATCGGCAACGTTTGGTTTAGGTTTTAGGTGCATTTTTAATTGTATTGCTTAAATCGCATTTTCTCGACGAGCTGAGGACGTTTTCTGAAATGTGCTCCTCCCGTCACTCTGGTTGGGTGCGCATAGTAAAAAGTGCTCTTGGCAGCTAGAGAGTGCCGCGTTGACCATTGCGCATGAAGAAATAACCAACTGCAACGTTTGGTTTAGGTTTTAGGTGCATTTTTAATTTTATTGCTTAAATCGCATTTTCTCGACGAGCAGAGCACGTTTTCTGAAATGTGCTCCTCCCGTCACTCTGGTTGGGTGCGCATAGTAAAAAAGTGCTCTTGGCAGCTAGAGAGTGCCGCGTTGACCACTGCGCATGAAGAAATAACCACCTGCAACGTTTGGTTTAGGTTTTGGGTGCATTTTTAATTTTATTGCTTAAATCGCATTTTCTCGTCGAGCTGAGCACGTTTTCTGAAATGTGCTCCTCCTGTCACTCTGGTTGGGTGCGCATAGTAAAAAGTGCTCTTGGCAGCTAGAGATTGCCGCGTTGACCACTGCGCATGAAGAAATAACCACCTGCAACGTTTGGTTTAGGTTTTGGGTGCATTTTCAATTTTATTGCTTAAATCGCATTTTCTCGTCGAGCTGAGCACGTTTTCTGAAATGTGCTCCTCCCGTCACTCTGGTTGGGTGCGCATAGTAAAAAGTGCTCCTGGCAGCTAGAGAGTGCCGCGTTGACCACTGTGCATGAAGAAATGATCATCTGCAACGTTTGGTTTAGGTTTTGTGTGCATTTTTAATTTTATTGCTTGAATCGCATTTTCTGGACGAGCTGAGCACGTTTTCTGAAATTTGCTCCTCCCGTCACTCTGGTTGGGTGTGCATAGTAAAAAGTGCTCTTGGCAGCTAGAGAGTGCCGCGTTGACCACTGCGCATGAAGAAATAACCACCCGCAACGTTTGGTTTAGGTTTTAGGTGCATTTTTAATTTTATTGCTTTAATCTTATTTTCTTGACGAGCTGAGCACGTTTTCTGAAATGTGCTCCTCCAGTCACTCTGGTTGGGTGCGCATAGTAAAAAGTGCTCTTGGTAGCTAGAGAGTGCCGCGTTGACCACTGCGCATGAAGAAATAACCACCTGCAACGTTTGGTTTAGGTTTTAGGTGCATTTTTAAGTTTATTGCTTAAATCGCATTTTCTCGACGAGCTGAGCACGTTTTCTGAAATGTGCTCCTCCCGTCACTCTGGTCGGGTGCGCATAGTAAAAAATGCTTTTGGCAGCTAGAGAGTTCCGCGTTGACTGCTGCACATGAAGAAATAACCACCCCCAACGTTTGGTTTAGGTTTTAGGTACATTTTTAATTTTATTGCTTAAATCGCATTTTCTCGTCGAGCTGAGCACGTTTTCTGAAATGTGCTCCTCCCGTCACTCTGGTCGGGTGCGCATACTAAAAAGTGCTCTTGGCAGCTAGAGAGTGCCGCGTTGACCACTGCGCATGAAGAAATGACCATCTGCAACGTTTGGTTTAGGTTTTGGGTGCATTTTTAATTTTATTGCTTAAATCGCATTTTCTCGACGAGCTGAGCACGTTTTCTGAAATGTGCTCCTCCCGTCACTCTGGTTGGGTGCGCATAGTAAAAAGTGCTCTTGGCAGCTAGAGAGTGCCGCGTTGACCACTGCGCATGAAGAAATAACCACCTGCAGCGTTTGGTTTAGGTTTTAGGTGCATTTTTAATTTTATTGCTTGAATCGCATTTTCTCGACGAGCTGAGCACGTTTTCTGAAATGTGCTCCTCCCGTCACTCTGGTTGGGTGCGCATAGTAAAAAGTGCTCTTGGCAGCTAGAGAGTGCCGCGTTGACCACTGCGCATGAAGAAATAACCACCTGCAACGTTTGGTTTAGGTTTTGGGTGCATTTTTAATTTTATTTCTTAAATCGCATTTTCTGGACGAGCTGAGCACGTTTTGTGAAATGTGCTCCTCCCGTCACTCTGGTTGGGTGCGCATAGTAAAAAAGTGCTCTTGGCAGCTAGAGAGTGCCGCGTTGACCACTGCGCATGAAGAAATGACCATCTGCAACGTTTGGTTTAGGTTTTAGGTGCATTTTTAATTTTATTGCTTAAATCGCATTTTCTCGACGAGCTGAGCACGTTTTCTGAAATGTGCTCCTCCCGTCACTCTGGTTGGGTGCGCATAGTAAAAAGTGCTCTTGGCAGCTAGAGAGTGCCGCGTTGACCACTGCGCATGAAGAAATAACCACCTGCAACGTTTGGTTTAGGTTTTGGGTGCATTTTTAATTTTATTTCTTAAATCGCATTTTCTGGACGAGCTGAGCACGTTTTCTGAAATGTGCTCCTCCCGTCACTCTGGTCGGGTGCGCATAGTAAAAAATGCTTTTGGCAGCTAGAGAGTTCCGCGTTGACTGCTGCACATGAAGAAATAACCACCCCCAACGTTTGGTTTAGGTTTTAGGTACATTTTTAATTTTATTGCTTAAATCGCATTTTCTCGTCGAGCTGAGCACGTTTTCTGAAATGTGCTCCTCCCGTCACTCTGGTCGGGTGCGCATACTAAAAAGTGCTCTTGGCAGCTAGAGAGTGCCGCGTTGACCACTGCGAAGAAATGACCATCTGCAACGTTTGGTTTAGGTTTTGGGTGCATTTTTAATTTTATTGCTTAAATCGCATTTTCTCGACGAGCTGAGCACGTTTTCTGAAATGTGCTCCTCCCGTCACTCTGGTTGGGTGCGCATAGTAAAAAGTGCTCTTGGCAGCTAGAGAGTGCCGCGTTGACCACTGCGCATGAAGAAATAACCACCTGCAACGTTTGGTTTAGGTTTTAGGTGCATTTTTAATTTTATTGCTTGAATCGCATTTTCTCGACGAGCTGAGCACGTTTTCTGAAATGTGCTCCTCCCGTCACTCTGGTTGGGTGCGCATAGTAAAAAGTGCTCTTGGCAGCTAGAGAGTGCCGCGTTGACCACTGCGCATGAAGAAATAACCACCTGCAACGTTTGGTTTAGGTTTTGGGTGCATTTTTAATTTTATTTCTTAAGTCGCATTTTCTGGACGAGCTGAGCACGTTTTGTGAAATGTGCTCCTCCCGTCACTCTGGTTGGGTGCGCATAGTAAAAAAGTGCTCTTGGCAGCTAGAGAGTGCCGCGTTGACCACTGCGCATGAAGAAATGACCATCTGCAACGTTTGGTTTAGGTTTTAGGTGCATTTTTAATTTTATTGCTTAAATCGCATTTTCTCGTCGAGCTGAGCACGTTTTCTGAAATGTGCTCCTCCCGTCACTCTGGTTGGGTGCGCATAGTAAAAAGTGCTCTTGGCAGCTAGAGAGTGCCGCGTTGACCACTGCGCATGAAGAAATGACCATCTGCAACGTTTGGTTTAGGTTTTGGGTGCATTTTTAATTTTATTGCTTAAATCGCATTTTCTCGACGAGCTGAGCACGTTTTCTGAAATGTGCTCCTCCCGTCACTCTGGTTGGGTGCGCATAGTAAAAAGTGCTCTTGGCAGCTAGAGAGTGCCGCGTTGACCACTGCGCATGAAGAAATAACCACCTGCAACGTTTGGTTTAGGTTTTAGGTGCATTTTTAATTTTATTGCTTAAATCGCATTTTCTCGACGAGCTGAGCACGTTTTCTGAAATGTGCTCCTCCCGTCACTCTGGTCGGGTGCGCATAGTAAAACGTGCTCTTGGCAGCTAGAGAGTGCCGCGTTGACCGCTGCGCATGAAGAAATAACCACCTGCAACGTTTGGTTTAGGTTTTAGGTGCATTTTTAATTTTATTGCTTAAATCGCATCTTCTAGACAAGCTAGGCATGTTTTCTGAAATGTGCTCCTCCCGTCACTCTGGTTGGGTGCGCATAGTAAAAAGTGCTCTTGGCAGCTAGAGAGTGCCGCGTTGACTACTGCGCATGAAGAAATGACCATCTGCAACGTTTGATTTAGGTTTTAGGTGCATTTTTAATCTTATTGCTTTAATCGCATTTTCTCGACGAGCTGAGCATGTTTTCTGAAATGTGCTCCTCCCGTCACTCTGGTTGGGTGCGCATAGTAAAAAGTGCTCTTGGCAGCTAGAGAGTGCCGCGTTGACTACTGCGCATGAAGAAATGACCATCTGCAACGTTTGATTTAGGTTTTAGGTGTATTTTTAATTTTATTGCTTAAATCGCATTTTCTCGACGAGCTGAGCACGTTTTCTGAAATGTGCTCCTCCCGTCACTCTGGTTGGGTGCGCATAGTAAAAAGTGCTCTTGGCAGCTAGAGAGTGCCGCGTTGACCACTGCCCATGAAGAAATAACCACCTGCAACGTTTGGTTTAGGTTTTAGGTGCATTTTTAATTTTAATGCTTAAATCGCATTTTCTCGACGAGCTGAGCACGTTTTCTGAAATGTGCTCCTCCCGTCACTCTGGTTGGGTGCGTATAGTAAAAAGTGCTCTTGGCAGCTAGAGAGTGCCGCGTTGGCCACTGCGCATGAAGAAATAACCACCTGCAACGTTTGGTTTAGGTTTTAGGTGCATTTTTAATTTTATTGCTTAAATCGCATTTTCTCGACGAGCTGAGCACGTTTTCTGAAATGTGCTCCTCCCGTCACTCTGGTTGGGTGCGCATAGTAAAAAGTGCTCTTGGCAGCTAGAGAGTGCCGCGTTGACCACGGCGCATGAAGAAATGACCATCTGCAACGTTTGGTTTAGGTTTTAGTTGCATTTTTAATTTTATTGCTTTGATCGCATTTTCTCGACGAGCTGAGCACGTTTTCTGAAATGTGCTCCTCCCGTCACTCTGGTTGGGTGCGCATAGTAAAAAGTGCTCTTGGCAGCTAGAGAGTGCCGCGTTGACCACTGCGCATGAAGAAATAACCACCTGCAACGTTTGGTTTAGGTTTTAGGTGCATTTTTAATTTTATTGCTTAAATCGCATTTTCTCGACGAGCTGAGCACGTTTTCTGAAATGTGCTCCTCCCGTCACTCTGATCGGGTGCGCATAGTAAAAAGTGCTCTTGGCAGCTAGAGAGTGCCGCGTTGACTGCTGCACATGAAGAAATAACCACCCCCAACGTTTGGTTTAGGTTTTAGGTGCATTTTTAATTTTATTGCTTAAATCGCATCTTCTAGACAAGCTAGGCATGTTTTCTGAAATGTGCTCCTCCCGTCACTCTGGTTGGGTGCGCATAGTAAAAAGTGCTCTTGGCAGCTAGAGAGTGCCGCGTTGACTACTGCGCATGAAGAAATGACCATCTGCAACGTTTGATTTAGGTTTTAGGTGCATTTTTAATTTTATTGCTTTAATCGCATTTTCTCGACGAGCTGAGCACGTTTTCTGAAATGTGCTCCTCCCGTCACTCTGGTTGGGTGCGCGTAGTAAAAAGTGCTCTTGGCAGCTAGAGAGTGCCGCGTTGACCACTGCCCATGAAGAAATAACCACCCGCAACGTTTGGTTTAGGTTTTAGGTGGATTTTTAATTTTATTGCTTAAATCGCATTTTCTCGACGAGCTGAGCACGTTTTCTGAAATGTGCTCCTCCCGTCACTCTGGTTGGGTGCGCATAGTAAAAAGTGCTCTTGGCAGCTAGAGAGTGCCGCGTTGGCCACTGCGCATGAAGAAATAACCACCTGCAACGTTTGGTTTAGGTTTTAGGTACATTTTTTATTTTATTGCTTAAATCGCATTTTCTCGACGAGCTGAGCACGTTTTCTGAAATGTGCTCCTCCCGTCACTCTGGTCGGGTGCGCATAGTAAAAAGTGCTCTTGGCAGCTAGAGAGTGCCGCGTTGACCACTGCGCATGGAGAAATAACCACCTGCAACGTTTGGTTTAGGTTTTGGGTGCATTTTTAATTTTATTGCTTAAATCGAATTTTCTCGACGAGCTGAGCACGTTTTCTGAAATGTGCTCCTCCCGTCACTCTTGTTGGGTGCGCATAGTAAAAAGTGCTCTTGGCAGCTAGAGAGTGCCGCGTTGACCACTGCGCATGAAGAAATAACCACCTGCAACGTTTGGTTTAGGTTTTGGGTGCATTTTTAATTTTATTGCTTAAATCGCATTTTCTCGTCGAGCTGAGCACGTTTTCTGAAATGTGCTCCTCCCGTCACTCTGGTTGGGTGCGCATAGTAAAAAGTGCTCTTGGCAGCTAGAGATTGCCGCGTTGACCACTGCGCATGAAGAAATGACCATCTGCAACGTTTGGTTTAGGTTTTGGGTGCATTTTTAATTTTATTGCTTAAATCGCATTTTCTCGACGAGCTGAGCACGTTTTCTGAAATGTGCTCCTCCCGTCACTCTTGTTGGGTGCGCATAGTAAAAAGTGCTCTTGGCAGCTAGAGAGTGCCGCGTTGACCACTGCGCATGAAGACATAACAACCTGCAACGTTTGGTTTAGGTTTTAGGTGCATATTTAATTTTATTGCTTAAATCGCATTTTCTCGACGAGCTGAGCACGTTTTCTGAAATGTGCTCCTCCCGTCACTCTGGTTGGGTGCGCATAGTAAAAAGTGCTCTTGGCAGCTAGAGAGTGCCGCGTTGACCACTGCACATGAAGAAATAACCACCTGCAAGTTTGTTTTAGGTGCATTTTTAATTTATTGCTTAAATCGCATTTTCTCGACGAGCTGAGCACGTTTTCTGAAATGTGCTCCTCCCGTCACTCTGGTTGGGTGTGCATAGTAAAAAGTGCTCTTGGCAGCTAGAGAGTGCCGCCTTGACCACTGCGCATGAAGAAATAACCACCTGCAACGTTTGGTTTAGGTTTTGGGTGCATTTGTAATTTTATTGCTTAAATCGCATTTTCTCGTCGAGCTGAGCACGTTTTCTGAAATGTGCTCCTCCCGTCACTCTGGTTGGGTGCGCATAGTAAAAAGTGCTCTTGGCAGCTAGAGAGTGCCGCGTTGACCACTGTGCATTTAGAAATGACCATCTGCAAAGTTTGGTTTAGGTTTTGGGTGCATTTTTAATTTTATTGCTTGAATCGCATTTTCTCGACGAGCTGAGCACGTTTTCTGAAATGTGCTCCTCCCGTCACTCTGGTTGGGTGCGCATAGTAAAAAGTGCTCTTGGCAGCTAGAGAGTGCCGCGTTGACCACTGCACATGAAGAAATAACCACCTGCAAGTTTGGTTTAGGTTTTGGGTGCATTTTTAATTTTATTGCTTAAATCGGATTTTCTCGTCGAGCTGAGCACGTTTTCTGAAATGTGCTCCTCCCATCACTCTTGTTGGGTGCGCATAGTAAAAAGTGCTCTTGGCAGCTAGAGAGTGCCACCTTGACCACTGCGCATGAGGAAATAACCACCCGCAACGTTTGGTTTAGGTTTTAGGTGCATTTTTAATTTTATTGCTTAAATCGCATTTTCTCGACGAGCTGAGCACGTTTTCTGAAATGTGCTCCTCCCGTCACTCTGGTTGGGTGCGCATAGTAAAAAGTGCTCTTGGCAGCTAGAGAGTGCCGCGTTGACTGCTGCACATGAAGAAATAACCACCCCCAACGTTTGGTTTAGGTTTTAGGTACATTTTTAATTTTATTGCTTTAATCGCATTTTCTCGACGAGCTGAGCACGTTTTCTGAAATGTGCTCCTCCCGTCACTCTCGTTGGGTGCGCATAGTAAAAAGTGCTCTTGGCAGCTAGAGAGTGCCGCGTTGACCACTGCGCATGAAGAAATAACGTTTGGTTTAGGTTTTAGGTGCATTTTTAATTTTATTGCTTAAATCGCATTTTCTCGACGAGCTGAGCACGTTTTCTGAAATGTGCTCCTCCCGTCACTCTGGTCGGGTGCGCATAGTAAAAAGTGCTCTTGGCAGCTAGAGAGTGCCGCGTTGACTGCTGCACATGAAGAAATAACCACCCCCAACGTTTGGTTTAGGTTTTAGGTGCATTTTTAATTTTATTGCTTAAATCGCATTTTCTCGACGAGCTGAGCACGTTTTCTGAAATGTGCTCCTCCCGTCACTCTGGTTGGGTGCGCATAGTAAAAAGTGCTCTTGTCAGCTAGAGAGTGCCGCGTTGACCACTGCGCATGAAGAAATAACCACCTGCAACGTTTGGTTTAGGTTTTAGGTGCATCTTTAATTTTATTGCTTAAATCGCATTTTCTCGACGAGCTGAGCACGTTTTCTGAAATGTGCTCCTCCCGTCACTCTGTTTGGGTGCGCATAGTAAAAAGTGCTCTTGGCAGCTAGAGAGTGCCGCGTTGACCACTGCGCATGAAGAAATAACCACCTGCAACGTTTGGTTTAGGTTTTGGGTGCATTTTTAATTTTATTGCTTAAATCGGATTTTCTCGTCGAGCTGAGCACGTTTTCTGAAATGTGCTCCTCCCGTCACTCTGGTTGGGTGCGCATAGTAAAAAGTGCTCTTGGCAGCTAGAGAGTGCCGCGTTGACCACTGCGCATGAAGAAATGACCATCTGCAACGTTTGGTTTAGGTTTTGGGTGCATTTTTAATTTTATTGCTTAAATCGCATTTTCTCGACGAGCTGAGCACGTTTTCTGAAATGTGCTCCTCCCGTCACTCTGGTTGGGTGCGCATAGTAAAAAGTGCTCTTGGCAGCTAGAGAGTGCCACGTTGACCACTGCGCATGAAGAAATGACCATCGGCAACGTTTGGTTTAGGTTTTAGGTGCATTTTTAATTGTATTGCTTAAATCGCATTTTCTCGACGAGCTGAGGACGTTTTCTGAAATGTGCTCCTCCCGTCACTCTGGTTGGGTGCGCATAGTAAAAAGTGCTCTTGGCAGCTAGAGAGTGCCGCGTTGACCATTGCGCATGAAGAAATAACCAACTGCAACGTTTGGTTTAGGTTTTAGGTGCATTTTTAATTGTATTGCTTAAATCGCATTTTCTCGACGAGCAGAACACGTTTTCTGAAATGTGCTCCTCCAGTCACTCTGGTTGGGTGCGCATAGTAAAAAAGTGCTCTTGGCAGCTAGAGAGTGCCGCGTTGACCACTGCGCATGAAGAAATAACCACCTGCAACGTTTGGTTTAGGTTTTGGGTGCATTTTTAATTTTATTGCTTAAATCGCATTTTCTCGTCGAGCCGAGCACGTTTTCTGAAATGTGCTCCTCCTGTCACTCTGGTTGGGTGCGCATAGTAAAAAGTGCTCTTGGCAGCTAGAGATTGCCGCGTTGACCACTGCGCATGAAGAAATGACCATCTGCAACGTTTGGTTTAGGTTTTGGGTGCATTTTTAATTTTATTGCTTAAATCGCATTTTCTCGACGAGCTGAGCACGTTTTCTGAAATGTGCTCCTCCCGTCACTCTGGTTGGGTGCGCATAGTAAAAAGTGCTCTTGGCAGCTAGGGAGTGCCGCGTTGACCACTGCGCGTGAAGAAATAACCGCCTGCAACGTTTAGTTTAGGTTTTGGGTGCATTTTTAATTTTATTGCTTAAATCGCATTTTCTCGTCGAGCTGAGCACGTTTTCTGAAATGTGCTCCTCCCGTCACTCTGGTTGGGTGCGCATAGTAAAAAGTGCTCTTGGCAGCTAGAGAGTGCCGCGTTGACCACTGCGCATGAAGAAATGACCATCTGCAACGTTTGGTTTAGGATTTGGGTGCATTTTTAATTTTATTGCTTAAATTGCATTTTCTCGACGAGCTGAGCACGTTTTCTGAAATGTTCTCCTCCCGTCACTCTGGTTGGGTGCGCATAGTAAAAAGTGCTCTTGGCAGCTAGAGAGTGCCGCGTTGACCACTGTGCATGAAGAAATAACCACGTGCAACGTTTGTTTTAAGTTTTGGGTGCATTTTTAATTTTATTGCTTAAATCGCATTTTCTCGTCGAGCTGAGCACGTTTTCAGAAATGTGCTCCTCCCGTCACTCTGGTTGGGTGTGCATAGTAAAAAGTGCTCTTGGCAGCTAGAGAGTGCCGCGTTGACCACTGCGCATGAAGAAATGACCATCTGCAACGTTTGGTTTAGGTTTTGGGTGCATTTTTAATTTTATTGCTTTAATCGCATTTTCTCGACGAGCTGAGCACGTTTTCTGAAATGTGCTCCTCCCGTCACTCTGGTTGGGTGCGCATAGTAAAAAGTGCTCTTGGCAGCTAGAGAGTGCCGCGTTGACTGCTGCACATGACGAAATAACCACCCCCAACGTTTGGTTTAGGTTTTAGGTGCATTTTTAATTTTATTGCTTAAATCGCATTTTCTCGACGAGCTGAGCACGTTTTCTGAAATGTGCTCCTCCCGTCACTCTGGTTGGGTGCGCATGGTAAAAAGTGCTCTTGGCAGCTAGAGAGTGCCGCGTTGACCACTGCGCATGAAGAAATGACCATCTGCAACGTTTGGTTTAGGTTTTAGGTGCATTTTTAATTTTATTGCTTAAATCGCATTTTCCCGACGAGCTGAGCATGTTTTCTGAAATGTGCTCCTCCCGTCACTCTGGTTGGGTGCGCATAGTAAAAAGTGCTCTTGGCAGCTAGAGAGTGCCGCGTTGACCACTGCGCATGAAGAAATGACCATCTGCAACGTTTGGTTTAGGTTTTAGGTGCATTTTTAATTTTATTGCTTTAATCGCATTTTCTCGACGAGCTGAGCACGTTTTCTGAAATGTGCTCCTCCCGTCACTCTGGTTGGGTGCGCATAGTAAAAAGTGCTCTTGGCAGCTAGAGAGTGCCGCGTTGACCACTGCGCATGAAGAAATAACCACCTGCAACGTTTGGTTTAGGTTTTAGGTGCATTTTTAATTTTATTGCTTAAATCGCATTTCCTCGACGAGCTGAGCACGTTTTCTGAAATGTGCTCCTCCCGTCACTCTGGTTGGGTGCGCATAGTAAAAAGTGCTCTTGGCAGCTAGAGAGTGCCGTGTTGACCATTGCGCATGAAGAAATAACCACCCCCAACGTTTGGTTTAGGTTTTAGGTGCATTTTTAATTTTATTGCTTAAATTGCATTTTCTCGACGAGCTGAGCACGTTTTCTGAAATGTGCTCCTCCCGTCACTCTGGTTGGGTGCGCATAGTAAAAAGTGCTCTTGGCAGCTAGAGAGTGCCGCGTTGACCACTGCGCATGAAGAAATGACCACCTGCAATGTTTGGTTTAGGTTTTAGGTGCATTTTTAATTTTATTGCTTAAATCGCATTTTCTCGACGAGCTGAGCATGTTTTCTGAAATGTGCTCCTCCCGTCACTCTGGTTGGGTGCGCATAGTAAAAAGTGCTCTTGGCAGCTAGAGAGTGCCGCGTTGACCACTGCGCATGAAGAAATGACCATCTGCAACGTTTGGTTTAGGTTTTAGGTGCATTTTTAATTTTATTGCTTTAATCGCATTTTCTCGACGAGCTGAGCACGTTTTCTGAAATGTGCTCCTCCCGTCACTCTGGTTGGGTGCGCATAGTAAAAAGTGCTCTTGGCAGCTAGAGAGTGCCGCGTTGACCACTGCGCATGAAGAAATAACCACCTGCAACGTTTGGTTTAGGTTTTAGGTGCATTTTTAATTTTATTGCTTAAATCGCATTTTCTCGACGAGCTGAGCACGTTTTCTGAAATGTGCTCCTCCCGTCACTCTGTTCGGGTGCGCATAGTAAAAAGTGCTCTTGGCAGCTAGAGAGTGCCGCGTTGACTGCTGCACATGAAGAAATAACCACCCCCAACGTTTGGTTTAGGTTTTAGGTACATTTTTAATTTTATTGCTTTAATCGCATTTTCTCGACGAGCTGAGCACGTTTTCTGAAATGTGCTCCTCCCGTCACTCTCGTTGGGTGCGCATAGTAAAAAGTGCTCTTGGCAGCTAGAGAGTGCCGCGTTGACCACTGCGCATGAAGAAATAACCACCTGCAACGTTTGGTTTAGGTTTTAGGTGCATTTTTAATTTTATTGCTTAAATCGCATTTTCTCGACGAGCTGAGCACGTTTTCTGAAATGTGCTCCTCCCGTCACTCTGGTCGGGTGCGCATAGTAAAAAGTGCTCTTGGCAGCTAGAGAGTGCCGCGTTGACTGCTGCACATGAAGAAATAACCACCCCCAACGTTTGGTTTAGGTTTTATGTGCATTTTTAATTTTATTGCTTAAATCGCATTTTCTCGACGAGCTGAGCACGTTTTCTGAAATGTGCTCCTCCCGTCACTCTGGTTCGGTGCGCATAGTAAAAAGTGCTCTTGGCAGCTAGAGAGTGCCGTGTTGACCACTGCGCATGAAGAAATGACCATCTGCAACGTTTGGTTTAGGTTTTAGGTGCATTTTTAATTTTATTGCTTTAATCGCATTTTCTCGACGAGCTGAGCACGTTTTCTGAAATGTGCTCCTCCCGTCACTCTGGTTGGTTGCGCATAGTAAAAGGTGCTCTTGGCAGCTAGAGAGTGCCGCGTTGACCACTGCGCATGAAGAAATAACCACCTGCAACGTTTGGTTTAGGTTTTAGGTGCATTTTTAATTTTATTGCTTAAATCGCATTTTCTCGACGAGCTGAGCACGTTTTCTGAAATGTGCTTCTCCCGTCACTCTGGTCGGGTGCGCATAGTAAAAAGTGCTCTTGGCAGCTAGAGAGTGCCGCGTTGACTGCTGCACATGAAGAAATAACCACCCCCACCGTTTGGTTTAGGTTTTAGGTGCATTTTTAATTTTATTGCTTAAATCGCATTTTCTCGACGAGCTGAGCACGTTTTCTGAAATGTGCTCCTCCCGTCACTCTGGTTGGGTGCGCATAGTAAAAAGTGCTCTTGGCAGCTAGAGAGTGCCGCGTTGACCACTGCGCATGAAGAAATAACCACCTGCAACGTTTGGTTTAGGTTTTGGGTGCATTTTTAATTTTATTGCTTAAATCGCATTTTCTCGACGAGCTGAGCACGTTTTCTGAAATGTGCTCCTCCCGTCACTCTGGTTGGGTGCGCATAGTAAAAAGTGCTCTTGGCAGCTAGAGAGTGCCGCGTTGACCACTGCGCATGAAGAAATAACCGCCTGCAACGTTTGGTTTAGGTTTTAGGTGCATTTTTAATTTTATTGCTTAAATCGCATTTTCTCGACGAGCTGAGCACGTTTTCTGAAATGTTCTCCTCCCGTCACTCTGGTTGTGTGCGCATAGTAAAAAGTGCTCTTGGCAGCTAGAGAGTGCCGCGTTGACCACTGTGCATGAAGAAATAACCACCTGCAACGTTTGGTTTAGGTTTTAGGTGCATTTTTAATTTTATTGCTTAAATCGCATTTTCTCGACGAGCTGAGCACGTTTTCTGAAATGTGCTCCTCCCGTCACTCTGGTTGGGTGCGCATAGTAAAAAGTGCTCTTGGCAGCTAGAGAGTGCCGCGTTGACCACTGCGCATGAAGAAATAACCACCTGCAACGTTTGGTTTAGGTTTTAGGTGCATTTTTAATTTTATTGCTTAAATCGCATTTTCTCGACGAGCTGAGCACGTTTTCTGAAATGTGCTCCTCCCGTCACTATGGTTGGGTGCGCATAGTAAAAAGTGCTCTTGGCAGCTAGAGAGTGCCGAGTTGACCACTGCGCATGAAGAAATAACCACCTGCAACGTTTGGTTTACGTTTTAGGTGCATTTTTAATTTTATTGCTTAAATCGCATTTTCTCGACGAGCTGAGCACGTTTTCTGAAATGTGCTCCTCCCGTCACTCTGGTTGGGTGTGCATAGTAAAAAGTGCTCTTGGCAGCTAGAGTGTGCCGCGTTGACCACTGCGCATGAAGAAATAACCACCTGCAACGTTTGCTTTAGGTTTTAGGTGCATTTTGTATTTTATTTCTTAAATCGCATTTTCTCGACGAGCTGAGCACGTTTTCTGAAATGTTCTCCTCCCGTCACTCTGGTTGTGTGCGCATAGTAAAAAGTGCTCTTGGCAGCTAGAGAGTGCCGCGTTGACCACTGTGCATGAAGAAATAACCACCTGCAACGTTTGGTTTAGGTTTTAGGTGCATTTTTAATTGTATTGCTTAAATCGCATTTTCTCGACGAGCTGAGCACGTTTTCACACAACATTCATATATCATTTTCAGCTCAGGTTTCCTGGTAGAACTATCCACCAATTCAAAAAAAAAAACTTAACTAAAACAAACAATTGGCAAATTAATCTGAATTTTTTCTGTTTTTAAATTTGAAGAACTCAATCTCTCAGATTTAGCTTGCATTTAGAATTTTGTATAATCTTATAACACAACCAATCAATTATTCCTATTAAATGTAGCATTGCAAAATCTTAAATTCACAATTTAGCTTCTTCCAATTCCTGAAAGCATGTTCTGTCGTTTTTTTTTTTTCTTCGAACTTCTCATGTGGGCTCGACACTTAACATGCACTAGTGTGGATTAGTTTCTGCTCGCAAACAGACTTCTCTCTTTTCCTCTCATTTTTTTTTTTTGTCAAATTGTTTCTGTTCTGCGGTGTAAATTGAATAGACAACAGTCTAGCAAGTACTTTATACTAAAAGTTTAGCCAATCTTCATCAATTTGGGACTTTAACTTTAACTTTAACACACACATGCACAGCTCTTGCGTGCGGAAGGTAGGTCCTAGCACCAATGATTCGTCACAGGCTGGCCATTTCCTGTGGTCGATCATGAGCTGGTCCCTCCCATGCACACGAGGACAGCACATTCTAATTTTATTTATTTATCTTCTAGAAGCAAGTTGCATTTCTTTACCACTTGATTTGCATATTTTAACTTTAGTGTAACACAATTTGAGCTCTAGTCATTTGTAATTTGGGCATACAAACAGCATTGTCATACTTCTTGTATGGACAGGACTTCTAATAATCTAAAAAAAATTCTAATAATCTGACAATGACATGTTTTGCTGTCATATGGGCATCTATTCTTTCTTTCTCTGTATGAGCATAAGCGGTCAAAGAGGAGGAAGCTTGTCATGCTAAAAATTTGGCTTTTCCTCTGCTCCTTCCTCCACCCTTTGATTGGTATTGTTTTGCAAAACGACACTTTCGTGCAAAGTGTCCTCGTCTCCCACAGTTCCAACAGTTGTCTGAATCTGATGGGGGTTTTGATTTGAATGGTGGCTTGCGACGTTGTTGGTATCTAACTCTTCCTCCGCCCCTTTGGGAACTTTGGTAGAAGATCGTTGTGTCTTCATTTAGATCATTATCATCATCTAGATGAAATACATCAGAACTTTTGCCTTTCTCAATCCCTTTATCAGCGTCTCTGGGCCACTGCATGTTTTTTGTAAACCAAGCAGTGTCCACTTCCACCAAGTGTTTCCTCGACCAATTGCCTAAGTCAGGGGGGAAACCAGTGAGGAGCGCAATTTTAAGATGTTGCTGATAAGCACTCTCATCTGCATCATTGAATGGGATGACACTGTGCACCCAGAATTCTTTTTCAGTTTCAAATCTCAATTGAATGGCGGCCTCATCACTTTTCAACTTTCTATCTTTTGTCTTTTGGATTTGTTCTCTTCTTTCTTGTGAAGCTTTCAACCACACTGTAGCACTTCTACCACTTCAGCATGTATTGCATACAGTTAAGAAATCTACTTGCCATGAACTTCTCATCTCAAAGAAGAGCAGACCAAGAGATTTACCGTTCTTATTTCCCATCTTAATTTCAGTAGTTTAAAGTTTTACAATTTTTTTTTCAAATTTTTTTTCTTTGAGGATCCTCAATGCAGGTTTAAATTGACCTTTCAACAGATTACTAGCCTGTTTTATTGCCGTGGATCAACGCTAGAACTGCTTTTTAGTCAATTTATCCTACCAGTCACACACTCAATTACACAAACTCCAGCGCTTTTTTTTTTCAGGCCTATCCAGGGATGGGTGTAAAACCCTCCCAAACAGCTTTGGAAAAACGGACAAAAGAAAAAATCTACGCCCTCCTTCAATTAAGAAAAAGAAGCTCTGTTTTTCTTAGCCCGTTTCTTCCACTGGGACTTGCACCCAAGCTATTCTTTGGCTTGGAAAAACACAAAGAAAAATCTACGCCCTTCTTTGATTAACAAAAAAAGAAGCTCCGTGTTTCTTAGCACGTTCCTTCCACTGGGACTCTAACCCAAGCCAGATCCCTCAGCTCGGAAAAACAGACAAAGAAGAGTCTACACACTTCTTCGATGAACGAAAAAGAAGCTCTGCCTTTCTTAGCCTGTTTCTTCCACTGGGACTTGAACCAAAGCTGGCTCCCGTGCACCTCTACGTGTTACGCGTTTAACAACACAACACAACTTCAGGCCTTTAACTTACTTGTCCCCTGGTTCGTTGCACTGCCGGGTCCCGTCAATCCACCTCTGTCAGACGAAGGCAGACCTAAGATGCTGGCCCAGCGAAGAATTTCCTTCCCAGGTCTTTCTCCTCCAGGTCCTCTTAATGGACGCTGGCTTGTCGACAATGCAGCAAGTCCTCCTTCGTCAGCCAGATAGCGGGTATGAGGGATCCCGGGTTTCGGCACCAAAATGTTAGAGATTTGCTCACTCCAATTTATTTTGCAAGAACCACACGGGAGACAAGCAAGTCCTTTTTGGCACCTGCAGGTGGAGAGTCCATTCGTCGCTGTGTATGCAGCGATGATCGAATGGAGGTCTGACTCTCTCCCTCCTGTAAGGGCATATTTATTAGGAGAAGCAGAGTGGGGGTGAGAGTGACAGGTTTGGTAAACCCCCGGCCTCTGGTAAGATCAGAGCAGGGGGTGTTTTACGATGTTGTGGGAAACAGAACAACTTTGATTGCTTCCTCTGCAGCTGGTCAATCAAGCAGAAGAAGCAACCACTTCATTTTACTGCATTGTGAGAGCAAGACAAGATTGGTTAATCATTATAGTCTACATTCCAACATAATCCTATGATAAAGATAACCTGGAAAACCCTAACATATATGTTTAGTGTTCTAGCGATCAGCAGGTGGAAGATAATTTCGTAATTTAGTATTTTGTTGGGATAAGTGAGGCAAAATGATTTATGGCTGGGTATTTAGGGATTATTAAAAGGGGGTGGGATTAAATAAATTTTACTTCTTCCCACTCCTTTTCAGGCATGTGAATATAATTTATGGTTTCTTTTTTTGGTTATATCTTGATTGCTACTGTTTTAATTTATGTATGTATATATGTATGTATATATATATATATATATATATATATATATATATATATGTATATATATATATATATATATATATATATATGTATGTGTGTACTATGTATGTATGTATGTATGTAGGTGTATGTATACATGCATATATTTTGTCTTTTCAATTTTGTTTTTTCATTTGTGTGGAGTAATCTTGTTTTTTTTTTCCCCACGTTTGAAATAAACGAAACGAAATCTACGGTCCATAATGTCATCGAAAGGTTCCGAGAATCTGGTGAAATTGCATGTAAGCGCCACGGCCGGAAACCAAGACTGAATGACCGTGACCTTTGATCCCTCAGGCGGCACTGCCTTAAAAACCGACATGAGTGTGTAAAGGATATCACCAAATGGGCTCAGGAAAACTTCAGAAAACCACTGTCAGTAAATACAGTTTGTCACTACATCAGTAAGTGCGGGTTAAAACTCTACCATGCAAAGCAAAAGCCATTTATGAACAATATCCAGAAACGCCACCGGTTTCTCTGGGCCCGAGCTCATGTAAAATGGACTGATGCACAATGGAAAAGTGTTTTGTGGTCTGATGAGTCCACTTTTCCAATTGTTTTTGGAAACACTGGATGTCGTGTCCTCCGGACCAAAGAGGAAGCGGACCATCAGGACTGTTAACAACGAAATGTTCAAAAGCCAGCATCTGTGATGGTGTGGGGGTGCATTAATTGCCATGGCATGGGTGACTTACATTTCTGTGAAGGCAACATAAATGCTGAAAAGTACATACAGATTTTGGAGCAACATATGCTGCCATCCAAGCGACGTCTTTTTCATGGACGCCGCTGCATATTTCAGCAAGATAATGCCAAGCCACATTCTGTACGTGTTACAACAGCGTGGCTTCGAAGTAAAAGAGTCCAGGTTCTTCCCTTGCCTGCTTGCAGTCCAGACCTGTCACCCATTGAAAATGTGTGGCGCATTATGTAGCGTAAAATACGACAGGGAAGACCCCGTGTTGAACAACTGAAGTGGTTTATCAAGCAAGAATGGGAAAGAATTCCACATGAGAAGCTAAGAGAATTAGTCTCCTCTCTTCCAAAACGTTTGAGTGTGAAGGAATGGGGTCGAAATACAAAAAGTCCTGCCTAGCTACAAAAACAGATATGCTCAAACGTCATTGAATAAGGTACATAAGCAGACAAGTATATTCACATATTAAATCAATAAAAGAAACATTTTAAGCATATAATTATACCTACACACCAAATCAATAAAGTAGACCTAACTAGACATTTTTGATAGGGGGTAATGACAAAGGTTTTTATAACTTTATGATCTGATATGTATTTCTGAGCACTTTGAAATAACAAATGTTTTTTGATATATTGCCTGAATAGCTTAATGACCCTTAAGGAACTGTTTAATGCATGCCTGATGATTTTCTAAATCACGGACACTGCCAAAGTCGTCTAAAAATGTTCAGTACTTGATTATATCTTATGTTTTGACTAATGCTAGACGCCAGGTTTCGATTACTACTGAACGTTCTGGACAGAGGGAAATATTTTGAAAGAAAAGATATGGTTGGAAGCATGATTAAACTAAGAATATGATGACGTAAGAAAGTACATGGAGTATCAAAAGAACAAACAAACAAAAACATGGTAAGTGGTGAGTACAAACTTTGCATAGTCAGGGAACATTAATAAATTGATGGTGTCATAGCCAAAAGCTCACATAATTCCGTACAAAAGGACAAAATTGAAAGAATGATGAATGGGCGGTGTGCGACAGTGGGCGAAGTGGATGTATGTGCAAGAATGGTTTACAGGAAGGACACTTGGAGATAAAACCGGTAGAGGTGCCAGAGGGAGACAGCCAAGAACCCGTCCAAATATGATCGGCAAGGCTGAAAGACGGAAAGGAAAAGAACAGCCCCCACACACATCGAATCGCCCATATTTAGCACCCAACCCCACGGAACCAGCTCTCACCGAACCAGCACCCACACCCATGGAATCAAACTCTCTTGCGAACTTGCCACACCCCCTGACTAATCACCCATCAAACTCGGCCCACACTGGCATGTGCAACTGAATATAAGCTGACCAAAGAACCTTGAACATTGCCTTTTCTGAATGGAGACTTTCTGCTCTTGAGCATGGTCGCACAAAAGGCCCAGCGCTGTATTGTACTTTCCTGAAAACAGAGCTTTCTTAACAAGAATTGCGATTTAGCTCAATCAACCTGTGTAAGTCTAATTTCTGCTTCGGTGTCTTAGCATTTTCCTAAATCTGAAGAAATCAAACGAGCACGCAGTGAGTAAATTGGATAACAGGTGATTGGCAATGGCTTTTGCCATGAGGCGCAGATAGCGTGCTCCCTAAATTGTGGACAAAATCTAACAAGTGTTATTAAAAGGAAAGGTGATGTAACTAAGTGGTAAACATGCCCTTTCCCAACTTCTACTGGATGTGTTGCAGCCATGAAAAGTTAATTATTCGAAAAATAAAATAAAGTTTATGAGTTTGAGCAATGTTGTCTTTGTAGTGTATTCAATTGAATATAGGTTGAATAGGATTTTCAAATCATTGTATTTTGGTTTTATTTACATTTTACACAATTTCCCAACTTCAACCGAATCTGGTTTGTACATGCATTTTCATATTCCTCAACACACCTCCCAAGCTATTGTTGGCCCTGTCTTTTCTGAAACAATTGCAACCAGGAACGTCAATCACATTTGTTGAAATATTATCATGTTTTGCTTAAACATGCTGTCCAAATGCCTAGGTGAAAAGATGGGAATTTTACCGACATGAAATGCTCGCTCATGTCGGATTGTGTTATTTGTTCGAGACCTGCGCCCATGTTAAAACACCTTGTTGTGAATTAAAATATCCATCCAAACATTTTGCTTGTACTCAATGTATAGTGGCTGAGTTGGAGGCAATTTTTGCTGACTTGAGGTGAGAAGTGGTTTCCGTAACAAAACACTAGTTTGCATTTATAGTCTTCATTGAACATAAAATGCTTTTTTTTTGCTTTTTTTTATGTGGGAAGAAGCCGGAGTACCTGGGGAAAACATGTAGAACATGCAAATGTCGCACAACAGGGCAAGACAAAGAGAGGGCACTAACCTGAACCTTTTGACTATCTAAAATCCATCCATCCATCCATCCATCCATCCATCCATCCATCCATCCATCCATCCATCCATCCATCCATCCATCCATCCATCCATCCATCCATCCATCCATCCATCCATCCATTTTCTATACCACTTGTCCCCACGGCGTGCTGGAGCCTATCCCAGCAGTCATCGGCAGTAGGCGGGGGACACCTTGAACCGGTTGCCAGCCAATTGCAGGGCAGTATGTAAAATGTAAAAATTAAATAAAATTGTTAGACAAAAGAAAAAAAACACCAACTGCCCCCATTTACACTTGCATGCATTTGCTTCCATTGATATAATTGGAGGTTTACAGCAAGCTTCAGCCACTTCATCTAGCTCATCCCGGGGGATCCCAAGGCGTTCCCAGGCCAGCTGAGAGACATAGTCTCTCCAGCACATCCTGGGTCGTCCAAGGGGTCTCCTGCTGGTGGGACATGCCTGGAACACCTCCCAAGGGAGGCGTCCAGGAGGCATCCTGGTGAGATGCCTGAGGCACTTCATCTGGCTCCTCTCAATGTGGAGGAGCAGCGGCTCTGCTCCGAGTCTCTCCCCAATGACCGAGCTTCTCACCCTATCCCTAAGGAAGAGCCCGGACATCCTGCGGAGGAAACTCATTTTGGCCGCTTGTATCCGGGATCTTGTTCTTTCGGTCACGACCCATAGCTCGTGACCATAGGTGAGAGTAGGAGCGTAGATCAACCGGTAAATTGAGCGCTTTGCTTTTTGGCTCAGCTCTTTCTTCACCACGACGGGCCGGTACAGAGTCCGCATTACAGCCTACCCTGCACCGATATGCCTGTCAATCTCACGCTCCATCCTGCCCTCGCTCGTGAACAAGACCCCAAGATACTTGAACTCCTCCACTTGGGGCAGAATCTCATCCCCGATATGGAGAGGGCATTCCACCTTTTTCCGACTGAGTACCATGGACTCAGATTTGGAGGTGCTGACCCTCTTCCCGACCGCTTCACACTCTGCTGCGAACCGCTCCAGTGAGAGCTGGTGAGCACGGCTTGAAGAAGCCAACAGCACCACGTTGTCTGCAAAAAGCAGAGATGCAATGCTGAGGTCCCGCCAGCCCTGATCAAGCGCCCATCCAACAACCAAGCCCGAACGCCGCCAGCCCTGACCGAACGCCCGATCACTGACCACGACTCCATCTTGTTACTGGAACGTCACGTCTGCTCACCTAATTTCTCTAATAAACAGTGTGTCGCATTTGGTCGTCCCACCTGTTTGTTTCTGTTACACATTTAGAAAACAACAAGCAACTACGACAGAGACAGCGATTGGTAAGGGCTGTTATGATAATGCTACTTATGATAATAGAGGATATGCACGTGACGTCACAGATCGGCTGACTGTTTGTTTGGGTGGCAAAAAGCAGCGGACGCTGGGTGGTGCTAATAGGGCCAAGGCTGGATTGAGCTTTAGAGATACCGTATTTTCCGGACTATAAATCGCTCCGGAGTATTAGTCGCACCAGCCATAAAATGCCCCAAAAAGTGAAAAAAAACATATATGTCGCTCTGGAGTATAAGTTGCATTTTGGGGGGCAATTTATTCGACAAAATCCCACACCAAAAACAGTCATGAATGAGCAACAACAGGCTAAACGATAGCAACAACAGGCTAAACGATAGGTATGCTAACGTGACAAACACAAACAAAGAGCTGAGAACGGGCCTGACGTAACATATAGAGTGATTAAGGACAACTATTACATGAATAACATATTTATAAAACCATCGGTGTCACTCCAATTCATTAAATCCATCGATCATCCGATACGATAGCAACAGGCTAAACGATAGGTATGCTAACGTGACAAACACAAACGAGGAGCTGAGAACGGGCCTGACGTAACATATAGAGTGATTTAGGACAACTATTACATAAATAACATGTTTATAAACCATCGGTGTCACTACAATTCATTAAATCCATCGATCGTGCGATACCATAGCAACAGGCTAAACGATAGGTATCCTGACGTGACAAACACAAACGAAGAGCTGAGAATAGGCCTGACGTAACATATAGAGTTATTAAAGAAAACGATTAAATAACACGCTTATAAAATCATCGGTGTCACTCCAATTCATTAAATCCATCGATCGTTCTTTGTCAACTATGGGTGCGCGCGGCTGAGGGCGCTTGTACTTCAAAATATTCTACAGGCTCATATAACGATAGATAAACTATATTTCAAATAACTGTAATATAAGCAATAATATTATCAAACCATCCGTGCACTTTAAATCCATTAAATCCATCGATCAAATTCCTCGTCCTTTGTCAACATCGCCGTGCGTGTGCCCTCACGTCACCTCCTCTTTATTCCACAGATCTAGTATATAACTATATTGTAGCGTTAACAAAGTAAAAGGATAGACGTGGGTTTGGTAAACGGCTCTTTATTAAACGAAACAAACTTCCAAGCGTGTGGCGGCGTGGACTTCCAGACACGAGAGCTCAATGGCATAGGACCGGGCGTGCGTAATGGCCATGTCCGAGCCCCATGCACCGTTCGCGGACAGCGACTCGGCCGAGCGCCGGCCCCCGACTCAGTAGAGTAGGACCGGGCGTGCGTAAAATCCATAATAGTTTTTCAAACCTTCTATGTCACTCCAAATCCTTAATTCCTTCAAACTCTTTGTCCTCCGTGTCACTTAGAAGTGATCACCGCTAATGATGCCGGTAGTCCTTACGTGGGTACGTTTGTCCTTTATGTAAACAACCGCCGCGCCGTGCCACTGACGTCACTTGAAATAGTAATCTCTTGGTACATCACGGTTCTCCAAACTTTTTCTACTGCTCGATTACTGTTTTCAGCTGCATACTTTACAACTTGAAGTTTGTAACCTGCAAAATATGAGTTTCTTTTTGGTGCCATTTTTCTTAAGCCCACCCAGTTGATGAGTCACGGCCAACGGTGAAATTTAGAGCGCCCTCATCCAGTCTGTCTGAAAATATAATTTTTTTCAGATGTAGTTTTTTGTTTTGTTTATTTGGTTGTTTTATCAAAGTCAAAGTCTGCTTTATTGTCAATTTTTTTTCATATACCAAGACACACAGAGATTGAAATTATGTTCCCACTATCCCTCTTGTGAGATAGTACACATATGCATACAAGCAACACAAAAATACCCAAGAAGGCACAAACAATGAATAAATATGAGTGTTGAATAAATGATAAATAAACAAATAATAATAAATAATAATAATAAATATAAATATAAGAGGAGCAAAAATGGAGCAAGTGTACATACAGCAGGCAGTGGACTAGGATATGGTGCTTTAAAGTGTTAATTGCTTTATTTGATGTTTTCTCATTTTTTATGTTTTGAATATGTTCAAGATAAATATATAAAAGCATGTGAAGTGATCAACTATACTAAAAATAACATGGGAAGTGGTCAACTATACTTGTAAGTTGTCATGCGGTCACGTTTATTTTTCCGGATTTCTGTCTTGTCTGTGTCGTAACTTCACTTCCTGTTTTATTTTGTCATCCCTTCCGTTTCAGTTCGTGTTTCCTTCCTCTGTTTTTGGTTGTCTTGTATTCCCTGATCCCGATTGTGTGCACCTGCGTGGTTGGCGCTAATTGTCAGCACCTGCGTCCCAGCCCTTTTGTGTGTATTTAGTCCGTGTCTTCCCCTTGTCTTGTGCCAGTGTGTCTTGCCTCGTCCCGACCACCAGCGATTCCTTGACGTCCGAACTCCCAGTAAGATTCCTCCTTTTTGTCTCGCCACAGAGCGACGCTTTTTGTTAGTGCCTTGTTCCCCATAGCCCTTTTTGTCTCGCCCGAGTGCGACGCTTTTTGTTTGGACTTTTTGCCGAGTGTTTCCCTCGCAAGAGGCGCCTTGAGTTGGATTTTCTGATCATCATTTATTGGAATAAATCAGAGAAAAGAAAGACTCTGCATCCGAGTCCTCCGCCTTGTTCCCTGCCTGACAGTACACACTGGCCAGACATGGACTCGGCAGAGTCGGAGCACCTGTGCGCCGCAGTGCGCTCCCACGCCTCACAGCTCGCCCAGCACCAGAGGGAAGTGGGCAATTTGGGCGAGGAGATCCGAGGGCTCGCAAAGAGCCAAGAAGATTTCAGAGGGGCGGTCGCCGCCCAGGTAGGAAAGCTGGGTCAACAAATGCAGGACGTGCTCTCGCTTTTAAACGCGGGACCAGCAGCGACCTCCAGCACACCCGCTGCTTCCCCCGTGACTCCCCTTGCCGTAGCTTCCATGACCGGCGGTGCCAGACTGGCTCCTCCAGAACGCTACTCCGGCGAATCCGGCCTTAGCCGGGCCTTTATTACTGAGTGCGAGATGCATTTTGAGAGGTCCCCGGCGGATTTCCCCACTGAGCGCTCCAAGGTGGCCTATATGGTATCGTACCTGACGGGAAGGGCCCGCACGTGGGCCACAGCAGAATGGGCCATGGATTCCATCTCCTGTCGCTCTCTCCCCGCTTTTGTCGGGGCTCTGCGTACGGTGTTCGACCCAATCTCCGCTGACCGAGAGAAGGCTCGGCAACTCTGTCAGATATCCCAGGGACAAGAGACCGTCGGAGATTACGCCATCCGTTTCCGCACGCTGGCCGCGGAATGCGGTTGGAATGCGACGGCGCTGTATGACATCTTCCTCCGAGGCCTTTCTGGATCCATACAGGATCAACTAATTCCCCTGGATCTTCCCACCGATCTCGACGCACTCATCGCGCTGGCTATCCGCACCGACAACCGGCTGCAAGAGTGGAGGAAGCACCGCGGAAGCAGAAACGCCCCCGCCTTCGTGCCAGTAGCCGCTCCTTCCGTCCTAGAGGCGACCCGCCCCAGGCCGGACGGGGATCGGCAGGACCAGGAGTCGGAACCGATGCAGTTGGGCAGAGCAAAGTTGACCGAGGAGGAGAAGATACGACGACGCCGGGAAGGTAGATGCTACTACTGCGGTGAGCACGGACACCTCCTCCTCTCCTGCCCGGTGAGGAGGAGCCTGAAGGTAAGCGCCTTCTCTCCTGCTCGGTCCCCGGGGCGAGTTCTCCCCAAGGGCATGATTACACAGCTGGGAAAAGATATAGAACTTGACGTGCTAATAAACTCAGGAGCTGATGAAAGCTTGATAGACTGGGCATTTGCTCGCCGATGGGGAATAAAGACTGACCTGCTGAACACTCCCGTGAACGCTAAGGCACTCAATGGACAGGCACTTTTTGAGATAACACACATCACAGAACCTGTCTCGCTGTCTTTTGGGCCCCACCATGAGAAAATACGACTACATGTCGTGACCTCCCCAATGAACCCCCTCATTCTCGGGTATCCATGGCTTCAACGCCACAACCCCGCTATAGACTGGGGATCAGGGGAAATAACGGGATGGGGGTCCTACTGTCACGATTCATGTATCAAATCTAACCCGCACTCTGTGCTTTCTGCTCCAGACTCGCAAACTCCAGACTTGACCGGGGTTCCCGCGTGTTACCACCAATGGGCCGAGGTATTCAGCAAGGCCAAGGCTACCTCCCTACCCCCCCCACCGTCCGTATGATTGCGCCATTGAACTCCTGCCGGCATCAACCATACCCAAGGTGAGGCTTTATTCCCTTTCGGGACCCGAAAAGCAGGCCCTGAACGAGTATATAGACTCCTCTCTTCAAGCAGGGTTGATTCGACCATCATCGTCGCCAGCGGGTGCGGGGTTCTTTTTTGTGGGCAAAAAGGACGGCACCCTACGTCCCTGTATTGACTACAGCCCACTCAATCAGATCACAATCAAAAACCGGTATCCTCTTCCCCTGATGTCGACCGTGTTCGACCAATCACAGCAAGCCCGGGTGTTCACGAAGTTAGACCTGCACAACGCGTACCACCTAGTGCGCATCCGGGAGGGGGACGAATGGAAGACGGGTTTTAACACACATCGAGGACACTTTGGATACTTAGTAATGCCATTTGGCCTCACCAATGCCCCTGCGGTGTTTCAGGCCATGATAAATGATGTTCTGAGGGACTGTTTGGATCGATTTGTGTACGTATACTTGGATGATATTCTGATTTATTCCCCGGATTTGCAGACCCATAGGTCTCACGTCGAGACTGTTCTGCGACGGCTCCTTGACCACCAACTGTACGTTAAGGCCGAGAAAAGCGAATTCCACACAAACACCGTATCCTTTCTCGGTTTTATCATAGCCCCGGGCAAAGTTAAGATGGACCCGGCAAAAGTGAGCGCGGTAACTGATTGGCCTACCCCTGACTCCCGCAAAAAGGTGCAGCAATTCCTGGGCTTTGCCAATTTTTATAGGCGGTTCATCAGGGGCTTCAGTGCTACAGCGGCTCCCTTGCATGCTCTAACATCTCCTCAGGTTCCATTCTGCTGGTCGGCGGAAGCGGAGGCGGCCTTCCAGGAGCTCAAGAACCGCTTCAGTTCCGCTCCTATCCTCACGCTTCCCGACCCGTCACGACAGTTTGTGGTGGAGGTTGACGCCTCCAATCAAGGGGTAGGGGCCATTCTGTCCCAGAGAGCCAGAAGTGACAACAAGCTCCATCCGTGCGCGTTCCTGTCCAGATGGCTGACGCCAGCCGAACAGAACTATGACGTGGGAGATCGCGAACTGTTGGCGGTAAAACTGGCTTTAGAGGAATGGAGACATTGGCTGGAGGGAGCACAGCAGCCCTTTCTGGTCTGGATAGACCATAAAAACTTGGAATACATTAAGACAGCCAAGAGATTGAATTCTCGCCAAGCCCGCTGGTCGCTCTTTTTCAACCGATTTAACTTTACTCTGTCTTACAGACCGGGATCCAAGAACACCAAGCCTGACGCGCTCTCCCGTGTCTACAGCCCAGGTCCGGAAGTCAAAAAGCCCGAACCCATTCTGCCTCCTCGTTGCGTGGTAAGAGCAGTGGCCTGGCCTATCGAAGGCCTGGTGCGGCAGGCCAATGGCAACGAACCACCCCCTAGTGGATGCCCTGAGAACCGACTGTTCGTTCCCCATCAATTACGGTCCCAAGTTGTCCATTGGGCTCACACCTCCAGACTCTCCTGTCATCCGGGCATGCGCAGAACCCCGTTTTTCGTCCAGCAGTGATTCTGGTGGCCCTCCATGGGGGCAGACGTCAGGGAATACGTCTCAGCCTGTCCCGTCTGCGCCCGGAATAAGAACTCCCACGGCACCCGCATGGGTTTGCTACACCCCCTCCCCATTCCATCGCGTCCGTGGGCCGACATCTCCATGGACTTCGTCACGGGGCTACCAGCCTCAAATGGGCGAACAACCATACTCACTGTTGTAGACAGATTCTCGAAGATGGCTCATTTTATCGCTCTGCCCAAGTTGCCGTCCGCTAAACGAACGGCAACAGTAATGATGGACCACATATTCAGGATTCATGGTTTCCCAAAGGACATTGTCTCAGATAGGGGTCCCCAATTTATATCCAGGTTTTGGAAAGAATTTTGCAGGCTCATAGCGGCAACTGTGAGTCTCACATCGGGCTACCATCCAGAGGCGAACGGGCAAACAGAACGCATCAACCAACAGTTGGAGACGGGTCTCCGCTGCCTTGTCTCCCAAAACCCGTCCTCGTGGAGCAAGAACCTCACCTGGGTGGAGTATGCACAACTCCCTGCCCACCACGGCTACAGGTATGTCACCGTTCAAGTGCATGTATGGCTACCAGCCCCCAGTCTTCCCTGACAGTGAGCCGGAGGTGACGGTGACCTCGGCCCACGCCTTGGTGCGCCGCTGTCGTCGTGTCTAGTCGGCGGTGCGGGCCACGCTGATCTGCCAGGGGGACCGTGTCAAGCGAATGGCTGACCGAAGGAGACGTCCGGCGCCCGTGTACCAGCGGGGTCAACGTGTTTGGCTGTCCGCCAAGGATCTTCCCCACCGGGGGGACTCCAGGAAGCTAGCGCCTCGCTTTGTGGGTCCATTCCCCATCGCCAAGGTCGTGCACCCGGCCCCGGTGCGTCTCCGCTTGCCCAGGTCCCTTGCAGTCCACCCCACCTTTCACGTCGGGAAGGTCAAGCCAGTAGTGGACAGTCCGTTGGTGCCAGATCCTGCGCCGCCCCCGCGGACGGTAGGAGGTGGGACGGCCTACACGGTGAAAGAACTGTTGGACGTGCGCAGAAGGGGCCGGGGCTGGCAGTACCTGGTGGACTGGGAGGGTTATGGGCCTGAGGAGCGGCAATGGGTGCCGCCTAGTTTTATTTTGGACCCAGGGCTGTTTGAGGACTTTTATGCAGCTCACCCTGAGGCTCCTGGGCCGTCTGGGATCCGGCCCTAGGGGGGGGGGGGGGGGGGGGGGTTATGTCATGCGGTCACGTTTATTTTTCCGGATTTCTGTCTTGTCTGTGTCGTAACTTCACTTCCTGTTTTATTTTGTCATCCCTTCCGTTTCAGTTCGTGTCTCCTTCCTCTGTTTTCGGTTGTCTTGTATTCCCTGATCCCGATTGTGTGCACCTGCGTGGTTGGCGCTAATTGTCAGCACCTGCGTCCCAGCCCTTTTGTGTGTATTTAGTCTGTGTCTTCCCCTTGTCTTGTGCCAGTGTGTCTTGCCTCGTCCCGACCACCAGCGATTCCTTGACGTCCGAACACCAGTAAGATTCCTCCTTTTTGTCTCGCCACAGAGCGACGCTTTTTGTTACTGCCTTGTTCCCCATAGCCCTTTTTCTCTCGCCCGAGTGCGACGCTTTTTGTTTGGACTTTTTGCCGAGTGTTTCCCTCGCAAGAGGCGCCTTGAGTTGGATTTTCTGATCATCATTTATTGGAATAAATCAGAGAAAAGAAAGACTCTGCATCCGAGTCCTCCGCCTTGTTCCCTGCCTGACATAAGTGATGTCTTAATGATCAAGTAAAATTTTTTGAAAAAAAACATATATAAGTCGCTCTTGAGTATAAGTGACTCACCCAAACTATGAAAGAAAACGCGATTTATAGTCTGGAAATTACGGTACATGTACTGGGGCATTTTTTTAAACATTTTATCGGTGGCAGAGTTGCATAATTACACAGCTTCATTACAGTATGTTTGTCCAATTGCTAGTTTCTAATAATTAGATATATACATATCTACAATTATAAGTCAGAATCATCCATTGTCACTGGCGGATACAGGGTACAGCCACAGGCGGATACACCCAAAGATCAGTTCGGCGCCACCTGAAACACCAAACTGGATCCGCCAGTTTCCATTTTGATATTAAGCTTGTCTTAAAAACAACTATCGAATAGTTATAAATGTCTGGATATGATACTGGCGGAAAAGTCGCCTTATCAGAGGACCAAGCGCTTGCTGTCCAAGCTCTTGCTACGCTTGAGCTGATGGCGTTCTTACTTGGTTTCCACAGCGGATCAACACGGATGTTATATTTTTTCAACTTTTCAATGTATCTCTTGGTCCAACTGGACGAAATAATCACTCACGACACCCACCCAGGCCGCCATCCTCACGCGTCCAGTGGCAGCGGACGAGGCTTTTTGCCACCCAAACAAAAATGGCCGCCCTGATCTGTGACGTCAGTGCATATCCCCTATAGCAAACCCGGGCAAAATACGTCCCGCAGGCCATATCCGGCCCTTTGTGCGTCTCTGTCCGGCCCGCAATCATAAATTATATTTGATTACAACTGAATAAATAAAAAAATCTGTGTTGTACATGCAATACAACTGTGCTGCTTTTATTTTGAAAGGCGTCGCACTTCCGTGAAGCGTGCGTGCATGTGAGCTGTGCATGTAGGTGAACAGCGCGAAGTAATGCTGCTCTCAAAATGTGTGCTGACACAAAGAAAAGGAAAGTTGACAAGGAGTGCCGTGTTTTCAACAAGACATGGACCACCAAGTATTTCTTTACAGAACTGAAAGGTAAAGCCGTGTGCCTGGTTTGTGGCACACAGGTCGCTGTGTTTAAAGAATATAATTTGAGTCGCCACTACACGACCAGGCATGAGAAAAAATACATCTGTCTGATAAACAGCGTGCAACAGAGGCTAATGCATTGCTAGCAAAACTGCAAGCCCAACAAGGACTTTTTATCAAACTTCACATCCAGAGATGCAGCGGCTTTGTCATTTGAGGAAAAGTTAAAGTTAAGAATAAATTGTACTAATTGATGATTGTTTTTTATTTGACCTATACACCACAATTTCACATAGCTTAATATAAATATAAACAGAATAATTGTATTCTTCTAATTACCAGTACCAGCTATTTAAAATAAATAATTTAGTGCATTTTACAATGGAAGAAAATTGAGCAGGTTTAAGTTATTGTAGGTGTGGCCCTCTGACACAACTCAGGTTTTTCATGTGGCCCCTTGTAAAAATTAATTGCCCACCCCTGCTCTATAGGATAGGACATCCCTACATGATCACTAAATAAAGGGAAAAAAATTCAAACTTTGTATTTTAATGCATTAAATAGCCCTTTTGATGCATTCTTAATAATCAATGAAGCTTTTATTGTCGGTTATTTAGGTATTTGTGTATTTATGAATAACTATAAGCATATGTGGATAAAATGTTGAGGGAAATGTGAGAAATGTGCTTCTGCAATTGGGGCAGTGTTTTTGTAACTAATGGAAAATACAGTGGAGCCTCGGTTTTCGAACGTCCCAGTTCTCGAACAAATCGGTATTCGAACAAAAAATTTGAGATTTTTTGCTTCGGATGTCGGACGAAATTTCAGTTGTCGAACCTCGCGAGATGAGCCGAGAGGCCGCATGCCAATTGACTCCGTTCATTATTACATTCTTAATAGAAGGCAGAAACAAGTTACACTTAGGTTCTTAGGATAGGAAACAACATCCAGTGGTAGAGTCTTCCCAACTGAAAAGATTTGCGAGAGAGACAACACCTACAGACGAGTTTCCCGATGTTTTTATAGGAAGGGACCAATGAACTTTTTTTTTTTTTTTTTTTTGTAAAAATACGTACTGTACGTAAGAAAATGTTTTTGCTGTTTTTGCTCCACAAGAACTTTGATATAGTACGTACACTGTATGTTATCTTTCATTAGAATTTCTGCAGGTTTTTTTGTTTTTGTTTTTTAAATTAAAAAAGAAAATGTTTTTGCTGTTTTTGCTGCACACGAACTTTGATATAGTACGTACACTGTATGTTATCTTTCATTACAATTTCTGCAGTT
Source organism: Syngnathus scovelli (assembly GCF_024217435.2). Taxonomy (NCBI): domain Eukaryota; kingdom Metazoa; phylum Chordata; class Actinopteri; order Syngnathiformes; family Syngnathidae; genus Syngnathus; species Syngnathus scovelli. The sequence continues at coordinate 16,332,539 of NC_090851.1, read as the reverse complement.
TTTTTTGTTTTCGTTTTTTGAAATTAAGAAAACGTTTTTGCTGTTTTCTTTCACATGATCTTTGAAATGTTGTCTTACATTGGTAAAAACAAAAAAAAAAATGTTTTGATGTGCTTTTTCCCCCCCTCACAATTTAATAATATATCGTTTACCATTAGAATGAAACACACAAGCGAGTTGCTACAGATACGGCAATACATTCCCCAGCCTAGCATACTCTATTAATTCAGTTTATTATTTATATTATTTATTTATACATTACCTACTCACTTATTTATGCAGTTTATGGTGTAAAATAATGAAAAAAAAATGCTTTTAAAAAAGTGTTTCGTTTGTTTTTTTTCTTGGAACAGATTAATTTTTTGCCCATTATTTGTGATGGGAAAACATGACTCGGAAGTTGAACGATTCACTTCTCGAACAGCCTTCTGGAACGGATTGTGGTCGAAAACCGAAGCTCCACTGTATAGGAAATGGTGATTGTGCAACTTTGTAGTAGGGTTGTTACGATACCACAATTTCAGTAGTCTGCACAAATACCTGTGATTTTCCACGATTCTTGATACTAAATCGGTACCACGGTAAAAAACAACAAAACAACAGAATCCACTTAGTTTTAAAATCACTTTTTTTTTTAAACTGCTTAAACCGTATAGTAAACGTTATACATTAAAAAGGACCAACAGTGGCATGGAGCCTTTAAGTCACACATCTATAAAAACAAGCAAGACTGATATATAGCCAAGAAGGCTTGCGCACACCCCTCAACATGTGCCCAAACGTAATTTTGCATAGTTAAGCATTTGTCTGCGCACTTTGTCTATGTGTTTGCCATTTGGTGTAGAAACCCCTCGAGCATTTTTTGCACGTTGGCTTGTTCGATTCTATAATTGCTCTGGTTGCATCCGCCTCGAATGCAAAATATTTCCACACACGACTCTTTGATCGACTTGGCTTCTCAACAAGCCGGCGTGTTGGACTTACTCTACCACTTGCTGAAGCCATTGTTACGAATGAGCGAAAATCATCTTCAGCGCCGCTGACTGCTGCTCCGTGCTGCTCGCATGTATATACTGCCCCCTTCAGTTCTGGCAAAGATCGACACAGTTCCCCGAGTGAAAAGTTAAACATTCGGTTCAGACGGTACCACAAAAAAGTAGGTATCGACGTATTTTTTGCGTGTTGGTACCGAAAGTATCAGTTCTTGCGACAATTTTACTTTGTAGTCATTGGCATGTTTCAACATTTTTTTATAAAAAAGAAAAAAAATCATTTCCACAGTTTGGCTCCTCTTCTTCTTCCACCCATATCTCATCATTGTTAGGCAAAACATTTTCCTCTGTCCAGAATATTCTGTAATAATCCAAAGCTGGCGTCTAGCATTAGGCGACACATCAAGCATTAATCAAAACATAAGATATAATCGAGTACTGAACATTCTTAGACGCCTTTGGCAGTGTCCGTGATTTAGAAAAAACATCAGGGATGGATTAAACAGTTCATTAAGGGTCATTAAGGTATTCAGGAAATTTACCAAAAAAAACATTTATTTCAAAGTGCACAGAAATACATATCAGATCATAAAGTTATAAAAACCTTTGTCATTACCACATATCAAAAATGTCTAGTTATGTCTACTTTATTGATTTAGTGTGTAGGTATAATTATATGCTTAAAATGCTTCTTTTATTGATTTGATATGTGAATATACTTGTCTGCTTATGTACTTTATTCAATAAGGATATCTGTTTTTGTAGCTAGGCAGCACTTTTTGTTTTTCGACTCCATTTCTTCAAGTTCTAAAACTGTAACAGTGCCAAAGCAAGTGGGGTATGGGCCATAATGTCAGTGATTCAACTCATTCAAAACAAATGTTTGTGAGTCCTGTAGTCAAGAAAAACACAAACTTGGACACATCATTTTGTACCATGGAAAAAATATGTTCACAATGTTGACAGGACAGTCTGAGAGATCAAAATGGAATAATTGGGGCAAGATCCCGTTTTAAAGCATACTTTGAGGTCAGCTTCCATAATACTTTTTTTTTTTTCCATTTTGTCTCATAGTTGAAGTGTACCTATGATGAAAATTACGGCCATCTCTCATCTTGTAAGTGGGAGACCTTGCACAATTGGTGACTGACGAAATATTTTTTTGCCCCACTGTAAGTGAAATGGACAGGAACTTAACAATATTTCTCCTTTGCCATAGTTGGGGAATGTCTTTGGATTAAAAAAAAAAGATGAATAATTTTTAAACTTAAAACATGTAGACTTGTAGGTGGAACTCAATTTAATTTTCAATTAAAAATGTGAAAACAATATCTATAAAACTCTTCTTGTTACCTAGATTGCAAAAGCAAGTAATCTGTATCTTGTCAAAAAAACAAAAACAAAGATACAGGGCTCAAAAAGTATATACATAACAAATCCAACACTTTCTCTTCCATGTTCTGGCTTTTTGGCTGGCCTTGATCAGAAATTTGGATAGTCACGTTGTTGAGTTGTCCAGCGCTGTTGGGAGGTTTATGGAATTAAAATCAATGGTAATCTTGGTCCTCTTCGGCTTGAATTGCCTAACAAGAAGACAGGAGGATGTAAATACATAGATTTACACAAAAACAAACAAATGTCTAGAATTACTAGCCTAACTGTAGCACTGTTTTCTTTAAAGAAACAAAATCTTAAAATATGACTACTATAAAAGACCAAAAATGCTGCCCAGTTAAAAAAAATGTCAAAATGGCAGTCTTCCTGTTAGCATAAGGTGAGCCTTTTTTTTTAGGTCTTGAACTGTTACATAAGTCACAGAATTTTCACAGATCTAGGTGAAACATAGAACCAGGATTGGCTCATTAACAATTTATAGAGGGCACTGTAGAGCCAATTTCTGAAACCCGCATAAGAGATCGCTGAAATATTGATTGCTATGCCAGGTGTGATGTGTGTGCCAAGTCTCACGAGTTTTCGCCTAGGTCCAGACCCTCAAAAACACCATGATTGTTCTTTGTAAAGAGCACATTGTCACGAAATAACGTTTTCAATGACTTTTCAGCTTTAACATGTTAACTAGATGAAACACCCAAAATTTGATAAAATATCTTATCAAATTATCATTCAAATATGACCTCTGTAAATATGCAAAAATGGGCAAAAATTGTACTTTCAAATACTCATAACTCACTCCCTGTACATGTTGGGGTATAGGTATGAACGCCTTTTTTGTACATATGAACGTGCCCCATTTTGTAGCCACCGGTGGCAGTTAAAGCACCACTATGTCTCTATGTGCATTAGTTTACTACTATGAAGACCATCTCTCAACCGTAAACGGTGGGTTGGCGTTATGGGAAAAATGTTTTACAAGTTGGGACCACCAAATCTGTATACTATAAAGTCACACACAAGAAATGGTTACTCACTGGAACTGTACACATGCCATATTGAGTAGTCGTCTTGAGGCAGTCATCTCAGGTGTGTCATGGTATTTGTCAGAAAGATAGACCACTGCCTTAATGCCTGGACAGAAGGTCAGTGCGACAAAGCAACGATACACAACTAGAAAATGCAATTTCTGGAGAAATTGCATGTGAAGGCGAAGAAACTGAATAAATTCTTAGGGAATGCTGCAGAATGATGTTGAAACGAGTTGAATTACTTGAGAAATGTAGAAATGAGAAGTGTAAAACAAAATTTTGAAGAATTTGGGGTGAATTTCAAAATTGAAAGTTTTGAATTTTTAGTAAGTGGGAAGTTGTGCAATAGGTAGGAAAATGATGAACGGTTGAAAGTTGGAATGGGTTGAATCGGTTGAAACGTGTAGAAATAAGACGTGAGAAAAAATTGGGGAGAATGTGGCGTGAATTTCAAAATTGAAAATGTGGAATTTTTGTCAAGTGGGTAGTTCTTGAAAAGGTAGGGAAAAGATAAACATTTTAAAGTTGGAACAGGTTGAATCGGTTGAAAAATGTAGAAATTAGAAGGGAAAACGAAATTTTGGAAAAATTGGCGGGAATTTCACAATTAAAAATGTGGAATTTCTCATGAGTGTGAAGTTGTGGAATAAGAAAGAAAAATATGAAGAGTTTAAAGTTGAAATGGGTTGAATCGGTTGAAAAATGTAGTTACATTCAAAGTAGTGTTTCATAGAGAATGAATGGGAATTTAAAAAAGAAATTGGGGCAAATTTTTTTGAAATTTGTAACGAAACGAAAACTACGGGTTTAAAAGTTTCACTTGGGAATTCTAAAGTTGAAACAGGTTGAATCGGACAAAAATTGTAAAAGTTAGAGCAAATGTTTACTTTAGCACTTCTGGTTTTATTGAGGGCACTTCTGGTAGCATTAAGGTCAACTGATTTATTTGGGTCACTTCCGGTTTGTCTTGGGTCATTTCCGGTTTATACTAGATCACTTCCGGTTTATATGAGGTCACTTCCGGTTTTATTGGGGGCACTACCGGTTTGATTGGGGCCACTTCCGGTTAACTTCCTGTTAAAATTGGGGCACTTCTAGTTCACTTCCTGTTCATGTTGGGGCACTTCATGTTCATTTTGGGGGGCTTCCTGCCCTCTGCATTTTGATGTTATGGGGGGGATTCACGCTGAGCCAGCTTGGGTGGTAGGTTGCGACAAAAGGCACAGCCAGGAACAAGCAGATGCTTAGGGAATTGTCAAAATGTCCTGCCCCAACTCTTACCTCATCTTGTGCACTGAATCAAGCCAACACTGCAGGATCCCTAAACATGCTGTTTGGTAGCCTTGCATAAGAGGATGTCCCTCCCTTGTAGAAGAATGCAATCAACATGTCTGACTTTGACTGTTTTTTCACTCTTCTACCAGTGAGGGCTCTAGTAATTGATCTTTAGGTTGTAATATTCATGTTAATTACTGGCATTGACTCTCCAGAGTCTGGTCTTGTTATTATTACTCTCATTGCTTGACTACCCAGACATACGTATGAGGAGACCCCTTTCCGTCCTTTAAGTCATCAAACGCTGCATGCAAGTAAAAAGACGTAAAACAAATGTGTGATTTCCTCCATCCAGACAGGAACGAAGCTTGTCTCGGGTCTACAATAATCCCTCGTTTATCGCAGATAATTGGTTCCATGACCACCCGTGATAGGTGAAAATCCGCAATGTTGAGAAAATATATTGTTACAATATCCACAAAAGACTTTTATGAAACTTTATTGTATTTTTGAACACTGTATTGTATTTGTACTTTTAAATGCTTTTTGCTATTTTTGAACACTTTTGTAAACATTTTAAAGTCAAACAGATTTTCAGAAACATTCTTAGTTAAAAAATAAACCAGAGTAAATATATTGTTACAATATTCACACGAGACTTTTATTAACCTTTATTGTAGTTTTATACACTTTATTGTTTATTAAACACTTTATTGTATTTTTAAATACTTGTAAAAATGTTTAAGTCATATTGACTTTCAGAAACATTATTTAATTAAACAAATAAGAAAATAAATAAGAGTAAATAGTCTCTAACCCTTTAGTAATGACATAACACAAATAAATGTTTTTTTTTCATGGCTGGGACAGATAAATTGCATTTCTATTCATTTCAATAGGGAATGCCGTTTGAATGATGGTCATGGAACAAATTAAACTCATATCTCAAGGTACTGTACAACTATGTTATTAGACATGCAAAGAGCATTTTTAATACTGTTGTTACACTATTTAACTATGGGAGTAAAAATAGTTCTCAGTACAGTTTCATAAAGCCACTAACCATTACTTAACCCCCCCCACCCCCCCCAAATAAATCAGCATTTTTCTTAGCATTTCAACTTAAATCCATCACTAACAAAAGAAAATCATCATCAATCAGCCAATAGAAATTACACCATTACCAACCTGCTTGGATGATGAGTTTAGCACATTCATTACAGGGGAACAGTGCAACATAGATGGTACAGCCCTTCACATCAGCGCTGTTCTTGTTCATGATGGCATTTAGCTCTGCATGGCACACTGTGGGACACAACCCGGTGATTAATATAATCCACCTGTGTATGTTCTGAGTTTGGCTGATTAAGAAGCACTTTTGAGTTTGTCTTCAATGTTGAATTGGTGCTGTATGTGACTATGATGTAATTTTAAATATAAAAGAGATATTTTTTTCAAAACAATGAAAAAAAAAAGTCAGACAGATAAGGTTTCATACATTTGTTAGAGCAGCATAAAATGACAATTTAAATGAACAATACACTACTAGAGTTAACTATTACGCCTTTTTGGGTGGTGAACCTCTTAAACCACTATGAGCCATGTTATGGAGACCCAGCTTAAAGTGCGATCATGCTGTTTGTGTTTAGTAATATAATATAAATATAAAACTAACTAAAAAACCCATGGCTTCTTTTCAAAAACGCTTTACAAAAAACATTCCTTTCTCCATGCCATGTCATATCCCTGGGAACTTGTCGAACCACTCTGATTTTATTTGACAAGTTGAGTCCCGGTTAAAAGCTTGTTTCGCTGTGTCATCTTGCTTCTTTTTTTGTGGGCACGGATATGGAAAACTAAACTTTGTTTGTTGTTTGCTGCAGCTCAGGTGCTGAGACATTGTTGGTGCAGTGTGCTTATCAATATTATGTTAGTAGCAATGCCGATACATTGCTAGCCTCACTGCAATGTGGAATATACTATAAATGATGCTATTGGATTGAAAGCCATATTGTGATGATAGATGTTAGGGTTTTCCAGGTTATCTTTATCGTAGGATTATGTTGGAATGTAGACTGTAATGATTAAATCAATCTTGTCTTGCCCTCACAATGTAATGATTAAATCAATCACGTCTTGCCCTCACAATGCAGAGTAAGATGAAGTGGTTGCTTCCTCTGCTTGATTGACCAGCTGCAGGGGAAGCAATCAAAGTTGTTCTGTTTCCCACAACAGTGTAAAACACCCCCTGCTCTGATCTTATCAGAGGCCGGGGGTTCACCAAACCTGTCCACTCACCCCCACTCTGTTCCTCCTAATAAATATGCCCTTGCAGGGAGGAGACTTTTAGACTTCATTCGATAATCGCTGTTCAGACAGCGACGAATGGACTCTCCACCTGCAGGTGTCTAAAAGAACTTGCTTGTCTCCTGTTTGGTTCTTGCAAAATAAGTTGGAGTGAGCAAATCTCTAACAATACAATCGTCAATCATATGCATCACTGGCCCCATTTAGAAACGTGGGATTGTTTGATTCGCAAACGGACATTTTCATTTCAATACGACAGCTTTTGAGACCATTTCCACAAGGAGAGTTTTATCAAACAAATCAGCTCTACACCTGAGAAATATTTATCTCGCCAAATTCATTTTCAAATCGTCATTGGCAACGTAGCAAACGCCGTGCGATCCCTGCTCCAGCTAGCACCCTGACGTCATTGTGACATAGGCCATGCAAGGGACTATAGTACAGAGCGGACACTCATGAGTGAGCACTTGGAATAAAGTCATGTAATAATTGATGCTGTTATGACAAGTCCATTTTTGTTCAAGTAACACATTACCATAGGGATATTTAGTGTCCAGACGATCAGCCGCCGACCGAGCCCAAGGTAGTTGATCATCATCACAGCCGTTAGGCATTCCATTGTAGCCAATGCCAACAATCTTCTTCTCCTGGTTCACTATACAGGCCCCCACCTGTAATTACAAAAATAACTAGGGCTGTCATTAATGAACCTTTATGGAGCCGATTATCCTATGGATCATTCGAGAAATTGAACACTACACCAATTTCCAATATAATAATAAATTTTGGTTTTCAATTTTGGTGCCTCTTTTTTCCCATGAATACCTGTTCCAGATGACGTAAGGAATTACAGTCAAACCTCGGTTTTCGATCACAATCCTTTCCAGAAAGCAGTTCGAGAAGCGAATCGTTCAAATTCCGAATCTATATTTCCCATTACAAATAATAGAAAAAAAAATAATCCATTCCAAGACTAAAAAAAAAAAAAAACTGCATTTTTTAAGCATTTTTTCATTTGCGAAATTTTGTCCGATCGCGCGACTGCAGCGCAACGCCGACTGCGCATCTGCACCGCGCTAGTCGCATTATTGTGACAGTGCCGTCGCTGAAATTTAGAAAATATTTTTAAACTCCTGATGTACTTTCCAAAATTGGACCTCAGTGCGCATGGAGTTGAATTTGGTCCGATCGCGCAACCACAGCGCGCCGGGCGCTCACTGTCGCATTGCTTTAAGAGTGTCTTTGAGTTTTAGGATGGCTTCACTGCTCTCACTTGCTTTCTTTGGAGGCATGATTAGGGGTTTGTCAAAGTAACGAAAATACAACAACAACGGAGTCAGTCGGCATCCGGGCCGCGCGGTCGGGTTTTCTCGGGTCCTCTCGGCTCATCTCGCGAGGTTTGACCTCCAAAATTTGTTCGACAACCGAAGCAAAAAACTTTAGATTTTTTTTGTTCGAATTCCGATTTGTTCGAGAAACGGGACGTTCAAAAACCGAGTTTTGACTGTATTAAAAAACAAAACAAACAAACAAAACAAAAAAAACATGCAATGACGGTCATGCTCGCCTGGTCCTTATTCATTTTTCTTCACCATTGCCCACGTTACAAAGGCAAGCTATGCCAATATGACAAGAACAAATTAATGCACACAAGGCAACTGAATTTAAATCTTAACATGTTTTATGAGGTGAGATTTGTGTCAATATTATTTCCACAAATACATCCACAATTTTGTTTTTCAGATCCACAGATATATTTGTGATTTCCACGTTTTTCAGATTCACAAATACATTCGTGATTTTCACGTGTTTTTCGGATCCAAAAATATATTTGTGACTTTAACGATCTCATCCATCCATTATCTGTACGGCTTAATCCATCAATATAGTTTTAAAGTTAAAAGGTTGGTGCAATCATGCCATTTTACTCATTTTTATAGCTGTATAAAAACTTACAATCTTTGTGACGATTTTTCTTTGGAACCAACTTGTTGGAACGCTTGCGCACGCACCCGCATTATATATTAATATAACTTCATTTGCCTGTGCATGTTAACTAAAGCCTGAAATGTCAGTTTAAGGCTTAAACTTAAACCTTAACCAGTTTGTTGTTGGAAGGGCTTCAACTTTAAGCCCTTCCAACAAAAACTGAATCGTTTTAAGTTGGGACACAATACACACTTGTGAGTTCGGGTCTTTGCTTCTCTGAGCTGACAAGAATGCCACAGCCATGAAGTACTCGGGCCATTCCAGGTAGTCTTCCCTCTTCTTGGTTGTGCAGCTGCAGAGATCAGTCCATTGACAAGATTCGGCCTTAAAAGGTTTACAAACATGGAAATCGTGCCTCCAAGAAAAAGCGTGTATTTAGTCAACTGACGGGGAGCCCCATTCTATGCGTGAATTGTTTCCGGAGGTGTCTCTCGTCAGATAAAACACTTACCCGTGGCAAATGTCTGTCTTCGGCCGCGAATTGCTTTCCATAATCGGTCAACCTGGTCCGCGATACAAAACTTTACTTTCTACGCTTGGTTCCGCCAATTTGTTGATCCCTTTCTCTACTTAAAATAACCCGGAAGCAAGTTCACCCTGGGTTTTGTTTTACAGGTAAACTAAACTAATCGGAGCCATGTGCGAAAGTTCCAAGACTAGTTGTGTGTCAAAGATTTACTATACAACCCAAAATCCTGTCTAATAAAGTCAAAAGTGTAAAACATACATACATACATACATACATACATACATACATACATACATACATACATACATACATACATACATACATACATACATACATACATACATACTAAACTCCAGCCGACACTGATGACACTTTCCTCCTGCACGACTACTGCACTTTGTCCGCACTACTGTTTCCGATTATTCATCTACTTTTCTATTATTCGTTTACTTGACTATGTTACTTGTATCTACCTCATGCACTGGATGGAGGTCTCCAATTTCATTGTACTATGTAGAATGACAATAAAGGTTTTCTGATTCTGATACATGCACGCACACAAATTATATATACATATATATATATATATTTAAATAAATGTTCTTTCTTCAAAGTCTGGGTGCCATCATTTGGATCGATGGGTTTAATCTGCAAAGAAAAAACAAACTTTTGAGTTATCAGCTGCTAAAAGGTGTCTACATCTTTCTGGGGCACCCTGTATATATGCCGTTGCCTGTCAGTCCTCGTGAGGAATAAACTGCAAAAAAAAAAAAAAACATCCTCCGTTCAAACATTGCCGTCTAGTGGCTAATCACATGACTTACCTGCTAAATTGTTAAAATACAAAGGCCTTAACAGTACATGACAAACCAAGCACTGCAGGCAATCTTAAATCTGAGACTATTTTTGTTTGGAAAAATTATACCCATTACAATCTGCAAGCAAACTGATCCTACAATCAAGCAGGGCCAGCAAGGCATTCTCTTCTGGCCCTGCAGAATCACTGACCTAATTTAATTCTTGCTGTGGCTCCACTGTCTCCCCCTAGCAATTAGGGTAGCTTGATGAGTAAAGTTTGGTCTCGATTTGGTGTCGTGTTCAGCCACATCCATATAATCATGCTTAAATGTGCTAAACGGTTCAGCTTTCTCTTTAAGTGTACAGTTGTTTTTAAAATGATCGGTTCATTTGCTGAGTGTTTCAGGGAGACTTATGGCTGTCTCCGCCACCCCCCTGCCCCACAGCCTCTCGTGCTGAGTAATATTAATGCTCTCCCTTTAAGAAATCTAGTTCAGGGTGTTAATTTAGGGGATATTCACCTATACACCTCGGTTCTCGACACTAATTTGTTCCAGAAGGAGCGTTGAGAAGCGAAACTTTGAGTTCCGAAGCAATTTGCCTCATTATAAATAACTGAAAACCCAACAATCCATTCTCAGCCAGCAAATTTTTACACTAACGTTTCCTTTTTCATACCACAATTGCGGAGCGAAGATGCACAGGGTTGAATATGCAAAACTAAATAATATACACTGCTCAAAAAAAATAAAGGAACAGTTTTTTTATCAGGGTATGGCATGAATTCAATTAAACTTTTCTGATAAGGTTTTGGTCAGGTACGTGGCAGAGGGGGTTGTTAATCAGTTTCAGCTTAAAGGAAAATGTGCTTTCGGCAGTTTGCAAACATATTTTTTAAGGTTGTGTTAAACTTATAATCATATTAATATCTAGTATTAGAGTGCTCGTGTGGATTGGTGGGGGGCGAAGAATGTGCAGGCAAACTGCATGAACTTGTTTTCTTGGAAGTGTTGTGTATAGGCCCAGACAGGGAGTACCGGACGAGATAATCTCAAGTTCGGGAATGAGAACAACAGCACGTCTGTGTCTCGGACTTCGCGGGAAATTCCAACCACCTGACCTCCGCGGTAGCACCGACACGGGGAGGAGATGGCCATCCACCAATCATCTCACAATATTTTGCATGCTTTAATATTCATATTGTGTTTCTTTAAAACTGGGCAACCCGGAAGAATGTGTCGTCTTTTGGTGGTCACAAAAACGCACGAGTTTTAGTGTGAGGGACCCGGGACCCAGGCCTGTATTAGTGCGCTTTGTCAGGAATAAATAATTGGTAAATTTGGTCTAATTGATCTACTGGTCTTCTCTTTGACAGAACGAACTCGCAAAATTGTTAGGTGCGCCAGTGTGTGGATTAGGACATAGCAATTTATGTGTTAAGTGTTGATCGCAATTTGGAGTCAGATCAATAACTAAAATCTGTAACCTAACAATTTCTTGGTGACCGCGGACGTGATGTCAAGAGAAGGGTAATTGACAACTCGTGGTCTTTAGCCAAAACACCGGACAGTGTCAGGGACACTGTCTCCCGGTCGGCGAACCGTTTGGAATAAGCGCACAACGTTGAGCTGGTACGACGTCTCCTAAACCCTGAGCTCATCACCGATAAGGTAAGCAGAATACCTGTTACTATAAGTCGAAATGCTGCAAATTGAAAGATGAAATTTAATAGGAGACTGTCGTTCAGATCAAATAAGGTGTGCATGAAGTTAAGATACATACGGTGAATAAGTTTGGAACTTACGTGTGTAACGTGTACGGTAAAGTCAGGGACTTACGCGTACTAAGGATAGGTCAGGGACCTAGTGCTTCGTCGTGGCGGACAAGGGTGCGGTGACGATCGTATTCAAATAGCTGGGGTTAATAAAGAGATCCCCGAGGGGAAGTGAGGCCTCCTCAAAAAATATCCGGTGGTAACAGTTCCTCCTGTGAGAGATCAGACCGCTAAAACATCCAAAATGAACCAAATTGGGGGGAGAGTGTGTGCGCGCAGAGGATCCTCATGAGTGGGTGTGTATATGAGTGTGTGTGAGTGATGTGTGTTCTATGGAAGAATGATGTGTTTAAGTTAAGTTGGTTAGAGAAACTAAGATGAGCAAGGTGTGGCAGTAGAGAAAATAAGGTGTGTGACAGAAAGTTACTAGAACGGTGGCTTGCTAGGATGAGAATAAGAGACAACAAATGTTGTGTAGAAGACATTGAAAGATGTCGAATGTGAACATGATGAAGGGCGCAACAGCAAAGTTGGCCTGCCCTTTGAGAGGTTGAGACTGATGAGCGAGCCTGCACTCGCGCGTAGTCGCGGGTCTGGGCTGTGCGCGTGGGCCTGTGCTATGCTCGTGCGGGCGGTGGGCCGGCATCATGATTGTTGCAGGAAATGGCCAGCCTGTAACCAGTCAACATTGATGCCGCGACCCCCTCGCACGGGGGGTGCTATAGCCCGGGCGGGGCAGGGACAGTGCGAGTTTCTCAGTGAATGTTTGAAGCAGTGAGATTGAAGGAATGTATATGCTGATGTGGAAGCGCAAATTGTGAGTGGTATTGACCGATAGAAAGTGGCAAAGAAGCTACATGAGAGATGGATTGTGCGTGCGTATGCGTGTGTGTGTGTGTGTACGTGCGGTTGTGTGCGCGCTCGGTGTGTGCGTTCATGTGCACACCCTGTGTGGGTGCAGGCGTGTGAGGAGGAAGACGGCATGGATCAGAGAATGTTCAAGAAAGGGGGGCTAACTCGTAAATAATGAGGAGCTATTGGGAGTAATCTGTTTGTCCTTTCTTTAAGGTTAGGTTAGGTTAGGTTAGCAACACGAGTGATTTAGAGGTTCAAAAGAAAGACAGTTAAAAGAAAATAACATTTTTGATTTGGACAATTGCAGGCTAACAAGAGCATGAGAAAGAAGGGTAGCGAAAGCGGTGAAAATAGACAAGGAAAGAAATGAATACAAGGGCATTTATCCATCTTTGCATGATGTGACACACCCGAGTGCCCCGACACTCGGAGTGAGCTATGTTGGACCGCCGCCGTACGGCGACCCCGGAATAATGGCTCCGGTGGTGACGCTGGGTGGCAGGATGGTAGTGGATGTCGAGGGCGAAGGCGAAAGGGCGGATCAGAGTATTGTACAGTTGATTGAACAAGCAGTAAATAAAGAGAGGCGACGAGCCCTCAACCGTCCAATGTGACGAAAGGAGAAAGCTGGCATAGACTTACTGCTGAGAATGAGGAGCTAAAAAAGAAAATTGATCAGATGTTAAAATGGGCAACAGAGAGAGCGAGAGAGACACGGAGAAAATATAATTTGCGGAGTGGTCAGGGACAGATGACACAGGCCGAGGTGCAGAAAAATGAATTGATGTGTCTACTGGTGACCACATCGGGCGGTCAGCACTACGAGCCCATGGTGCTCCGTGATGTGACCGCGATAATGGAAAATATGCCCCCACTTCACAGAGGAGGCAAGGTGTGGCTAAACAAATTTTTGGCTCTGATGAGTGGGCAGAGCTGTACACTCGGTGACATGCGCCAGATGTTGGCAGGAGCATGCTCCCTGGTGCAACTGCAGGCAATTGAGGAAGCAGCAGGCACAACGAGACTGGGGAGGGAGGTGCCCTTGCCACAAGTAGCAGCGCCCCTGTTTGAAAACATTAAATTGACTTTACCACAACCCACCGATCTGGCCCCCACTATGTTTCCTTATGATGTGAAAATGTCACCTGCACAACATTATGTAACATGTGTGGAGAGTTGGATTGAAACCACAGGTCGACATCCGGCTCTCACGCACGGTGCTCTTCCGAACGGCGCTGCTGCATGGACTTCCGCCAGATGTGAAGAAGCAGCTAATGTCAGATCCTGACATTCTGGTTTGTGCCGAAGAACGATTTAAACGTCATCTTTTGCATCACTGCAGAATGTTCACTGAGTCACAAGCTAAAGTTGAAAACGAGACAGACGCATTATCTAAACAGTTGTTGAAATTACAGTTGGCAAAAATGCATGGTGAAGTTAAACAGTCTAAATCACAGAAAAAGGAAATGCAAATGTCACAGGCTCTTCAGGTGGTGGGGCGCGGAAGGGGCCAGTTCCGGGGCGGATACAGAGGCCGGGGAGGGAGTGCACCTGCTTACCCGGGGAGGGCAGCATACAAACCCCATTCGCCCAACGCATGTTTCATCTGCGGCGAAACCGACCACTGGGCAAAAGAATGCCCACAGTATCGACCGCGCGGAGCCACCCGCCCAAAAACGCACGGAGGTCAGTACTACCAACATGATGATCTCTGGTGTGGACAATTTGAATAGGGCTGCCCGGGGAGCCAGGAAAGCAGTAGCCCGGCGGAGCCAATGCTTCATGTGACAGTGGAAGGAAAAACCTGTGAAGTTGCTGGTGGACACAGGAGCAACTTATTCATCAATAAGCACTGCCCTTCCTGTATCCTCAGTGTCAAAGAAAACAACAACTTTAGTCGGCTTCTCGGGACAACCATGTACTCTGCCTTTTACCAAACCACTTGAAACTGTGATCACCCGGACAGGGTGTAGACTGTGGTACAAATACATCCATTCCACAGACACTCCGATCAATTTGATGGGAAGGGACTTGCTGTCAGCCGTTCAAGCCAGAATTCTGTGTGGGCCAGAGGGAGTGATTATTCAATTTCCAGATGGCGTCAGCATCCAGTGCTCACAGCAGCTACAACAACATGGTCAGTGGCTGATGGCGCCCCTACCGGCAGAAGCAGAAACTGCAACCATCTACTGGGCCAGGCTGGAGCCAGAGACCCCTGCTGGTGGCGGTGTGTTCTCGACCTACCTACTGTGGAAGCCCTGGATCTGCTCACTGGCGCCATACCACCCACCTGTTGATCCTTTGCATTGCACTCTATATTATGACCGAAAAAGTGATGATGTATATCGGGATTTGTTTGAAGAACCTGAAGGGCACATGTGGGATTTAACTTCATCATGCATTTTGATTGGTAAAGAGGGAGTCGCAGCGGCAACTGAATTGACATATGAACAAATGCAGTGGTTCAAAATGACAGAGAAAGGGGTGCCACACATTTCGCTGGCTCTTGCCCCAGGACACGAGGCCAGACAATTGGGCTCAATGGTCAAGCAGTTGTTGCAACAGACTGATTGGCGGAAAACTCACATTCCTAATTTGTACTGGTCTGAGTCTCAGAATGCATACCAAATTAAACAACCCATGGCAGACACAGGATTGCTGGAGATGATGTTGGTGTCCCGCACACACGGTAGGGAGTTAACTGATCATGAGGATGCTGAAGTAATGCTGGCGGCCTTGCCCGACACACTGAGGTGCCAGGGTTCATTTGATGTCGGGTTTTGTCATTCGGTGGCCCATATTGATCTCCAAATGGATGAGACGCAGCCTATCAAACGGCCTCAATATCGTCGGCCGAAAGAGGCGGACCAAGGCATGGAAGACACTCTGTGTGGCCTCTGGGACGCAGGGGTGTTGGAAGTGTCCGACGGCCAAATCGCACTCCTTGCTGTGGCGTTACCAAACTGGGTGGAGCTCGGGTCAAGGTGGACAGGAGCTTCATTGTGCACTGAGTTTGATAGAACTGAGGAGATTTGATAAAAATTGAATAATGCGTAGAGCTACAGAGAAAAGCATCATAGTCAGAGATTGAACAGATTTGGATAAAACAAATAGGCTAAAACGGTAAGAAACAAGAGCGAGATCTGATATTTTGGCTCGTCAGGCTTAAGAAGTAGAAGTCGAGTTAGATACATTTTAGAATAGGACATTTGGACTAAATTGGATTCGGTCAAGAGGAACAGGGGCATTTTGGCATTTTAACAGGGATTGACAGCAAGGGAGATTGAGGATAGAAGATCTGGACAGCAATGACGTAAATTACATTAAAAACTGCCCATTCTAGGGAGAGGTGCTGGATGGTGTGACAGGCAGGATTTTTAGGAAGAGAAAAAGGGGCGAGTTAGACTCGCCAAGAGGGGCAATAAAGAGAAGCAGACTGAGAAACATATTTGAGCTAGACAACAGGAAAAAGGGGGAGAGCCAAATGATGATGTAAAAATCCAGAGGGAATAGTCGGACCCATCTTTATTGAATTTAATTAGGATAATTAATAGAGATCGAGTTTGTAGGAGCAATCTGAGGTTATGGAGGCTCCCCTGACACGCGGGTCCCACAGTCGTCCCCCCCAGATAGACATATATGACAATTTGCGATGAATCTGATGGGCGAGTTTATGGAAAATTGAATTGGAGATTTTACAATAGGTCATGTTGACAAGTATGTCCAAATGTGAAGAGTTACTATTAGGAGTCAATGTTTGCCTGCACACTAACATACTAACTTTGCTTAGTGTGGGAGGAGAGCTGAGTGATAGAGACGGATGTGTGTGTCTGCGAGTGTGTGGATGGGTGTGTGCGCATGTGATCATCTATGACTGTGTGTGCGCAGTATGATTGGCCAGAGAGGTCTGAAGTTGGGGTGATGTGTTTGCAATTGAGGATAAAATTCCTCTCACCTGAAGGGGTGGTACAGACTGGAGGGTCTGGAACTGGTAAGTGATGAGTTCTGACCGGAACCATGGCTCAATGATCAATCAGGGGCACCATCGACAACAAAACAGTGTGATGGAGAAGGCCCATTTCAGTGATATGGTCAGACAAGACAGAACTAGTATCGAACAGCAAGACTTTGGACGATTTGACGTGTGACGACTTTGAGCTCACCCGACGGGGTGACGGACTAGGTGGACAGTGACCAATTGTTTGACGCTTGAACGTGTTTGCGACAATAGCACGCTCTGCTTTGTTTTTCTGTGTGACTTGATTTTTTTTGCAGCATCAGCCACCAGCCAAGGAGCGGATTGCGCGTTGCTTGCGTAACTTGTTTTCATTCTTGCAGGTTGTCGATTGCATTCGTGGAAAGTTTGTGTTGGATTTACAAGAATATGTTAACCCTTGCCCTTTTGGTTTTTATGATGAACTTGTTGATGACGTGGTTTTCAGGACATGATCCGCGGGCGCCAGGATTCATTTTATGACTGTTTTGATTTTGATACTTGATGTCTGTTTTTGTGTGTACAAATGTCCGCTGTCAGCCGGGCTATAAGCTCACTGACAGCAGTGCGATGATTTTTGTTTGTGTTGCTGAGTGTGTGTGGTGGACAGTCAAGTTTCAAGGACTTGGGGTGATGGTCCCGGGGCCCAGATGGTAACTAGAGGTTACGTAATGACACATTGGGTGAATGTGTCAAAGGGGGAGAGTGGTAAAATAGAAATGGGTGAGTAGGTTTCAATTTGTAATTGGGATATACAAAGTTTTTTTTCCAAATTCACTTGCTTTCAAGCTTTAACAGGACATGCCAGAATTCACCCAGCAATGATGGAAGGAGCAGAGGAAGACCAGTGACATCTGGTTGTGGTGTGGAGATGACAAATTATAGGATCGCTTGCCGAAGAATGCATCAGGTATCTGTGCCCTCGTGTCGTTGATAATGCCTGTGGTGGTTGTCCCCATTTAAATACAGAATCTCAATTGGAACCTGGAGTCCCCACTGGCGGGGCTCCTGAAGCAAGCCAAAAGAGACATTTTGCCCCCGTGGTTGAGCGACGACGATCCAACATATATTGACACTATAGGAGTGCCCCGGGGTGTGCCAGATAAGTATAAACTCGTTAATCAAGTGTCCTCGGGATTCAAAAGTATCTTCCTATGGATCACCCCCAATAAAAATGTAGACCGTATTAATTACGTTCATTACAATGTCCAACGACTGGGTAATTATACAGCTGAATCATTTGCCGCAGTTCATGAACAATTGGCTGCAACGTCGTTAATGGCGTTCCAAAATAGAATTGCGTTGGACATGCTATTGGCTAAGGAACATGGTGTGTGTGGAATGTTTGGTGATGCATGTTGTACTTTCATCCCAAACAACACGGCACCAGGAGGCCGACTGACCAGGGCGTTGGAAGGACTAAGGACACTGAACAAAAAGATGAAAGATCATTCAGGCGTACACACCGATATTTGGTCTGATTGGATGAAAACGTTCGGAAGCTGGAAAGGCCTCATCATGTCTGTGCTTGTTGCTGTAGCTATTTTTATTACAATTATGATTTTATGCAATTGTTGTTGTATTCCATGTATTAGGTCACTCACTGTCCGGTTGATCGAGAAAACCGTTGGCCCGTTGCCACCGATGGGCGAATATGCCCTGGTGACTCAACATGAGCAGCGGGGGGAAGGAAGGATCGACAGCGCGCTGGTAGCTGTTTGCTAAAGTAACGGGTGATGACCTCATAAATGAGGTCATGAGAGGGAATAAAGGAAAATGTGCTTTCGGCAGTTTGCAAACATATTTTTTAAGGTTGTGTTAAACTTATAATCATATTAATATCTAGTATTAGAGTGCTCGTGTGGATTGGTGGGGGGCGAGGAATGTGCAGGCAAACTGCATGAACTTGTTTTCTTCGAAGTGTTGTGGAATAGGCCCGGATAGGGAGTACCGGAGGAGACCATCTCAAGGTCGGTTAGGAACAAGAACAACAGCACGTCTATGAGACCGGCCTTCGAGGGGAAAACCCAACCGTCTGACCTCAGCGACACCTGGACCGGGGAGGAGATGGCCATCGACCAATCATCTCACAATATTTTGCATGCTTCAATATTCATATTGTGTTTCTTTAAAAATGGGCAACCCGGAAGAATGTGTCGTCTTTTGGTGGTCACAAAAACGCACGAGTTTTAGTGTGAGGGACCCGGGACCCAGGCCTGTATTAGTGCGCTTTGTCAGGAATAAATAATTGGTAAATTTGGTCTAATTGATCTACTGGTCTTCTCTTTGACAGAACGAACTCGCAAAATTGTTAGGTGCGCCAGTGTGTGGATTAGGACATAGCAATTTATGTATTAAGTGTTGATCGCAATTTGGAGTCAGATCAATAACTAAAATCCGTAACCTAACAATTATATTAAGAATTAATAGAAAAAGTACAATTAAAGGGCTGCATGATAGAGTAGGTTGCAAGAGTGTCTGCGTTACAATCACAGGCTTTGATGTCAAGCTATGGTACTCTGGCCTGCCTCCTCTACATTCCAAAAACATGCATGCTATGTTAACAGAAGACTCTAAAGATCTATCTAAATGCACCTGATTCAAATGATCTGAAATGAAATGATCTGAGCCAGGTCTGCACAAGTTGCATAACAATCCCAATCATTTACACATACAATTTTTGGGGCCGTTACCCTTCACTTATATTCCCAAGGTATATTGTTGAAATACCAAAAGGTGGTTTCAATTACCATTTGTATTAAGTGCTAGTGTGCATATGTTAAATCATTTATTCCATCATGTCACAGTGAGTTTAGCTTTTATGTGACGTGATCTGGTATGCTCGCTGTTCTTTAACGTGATTACATCGATCTGTACATTACCACTCAAACCAAATCAATTCTTGGAGACTTCATAATCCCTCTTTTTATGGTCCTCTTCTTTTTACAAAACACAAAATGCACTTTGATAGGTTGTTTATGAAGTGTTTTAAAAATGAACATAATACTTATGTAAGCTACTATCAACACAATATTTATCTCATAGATCTTATTTATTCTAAATACAAATAGAATAAATAGTGTCCAGTAAGCATTTAGAGCAAAAAAAAAAAGTCATTTGAGATGTACATAAAATCCATGAAGAAGTCTTGGTTAACCACCATCATACTCCAATGTCCCTAAGTATATGCCACTCCATACAATGGACAGTAAAGTTAAATTGCCTAGCTCGTTTTGTGTTTGATAGACATTCTGACTGGTCGTCATAGATTCTTAAAAAAAAAAGACATAATAGTTTGTCAGAATTGAAGAACAATAAAGAAGAAACCTTCATAAAACGGCCCAAAAACTTTTACTAAATCAAACAAATATATACAAAAGACAAATCATCGTAAACAATTTACAATCAATTAATTTCCAGATAGTGCTAACTATGAATTAAAGCAGACGTGCTAAACAGTCATCTACTTATTACTACTATTACTACTATTTATTACAGATTATAGAATTATTGAATTCTGCGAAACGGAAATAACCCAAACTTAGTTTTCAGTTTTGTTCCCAACAAAAAAATATAAATATGCCTCCCCTATCACCAAAGGCCAAGCACAAACAGAAACTCGACTGATGAAGTGTGGGCCTCCTGTGAATAAAGTTAATTTGACTTAAGAAAATAATCAATCTAGTTGTAAGGTGTTGTGGGTGAGTCTGTACTCTTCATTAGAGTTGAGGTACTCTTCAACCTATAAATGTCAAGAAAAAGGAACACTCAAAAACAGTGTTTGTACAGTGTTGGTCCACAAAACCCATGTTCAAGAATAAATCAGTTTGAGTACAATTTTCGAACAATATTTCTTTGTTCCACGGACTGTTTTTCAGTTCGCAAAAACACAGAATCCATGCAATATTGCGCTCGTTCACATATTGTGAGCTAGTTCTCTTCGTGTGCCACCTACTTAAGAGAAATGTATGTTTTCCTTTTTAAATGTTTTTAAATTAAATGTTGGTACAGTCTTGGTCCACAAAATCCATTTTGAAGAATAAATCAGTTTGAGTACAATTTTGAAACAATATTTCTTTGTCTCACAGACTGTATTTTGGTTCGCAAAAACAGAATCCATGCAATATTGCGCCTCTTCACATAGTGTAAACTAGTTCTCTTCGTGTGCCACTTAAGAGAAACTTACGTATCTTTTCGTTTTTAATCATCTTTGGAAAGAGTTACATTTCCAGCAGTGTCTTGTGAGCGCTTGCTGGCGGAGCTGGGCACCTGCCAACCTCTGAAGGCCATGGGTAGGGGCCAATCGTTCGCCACTCACCAGGCGACAGCTCTGGCGCCACGCAAAGTCAACTTTTTTCAGGGGCTGGAAGCTGATATATTTCGTTTCCATTCATTTATTCATTTTAAAATTACTTTGGCTCATGAACAGGTCATGGTTCTACTGTAAAGATCTTATCATGGTGGTTTTGTAAAGTCATCACTTACATGTTGGCGATCCTCTCCAGTCTGTCTTTTATATCACCCTGGACAAACAAGAGGAAAGAAACATGAGCTGAACTGATTTATTCTGGGTAACAGATGTTCCCGAGCCAGATAATAAGATACAATAGCTGCATTTACATGCCTGCTTGGTTTGAATTAGTAATAAGAAAAACAATAATTAAAAAGTTTTTTTTTTCATTACTTTTTTTTCTAGGCTTCGTGTGTACATAATGGAGATCGATACTTTCCCACAACACAGTGATGGCAGTGCTTACTGGTCTCACCTTGGAAGCATCAGAACTGGAGGCGAAAGAGTAGAATGGGGCAGATAACTCGGATGGTGGAGGAGCACTTGACTATAACAAAAATAAAGTGCTAATGTTACAATAACTCTCAGAGGCAACAGTCAAATTGATGGGAGGACACAGGAATCTTAGCTAAACAGAATTGCTCAATTTTTTTTCCTAGTCCTGTCAAGTTGTTCTGCAACAATTTTGTGAGGCAAAATCATTGTGCCCAATGATTCAATGGGGAAAAAAATGGCAGAGGCACGCAAAACACCCAATAGGCTCTTTGAGTGACAAACTACCAACCGCTATTCAGAGGAATTAAAATCCAAACAGAGCGCTATATTTGCAAATCAGTGGCGGCTGCTGGTCATTCAAGGAGGGGTAGCTGCTTTTTTTCCAGTCTACATGTTAATTCTATTATTCTTATGTGGCGCAGTGCATACAAAACTGACATACAAAGTGAATATTTAATTTATTTTCAGGCGTGACATAAAATAATGTACTATATTGGAATCAATTAAAACACAAACGATAAAGCACACTGAAAAAGAGCAGGACCTCAAATCTGTTCAGAAGTGCTCATCCTACCTTAGTGTGGCCAAGTTCAAATTTGGTTTCCAGTAGTAGGATTCGACCATTTAGATTTTCCCAGCTCTCTCTTGATATTGTGATCAATTCTCCTTCCTTCTGAAACAACATAACAGTATGAGTTTAGGTGAGATGATGGCACCAAAACACACTGATTGAATTGAATGAATGATGGTTGATTTATGTATTTTTGGAACTGTAAGTCTGTTTTTTTTCTTGGTTTGTTTGGTCCTGCAACTTATACCCAGGTGTGACTTGTATAGATTAAAATTAGAGATGGGGCTGGCACACAAAATCCATGTTCCCTATTTGTGTTGACTTTCTGTGCACAACTGCCACTTAATTTCCACCAGCAGTAATGCACCAAAAGTATTTGCAAACTGACAAAATGCAGCAAGAACTGGAAGTACAAGTAGTGGTGGTTATTCATTATCTTCCCATGGCCACCTTCATTATAGCATGCAAAGGAAGGTGGCGGTAATGCACCAAAAGTATTTGTCAACCATCAAAAACGTTGAAGAAATGAAAGCAGAAAAAGTAGAGTAGTCATGGCAACTAAGTTGCCATATGGCGAGTTGTGCTTGCGGTTTCCTTATGCAACAACAAGCATTTACAGCATTAAAAGGCGCAATAACTGATCAGGAGTTTAACTTTGGGCTCAATGTGACCAGGAATACAAGTTAAGGTAAGCCATTCAACCTAAAAATAATTATATTTTCATAGTTTTCAGTAGTCTAAAGCGCAAGTTTTGTCCAACCAGAACTCATTCACTTCCTTCAACACTGGAAGCGTTTGAAAATTCACTCTGATAGCCTAACACCGCTCTGAGAGTTCAGAGACGCAAAGCGTGCTCCACTCACAATTTTTCCAACTGCAGAGTAACTATCAACAGCTTGTGCTTGAACTATTTCTATATTTCTGTACTGCGTGATGAAACTAGGCTCCGGCACTCCTTTTCTTGTGAATACTGAATAACTCATCAGCACATTTGAACAACGTTCTGAGTATCCCAACGGTTGGAATGAAGCAGTGAGCACTAATTATTTGTAATAGTCCTAATTCCAAACGCACCAATGACGAGGGAACGTGGATTTTGTGTGCAAGTACAAGCTCTACTGTTCGTCTCAATCTTTTTGCAAAAAATGTGATTTATACTCCAGAGGGACTTACATATGATTTTTTTCTCATGATGAATATTTTGATATTGGAAGTTATACTTCGGATCGACTCATTGCCTTATGAGCAAAACAGTATTTTTCCATCAGTATACATTGAATAGCACACTATGCTGTGTGTTTACATGACCATACAATCATCAGCTCAATAAAATAATCGGGTTTAAAGTCTGTTGAATAAATCACTGTATAGGCCTACAGGTATAAAATACCGTATTTTTCGGACTATAAGTTGCGTTTTTTTTCCATAGTTTGGGTGGGGGGGCGACTTATACTGAGAAGCGACTTTTTTCCCAAATTTTCAAAATTAAAAAAAAAAATAAAGTGAAACTGCGATAAACGAACCGCGATGTAGCAAGGGATTACTGTAATTTGAATTTCAAGTGACGTCAGTGGCGCGGCAGTTGTTTACATAAAGGACAATGATTCGATCACGGGATGACGAAGATGACGATGGGCCCCACGTACTACCGGCATCATGAGCGGCTTTGTTTGTAAGTGACACGGAGGACGAAGAGTTTGAAGGATTTGACCAGCTCAGTGGCCTAGTAGTAGAGTGTCCGGCCTGAGACTGGAAGGTTGTGGATTCAAACCCCGGCCGGGTCATACCAAAGACTATAAAAATGGGACCCATTGCCTCCCTGCTTGGCACTCAGCATTAAGGGTTGGAATTGGGGGGTTAGATCACCAAATGATTCCCGAGCGCGGCACCGCTGCTGCTCACTGCTCCCCTCTCCCCCAGGGGATGGATCAAAATCACATGGGGATGGGTTAAATGCAGAGGACAAATTTCACCACACCCAGATGTGTGTGTGACGATGATCATTGGGACTTTGGGACTTTAATGATTTGGAGTGACACAGAAGGTTTGAAAAACTATTATGGCTTTTACGCACACCCGGTCCTACTCTACGGAGCTCTCTTTCACCTCCGTGGATGGACGTAGGGGGCCGGCGCTCGGCCGGGTGGCTGTCCGGGGACGGTGGATGGGGCTCGGACATGGCTTTTACGCACGCCCGGTCTTATTCTATGGAGCTCTTTTCCACCTCCATGGCTGGAAGTGCCACCTCCGGGGATGGAAGTCCATGCCGCCACATGCCTGGAAGTCGACGCCGGTGCTTGGGACCGTGTGGCGGTGAACTATTTATGTTAAAGTTATTTGATATATTTTATTTCGTTTAGCAACTTGTATATGTTTTTATCATTACAGTTCCGTAGTTGTTGGCTCGTTGAACTCATTTTGTTAAATAAAGAGCTGTTTACCAAACCCATGTCTTTCCTCGTACTTTGTTAACGCTACAATATAGTTATATACTAGATCTGTGGAACAACGACGAGGGTGACGTCAGGGCGCACGCGCGGCGTTGTTGACAAAGGACGAGGAATTAGATCGATTGATTTAATGATTTGGAGTGACACAGATGGGTTGATAATATTATTGCTTATATAATATGTTAGGGTTTTCAGGTTAGTTTGATCCTATGATTATGTTGGAATGTAGACTGTAATGATTAAATCAATCACGTCTGGCCCTCACAATGTAATAATTAAATCAATCACGTCTGGCCCTCACAATGCAGAGTCTGTTTCCCACAATAGTGTAAAACACCCCCTGCTCTGATCTTATCAGAGGCCGGGGGTTCACCAAACCTGTCCACTCCCACCCCCACTCTGTTCCTCCTAATAAATATGCCCTTGCAGGGAGGAGACTTTTAGACTTCATTCCTTCAACGAGTGAACTCTCCACCTGCAGGTGTCTAAAAGAACTTGCCTTGTCTTCCGTGTGGTTCTTGCAAAATAAGTTGGAGTGAGCAAATCTCTAACATTTTGGTGCCGAAACCCGGGACCCTCATACCCATCATCTGGCTGACGGAGGACGACGCGCTGTACACCGTCGACGGGCCAGCGTCCACTAGCCGGACCTGGTAAAGAAAGACCTGGGAAGGAAATTCTTCGCTGGGCCAGCATCTTAGGTCTGCCTTCGTCTGACAGAGGTGGATTGACGGGACCCGGCAGTGCAACGAACCAGGGGACAAGTAAGTTAAAGGCTTGAAATTGTGTTGTGTTGTTAAACGCGTAACACATAGAGGTGCACGGGAGATAGCTTGGGTTCAAGTCCCAGTGGAAGAAACAGGCTAAGAAAGGCAGAGCTTCTTTTTCGTTCATCGAAGAAGTGTGTAGACTCTTCTTTGTCTGTTTTTCCGAGCTGAGGGATCTGGCTTGGGTTAAAGTCCCAGTGGAAGGAACGTGCTAAGAAACACGGAGCTTCTTTTTTGTTAATCAAAGAAGGGCGTAGATTTTTCTTTGTATGTTTTTCCAAGCCAAAGAATAGCTTGGGTTCAAGTCCCAGTGGAAGAAACGGGCTAAGAAAAACAGAGCTTCTTTTTCTTAATTGAAGAAGGGCGTAGATTTTTTCTTTTGTCCGTTTTTCCAAAGCTGTTTGGGAGGGTTTTACACCCATCCCTGGATAGGCCTAAAAAAGCGCTGGAGTTTGTGTGATTGAGTGTGTGACTGGTAGGATAAATTGACTAAGAAGCAGTTCTAGCGTTGATCCATGGCAATAAAACAGGCTAGTAATTTGTTGAAAGGTCAATTTAAACCTGCATTGAGGATCCTCAAAGAAAAAAAAATTGAAAAAAATTGTAAAACCTTAAGCTACTAAAATTAAGATGGGAAATAAGAACGGTAAATCTCTTGCTCTGCTCTTCTTTAAAACGAGAAGTTCATGGCAAGTAGATTTCTTAATTGTATGCAATACATGCTGAAGTGGAAGAAAATGTATGGAGTACAAGGAAATTTGAAATGTGGAAGAAGTGGTAGAAGTGCTAAAATGTGGTTGAAAGCTTCACAAGAAAGAAGAGAACAAATCCAAAAGACAAAAGATAGAAAGTTGAAAAGTGATGAGGCCGCCATTCAATTGAGATTTGAAAAAGAATTCTGGGTACATAGTGGCATCCCATTCAATGATACAGCTGAGAGTGCTTATCAACAACAGCTTAAAAATGCGCTCCTCACTAATTTCCGCCCTGAAATAGGCAACTGGGTGAGGAAACATTTGGTGGAAGTGGATGTTGCAAGTGTGACAACAACTATGCAATGGGCCAGACATGCTGAAAAGGTGATCAAAAAAGGCAAAAGTTCTGATGTATTTCATCTAGATAATGATGATGATGAACTAGATGAAGATACAACAGTCTTCTTCCAAGGGTCCCAGCTAGGCAGAGGGAGAGGTAGAGGCCAACAAGGTCGCAGGCCGCCATATAATTCAAAACCCCCACGAGATTCTGACAACTGTTGGAACTGTGGGAGACGAGGACACTTCGCACGAGAGTGTCGTTTTGCAAAACAATATCAATCAAAGGGTGGAGGAAGGAAAAGAGGAAAAGCCTCATTTTTAGCATGACAAGCTTCCTCCTCTTTGACCGCTTATGCTCATACAGAGAAAGAAAGAATAGATGCCCATATGACAGCAAAACATGTCATTGTCAGATTATTAGAATTTTTTTTAGATTATTAGAAATCCTGTTCACACAAGAAGTATGACAATGCTGTTTGTAGGCCCAATTACAAATGAATAGGGATCAAATTGTGTTACACTGAAGTTAAAATATGCAAATCAAGTGGTAAAGAAATGCAACTTGCTTCTAGAAGATAAATAAATAAAATTAGAATGTGCTGTCCTCGTGTGCATGGGAGGGACCAGCTCATGATCGACCACAGGAAATGGCCAGCCTGTGACGAATCATTGTGGCTGAGACCTACCTTTTGCATGCGAGAGCTGTGCATGTGTGTGCGTATATGTTAAAATGATGAACATTGGCTAAAGTTTTAGTATAAAAAAATTTTGCTAGACTGTGGTCTATCCAATTTGCACCGCAGAACAGAAATGATTTCGAAAGATAAAAATGAGAGGAAAAAGAGAGAAGTCTGTTTGCGAGCAGAAACTAATCCACACTAGTGCATGTTAAGTGTCGAGCCCACATGAGAAATTCGGAAAAAAAAAATGACAGAACATGCTTTCAGGAATTGGAAGAAGCTAAATTGTGAATTTAAGATTTTGCAATGCTACATTTAATAGGAATAATTGATTGGTTGTGTTATAAGATTATGCAAAATTCTAATTGCAAGCTAAATCTGAGAGATTGAGTTCTTCAAATTTAAAAACAAAGAAAAAATTCAGATTAATTTGCCAATTGTTTGTTTTAGTTAAGTTTTTTTGAATTGGTGGATTGTTCTACCAGGAAACCTGAGTTGAAAATGATATATGAATGTTGTGTGGTGAGCTTGGATGAATTGGGACCAATGTGATAGGAAGACTCCTTTTTGGAGATTGTGTGAGATACATATGATGAGCATTGATGAATGATTGCCTGAATGAAAGGTTGAATGGTTGAAGTCGTTGGCGACTACTATGGAAAATTAGTAGAGCGACTTTGATGAAAGAATGATTTTGAGCAGGTTGAATGTTAGAAAGAAACACGTAGCTTTTGGATTGATAATTAACTAGAAAAAAAATGGAGAACCAGTAACACATGTAGAAGATGTGTGAACTGAGAAATTAAGAAGCGTTTTGGAAAGAAAGTCAAACTAAATGATGATGAAATCATATGTAGTACTACAAAACTTTACTACATATGGATTCTCTAAATCATACAATTGAGTAAAATAAAACATACGTTTTGATTTGTATTCAAATTTCTAAGATTCTTGTGATAAACAATGAGAAAACGATTGAAAAGTAACTAAAGAAACTACAACAAAGTGAAAATGTCTAATCATTTGCTAGCTGAGTCGCTCCCCATTCGGGGAGGCCATCCATTTACTTGCTAAGCTAGTTGTCAAAACAGGGGCAAGATTAGAGAATGGCATCTATAAATGACCTACCCTACCAAAGAACCTATGCAAATGGGCTGCAATATTGAGCCATGGTGCGCGTCACATGGCTCAAGAGGAGGGATAGTGGGGCAGGTCAGTCAGCTTTATACAACATATGGATTTGATTCATATTCAAAATATTTTCAAAACAAAACAAACATTTTTTTTTTGTAGAGCTTGTTTCAAAAAAAACAAAAAACAAAAAAAAAACAAAAAAAAAAACTCCTATTTGCCAGTTAAATGGGCACTACAATTGACTACGAGAGTTGCAAGCAACAGATGAAGAGCAGTCCTGGGCAGATTATCTAATCAGGACGCTCAAACTGAAAGATGTGTCAAATGCAAATTTACTGCCGCCTGATCTCTCCCCCTCACAGGTGGACAACCCCATCAATCCAGGAGACTGGGTCTACATCAAGGTCATCAAAAGAAAGAACTGGGCCAGCCCGCGGTGGGAGGGACCGTTCCAAGTTTTGCTTGCTACTCCCACGGCGGTAAAAATCTCTCAACGGCCCAGCTGGATTCACCTCAGCCACTGCAAGTTGCAGAGAGTGCTGGACCCCTAATTCGGAGTGGTGGGGAAGGCTGACTACAAAGGGGCCCTGTCGTTTAGGGCGAGGCGTCTCAATGTTGGTGAAGAATTCATCGATCCCCACTCCGCTAGGCGAGGGGATGTCCCAGTGTCTCTGCCATCCTAGTAGCAACGGGGCTCCATATGCCAGATGGATCCTCTGCTGCGTTGTGGTTGGAGCGTGCTATGGTCTATTGACTCATCTGAACAGACCAAATGACAATGTTGCCCGTGGTAAACGATGGTCACATGATGAGAACTTTGAAGACTGGTCATGGGACCCCACAAACCCATACGAAACCAACACTTGGTACCGATATGTCAGGTTCACTGTGAGAGCTCACACACAGGAGGGATGCTATGTGTGTTCGAAACTCCCCCCTTCCTCCACGCAAGTTCGCTTGGAGGCCAGAGCAATGAATGTCACTGAAGCGAAACACGGTGCCTATGATGAACACTTCTGGGCAAATCTCAATGTGACTGTTAAAGGACGAACAATACCACAAGTGGCCTACACAGAGAGACCAGCTGGAGTGAATTACACATGTTACATCCAAGGTAACAAGACCCACGTCTGCATTAACGACGACTGCTCTCCAGGAGGAAACTGGATGGGAGCTTTGGACATCACCGCTGTGTGCCAGGATGAGAGAGCCGTTTTCAAGGTGTAAGGGCTCTACTACCAACATGGCTGCACCATCGGACGGGACCTACTTCAGCCAGAAGTTCAGAGGCACTGCCCCACCTGCATCCTATGAGTGCACGTGCCTGTTCAGTACGGATCATGGTTTTGTGGTCACAGGAGTTGTCCGATGCTGCCTGCCAACTGGACAAGAGTGTGTGCGCCGGTGTGTGTGACTGACCTCACCTACAGACTAGAACATCATCAGCTGACGAAAACACGGGCACATATACAACTTCTTAGACGTGACAGTTGTGATAATGATAATGAGACGTGGATTGCGTAGATGCTGTTCTGTTGAGCATGTTTTACAGAAACTTGATGATTTGACCATCGAAAATGCTTCGCAAGTGATGGATACAATGATGTACTGTTTCTGTGTTTTTCTTTTTATTTTTTGTTATTCATAGCATTCTGGCCGCCTGTGGCAACGGGGCCGTGTAAGAATTTTCCTGCTAATAACATCTGGCCAGCAGGTTTTTCGCTTACACAATAAGTTTGATCTGGGGTGTTGAGGTAATGCCTCATCTTCACTGGAAAGTGTTGCTATCATTGTTTGTTGTTTTTATTTTTACCATTCTACTTTCTTCATTATACGTATATATGTTTTTTTTCTTGCTTATCGTTGTTGTTTGGGGTGGCATAATCATATGATAAATCAGGAGGGAGATGTTAGGGTTTTCAGGTTAGTTTGATCCTATGATTATGTTGGAATGTAGACTGTAATGATTAAATCAATCACGTCTGGCCCTCACAATGTAATAATTAAATCAATCACGTCTGGCCCTCACAATGCAGAGTCTGTTTCCCACAATAGTGTAAAACACCCCCTGCTCTGATCTTATCAGAGGCCCGGGGGTTCACCAAACCTGTCCACTCCCACCCCCACTCTGTTCCTCCTAATAAATATGCCCTTGCAGGGAGGAGACTTTTAGACTTCATTCCTTCAACGAGTGAACTCTCCACCTGCAGGTGTCTAAAAGAACTTGCCTTGTCTTCCGTGTGGTTCTTGCAAAATAAGTTGGAGTGAGCAAATCTCTAACATAATAGTTATTTAATATATAATTTATATATCGTTATATGGGCCTGTGGAATATTTTGAAGCGCAAGCGCCGTCACCCGGCATTGTTGACATAAAGGACGATCGATGGATTTAATGAATTGGAGTGACACAGATGGTTTTATAAATGTGTTATTTATGTAATAGTTATTTGAATAACTCTGAAGGTTACGTCTGGGCCGTTCTCAGCTCTTAGTTTATGTTTATATCACGTTAGCTACCTATCGTTTAGCCTGTTGTTGCTCGTTCATGTCTGTTCTTGGTGTTGGATTTTGTCGAATAAATTTCCCCCAAAATGCGACTTATACTCCGGAGCGACTTATAAATGTTTTTTTCACTTTATTGTGCATTTTATGGCTAATGCGACGTATATTCCGGAGCGACTTTTAGTCCGAAAAATACGGTAAGTGTCATTACCTTTTCTGTGTTAGTCCTGCTCGCTAGCTCCTCCAGACGGGCTTCCATTGTACTAAGCCTTTGAAGACTACAAAGAAGACTCTCAACTTGACCTTCCATGACAGAAATCTTTTGCTCTATATCAGAAGACTGAAAGACATACCAAATGAGATGCATGAGTTAGGACATACTTACTCTATTTACAAATTTATTGGATGCAGCCCATTTTTGAGTAGGTGTGTTGCGCTTTAGAAATTTCTTACATGTTGAATGTCATCCTCCACCTGCTTCTTTTCTGTCAGGCCCATGTTCTCATTTTCAGACAAATTGGATGAGTATGCTTCATCATGCAAGGCCTGCACTGCACTTTGACATGCCAATGTGTCATATTTTGCATATGATTCACAAACCTGAAACAAAAGATATGATGAGTCATTAATATACATATACATACCATATTTTCCGCACCATAAGACGCTTCATGTTAAAAGGCGCAGACTCAATTGCGGGTGCTATTCTGTACTTAGTCCACACATAGTGCGCATCGCATTATAGGGCACATGCATGACATGACTTAGTGTTTAAAAAAAACAACAACAAAAAAAACACCGGGAGTCAGACAGTGAGTTCGGTTGTAATCAAAGTCAAAGTCAGCTTTATTGTCAATTTCTCCACATGCCAAAGACACACAAAGAAACCGAAATTTCGTTCCCCCCTATCCCACGGTGACAAGACATGGCTCACAACAGACAAACAAGTAAACAAGTATAACAAAAGTGTGCTGAATAAATAATGAATAAATAACACAACAATAAATAAATAAATAAATAAGAGGAGCAGAAAAAAAAGGAGCAAGTGCGCGTACAGCAGACATTCCCGAAAATAGCGCAACAGTGCCGCACGCTACGCAGAAGGGGGTAGCGAGTTCAGGGCCCTAACAGCCTGGAGAAAGAAGCTGTTGGCGAGTCTGGCGGTGCGGGAGCGCAGGCTCCTGTACCTCTTCCCAGAGGGCAGAAGGTCAAACAAAGAGTGAGCCGGGTGACTCACATCTCTGGCAATCGAGGTTGCCTTGCGGGCGAGATGGGAGGTGTAAATGTCCTTCAGGGAGGGGAGCGAAGCTCCAATAATCTTACCAGCCGTATTCACTATGCGCTGCAGGGCCTTCAAGTTCTGTTATGCGTCTACATCCGAGAAGAATGGTGCCGGGACTCTGTGGTGGTATGTAAGCACTGGTCGCCGCTTGTGGAGTTTGTGATCATTAAGTGCCGTCCTTTTATCTGCCGAGGGAATTTACCGCGATTCTGCTAGTCGCGGTTTACATCCCGCCTTCCAACATCGAAGGAGACAGGATCGCGGCGCTTGGTGAACTGTACCAGGCTGTCAGTGAACAGCAAACAGCGCACCCTGACGGTTTCACCATCTTCGCTGGAGACTTCAAACATGCCAACCTGAAGTCTGTTTTCCCGAGGCTTCACCAGCATGTTCCTTTTCCGACACGTGGAGACAGCTTCCTGGACCTAGTCTACTCGGCGCAAAAGGCAGCTTTCAAAGCCAGCCCCCTCCCCCATCTGGGGCTTTCTGACCATCTCACCGTTTTGCTTTTGCCCGCATACAGACAATTGGTAAAGGCATCCAGGCCGGTTCGGAGGCAGGTTCGAGTTTGGCCTGAGGGTGCCTCCGATGCACTTCGTGACTGCTTCGACACTACTGACTGGGACTTGTTTAAGCAGGCAGCCACCTACAACGATTGGACGGACATAGAGGAGTATACTGACTCTGTCACCTCTTACATCACGAAGTGCATCGACGATGTGACTTGCTCGAAATCCGTCGTCACTCGCGCGAACTGGAAGCCGTGGCTGACGGGGGCTGTCCTCAGACTGTTGAGGGCCAGGGACAAGGCTTTCAGAGCGGGGGATGAGGCTGGCTTGAGGACAGCGAGGGCCGACCTGTCCCGAGGCATCAAAGAAGCGAAGAAGGCGTTCTCGTGCAAGGTCTCCACCCACTTCAAGGACAGCAAGGACGCACGTAGCCTTTGGCGGGGTATTCAGACCATCACGGACTACAAGCCCGCGCCGAGGAGCTGTGAGGGCGACGTCCGTCTGCTAAACGATCTGAACCGCTTCTTTGCTCGCTTCGACGCCCAGAACAGCACTTGCCCGCTGAAGACCACTCCCCCCCCACACGAGCAGCCCCTGCGCCTCTCTGCCGACGGTGTGAGGAGGGCGCTTGCCGCTATTGACACCCGTAAGGCGGCGGGCCCTGACAACATCCCGGGTCGAGCGCTGAAGGACTGCGCTGGGGAGCTGTCGGGTGTCTTCACGGACATCTTTAACGTTTCCCTGCAGCAGGCCATCGTCCCCTCGTGTTTCAAGGCTGCCACCATCGTTCCTGTGCCGAAGAAACCTGCACCATCCTGCTTCAATGACTACCGCCCTGTGGCACTGACGCCCATCATCATGAAGTGCTTTGAGCGGCTGGTCATGGAGCACATCAAGTCCGTTCTCCCCCCCACCATTGACCCTTTCCAGTTTGCGTACCGTGCCAAGCGGTCCTCTGAGGATGCCATCTGCTCCGCCCTCCACTCGGCCCTCACCCACCTGGAGACTCATATGTGAGGTTGCTGTTTGTGGACTTCAGCTCTGCCTTCAACACCATTGTGCCGCAGCGACTCATCTGCAAACTCGACGAGCTGGGCCTCAGTACCTCCCTCTGCAACTGGATACTGGAATTCCTCTGTCAGAGGCCTCAGGTGGTGCGTGTTGGCGACAAAATCTCCGCCAGCATCACGCTGAGCACGGGGGCCCCCCAGGGCTGCGTGCTCAGTCCATTGCTCTTCACCCTGCTGACGCATGACTGCACTGCGACCTACAGCGACAACCGCATCGTGAAGTTTGCTGACGACACGACTCTGGTGGGTCTCATCACGAAGGGCGACGAGACTCGGTACAGGTCGGAAGTTGACCTTCTGACCACGTGGTGCAGGGACAACAACCTCCTGCTGAACGTCAATAAGACCAAGGAAATCATTGTTGACTTCCGGAAGGGTCACACAACACACCTGCCGCTGATCATCGACGGTGCTGTGGTGGAAAGGGTGAG
Organism: Syngnathus scovelli; assembly: GCF_024217435.2. Lineage (NCBI taxonomy): Eukaryota > Metazoa > Chordata > Actinopteri > Syngnathiformes > Syngnathidae > Syngnathus > Syngnathus scovelli. The sequence goes on along the minus strand of NC_090851.1, from coordinate 16,298,442 downwards.
CTGCACCAAGTTCCTGGGGGTGCACATCAGTGATGACCTCTCCTGGTCCGCAAACACCTCGTCACTGGCAAAGAAAGCTCAGCGCCGCCTGTACTTCCTGCGGAAGTTCAGGCGTGCATGTGCTCCTCAGGCAGTCCTGTCTACATTCTACCGTGGCACCATTGAGAGCGTCCTCACCAGTTGCATTGCTGTCTGGGGGGGTAACTGCACAGTATTCATACGCAAATCCATCAAATTCCTCATCTTCCGTATTCGAATTAAACAGTTGGGCAAGTTCGCCATTAAACATAACAAGTTCCCTCTCGTCATTTTCAGAGTCAAATTCGTTGTCATGTTGTTCTTCGGCTTTCCTAAAAACTTGAATTGTGCCTCGTAAGCATGTCTCTTTTGTTGATGACATTTTAGAGGGTCCAAATGCTGTTTGCTTTGCACATGCACAGTGGAGAAACGTACTCAACGTATTATGTTGCTGTCATCTTACGTATTTTGTGTAACACATACTGTTTGCTGACATATTACGTTCCTGTGGTAGCAGCCACACAACAACATTTACAGATTTCGGAATTTTGTCCACACAAAAGGCACACCTTATTAAAAGGTGCACCTTTGGTTTTTAAGAAAATTAAAGGTTTTAGGTGTACCTTATGGTGCGGAAAATAAATATTTTTCGCTGCTTTTGTTTTCACTTCTCATTTGATGACATAAATGAAAGTGAAAAAAATGAAAGGCCTCATACAGCTAAGCCTCGATTTTATGCGCTTTGATTCCACGCGACTATCTGTCTAACTCGGTTTGGTCCGGGACCCCAAATTTTTTTTTAGCGTATTTTAAATGGACAATATTGTAGAAATTGCAGTGCTAAAAGACAAGAGGCAGCTTCTACTTTTGATTACGCAACGGTGTGTCATTCTTTTTCTCCTTGTTCCTCCCTCCTGTCAACCCCTTGTCCATCTCTCTTAAAGTGACCGCAGCAATAGTAGCAAAGGTTGTACATTAGCACAATGGAACAAACCCACCAGGAGTATGCAGAGGCAAGGTAACTACCGTATTGGCACGAATATAAGACGGTATTTTTTGCATTGAAATAAGACTGAAAAAGTGGGGGTCGTCTTACATTTGGGGTCGAGACCAGGGGTGGGCAAACTTTTTGACTGGCGGGCTGAATTTGGTTCTAAATTTTGATCGGTGGGCTGAACCAGGAGCAGATGGATGTAGTGTTTGTGTGAAGTAATAGAAATGACATGTAAAGGTCATTGCATAAAAGGTTTGTACTTTTAGTAGGTAGTAAAGCATGGATATTCAAAAAAAAAGCTTTTTGAAAACAAATGCATTTATTAACAGCATTAAAAAAATATTTCACCGAAAAACTACTATCAGTGATTCTCATTAAATACGACACTGTTATTATGAATAATAGTTTCCATCACTTTGGCGCCTGCAGGTCAGATTTATGAAATATGTTTATCTAATGAGGCGAAATCACATCAAATGGCAAACATTCTGACCAAATACATCATCTTGAAGAATCAGTGAAAGAATACTTCTAAATAAAGTAATAAAGAAATCAACAGTATTGTTGGTCTCCCTTTTTTGCTAGTGCATCATGGTCTGGAGTAAAATTTGTTGTGGTAATTCTTAGGATAGAGCCGAGGTGTCGGTCCGTTAACCTAGAGCTGTGACGGGCTTTGTTGACGTTCATGTGGCGGAACGTCTGCTCACACACGTAGGTCGAGCCAAATTGTCCTCTCTTTTTTTTTTAAACACTCGGCACTCAGTATCCACCTTTCTTTTCCTCGGGCCACTCATTTTAGTGGAAGGATTACAGGGGAAGGTTTGTGGGTGGCATTAACGTAAAACTGTATCTGAAAGCTCAGCGTGTGAATTACGAGAATGCTGACATCACAGCCCACGCTCGAAATTCGGCACTGATAGAAATAGAGCGCGGAGTGCGCCGTGTCCGTACTACTTAGTACGTACATGCACTTGTGAGTGTGCACCGAGCTTTCTGACACGGCTTCCGGGAGTAAATGCGCGGGCGGGTGCTTCCCCATCTATTGGGGAAGCATACCGTATTTTTTGGACTATAAGTCGCTCCGGAGTATAAGTCGCACCGGCCATAATATGCCCAAAAAAGTGAAAAAAAAAACCATATAAGTCGCTCCGGAGTACAAGTCGCATTTTGGGGGGCAATTTAGTCGACAAAATCCAAGGCCAAGAACAGACATAAACGAGCAACAACAGGCTAAACGATGCTATGCTAACATGACAAACACAAACGAGAAGCTGAGAACGTGCCTGATGTAACATTCAGAGGTATTTAAAAAAACTATTACATAAATAACACGTTTATAAAACTATCTATGTCACTCCAATTCACTAAATCCATCGATCGTCCTTTGTCAACAATGCTGTGTGCCGCGCCGCAGTGGAAATTATTCCACAGGCCCATACAACGACATATGAACTATATTTTAAATTGCTATCATATAAACATTATCAAACCATTTGAGTCATTCCAAATCATTAAATCCATCGACCAAATTTCTCGTCTTTTATCGATCGTCCTTTCTCAACAATGCCGAGTGCCGCGCCACAGTTGAAATTATTCCATAGGCCCGTACAACGACATATAAACTATATTTTAAATAACTATCACATAAAAAAATATTATCAAGCCATTTGTGTCACTCCAAATTATTAAATCCATCGATCAAATTTCTCGTTTTTTACCGATCATCCTTTCTCAACAATGCCGTGTGCCGCGCCGCGGATGAAATTATTCCACAGGCCCATACAACAGTATATAAACTATATTTTAAATGACTATCACATAAGCAATGTTATCAAACCATTTGTGTCACTCCAAATCATTAAATCCATCGATCAAATTTCTCGTCTTTTGTCGATCGTTCTTTCTCAACAATGCCGTGTGCCGCGCTGCAGATGAAATTATTCCACAGGCCCATACAACAATATATAAACTATATTTGAAATAACTATCACATGAGAAATATTATCAAACCATTTGTGTCACTCCAAATCATTAAATCCATCGATCAAATTTCTCGTCTTCTGTCGATCGTTCTTTGTCAACAATGTCGTGTGCCACGCCGCAGTTGAAATTATTCCATAGGCGCGTACAACGACATATAAACTATTTTAAATAACTATCACAAACAACAATATTATCAAACCATTTGCGTCACTCCAAATCATTAAATCCATCAATCAAATGTTTCGTCTTTTATCGATCGTCCTTTCTCAACAATGCCGTATGCCGCGCCGCAGATGAAATTATTCCACAGGCCCATACAACAATATATAAACTATATTTTAAATAACTATCACATAAACAATATTATCAAACCATTTGTGATTTAATCATTAAATCCATCGATCGATTTCTTCGTCCTTTCTGTAAACAACGCCACCTGTGCGGCACGGTGCGCCGCTGACGTCAGACTCGTCGCCAGTTGCAGTTCAAATTATTCCACAGGCTCATATAACGATATATAAACTATATATCAAATAACTATAATATAAACAACAATTTTATCAAACCATCTGTGTCACTCCAAATCAATGAATCTATCGATCGAATTCTTCGTCCTTTATGTCAACAACGCCGCGCGTGAGCAGCTGATGCCAGCCTCGTGGGTCACTTGCGTCTCCTTTTATTCCACAGATGTAGTACATAAATATATTGTAGCGTTAACAAAGTACAAGGGAAAACGTGGGTTTGGTAAACGGCCCTTTATTTAACAAAACGAGAGTTCAACGAGCCAACAACTATGAACTGTAATGATAAAAACATATAGAAGTTGCTACACAAAATAAAATATGTATCAAATAACTATAACAAAAATTAAAAAAAAAAATCCAAACCTTCTGCATCACTCCTAATCAATAAATCCTTCAAACTCTTCGTCTTCCGTGTCACTTCCGAACAAAGCCGCGATTGATGCCGGTAATACGTGGGGCCCCTATTCATCTCTGTTGCTGATGTCAGACTCCTCGTCAGTTTCAGTTGGAATTATTCCAGATTTTCTAAATCCTGACAAAATGATTTTGGGTGTAACCGAAGCCCACGCTTTGTCGATCCATCCAATGACGTCCAGGAATGTTGCACGTCTATTTCATGTTTCTTCAATAAATGTGTTTTGTATATTCATCTACTTCGTTGTGCGCTAATCTGTACGGAATGTGCAATCGATTGTTTGGGGTTGATTTGACAATTTGATTAATGTGCGGGTGGTTATTATGGTATAACATAGGACCGTAATAAATAAAAGTAACTCCGCACATTTTAGAGAATTCCGCGTAAAAATGAACTCCGGACATATTAGAGAATTAAATGGCCTTCGTAATTATTTAAGGGAAGAGTAAATTTCGTTAAATGATAATTCGTTTGAAAATTTACTTCCTCTAAATAAAATAACGACGGTGGTTAAATCAGATTATTTGAGTTGGTGACGGATAAAAGTACTTTTTTTTTTTTTGTCCGTCGGGCGCAGGCCCGTTTCTAACTTTGTCGGGCCGCGTCAAAAGTTAAATAGGACACGATCGAAAAATAGACTTGCCTTCCAAATTAACTACAGGGCAAATCTAATTAGAGTAGGACATTTTGATTCGTTTTAAGAGAGTTATTATTCTTTTTAAAGCGATCGAGTGGGTTGAAGCACTCCGACAGTTAAGTGCTGGATCTACGTATAAGAAGTTAGAATTAATAATGTAAAGTACATTAACTTTCTTCTTAAATGCTATTATGGTCACACTTTTATTAATTTGATTCCCTTTCGGATAAACAAGTTGGTCGGCTCGCTGCTTGAGCGACCAAGTAGAACGGACCCATATCAACATTTACTTCGGCAAAACTAGTGCTAGGGTGCGCTATACAAACGAATCCCTGAGGTCTTAACAAAGAAGTAAGAAGTAAAATTTCTTGGAGTGCTAATAGATAAAAAATTAAGTTGGAAACCACATATAATGTATATCAAATCAAAGATCTCAAAATCACTGGCAGTATTGTATAAAGTAAAAGATCTTATAAACCAAACATCATTATATTCCTTGTACTGCTCCTTCATACTCCCATACATTATGTACTGTGTGGAGGTTTGGGGCAACACATACAAAACAAACACAGATCCAATCTACATTCTACAAAAAAAGCTACACGACTTGTAAATAATGTTGATTACGGAGAACCATCTAACCCTCTTTTTGTAAAACTGAATGCACTGAAATACAATGATCTAGTCGATTTTAAAACCATCCAACTCATGTACAAAATAAAAAATAATCAATTACCAAACAGTATCCAGAGGTTGTTTGAGTGGAGGGAAAGTACCTATGATTTAAGAGGAACACTTATGTTTAAAAGAGATTTGGTGAGAACAACTTTAAAGTTGCATTGTATAACAGTTAAAGGTGTGGAATTATGGAACGCCAGCAGTGACGAACTAAAGAATTGTAGTTCTTTACCTCAGTTTAAAAAAATGTATAAAGGCAAAATACTGATGGGATACCGTAGCATGCTGTGAGGTGTTTAAACTGCTTTTGTATTTATCTAAAGGAGGTGTATGTATGTATGAGTGTGTGTATGTATAATATCTATATGTATGTATGTATGTATGTCTTTAACATATCTGAAAATGGACAAATCTAGACGGAATCAAGCAAACGTGGTTACAAGGGGTAGAGCTAGATAAGCCTAGGCTTCCTTCTACTCCCTTTTGAACAAATAAGATATTTATGATAAAGTGAAAATTTATAACGCAATGTTTTTTTTTTCTTTTCTTTCTTCTCTATTGTAATATGGAGTTATTATTTTCAGTATTGTTACTTTCTTTCTTGTATTTCTTTAAATGTTCGAAATAAACAAACAAACAAACATCTAAAAATATCCGTAACATAATAAAAACTTCAAACAGTAGCGGGGAGCCATCAATACGATGCGGTCACTTCGAAGTCTTGCCTCGAATTGAGTTACTCGGCTCGAGCTTCGGGTGACTTGAGAGGGATTGGCGTCGTACAGAAATCAGATTGATTCCGGTTGAGTTAATTTAACTCGGGTGGTTGGATTACGGACGAATCTCCGAACCCGGCTAAAACAAACCCGTTACCGGGAAGCCGGGGGCACCTTATAAAAGAGGTGCATTTGACACCGTGAAGCTGTGTTCTCCGTCCACCATCCACTGCTCCCACAGGTTACGCAGAACTGCTTTAAAGCTCCCATTCACGGAGACGTCAAGTGGCTGAAGTATTTTAGTACAGCATCCAGGGATGATGGCAGGTATGGAGTTGAGGCTTTTTAAGTTCTCTTTTATCTGTGGCGTGATATGCGCTCGCATGCTGTCCATCACAAGCAGAGCTTTGTTCGCTCTGAAGAAGCCATCCAGACGCCTAGTGTAGCACTTCGTAAGCCAAAAGTTCATCATTTCTTGATCCATCCACCCTTTCTCATTTACGGCGACAGTAACTGAGCGGGATTGGATTTTGGGCATTGTTTTTTGTTTAAAGATGACCGTTGGTGGCAATTTTGAGCCATCTCCGCAACATGCCAGCACCACTGTCAAGTGCGATTTTTCATGACCAGTAGTTTCTATATTAACACTCCTCTGCCCTTTTTCTGCAACACTTCGGCCCATGGGAATGTCGAACGTGAGGGGGATCTCGTCCATGTTAATAATATGATCTGATGTCACGTTATGCTCACTTACATGCTTCTTAATGAACTCACGGAAACAGTTGATTTTTACTTGGAAGTCCGCTGGGAGCGTTTGGGACATCAATGTTCTTGCTCTGATAGAGAGGCGATCGCGTTGCATGAAGCAATAACACCAAAAAGGTCCTCCTTTAAAATCTTTTATATTCATCTCCTTGGCCAGCACCTGGGCATGGATTGAGAGGTAATTGCGTTCCATGAAGCGATAACAAGAAGAAGATCCTCTCACTACATTTCTCTCATACAACTCATTTATATTCATGATTTTAGCAAATACCTGGGCATGGAGACGCAACTGCACTGTTGATAAGCCTCTCCCAGCAGCACGTTGTTCAAGCACCCATGCACAAACTCGTTCTTCGAGCTGTGGTCACTTAGCTTTTAGCCTGCGATTAGCTGTTTTCGTTTTCTTCGTTTCGCTAAGAGTGGCCTCCGCTTTTCGCCAATCCCTTATAAGTTTCTCACTAACTCCAAACTTTCTTTCTGCTGCTCGATTGCTATTTTCGGCAGCATATTTCACAATTTGAAGTTTGTAACCTGCAGAATAGGGTTTTCTTTTGGGTGCCATTTTTGTTAAGCCCTTCCCAGTTGATGAGTCACTGCCAACAGTGAAATTTAGAGCGCCCTCATCCAGTTTTGTCTGAAAATAAAGTTTTTTGTTTTGTTTATTTGGCTGTTTCATCAAAGTCAAAGTCTGCTTTATTGTCAATTTCTTCACATGCCAAGACACAAAGCGATCGAAATTACGTTCCCACTATCCCACGGTGACAAGACATAGTACACAATATGCATACAAGTAAACAACACAAAAAATAAAAACAAGAAGGCACAAACAATGAATAAATACGAGTGATGAATAAATAATAAAGAAACAAATAACATAATATAAGAAGAGCAAAAATGGAGCAAGTGTGCATACAACAGACAGTGGACATGGATATAGCGCTTTAAAGTGTTAATTGCTTTATTTGATTTTTTCTCTCTATTTTTCATGCTTTGAATATGCACAAGATAAAGATATAAATGCATGCGAAGTGATCAACTATACTAAAACTAACATGTGAAGTGGTCAACTATACTTGTAAGTAAGTGATGTGTTAATGATCAAGTAAAATATATATATAAGTCGCTCCTGAGTATAAGTCTTCAAGAAAGTCAAGATGTTAGAAAAATTGTATATATATGTTATCATGCGTTCTCTAATGAGTACTTATTCACAATATTACTGTTCAGTATGCTTGCTGCTTTGCCTTGCTTATTCTTATCTTGTACAACAGAACAGAAGGATTACGGCTGGGTCAGGGGCGAGATGACGGTTGTGTCAAACAAGATGCTGCTGACAGCTCAGCGTCCACCAGAACAGATCGTGAAAACAACACGTCAAACAATGCGTCATGAACCTTCTGATCTTTGTTAAAGAACGACACTTTCTCTTTTTATCTCTCAGAATATCGCTTAAACTGTTTTGCTGATATAGCCATATCTGCACGCAACACTTTGTGCGTTACTTTTTGTTTCTTACGAGACGAAGCCACAATCTCTCCCCCCCCCCCTTAAGGGCTAATCGTCTCACACTGTGGGTAGGGCATTCCAAATAAAAAGAGCGAGGAGTGTAAAACAGATTTTTAGTGTAGTCGGATTGCTGTAAGTCTGATTGCACTCCTCGCGAGAAAAGACTCAATATTCTGCCTCACTTGTTTTTTGTCTGCTGACCCTTTTCTCTTATTCAGATATTCAGTTAGCACTTTGAACCTAACACAAGACTTTCTAGATTACGTGCTTTCGGGTTAACGCGATTCCCAAATTCTGGACCCCAAAGTCCACATAAAATTGAGGCTTAGCTGTATTGAGTACGTTTGTGCACGTTTTTCTTGAGTGCGAGAGAGTATGATGATGCTATCATAGTGTAGTCTTTTGCTAAAAATGCAGGCAAATGTAGGTGTTCCACTTTTTGAGAGTGTCATAAATCTGACTTTGTTATAAGGAAGGCATTTTGAAAACCGACTGGACAATAGGGTGTTAAATTAAAATAATTATATACTGTACATACACATTTTTTTGAGGGGTGGTGTATGTCTAGTAACTGTCAACTGTACTGTCTAGTTGACAACGTACAGTGTGTAGTGTCTATCTGATAACAGAAGGGCCATACTTTTGTACTACTGCATTGAGTTTGATCAGTGCTTCTGCATTACATCATTATATTGTATACTTACAGTATCTGGCATATTCAATTTTGCACGGTCTGCTCCTCTTGTGTCCTTGTGTGTGAAAGGATTTCTGAGTCTGGGCTGAGAGAACAAACCATAAAGCTCAATGCAATCTAGTAAAATAGATGCTTATAGACAAAATGAGTAAATTAAGAGAACAACTCTCTGCGTATGCATTTTAGGCATGGCAGGACGTTAAAGAGGATCAGATTACTGAGTTTTGACATTTCCTTTAATTTTAATTAATTAACCTTATATGCAATGAGGACCAACGACAAATAGAGTTGGAGACAAAATCTTGATACTTACTGGTTCTTTTGTCGGTTTTCAAAAATGTAGGTAGAGTTTTTGTATTACTGTTATGTGCAGTATATTTTAATGTGACCATAATATAAAGTAACATAACAAATTTGTCAATTTTATATAAAGGAGACACCTCTATTTTAGGGTTGGAACATCATTGTCGTCTTGAGTACACGTTACATTGTTTGCACAATATTTTTGTGTTATTCATTGATCTTGTCATCTCATACTGTAGGCATGTTTAAGTGTGTTTAAATAATTTTGAAAGTGCATTAGAAGAGCAGATTTTTTAAAAAGTTTTTTAAGTGTTGTGCATTTTATGATGTGTACTTTTATATTGCAGTGATCATGTACAGCATGGATGTTCTGGGACACAACCCACATATTGCAGGGGGATTTACTGTACATACATTTCACACAAAAACCCAGGGTAGCAGAGAACATTGTAGGCTACACCATTAAAAATGCTGGGTTTAAAACGCCCCAATTTGGGGTTGAAAAAAATTGACCGACCTGGATTATTCAAAGTGGGTTTTGCAGGTGGCTCGGTGAGGCACTGGGTAGCACATCCGCCTCACAGTTAGGAGGGTGCGGGTTCGATTCCACCTCCGGCCCTCCCTGTGTGGAGTTTGCATGTTCTCCCCGAGCCCGCGTGGGTTTTCTCCGGGCACTCCGGTTTCCTCCCACATCCCAAAAACATGCTTGGTAGGCCGATTGAGCACTCCAAATTGTCCGTAGGTGTGAGTGCGAATGGTTGTTTGTCTCTGTGTGTCTCTGGCTGGCAACCGGTTCAGGGTGTCCCCTGCCTACTGTCCGATGACGGCTTGGATAGGCTCCGGCATACCCGCGACCCCCGTGGGGACTAAGCGGTACAGAAAATGGATGGATGGTTATTTTTGCAAAACAACCCAAAGTTGGGTCAATTTGACCCAACTTCCTGGGTCTATCCTATTTTAACCCAGCATTTTAAGGGTGTATTATTACAGTTAATGTTCCCAAGCTGTCAACTCAAATATATTTAATGCTATTATTATTGTGATTGAAAAAAATGTCTGATGGTGACTCATTTGTGTGCCTTTATTCTGTTAAGTTTTGTGCTGATGCGTGCTGTCATTAGACTAATGCTCTGAGCGCATGAAGAGGTCCAGCGCAAGATCCTCGCGCGGACTACCGCCAACTCCATGGCAGGATTCTGGACAATATTGCCAGACACAGACCAGATTTCAAAACCACAAAAAACTGATCTGTGTCACCCTGCTCGACCCCCAGAAGTTTCGGGAATACCAGAAAAAATTCCCGCATGCAGCCTTTTCCAGCTTAGCACAGAGTCACGGAACACTTTTCGATCTGCCTCGGCTAAGAACAGAACTGATTGTAATGACTGGATGATTTTGCAGGAAAATCTCCCATTGATCTCCTTGACTTCCTTCAGCAAAAAAATCTGAATGAGAGCATGGGGCATCTGTTAGGGTTTTCAGGTTAGTTTGATCCTATGATTATGTTGGAATGTAGACTGTAATGATTAAATCAATCACGTCTGGCCCTCACAATGTAATAATTAAATCAATCACGTCTGGCCCTCACAATGCAGAGTCTGTTTCCCACAATAGTGTAAAACACCCCCTGCTCTGATCTTATCAGAGGCCGGGGGTTCACCAAACCTGTCCACTCCCACCCCCACTCTGTTCCTCCTAATAAATATGCCCTTGCAGGGAGGAGACTTTTAGACTTCATTCCTGTAGCGAGTGAACTCTCCACCTGCAGGTGTCTAAAAGAACTTGCCTGTCTCCTTGTGGTTCTTGCAAAATAAGTTGGAGTAAGCAAATCTCTAACATTTTGGTGCCGAAACCCGGGACCCTCATACCCATCATCTGGCTGACGGAGGACGACGCGCTGTACACCGTCGACGGGCCAGCGTCCATTAGCCGGACCTGGTAAAGAAAGACCTGGGAAGGAAATTCTTCGCTGGGCCAGCATCTTAGGTCTGCCTTCGTCTGACAGAGGTGGATTGACGGGACCCGGCAGTGCAACGAACCAGGGGACAAGTAAGTTCTTGAAATTGTGTTGTGTTGTTAAACGCGTAACACATAGAGGTGCACGGGAGATAGCTTGGGTTCAAGTCCCAGTGGAAGAAACAGGCTAAGAAAGGCAGAGCTTCTTTTTCGTTCATCGAAGAAGTGTGTAGACTCTTCTTTGTCTGTTTTTCCGAGCTGAGGGATCTGGCTTGGGTTAAAGTCCCAGTGGAAGGAACGTGCTAAGAAACACGGAGCTTCTTTTTTGTTAATCAAAGAAGGGCGTAGATTTTTCTTTGTATGTTTTTCCAAGCCAAAGAATAGCTTGGGTTCAAGTCCCAGTGGAAGAAACGGGCTAAGAAAAACAGAGCTTCTTTTTCTTAATTGAAGAAGGGCGTAGATTTTTTTCTTTTGTCCGTTTTTCCAAAGCTGTTTGGGAGGGTTTTACACCCATCCCTGGATAGGCCTAAAAAAGCGCTGGAGTTTGTGTGATTGAGTGTGTGACCGGTAGGATAAATTGACTAAAAAGCAGTTCTAGCGTTGATCCACGGCAATAAAACAGGCTAGTAATTTGTTGAAAGGTCAATTTAAACCTGCATTGAGGATCCTCAAAGAAAAAAAAAAAAAATTGAAAAAAATTGTAAAACCTTAAACTACTAAAATTAAGATGGGAAATAAGAACGGTAAATCTCTTGCTCTGCTCTTCTTTAAAACGAGAAGTTCATGGCAAGTAGATTTCTTTGTTGTATGCAATACATGCTGAAGTGGAAGAAAATGTATGGAGTACAAGGAAGGAAAAGAGGAAAAGCCTCATTTTTAGCATGACAAGCTTCCTCCTCTTTGACCGCTTATGCTCATACAGAGAAAGAAAGAATAGATGCCCATATGACAGCAAAACATGTCATTGTCAGATTATTAGAATTTTTTTTTTAGATTATTAGAAATCCTGTTCACACAAGAAGTATGACAATGCTGTTTGTAGGCCCAATTACAAATGAATAGGGATCAAATTGTGTTACACTGAAGTTAAAATATGCAAATCAAGTGGTAAAGAAATGCAACTTGCTTCTAGAAGATAAATAAATAAAATTAGAATGTGCTGTCCTCGTGTGCATGGGAGGGACCAGCTCATGATCGACCACAGGAAATGGCCAGCCTGTGACGAATCATTGTTGCTGGGAACTACCTTTTGCATGCGAGAGCTGTGCATGTGTGTGCGTATATGTTAAAATGATGAACATTGGCTAAAGTTTTAGTATAAAAAAAATTTTGCTAGACTGTGGTCTATCCAATTTGCACCGCAGAACAGAAATAATTTTGAAAGATAAAAATGAGAGGAAAAAGAGAGAAGTCTGTTTGCGAGCAGAAACTAATCCACACTAGTGCATGTAAAGTGTCGAGCCCACATGAGAAATTCGGAAAAAAAAAAAAAAAAAAAAAAAAAAATGACAGAACATGCTTTCAAGAATTGGAAGAAGCTAAATTGTGAATTTAAGATTTTGCAATGCTACATTTAATAGGAATAATTGATTGGTTGTGTTATAAGATAAATGCAAGCTAAATCTGAGAGATTGAGTTCTTCAAATTTAAAAACAAAGAAAAAATTCAGATTAATTTGCCAGTTGTTTGTTTTAGTTAAGTTTTTTTTGAATTGGTGGATTGTTCTACCAGGAAAGCTAAGTTGAAAATGATATATGAATGTTGTGTGGTGGTGGATGAATTGGGACCAATGTGATAGAAAGACTCCTTTTTGGAGACTGCGTGTGAGATGCAAATGAACATTGATGAATGATAGCCTGAATGAAAAGAAATTACAGGTTGAATGGTTGAAGTCGTTGGCGACTACTATAGAGAATTAGTAGAGCGACTTTGATGAAAGAGTGATTTTGAGCAGGTTGAATGTTAGGAAGAAACGCGTAGCTTTTGGATTGATAATTAACTAGAAAAAAAATGGAGAACCAGTAACACATGTAGAAGATGTGTGAACTGAGAAATTGAGAAGCGTTTTGGAAAGTAAGTCAAATTAAATAATGATGGAATCGTATGTAGTAAAGAACACATTCTCCCAAAAAGTTTGTCAAGGTGTGAGGCATGGGCGTTGCCAGGCCTCAAAAGGGGGGGGAGTGAGTAGGACAGATAGTGGAAGATAGTAATAATACAACACTTTATGACAATGAATTTTCGAATACATTAGGTGTTATATTGTGGTAATTTTTTTGTTCTGGTGTAGATAGGTTAGCAACACGAGAGATTTAGAGGTTCAAAAGAAAGACAGTTAAAAGAAAACATTTTTGATTTGGACAATTGCAGGCTAACAGGAACATGAGAACGATAAGAACTACGAGGTGGGATCCAATTTCATTGGGGAGATTGAGAATTCACAGCACCATACTCTAAGTCACATTTTTGAGCAAGCATGACAATAACATGTGATAGGTCAAGACATACAGATCAGGGCTTGATGTGGAAAGCAGACCTCGATGAGTTGGTTTTCAATAATGATACTGAAGACAACATACTGTCTGATTAAATTGGAACTATAGATAAAATGTAGCTCAAAAATAGGATGAGTTGCAGGATTTACGATATAAAAACGAGACCGCTGTTATTAGAAGAATTTGAAGTTTGGTAAACAAACATTACCAGCAAATTGATGGAAGCAGCTACATTTGGAGATAGTCTTACAAGTGTTCAAACCAGCCTGTCATTCTCAGTGTCAGGGCCCCTGAAACCCAATCCGAGTCTTCGCCTGCAGCCGTGAACAACCACAAAATGGTGCCTGGCTCTGAAGCACCTTTGACCTTTGGCGAAGGACAAGAAAAGACTGCTGTTGTGCTTGGAGGAGGACAAGTACACTCCGGAGGAAATACAACATCCTCGGGGACGAGAAAAGACAGTGAAAAGCGGAGGAACTCACAATGATGAAAATTGACTCATTTGAACAATGGACTCATTCAAGAGTGATGGATGGGGTCACTCTGAAGCAACAACAAAAGAACACCAACTTGATAGGGTGAAGTGCGGCAAAAAGATATGGACTTGGAGTGTCTGACAACCAAATCGCACTCCTTGCTACGGCGTTCCCAAATTTGGTGAAGCTTGGTTCAAAGTGGAAGGGAGGTTCATTGTGCACTGAGTTTGACAGAACTGAGGAGATTTGATAAATAAATAAATAAAAATTTGAAAAATACGTAGGGCTACAGATTATAATCAGAGATTGAACGGATTTGGATAAAACAAATAGACTAAAACGGTAGGAAACAAGAGCAAGATCTTATATTTTGGCTCATCAAGCTTAAGACGTAGAGGTCGAGTTATATAAATTTTAGAACAGGACATTTGGCAGTCAGGAGGAAGCTAGGTTGCTCAATGTACCTACTCAATACAATAGTAAGTTTTTTTGCACCACAGTGGAGGTTGGATGGTCAGAAAGTTAGGTACGTTCAATTTTTAACATTCACACAATCATGCATAGGAGTCACAAGGCAACAGTTAACAAGACAATGACTGCAATAGGGGCCACCTACGACTGCACCGACATGGAAAAGTAGAAGTGAGAGAGCAGAGTATGGGATTATATGCTAAAACGTCTGCTATACAGTTACCGATAGGAGATTCTATCAAGAGAAGCTACATGAGAGATGGATTAGAATCTCTTTGTCTGCGTGGGTGCGTGTGCGTGTGTGTGTGTGTGTGTTCACACCCTGTGTGGATGCGAGCGTGTGAGGAGAAAGAAGGCATGGGTAAGACAATCTCTTTTAAACCAGGAGGCAATAAATGGGAACGCCCCTGTCATAAATAGTTTTTGGTTAAAGGGAATCATTAGGAAGTGTTCAAACTCTTCCCGCAAACATTCCTATTTGCCAGTTAAATGGGCACTACAATTGACTACGAGAGTTGCAAACAACAGATGAAGAGCAGTCCTTGGCAGATTATATGATCAGGACGCTCAAACTGTGTCAAAGACAAATTTACTGCCGCTTGATCTTTCCTCCTCACAGGTCGACAACCCCATAAATCCAGGAGACTGGGTCTACATCGAGGTCATCAAAGGAAGGAACTGGGCCAGCCACGACGGGAGGGACCATTCCAAGTCTTGCTGACTACACATGTTGCACCCAAGGTTGCAGGACCCACAAATGCATTAACGACGACTGCTCTCCAGGAGGAAACTGGATGGGAGCTTTGGACATCACCGCTGTGTGCCAGGATGAGAGAGCCGTTTTCAAGGTGTAAGGGCTCTACTACCAACATGGCTGCACCATCGGACGGGACCTACTTCATTCAGAAGTTCAGAGGCACTGCCTCACCTGCATCCTATGAGTGCACGTGCCTGTTCAGTACGGATCATGGTTTTGTGGTCACAGGAGTTGTCCGATGCTGCCTGCCAACTGGACACGAGTGTGTGCGCCGGTGTGTGTGACTGACCTCACCTATAGACTAGAACATCATCAGCTGACGAAAACACGGGCACATATACAACTTCTTAGACGTGACAGTTGTGATAATGATAATGAGACGTGGATTGCGTAGATGCTGTTCTGTTGAGCATGTATTACGGAAACTTGTTGATTTGACCATCGAAAAGCTTCGCAAGTGATGGATACAATGATGTACTGTTTCTGTGTTTTTCTTTTTATTTTTTGTTATTCATAGCATTCTGGCCGCCTGTGGCAACGGGGCCGTGTAAGAATTTTCCTGCTAATAACATCTGGCCAGCAGGTTTTTCGCTTACACAATAAGTTTGATCTGGGGTGTTGAGGTAATGCCTCATCTTCACTGGAAAGTGTTGCTATCATTGTTTGTTGTTTTTATTTTTACCATTCTACTTTCTTCATTATACGTATATATATGTTTTTTTTCTTGCTTATCGTTGTTGTTTGGGGTGGCATAATCATATGATAAATCAGGAGGGAGATGTTAGGGTTTTCAGGTTAGTTTGATCCTATGATTATGTTGGAATGTAGACTGTAATGATTAAATCAATCACGTCTGGCCCTCACAATGTAATAATTAAATCAATCACGTCTGGCCCTCACAATGCAGAGTCTGTTTCCCACAATAGTGTAAAACACCCCCTGCTCTGATCTTATCAGAGGCCGGGGGTTCACCAAACCTGTCCACTCCCACCCCCACTCTGTTCCTCCTAATAAATATGCCCTTGCAGGGAGGAGACTTTTAGACTTCATTCCTGTAGCGAGTGAACTCTCCACCTGCAGGTGTCTAAAAGAACTTGCCTGTCTCCTTGTGGTTCTTGCAAAATAAGTTGGAGTAAGCAAATCTCTAACAGCATCTATACACATTTGTGTGTTTGGCGGTGACCATCCCCGTGTCCACTGCTTCTGTTGAACGGACATTCTCAGCCCTAAAACGAATTAAAACTTATGCCAGAAATACGACAGGGCAGGCTCGACTTTCAGCATTAGCTTCGATGGTGATAGAAAAGGACTTCTTGATGGAACTGAAACGCTTGGCTAATCTGCACAACAGAGAAATTGAAATATCCTTGAGGAAAGAAAGGAGGATGGATTTTGTGTACAAATAATCAAGATTTTTGGTGAGTAAAATGTTGCTATATATTTCTAAATAATATTGCAATTTTATCAGGTTATTTTTGGTGTTTTTTTTTTTTTATGTGTGTCGCAGCTGTACCTGCAGTAGATGTTTCATAGCTATAAATTAGTTATTAAGGGTTGGATTGATTCAGACGGAGCAC
Source organism: Syngnathus scovelli (assembly GCF_024217435.2). Taxonomy (NCBI): domain Eukaryota; kingdom Metazoa; phylum Chordata; class Actinopteri; order Syngnathiformes; family Syngnathidae; genus Syngnathus; species Syngnathus scovelli. Next base: position 16,281,474 of record NC_090851.1, on the reverse strand, counting down.
TATTGCAGGCCTAGGTGTGAAATGCATAGCCGCCACTATCATTAGTAATGCAGCTTTCTGGCAAATGGGCTGGAAATATAACCGATTTCTGTTACGCGAGCTGTCATCTGGAGTAGCTGACTAAAATACGACTCACATCTAAAGAGCAAGTGAGTTGGGGTCACTTCAAGCAACAAGATGGGCATGCACTCAATTTTGGGCCATCAAAGGGGTCTGTGTTAGGGTTTGCAAAATAAGTTAGAGTGAGCACCACTCTAACAGTCTGATTGAGACCAGAACCCTTTGAGGTTTGGGAGTGCTTAAAAATTAATAATATATCAATTATTTTAATTATAATAATTAGTATATTAATTATTATATTAATTAAAAAGTGCTTTGAGAGTTGTAGCATACTAGCTCATTGCCATCTGCTAACCAGCAGTCTACCAAGTGTTGTTTCCCCTCTCGAATCAAGGAAGAGTTGTAGTTTTGTTATTTAGTATTTAAAGTGCACTTTACCTGTAAACTGTTGGATGGTACTGTACCTGCAGTAGTATTTTTTCTTGTTGATAAAAACCTCTGAAAGTCAATGTCTTTTGTTTTAAGTTGTTGGATCAGGCACAGGTACTGTTTTAAAAATACTGGTTTGGCATCACAATATTAACAAAAAAAACTAATGATACCTAATCTATTGACACATTTAATTCTCTGTTTTCTAAATATAATTGACTCATATACAGCATTGTACATTTTAAGCATTCCCTGGAAATGTCACACGCATTAATACGCAGCACTCAGCAAACAATACAATTTGTCAACAACATTCAGATGAATTTGAATGTTCACTGTACCTTGTTAAGATCTCTGTGTCTCTTCAGGACCAAATCAATGATGTCACAAAGGGTAGCAATTTTTCTTTGCACAAAGCCCTTCTGAAGGAACTGCTGCTTGGAAACTACTGGCTTATAGTGAAAGATATCTCGCAGAACCTTGACAAAGAAATTGTCAAGCTGAAAAGACGTGACTTGTAGAAAATCAAAATTGGGAACAGGGCATTCACGTTTGCATACAGTTAAAATATCAGCCACATCATATTTTTTTCAGTTTTTTTTTTTTTTTTGTTGCACAAGCCTGTTCAAAGAGTAGGCCAGTTCCAAGACAAAATCATTGCAGAAAGTTGTGCCAGGAAGGGAATCCATCTTAAAACTTTGACAGATAAATATGAAATTAATATATTACAGAATTTCATTGCATCAGGTGCGACTCGGGTTAAAAGCAACCACTGATGTGGAAATGATGAATGCAAAGGAGAGGTAGAATGCTGATTAATTAATTAGAGAAAGCACAAAGCGTGAAAATATAAAACATGCACCTAAAAGAAAAAAAAAGAGCTAAAACCTTGAAAAATAAAAGGAAGTGAAAACTGAAAAAAAAAAAAAAAAAAAGACAATTCAAAAATTATTATTCAAAAATATTACCATAGCGGACCAAAACTATTTTCAACTCAAAAAAAAACCATTTCATATTATTTTTATTTTGAATAAATTGTTTTATTTTTCAAGATTCAAGCTCAACACATTTATTTTCAGTTTTAAAGTTTATAATTTTTTCAAGTACGAGTTTTGTTTTTTCAAATACAAAACGTTTGAGCCCAATCTACCTCCAGAGATGAAGAGGTGGTAGGTACGCACGCACGCATGCAAAAGGAGTGTGACCAAATGATGTGGCTGGTGTGACCAACTGAAGAAGTATAAATACATAAGCTGCCAAACCTGCTGTGCCAGAGAGGGGTACCTTATAGAGTGTGTCAGTGAATCTCAGGTCACTTTTGGTTGCCATCTCCAGTCCAGCTGCCATTAGTTGTTCAGCAAAAGCTGGAGAGAATGTGGTGAGACAGAAGCTCAATATTGGCAGAAAGGCTGAGGGGTCTCCTTTGGAAAGCCTGATGTGAAATGGATTTGAAATTATTAAATAAAACCACCAGGAAGAAATGACATACATCAAACAAAAGGAACTAACAATATTCAGAATACAATCATATTTTCAGGTTAAACATGCATTAATTAATGTAACGTTTGAGAGCTGCTCTATGTATTTTGGTGATTTTACATCAGAATTGCATTTTACTGACAACATCTGGAAGGACATGTATGAATTACACAATGGACTTTGTCTCAGCAATTTGGACTGGTGGGGAGGGCCATTCAGCACGGCTCGGCACAAAATAAACTGACAAATCAAATTAATTTACTTGCTGCGATCCAGGGCACTTGCTTGGAGCACACATACATATGTTGAGCTCTTGCTTTGTGAAAAAAAGAGCCGGTTACCAAACCCACGTCTTGCCTGGTACTTTGGTAACGCTACAATATAGTTATATACGTAGATCTGTGGAATAATTGGAGCTGCGCACAAAGGTCTGGAGTCAACAGCTTTTTTCTTTTTTTGTTATTGACACAGAGGATGAATATTCCGATGGATTTAATGATTTGGAGTGACACGAATGGTTCGTTAAAATTGTTGTTTATATTACATTTATTTGATATATCTTGTCTGACGTCAGTGGCGCACGTAGGTCCGGAGTCAACATAAGTGACAAGACGAAGATTCCGATGGATTTAATGATTTGCAGTGACACGGATGGTTCGATATAATTGTTATTTATATTACTGTTATTTGATATATAGTTCATAAATTGTTATATGGGCCTGTGGAATAATTTGAACTGCAACTGACGACGAGTCCGACGTCAGTGGCGCTCCGCACAAGCGCCGTTGTTTACATAAAGGACGAAGAATTCGATCGATGGATTTAATGATTTGGAGTGACACAGGTGGTTTGATAAAATTGTTTTTATATTATAGTTGTTTGATATATAGTTTATCGTTATTTGGGCCTGTGGAATAATTTGAACTGCAACTGACGACGAGTCCGACGTCAGCAGCACACTGCACACGCAACGTTGTTTACATAAAGGACGAAGAATTTGATCGATAGATTCATTGATTTGGAGTGACACAGATGGTTTGATAAAATTGTTTTTTATATTATAGTTATTTGATATATAGTTTATATATGATTGATTGATATCTTTATTTTGAACATTCAAAACAAAAAAGAAAAAACAAAACAAATAACACTCTAAAGTGCCACATATAAGTCCATACAAACAAACAAAATATAAACTTAACTTATAACCTCCCTCCCGATTCCTAAATAAGTTTTGGATATTTTCTGGTAGTTGTTTTGCTTTTGGCCTATACATGATGATTGCTGTTTGATAAGATACTATGTCAGTGAATTTCAATAGTTTGGATTGTATGAAAAGTGGATTTGTGTGTTCCAAGTAGTTGACTTTATGAATAGTCCTTATTGCTCTTTTCTGCAGAATGATAAGTGGCTGTAGTGAAGTTTTAGAAGTATTCCCCCAAACCTCAGCACAGTAATGCAAATAGGGCAAGACAAGAGAACAATAAAGTGTACGAAGTGAATGATAATCCAGTAATTCTTTTGCTTTGTATATGACTGCCATGCTTCTTGAAATTTTAGATTTTACGTTTTTGATGTGTGGCTTCCAACTCAGCCCGTCATCTATTATAACCCCAAGAAATTTGTTTTCCTGCACTCTTTCAATTTCAGTCCCATCTATTTCTATTCGTATCTTTATGTTCGCTTTGCCAAATACCATAAACTTAGTCTTACTTACATTTAATGATAATTTGTTCCAGTCGAACCACATTTTTATTTTTGTCATTTCACACTGATTCCACTTGTTGGATGTTATCACCTGAACAAAAGATATTTGTGTCATCTGCAAAATTGATGAGTTTTAGTTCTTTAGAGACTTTGCACATGTCATTTATATACAAAATAAATAATTTAGGGCCTAAAACTGACCCTTGTGGAACACCACAAGCTATGTCCAAATATCCAGAGCAGTGATTACCCAACTTTACATACTGTTGCCGTTCTCGCAGATAATCCTTTATCCAGTCTAATACAATTCCCCTTATCCCATATTTTTCTAATTTATTGAATAGTATATTATGATTAATTGTGTCAAAAGCTTTTTTGAGGTCAATGAAAACTCCCACTGCATGTCGTTTGTTATCTATTGCATCTGTGATTTCCTCGATTGATTCCTTTAATGCCTGTGCTGTTGATCTGTTTACTCTAAAACCATGGTTCTCTGCAAATAATTTATCTTTTTCCAAAAATCCATCCATTCTACTGTTAAAGCTTTTCCAATATTTTTGAGAGTTGTGGCAATATTGAGATAGGTCTGTAGTTTGTAAAGTTGTGTTTGCTCCCAGTTTTATAAAGAGGAATGACCTTAGCAATTTTCATCTTCTTTGGGAATGTACCTGTTAAAAATGACAAGTTACAGATGTACACAAGTGGCTTTGAAATCCCCTCAATGATTTGCTTAACTAACATCATATCAATCGCATTGCAGTCGGTAGATGTTTTATTTTTGCATTGTTTTAAAATGTTAATGATTTCATTTTCATCAACTGCCTTCAAAAACATTGAGTGAGGATTCCTTTCTATTAATTTATCTCTGTTGCCTACATCTGGCGCTGGAATCGGTATGTTTTTTGCTATTTGAGGCCCAACATTTACAAAGAACTGATTAAAACTGTTTGCCACTTCTTCCATATTATAATTTTCAGTATCATTTATAACAAAATATTTTGGTAATTTGTGTTGTTCGGTACCTTCTCTAATAATGTGGATTAGGAGAGTCCATATCCCCTTGATATTATTTTTGTTATCCTCTAATTCATGCTTATAATATTCTTTCTTACTTAATCTTATAATATTGGTTAATTTATTCTTATATCTCTTATATTTATCTTCAGCCCCTTCTGTTCTCGGTTTTATGAAGTTCCTATAGAGTAAATTTTTCTTTTTACAAGCATTTCTTAAGCCTTTCGTCAACCATGGACAGTTCTTATATTTAGTTTTTTTATTATATTCCTTGATTGGACAATGCTTATTATATAATGAAGTGAATATAGTCATCAATTTATGGTATGCATTGTTTACATCTTTTTCTTTATATATTGCATCCCAGTTCTCACCATTAATTCATGTTTTAGAGTAGCAATTGTCTCATCTGTCCTAATTCTTCTTTGTTCTTTATACACCCCAATTTCAGATTTGGAATTATTGTCATACTGTGAACACTAGAAGGTGGTCAGTAATATCAGTAATTAATAACCCGCTTGTTGTCCTGTTTTCTATTATATTGGTGAATATGTTATCTATCAGAGTAGCACTCTGTGATGTTACTCTCGTGGGTCTAGTGATTGTAGGAAAGAGACTCAGGCTATGCATTAAATTTAAAAAATCATCAATATTTTGTTGCTTATTTGGATTTGATAAATCAATGTTATAATCCCCGCAAATAAAAATATTTTTGTTGCCTTTTTGTATAATCACACTTTCTATCCATTCTGTGAATGTCTCAATGCTAGAACCAGGAGCTCTATAGACACAGTTTATAATATTGTCTTTTTTCTTTTCAACACAAATCTGTATCGTGAGACATTCAAGAAGATTGTCCACCACCTGTGTCATAGCCTCTACAATCTTGAATTTCATATTCAAATCAACATAGATTGCAACACCACCCCCACCTTTACTCTGTCTGTTATTTTGTATGAATTCATAGCCTTCCATCTCAAAGTGCATTCCCTTCTCAGTCGTAATCCAGGTCTCAGAAATAGTTATTATATTAAATGGTTGTTTGATTGTGTTTAAGTAAGCCCGAATGCTACTAAAATTTTTATATACCGTATTTTCCGGACTATAAGTCGCTCCGGAGTATAAGTCGCACCAGCCATAAAATGCCCCAAAAAGTGAAAAAACATATAAGTCGCGCCGGAGTATAAATCACATTTTGGGGAGCAATTTATTCGACAAAATCCCACACCAAAAACAGTCATGAACGAGCAACAACAGGCTAAACGATAGGTATGCTAACGTGACAAACACAAACAAAGAGCTGAGAACGGGCCTAACGTAACATATAGAGTGATTAAGGACAACTATTACATGAATAACATGTTTATAAAACCATCGGTGTCACTCCAATTCATTAAATAGCAACAACAGGCTAAACCAGGGGTGGGCAAACTTTTTGACTTGAATTGGGTTCTAAATTTTGACCGGGGGGCTGAACCAGGAGCAGATGGATGTAGTGTTTGTGTGAAGTAATATAAACGACCTGTAAAGGTCATTGCATAAAAGGTTTTGGCCTTTAGTAGGTAGTAAAGCATGGATATTCAAAAAAAGTTTTTTGAAAACAAATGCATTTATTAACAGCATTAAAAAAAAAAACATCCCTAAAAAACTGCTATCAGCGATTCTCATAAAATACGACACTGTTATTATGAATAACAGTCTCCATCACTTCAGTGCCTGCAGGTCAGATTAATGAAAGATGTTTATCTTATGAGATCACATCAAACGGCAAACATTCTGACCAAATATATCATCTTGAAGAATCGGTGAAAGCATACATCCAAATAAAGTAATCAAAACGGCAACACGGTGAGGGGTATCTGAAAATCAGAGCAGAGTTTGAACTCACAAACACCTGGTAACAGGTGAGGAAACGGGAAACACTTCCTTAAAGTAAGCCTTAAGAACTTTACAGGTTAAGATTAGTCACAAACAGGTGGTGCATCAATGTCCTTGAGCATCCTGCATTGTTTGAAAATGAGAATGGTTGCTAGTTACAATCCCTGCTATTTGTACAGATCATATTCAAAATGCATTTTTTTTTGCAACAAACTTGAAAGCCTCCCTTCATTTTCAGTGGGAGCAGTGTTGTTGGTTTCCGTTTTTTTGCTAGTGTGTCATAGTCTGGAGTAAAATTTGTTGTGGCAATTCTTAGGAGAGATCCGATGTGTTGGTCCGTTTACCTAGATCTGTGACGGGTTGATGTTGATGTTCATGTGGCTGAACGTCACGTCGCGTACGTCGAGCCAAATTGGCCACTCTTTTTAAACACTCGGCACTCAATGTCCACCTTGCTTTTCCTTGTGCGACTCATTTTAATGGAAGGATTCCAGGGGAAGGTTTGTGGGTGGCTTTAGCGTAAAACTGTATCCGAAAGCTCGGCGCGCAAATTACAAGAATGCTGTCGTCACAGCCCGCGCTCTAAATTCGACACTGATACAAATAGAGCGCGAGTGCGCCATTTCCGTACTACTGAGTACGTACACGCACTTGTGAGTGTGCACCGAGCTTTCTGACACGGCTTCCGGTAGTAAATGCGCAGGCGAGCTGTTCCCCATCTACTGGAGAAATGCAGTCATTGCAGGCAAAATGACCCCCAAAAAAAGTTTAACAATACAATTTATTTAGGGTTGGCGGATTAAACGGTCCCGTGGGCCAGATGTGTAGTTTGCCCATACCTGGGCTAAACGATAGGTATGCTAACATGACAAACACAAACAAAGAGCTGAGAACGGGCCTGACGTAACGTATAGAGTGATTAAGGACAACTATTACATGAATAACGTGTTTATAAAACCATCGGTGTCACTCTAATTCATTAAATCCATCGATCGTTCTTTGTCAACAATGGGTGCGTGCGGCTGAGGGCGCTTGCACTTCAAAATATTCCACAGGCTCATGTAACGATAAACTATATTTCAAATAACTATAATATAAGCCAATAATATTATCAAACCTTCCGTGCACTTTAAATCCATTAAATCCATCGATCAAATTCCTCGTCCTTTGTCAACGTCGCGCGTGTGCCCTGACGTCAGCCGCGTCGTTATTCCACAGATCTAGTATATAACTACTATATTGTAGCGTTAACTGTCACGGTCGGGTGGGGCATGGAGCAGGACGACCAAGTGCAGATTGGACCAGGGTTTATTGGTGAACTCAAAAAAGGCAAACTGACACGACGTAACCACAGTAACATGGATGACTGACCGGGACGTGAAACCAGACGACATCAGGACATGGCGACAGCAAGACCGGACAACAACAGGAACCAAAAACCTCATGACAGTAACACTCGTGCGCCCTGACGTCAGCCTTGTCTTTATTCCACAGATCTAGTATATAACTATATTGTAGTGTTAACAAAGTACAAGGATAGACGTGGGTTTGGTAAACGACTCTTTATTAAACAAAACAAACTTCCAAGCGTGTGACGGCGTGGACTTCCATGGCATAGGACCGGGCGTGCGTAATGGCCATGTCCGAGCCCCATGCACCGTGCCACTCGGCCGAGCACCGGCCCCCGACTCAGTAGAGTAGGACCGGGCGTGCGTAAAAGCCATAATAGTTTTTCAAACCTTCTATGTCACTCCAAATCCTTAATTCCTTGAAACTCTTTGTCCTCCGTGTCACTTAGAAATGATCACCGCTAATGATGCCGGTAGTCCTTACGTGGGTACGTTTGTCCTTTATGTAAACAACTGCCGCGCCGCGCCACTAACGTCAATTGAAATAGTAATCCATTGGTACATCACGGTTCTTCAAACTTTCTTTCTGCTGCTCGATTACTGTTTTCAGCTGCATATTTTACAACTTGAAGTTTGTAACCTGCAAAATATGAGTTTCTTTTTGGTGCCATTTTTCTTAAGCCCACTCAGTTGATGAGTCACGGCCAACGGTGAAATTTAGAGCAGCCTCATCCAGTTTCGTCTGAAAATATATTTTTTTTCAGATGTAGTTTTTTGTTTTGTTTATTTGGTTGTTTTATCAAAGTCAAAGTCTGCTTTATTGTCGATTTTTTTTCATATACCAAGACACACAAAGAGAAATTGAAATCACGTTCCCACTATCCCTCGATGAGATAGTACACATATGCACACAAGCAACACAAAAAAAACAAAAAAACAAGAAGGCACAAACAATGAATAAATAAGAGTGTTGAATAAATGATAAATAAACAAATAATAATAAATAGTAATAATAAATATAAGAGGAGCAAAAATGGAGCAAGTGTACATACAGCAGACAGTGGACTTGGATATGGTGCTTTAAAGTGTTAATTGCTTTATTTGATGTTTTCTCTATTTTTTATGTTTTGAATATGTTCAAGATAAAGATTGAAGGAATGAGGTCGAAATACAAAAAGTCCTGCCTCGTTACAAAAACAGATATGCTCAAACCTCATTGAATAAAGTACATAAGCAGACAAGTATATTCACATATTAAATAAATAAAAGAAACATTTGAAGCATATAATTATACGTACACACCAAATCAATAAAGAAGACATAACTAGACATTTTTGATAAGTGGTGATGAGAAAGGTTTTTATAACTTTATGATCTGATATATATATTTCTGAGGACTTTGAAATAACAAATGACTTTTGATATATTGCCTAAATAGCTTAATGACCCTTAAGGAACTGTGGAATGCATGCCTGATGTTTTTTCTCTGAATCATGGACACGGCCAGAGTCGTCTTGACCGTTCAGTACTTGATTGTATCTTATGTTTTGACTAATGCTAGACGCCAGTTTTTGATTACTACTGAACGCTCTGCACAGAGGGAAATAGTTTGTCTAACAAAGAAAAGATACGGTTGAATGCGGTACGACAGTGTATGTCCAAGATTGGAGAAGAATGTTCACAGGAAGGTCACGTGGAGATAAAACCAGTGGGTGCCAGAAGGAGCCACCCGAGAACTCGGCCAAAGATGATCGCCAAGGCCGAGAGACGGGATGGAAGACAACAGCCCCCTCCAAACACACACACACACACACCAACAGCCCCCCACCAACACACCGAGTCGCCCATAACCAGCACCACTCCCATGGAAGCAGACTCTCCTTCGAACTTGCCCCACCCCGAAGACTCATCGCCCATCAATCCCAGCCCACAATGTGCTACTGAATATAAAACTGATCTAACAACCTTGGACTTTGCCTTTTCTGAATGGAGACTTTCCGCCCTTGAAGGGCCCAGCGCTGTATTGTACTTTCCTGAAAACAGAGCTTTTTGAACAATAATTGTGATTGAATTCAACCAATCTGTCTAAGTCTAATTTCTGCTTCAGTGTCTTTGCATTTTCCTAAATCTGAAGAAATCAAACGAGCACGCAGTGAGTAAATTGGATAACAGGTGATTGACAAAGGCTTTTGCCGTGAGGCGCAGATAACGCGCTCCCTAAATTGTGGACAAAATCCAACAAGATATAAAAGCATGTGAAGTCATCAACTATACTAAAAATAACATGGGAAGTGGTCAACTATACTTGTAAGTAAGTGATGTCTTAATGATTAAGTAAAAATTTTTGAAAAAAAAACATAGTATATAAGTCGCTCCTGAGTATAAGTCGCCCCACCACCCAAACTATGAAAAAAAAAAACGCGACTTATAGTCCGGAAATTACGGTAGACTCCATTTTATCTATTGAAATGGATAATAGATAGCTTATCTTTTGTTATTGTACTGATCATTGCTGTAATAATAACATGTGTCGTTAGTGGTGGAGAAGAAATTATTGTCTGGGTCGATGTCCTGATCTATGACCAGAGTGCTGCTTTCACTGTAATCAAACGTTAGTTGGAGTTGTTCATGTTCTTGTATCCACTGTGTTACATGTCCATTGTTGCTTGATGTAGGTTGAGTAGTGTCCCTGAGCATTATGTTTGTGTTTTGTGTTGTTACCTCCATTCAGTTCCAAGTCCACTCCAGTTGATTTTCTATTGAGGATACTTATTCGAGCTTTTCAAGTTCCTCAATACTCCTCACCATCAGTATCTTGGCCTCTTCTGGTGATCCATTAAGCTTGATGTATATCTTGCAATTTCTGGTCCATGTACTCTGTATTTTTTTTCATTCTTCTCAAGTGATGTGCTTTCTTTGCAATATCCGCATTGGTCTTTGTCAAATGTTCATTGATGTAGATGTCTGTGCCTTTGAGCAACTTACCCTGCTTTAGAAGTGCAACTTTGTGCTTCCTGTTGACAAATTTCAGAATGACTGCTGGCTTGTCATTACTGTTTCTTCTGGGCAGTGGATGACTTGCTTCAACCTGGTTGGAGTCCATAGTTATTCCTTTAGTTTGCAGAAACTCAGCTACCTGTTGCTCGGCTGAGCTTGCATGTTGCTCAAAGCCATCGTTACCTGCCGTCACTGCCCTTGCATAAGATATAGGTTTAATTGCTATTCCCGTGATGACAATGTCATTTATTCATGTATATTGCTCAATGTCCGCTACCCGACTTTCAAGGTAGGCAAGCCGCGTGTCCTTCTCAGCATTGAGCATACGGAGCATCTTTACCTCTTCCACCAGTGCCAAGATGTTTTTCTGCTGCATCCTTACAGCAGAAACTTCTTCCGAAAGGAAGTCAAGTGACCTTTTTATGTCCTCGCCCTCCTCCGTGGACATGGTTAGGTTTTTTTTTCGGCCCCATATTGCTCACGTTGGTCGCAGCTATCTCTTTGACAGCTCAATCAGCTGTTCCCCAGTAAATCAGCTGTTAGCAGTCTGCTAACAAACTCGCGGGTTCCCGATCTGCTTAGATCGGGTACGCTTACTTGTATTTCCTTTCACTAAACTGCACAGGAATGGAGTGGCAACAAAGTTACAAAACAAAAAAAAACTGCACAGGAATGGATCGTCTGTGGCAAAAAAAGTGACAAAAGTGACAAAAAAAGATCTTCTTGAACTCCTCCACGTTCAAAGTTCCACTGGACCTTGTTTGAGAGGAAAAAAATATATATTTTATACATCATATATCATTATATGAGCCTGTGGAATAATTTGAACTGCAACTGACGACGAGTCTGACATCAGTGGTGCACCGTGCCGCACACGTGGCGTTGTTTACAGAAAGGACAAAGAATTCGATCGATGGATTTAATGATTTGGAGTGACACAGATGGTTTGACAAACGTGTTATTTATGTTATAGTTATTTGAATAACTGTTAATGTTACGTCAGACCCGTTCTCAGCTCCTCGTTTGTGTTTATGTCACGTTAGCATACCGTATCGTTTAGCCGGTTATTGCTCGTTCGTGTCTGTTCTTGGTGTTGGATTTTGTCAAATAAATTTCCCTCAAATTGCGACTTAAACTCGGTGCGACTTAGATGTGTTTTTTTCCTCTTTATTGTGCATTTTATGGCTGATGCGACTTATACTCCGGAGTGACTTTTAGTCCGAAAAATACAGTATACATGTACATTTCATTGTTACTACTGTCTACTGTTGTGCCGTTTGTCTGATCACGGTTTGTTTCACGTGTGCGCCGTTTGATTGATAGCTTCGGTGCGCTCCTTTAAGTTTGCCTCGCATCGTACAAGTCGCCGTTACGCAGCGGCACGGCGACTAACGGTCGCCAGCAAATGTATTTTGTTGTCTCGATGACTTATGTTTGGTGTGTTGCCGAGAGTATTTCATTTATGGTTATTTAGTATAGCGGAACCGTTACCTGCAGTTAGTTATGTAATGTGTGCGGTCTTCTAGTGTTGTGTGACGTCAGAAGTTGAGCGTTGACTTACGTGCTGTATTTCTGTCTGTTGCAGAACGCCCCCCCCCCACACACACACACACACAGCCCACACACGCTTCATACAATAATCACACACAAGAATCACATTCACACACCCAAAGACTCACCCATGTACACTACACACACCTGCTCTCACATCCTTACGACCAAACATGTGCCTATACCCTTTTGCCAGTTTGCCTGTATGGCCCTATGAGCCACAGTGCCTGTTTCTTTTTTGCCACTAATACAGTAAAGCAATCAAAACTGAACCACGTCTTTCCTCCTGTGTTCTGACAGACACCCGGGGGCGAAAAGAGCATACCGTATTTGCCGGTGTATTGGTCGACCTTTTTCGATCCAAAATCGACCGAAAAAAATCGACCTCGACTTATACACCGAGTCATAAAATTTAACTTCGTATTCATCGCTTCAAATGTGATGGTAACCAAGGCCGTTTCTCATGCATCTCATTGTGCGTTGCACTTAGAAAATTTGAACCGTGCGGCGTGCGCGAGTGCGCGGCCCGCTGGAAGTCCAATGAGGCGCCGCGATCTCCTGCGCGGTGCTTATAAAGTGCCGATCCGCTCGGCTTGGAGCTATTTCCGACCTCCCGTTGGTGCCGGGCGGCGTGCGCGAGCTCGCCGGCCGCGATCTCCTGCGCGGTGCTTATAAAGTGCCGATCCGCTCGGCTTGGAGCTATTTCCGACCTCCCGTTGGTGCCGGGCGGCGTGCGCGAGCTCGCCGGCCGCGATCTCCTGCGCGGTGCTTATAAAGTGCCGATCCGCTCGGCTTGGAGCTATTTCCGACCTCCCGTTGGTGCCGGGCGGCGTGCGCGAGCTCGCCGGCCGCGATCTCCTGCGCGGTGCTTATAAAGTGCCGATCCGCTCGGCTTGGAGCTATTTCCGACCTCCCGTTGGTGCCGGGCGGCGTGCGCGAGCTCGCCGGCCGCGATCTCCTGCGCGGTGCTTATAAAGTGCCGATCCGCTCGGCTTGGAGCTATTTCCGACCTCCCGTTGGTGCCGGGCGGCGTGCGCGAGCTCGCCGGCCGCGATCTCCTGCGCGGTGCTTATAAAGTGCCGATCCGCTCGGCTTGGAGCTATTTCCGACTTCCCGTTGGTGCCGGGCGGCGTGCGCGAGCTCGCCGGCCGCGATCTCCTGCGCGGTGCTTATAAAGTGCCGATCCGCTCGGCTTGGAGCTATTTCCGACCTCCCGTTGGTGCCGGGCGGCGTGCGCGAGCTCGCCGGCCGCGATCTCCTCCGCGGTGCTTATAAAGTGCCGATCCGCTCGGCTTGGAGCTATTTCCGGCCTCCCATTGGTGCCGGGCGGCGTGCGCGAGCTCGCCGGCCGCGATCTCCTCCGCGGTGCTTATAAACAGCCGCATGCGCACGGCCTCCCGGAATTTGAACACATTTCGTCAATAAATTTCGCATATTGAATTTTGAAGTTTAATATAATGCAACAATTGAGCTCGACTTATACAAAGGATATATCATAAAATCGTAAATTTCCGTCGAATTTTAGGGGGTCGACTTATACACCGAGTCGACCTGTACACCGGCAAATACGGTAACCATCTGAGCCAACCCCCTATACCAGGGGTGGGCAATTAATTTTTACAAGGGGCCACATGAAAAACCTGAGTTATGTCAGAGGGCCACACCAACAATAACTTAAACCTGCTCAACTTTATTCCATTGTAATATGCACTAAATTATTTATTTTAAATAGCTGGTACTGGTAATTAGAAGACTACAATTATTCTGTTCATATTTATATTTGGCTATGTGAAATTGTGGTGTATAGGTCAAATAAAAAATTGTTAATCAGTACAATTTATTCTTAACTTCTTTAACTTTTCCTCAAACTGTGAATTACAACACATTTATAGAAACATATCAATGTGTCCTCAACCCGCCTTGTTACGGTACGTCGGGAGAGTGACACATTCTCAAATGCGCTCTTTTTCTCCGGGCATATCAGTGCAACAGAGTCCAATAAGCACTCCTTAATAAACTCTCCGTCAGTAAACGGCTTACTTTTTCTGGCAATTTTGCGGGAAATGACAAAACTTGTCCTGACCGCTGCATCTCTGTGGGTGTGAAGTTTGATAAAAAGTCCTTGTTGGGCTTGCAGTTTTGCTAGCAATGCATCAGTCTCTGTTGCGCGCTCTTTATTAGACAGATTTCTGTATTTTTCCTCATGCTTGGTCGTGTAGTGGCGACTCAAATTATATTCTTTAAACACAGCGACCTGTGTGCCACAAACCAGGCACACGGCTTTACCTTTCAGTTCTGTAAAGAAATACTTGGCAGTCCATGTTTTGTTGAAAACACAGCACTCCTTGTCAACTTTTCTTTTCTTCGCGTCAGCACACATTTTGAGGGCAGCATTACTTCGCGCTGTTCACCTACACGCACAGCTCACATGCACGCACGCTACACGGAAAAGCGACGGCTTTCAAAATAAAAGCAGCACAGTTGTATTGCATGTGCGACACTGATTATTTTTTATTTATTAAGTTGTAATCAAAAGTAATTTATGATTGCGGGCCGGACAGAGATGCACAAAGATTGCGGGCCGTATTTTGCCCGGGTCTGCCCTATAAAGTCCTCAGGCTCCTCAACAATAGCGGTAGCAGTTTGCATTATTTTATTGCAATGTTTTTCCTTATTCAGATTTGTTTCAAGACTACAGTTACACTTCACTTTGATGGTTAATGCAGTTATTGCAATTTTGTTGTTTTATCACAGTAGATTGGTTTATTTACATTTCAAAAACCAGAAACCATTCATTTACAAATGTGATTGCACTTTAGTTTACATATTTAAATGTTCAGATATTAAGACGTGATGGACAGTTTTTTCATGATTTGAATGAGGCAAAATAACGTGCTTTGCCTCTTGAATATATTGTTATAATCATTTGTTTCAGATGTCAAGTCAAGTCAAGTTTATTTGTATAGCCCTAATTCACAAGCAGTCTCAAAGGGCTTCACGTAGACAAAAATTGACAATTATTCTCAAAGCATCCCCTGATCTTAAGCTCCCAAGTACTGTAATTATGTTCTGTATAAAAATTAAATTTGGTGTTCAAAAAATCTTTTTTCAAACTTGAGTCTTGAAAAAGAGGGGGTCATCTTATAATCAGGGCCGTCTTATATTCGGGCCATTACGGTAATTCAGTTATTCTATAAAGAATTATACCACACCTCATGAGCGCTTATATTTTTGTACTTTTGAAGTAACATTTCAGATCACCTGTATCAAATCATCTGTACCTATTGCTGTTTTATAAAATTATCAAAGGTAAACGAGCAAAGTGGTCTTTATGCGCAAATGTAGATAGCAACCTAAATAAACTGAATAAAAAACTGAAATTGTTTAAAAATAAAATAAAATAATGAGCTTTACTGTAATGTAAGTTTGAGAACATGTCTTGTGCGAATCTCAAAAGTCAAATTCTAAACTTTTCCACTTCTGATACGATACCAATATTGAAGCCTAGAGTACTGTCCAATGCAGACATCATTCTGATATGATATCAGCAGAAATGACACTTGTTTTTATTTATTTATTAGAATGAAATGATAGAAGAGACTTGATCAAGTGATACTAGTCAAACAATTAACATTAGTCATTGAGGAACTACTGCTGTTTCCTTGGTGGTGACATAAATGCCAATGAATGGATTGTAAACAGTGTATTTATTTAATATTTAATATTTAGTCTTTTTGTGTTTCCCGTTGTTTTAATGCGTTTTTCAAAACTAACAAATATTCAATTGCCGAAATTCAAATTCTGTTTTTCAATGCAATAATTCAAGTTTATCGATTCAAATTAAAACATAACTTATTCAAATTTAGTTTCTGGCGGCACAAATTTGCACCGTATACAGACAGAAGATAACATGAAAACATGGAAATCAATGTATTAAACACTGCTTCAACCCGGTTACCGTGCAATCAAAGTCGGTAATGATTAATGTAATGTCTTTATGCCAAAGAGATTTGGCCACATCAAGAAAATAAACACAATTAAAAATATATATTGTATGCTGTAAAATCGCCAAACCTTCAATGTGAAAAAAAAAAAAAAACTTTTGAAAGTCGTTTTATGGGAACGGTGCCCCCAAGACAAGATAAAGAGTTGACATCTTACCCATTGTAGTCGATATGTCCAGGGTACTTTACGATTCGTAAGAGAGTTTCCAATTTACGAAGACAGCCTTGCACATCACCAGTGGGCAGCATTCTCGCCTTGTACAACGTCAATAAATAGCGTTTTGTCATTTTCTGCAGCTATAGTTTCTAACATAAAATAGCACATATGATAACGTTACCAACCAAAGTGCTTACCTTAGCAGCTTTATTTTAGGTTAACCGAGTCTTTTCACCGTGTCTGAATGACAACGCGGAATTTGAATTTTTGTTTCGACCGGGGTTACCAACAGACCAAAATCTATTGGCTCCTCTTGTCACGTGCCGTTTAGTGATGTTTATCTTAAATTCAAATATTGTATCGTTGTTCAAATAGGTTTTAACTGAATAATGTGTATTTCAAAAATATAGATTTTATTTATTACATTTTTTTTTAATTTACGGTATTTTTAGTAGTTGTGATAACCTAGGAAAAGGGGGGGGGGGAGGGGGGTGCTGACATCAGATAATGGTGTTGTCGGCAGAATGGAGGACTCCTCAAGAACCAAGAAACGTCTGCTTTAATCGCGGAGTCTTGGGTCTATTTATTCTTATGTGGCTGAATGAATGTCGAATAAATCTCACACCAAAGCAATTTTAACTGCTGTGCTCGTGTGCAAGCCGAGCTGTGAGCCTCTAACAGGAATCTTTGAACTCAGGTAGGTGTCTCATGTTTTAATGTAATCTACCATTCATTACAGAAACGTCCCAATTCGTACTAAATACCCCTTACCAACTAAATTACATTTGATACAGAAAACGCTCCATAAATCGAAACAATTTATTGATAGATAGCTTACGATGCTAAGTCATCAAATTGAGAGCGAGTGATAGCGTCTATAACCAATAGAATTACAAATAGAATGTACATGTGACGTGCAAGTCGTTTTCAATTGGACGGGAGTTGAGACTACGCGTCTACCTACTCATGGTGCTGTAACTTCCAACGTTCCTTTTTACAACAGTGGAGGATTGTTTATGCAGCACAGCTGACGTTTCTGGCGAAGGAGGCAGAGCCATGGCCGTGAAGACTGATTTTATTTTGTTTATTTTGCCAAGTACAACACGCTTATTGCAACTTCATTTCACGTTTTGTTTTACATGACTTGTCGAAAAGGGAAGTGGGTTGAAGCAATTCTGCTCATTTAGTCCCATCCTGATTACAACCAATTGCAATATTGCCAGACACACAATCTAGATTACTACAGTACTACTCATAATACTACCATCATCATGAAGTGAGAGAAACAAAAGAAAACAGAACTTTGACCAGGATAACATGATTGGAATATAGCAATAACAATGATTGGAATATAGCAATAACAACTAAAGTGGAAGTTTGAACATGATTTTAATACAGCAATGATTTGAATACAGCAAAAACAGATAAACTGGAAGTTTGAATATGATTTTAATACAACAATAACAAACTGGAAGTTTGTATAAGTTTTTGTATACAGCAATGCCAAGCTGATGTAGTTAAAATATGTTTTAACAGTTTGATTAGAATACAACAGTGACCGTTTAATCAATTTCGAGAAAGTTGGAGTCACAATCCCAAAGGCACTCTGGAGGGGAGATCAGAGACATTAAGAAGAGTATTATGGAAATGGGGACTCGATTGATTGGATTAGAAACCAAGATGGAAAAAATTGCATTTCTCAAAGCTGAGAATGCCAAGAAAGACCAGCTGATAAAAATTCTCACAGAGTAGAAGATATGGACCAACAATATATTGTTAATAAGTATTAAGCACAAAGTTGCTCTGCTGAAACAGTGAAAGAATCTAAGAGGATCCAATATCTACATCACCAAAAATCTCAACAAACAAAATGCCAACATTGCATGGTGAGCTCGTCAACTGAAAATGTAAGGAAAAATAAAAAGCACTTGGATGACAAGCTGCAAAATTTACATAAAGCTGAATAGATCATTCCCAGAAAACACTAAACCAGTGTTGACCAATGCAATGGATGAGCTGGAGAAATACACAAATTGAGACAAATGTGAATACTACTTGGAAGATCAATTTAACAACTTCATAAACATGGTAAGAAAACTTCAACAGCAGGAGTTAAATGCCAACTTTGAAAAAATACAGGACTATCTTTAGACATTGGACAAACTTTTCAACGTCATTGCAATACCGAAAACATGGATCAAAGAAATTACAGTCAACGGGTTTCCACCTGGACTAATATAAACAAGTTCATAGATGCAGAAGCAACAAAACAGGTGATTGAGTCGCAAGCTATGTTGAAAACAATATTGTTTTTTGAAACACTGTCAATGGTGATTGAAAATGTTTGTGAATGTGTAACAGTCGAAATCAGACTTTTCTGTTTATAACTATGAAAACAAACGGCACACACATCATAAAGAATTTCCATATTGAAGAAAAAAAATGAAAAGCTAAACTGGGCATACACTAACATACAAAATATAATCAGACTGAGACAAAATAACCTTGCGCTCAGAGAACTGTTGATATCTGAACACCTGCAAATAAGCACAACATTAAGGAGCCATGCACTACCAGTGGCGGCCGTCAAATACTGGAACAAACTAAATGAGCCTACAGATATAAAATACAATACGTCACATGAGACGCATTCCATATTAAATCTATTGTGACTTGTGCTTTGAAATCTTGTATTATAGCTACAATACAGGCCTGTGCTGCTGATGTATGCAAATGTTGATACAAAAGCTCTTGAACACTGTTGTCAAATGCTGATACCAAAATATATAAACAATATTGTGGAATGTTAAATTGCTGAGCATGTATACATAAATGAGAGTGAGTTGCAGTCTTGGGGGTGCACTGGGAGCTTCAGTGCAATCGACCAGACCATCTCCACTCGATGTCCAAGAGCTGGGGAGCCCCACGGTACCTCTCGCAAGGGTACACAATGGACAGCTGACGCACATGGCGTATCATGTGCCTCGACGTGTTGTACACGGAAGATGTGTACATCTTGATTTTCTTCGTCACCGGCTGGCTTTCTCTGACCCTCATGGGGTTGCACCTGTAAAATAAACTGAAAGGAATAAAGTTTGGCGCCCTTGGAAACAAGCGACTTCCAGCTTTGGGAAAGGCTGAGAGGCCAGAGGAATGATGGAATGCTCCGTCTTGAGATGTCTGAACTCAATAAGAAAATGGTCCAGCTACAGGAGGCCAGCATGGGAGACGATTAGCTGTGATTGGTCAGTGAAGGTGCCGACTGTTGTTGGGGACAGAGAGCCTCTGAGATTGTGACTCCAACTCTTTCGAAATTCATTTGTAAACTGTTGTATTCAAATCAAACTGTTAGTAAAAGTTATAACTCAATTAAGTTGTCATTGCTGTATTCAAATCAAACTGCTATCAATCGTTATCAAACTTCCAGTTAACTTGTCATTTCTGTATTCAAATCATGTTATCCTGTGTCAAATTTCTATTTCTTTTGTTTCTTCCTTTTTTATTGGTTATGGTGGTGGTATAGGTAGTACTGTAGATATGTAGATTGTGTGTCTGGCAGTGAAATGCTTGGTTGAAATTGGGATGGGACTAGATGAGCAGAACTTCAACCCACTTCCCTTTTTGAAAAGGCATGGAAAACAAAATGTGAAATGAAGTTGTAATGAGTGTGTTGACTATGTACTTGTCGAAATAAACAAATCAAATTACCGTATTTTCCAGACTATAAGTCGCTCCGGAGTATAAGTCGCACCAGCCATAAAATGACCCAAAAAGTGAAAAAAACATATGTCGCTCCGGAGTATAAGTCGCATTTTGGGGGGCAATTTATTTGACAAAATCCCACACCAAAAACAGTCATGAACGAGCAACAAAGGGCTAAACGATAGGTATGCTAACGTGACAAACACAAACAAAGAGCTGAGAACGAGCCTGATGTAACATATAGAGTGATTAAGGACAACTATTACATGAATAACATGTTTATAAAACCATCGGTGTCACTCCAATTCATTAAATAGCAACAACAGGCTAAACGATAGGTATGCTAACATGACAAACACAAACAAAGAGCTGAGAACGGGCCTAACGTAACATATAGAGTGATTAAGGACAACTATTACATGAATAACATGTTTATAAAACCATCGGTGTCACTCCATTTCATTAAATAGCAACAACAGGCTAAACGATAGGTATCCTAACGTGACAAACACAAACAAAGAGCTGAGAACCGGCCTGACGTAACATATAGAGTGATTAAGGACAACTATTACATGAATAACATGTTTATAAAACCATCGGTGTCACTCCAATTCATTAAATCCGTCGATCGTTCTTTGTCAACAATGGGTGCGCGCGGCTGAGGGCGCTTGCACTTCAAAATATTCCACAGGCTCATATAACGATAGATAAACTATGTTTCAAATAACTATAATATAAGCCAATAATATTATCAAACCAGCCGTGCACTTTAAATCCTTTAAATCCATCGATCAAATTCCTCGTCCTTTGTCAACATCGCCGCGCGTGCGCCCTCACGTCACCTCCTCTTTATTCCACAGATCTAGTATATAACTATATTGTAGCGTTAACAAAGTACAAGGATAGACGTGGGTTTGGTAAACGGCTCTTTATTAAACAAAACAAACTTCCAAGCGTGTGGCGGCGTGGACTTCCATGGCATAGGACCGGGCGTGCGTAATGGCCATGTCCGAGCCCCATGCACCGTTCGCGGACAGCCACTCGGCCGAGCGCCGGCCCCCGACTCAGTAGAGTAGGACCGGGCGTGTGTAAAAGCCATAATAGTTTTTCAAACCTTCTATGTCACTCCAAATCCTTAATTTCTTCAAACTCTTTGTCCTCCGTGTCACTTAGAAAATGATCACCGCTAATGATGCTGGTAGTCCTTACTTGGGTACTTTTGTCCTTTATGTAAACAACCGCTGCGCCACGCCGTGCCACTGACGTCACTTGAAATAGTAATCCATTGGTACATCACGGTTCTCCAGACTTTCTTTCTGCTGCTCGATTACTGTTTTCAGCTGCATATTTTACAACTTGAAGCTTGTAACCTGCAAAATATTCTTTTTGGTGCCATTTTTCTTAAGCCCACCCAGTTGCTGAGTCACGGCCAACGGTGAAATTTAGAGCGCCCTCATCCAGTTTCGTCTGAAAATATATTTTTTTCAGATGTAGTTTTTGGTTTTGTTTATTTGGTTGTTTTATCAAAGTCAAAGTCTGCTTTATTGTCTTTTTTTTTCATGTACCAAGACACACAAAGAAATTGAAATTACGTTTCCACTATCCCTCGATGAGATAGTACACATATGCATACAAGCACACAAAAAAAAAACAAGAAGGCACAAACAATGAATAAATAAGAGTGTTGAATATAAGACAAATAAACAAATAATAATAAATAATAATAATAAATATAAGAGGAGCAAAAATGGAGCAAGTGTACATACAGCAGACAGTGGACTTGGATATGATGCTTTAAAGTGTTAATTGCTTTATTTGATGTTTTCTCTATTTTTCATGTTTTGAATATGTTCAGGATAAAGATATAAAAGCATGTGAAGTGATCAACTATACTAAAAATAACATGGGAAGTGGTCAACTATACTTGTAAGTAAGTGATGTCTTAATGATCAAGTAAAAATTTGTGAAAAAAAAACATATAAGTCGCTCCTGAGTATAAGTCGCCCCCCCCCCACCCAAACTATGAAAGAAAAATGTGACTTATAGTCCGGAAATTATGGTAATAGTCACAGTAATAACAATTTAATTGAAACGTGTTAGTCACTTGGGAGCTGCGGTATATATTTATGCAGCACTATAACTAATAGATTACGTAGTTCCAATTCTGAAAACAATACTCTCGACCATTTAAACATACTAATGGGAAATTGTAGATTGTTTTTCTTAATGATAACTTAGCACAAAAATGGTTCCATTTTGATAGCATAGAAAAAGAGTTAAAATTGCCAATGTACTGTTTTCTTGATTTTTATTTATTTGTTTTTATTGGAGATGAAATACCGTATTTTTCGAACTAAAAGTCGCTCCGTAACAAAGGTCGCATTAGCCAAAAAATGCACAATAATGTGAAAAAAAACCCCATATAAGTTGCTCCGGAGTATAAGTCGCATTTTAGTGGTTACATAAATAACATGTTTATAAAACCATCTGTGTCACTCCAATTCATTAAATCCATCAATCGTCCTTTATGTCAAGAATGCCAGGTGACGGCGCTTGCGCTTCAAACTATTCCACAGGCCCATATAACGATATATAAATTGTATATTAAATAACTATTATACAAGCAATAATATTATCAAACCATCTGTGTCACTCCAAATCATTAAATCAATCGATCTAATTCCTCGTCCTTTGTCAACAACGCCGCGCGTGCGCCCTGACGTCAGCCTCGTCGTTATTCCACAGATCTAGTATATAACTATATTGTAGCGTTAAGAAAGTACGAGGAAAGACATGGGTTTGGTAAACGGCTCTTTATTTATCAAAATGAGTTCAACGAGCCAACAACTACTGAACTGTAACAATAAAAACATATACAAGTTGCTACACGAAATAAAATATATCAAATAACTATAACATAAATAGTTCACCGCCACACGGCCCCAATCACCGGCGTCGACTTCCAGGCATGTGGCGTGGACTTCCATCCCCGGAATTAGCACTTCCAGCCACAGAGGTAGAAGAGAGCTCCATAGAATAGGACCGATCCCCATCCACGGTCCCCAGACAGCTACACGGCCGAGCGCCGGCCCCCGACTTCCATCCACGGAGGTGAAATAGAGCTCCGTAGAGTAGGACAGGGCATGCGTAAAGGCCAAGTCCGAGCCCATCCACCATCCCCGGACAGCCACCCGGCCGAGCGCCGGTCCCCTACTTCCATCCACGGAGGTGAAAGAGAGCTCCGTAGAGTAGGACCGGGCATGCGTATAAGCCATAATAGTTTTTCAAACCTTCTGTGTCACTCCAAATCATTAAATCCTTCAAACTCTTCGTCCTCCGTGTCACTTACAAACAAAGCCGCTAATGATGCCGGTAGTACATGGGGCCCTTCGTCATCGTTGTCATCCCGTGATCGAATCTTTGTCCTTTATGTAAACAACCGCTGTGCCGCGCCGCTGACGTCACTTGAAATTTAAATTACAGTAATCCTTTGCTACATCGCGGTTCGTTTATCGCGGTATCACCTTTTTTTTTAATTATTTTTTTTTTTGGGGGGGGGGGAAATTTGTGAAAAATTCACATATAAGTCGCTCCTCAGTATAAGTTAAAATCTTCACATTGTTGTACAATACCATCCATCCATTTTCTGTACTGCTTGTTCCCACAAGTGTTGTGGGCGTGCTGGAGCCTATGCCAGCAATCATTGGGCAGTAGGCGGGGGACACCCGAACCGGTTGCCAGCCAATCGCAGAGCACACAGAGACGAACAACCATCCTCACTCGCACTCACCTATGGTAATTCAGCCTACCATGCATGTTTTTTGGGATGTGGGAGAAGGCCAAAGTTCTCTGAGAAAAGCCACGCAGGCACGGGGGGAACATGCAAATTCCACACAAGGAGTGCCGGTGGTGGAATCGAACCCACACCCTCAGAACTGTACGGCGGACGTGCTAAGCAATGCACCGACGTGCTAACCAATGCGTCACCGTGCCTCCTCTGTACAACACCATGAAAAAGTATTTGTTCTTTTCTCGAAATTCTCTTTGTAGGTTCCTCTTTTTTAATATTTAAGCTTTAAGGTAATCAAATGTATGTAAATATTAAAACTAAGTAACCCTAGTAAAGAAAAATGCAGTTTATAAATGATTTATAATTATTAAAAAGAAATTAATATTCAAAGCTACCTGACCTATTGGGGAAATGTTATTAACCTCTAAATCTAATAATGGAGTGGGTCACGCTCAGGAGCAACATCTGAAATCAAGTGTTAAGTATAACTGCCAATGAGACTTTCACACCCCTGAAAAGATATTCTTCTATGCAGGATATTTTGTTAATTTACCAATGGGTTTTTGCATTTGAAGTCCAGACCAGGCCACTCAAAAAACTTCTTAATTTTTAAATCATCCATCCCGAAATTGACTTGGATCATTGTCCAGCGCAAGTGGGCTTCAGTTTGAAATCACAAACTGATGGCAAACCATTCAGCGTCAATAAGTTAGTTGTCCGGGTCCTAAATGAGCAAAGCAGCAATGGAACGTTACAATTCAACCACGTTTGACTGCTGGTTTGATGTTCTTTTGATGTAATGCTGTCACATTGACGCACGTAATAATTAGATACAATTACACACCTTCCATAAAGCTCAGCTTTTGTCTCATCGGTCTGTAGATTATTTTTCCAAATGCGTTTGGAAGCATTCTGATATTTTTTGTGTGTTTTTCTTTGTCCTGTTCTTTTGGTTCTCTCTTTTTGCCTTTTCTTTGGGTCTAGTTTTCACCTTGGACATCTGTCATGGATGTTTGTTTTGCCCAGTCTCTCTATTATTGTTGACTCATCAAGGTTGAACCAAGCTTTGGCCTGTAGTTCTTCAGATATTATCTTGAGATCCTTTGTGACCTTCTGGATGAGTCATCACTGTAATATTTGTAGAACAGCCGTTTCTGCAAGGGTCACTACTGTTGTATGTTTTTTCCATTTGTTGACAATGGCTCTCATTGTGGTTCACTGGAGTCCTAGAGCTTTAGGAATGGCTTTGTAACCCTTTCCAGACTGTCCATCCACCCATCATCTGAACGAGCCGCTTATCCTCACAAGGGTTGCAGTTGTGCTGAAGCCTGTCCCAGCTGACTTTGGGCAGTAAGCAGGGGGACACCCTGAACTAGTTGCCAGCGAATCGCATGGCACACTAAGACAAGAGTAGATGGTTGTTTGTTTATGTGTACCCTGCGATTGGCTGGCAACCTGTTCAGGGTCTACCCTGCCCACTGCCCAAAGTCAGCTGGGACAGGCTTCAGACAGCCATTATAGGCACAACAGTAAAGCCTGGTTTGCGGTTCAGATAATGGATTACTGTGCATCATGGACTATAACTGACCTGCCTGGTACTACTACCATACAGATGGGTCAGGCACTGTGGAGGCTGCCACCCAGACAACAACAGCAGCTTCAGGAAGAGCTTGTTGACCGACTGGCTGACACGGGAGGGGCCAGACAAGAGCAAGGTAACCCTGACACGTGTGTATCTATGGTGAAGTGCATCTGCTCCTGTCAGCAAACTGATATTGACAAAATTATTTAATTCAGGTAAGTCAAGAAAAAGTATTGTGTTCCGGACTACAAGTCGCTCCGGAGTACCTTAATTTTCGGACTATAATTCGCACCGGAGTATAAATCGCACCAGCCATAAAATGCACAATACAGTGAAAAAAAACATATATAAGTCGGACCGGAGTATAAGTCGCACCTTTGGGGCAAATTTATTAGTCAAAATCCAACACCAAGAACAGACATGAACCAGAAACAACAGGCTAAACGATAGGGTATGCTAACGTGACATATACACAAACGAGGAGCTGAGAATGGGCCTGGGTAACATTCAGAGTTATTCAAATAAGTATTACATAAATAACACGTTTATCAAACCATCTGTGTCACTCCAATTCATTAAATCCATCGATCGTCCTTTATGTAAACAATGCCGCTTATGCGCCACATATGCGCCGCTGACGTCGGACTCGTAAGTTGCATTTCTAATTATTCCACATACCCATATAACGATATATAAAGTATATTTCAAATAACTATCATATAACAACAATATTATCAAACCATCTGTGTCACTCCTAATCATTAAATCCATCGATCAAATTCCTCGTCCTTTATGTCAACAACGCCGCGTGCGCGCCGCACAGATCTAGTATACAACTATATTGTAGCGTTAACAAAGTACCAGGAAACACGTGGGTTTGGTAAACGGCTCTTTATTTAACAAAACAAGAGTTCAACGAGCCAACAACTACTGAACTGTAACGATAAAACATATACAAGTTGCTACACGAAATAACATATATCAAATAACCATAACATAAATACGTTTTTCAAACCTTGTGTCACTCCAAATCATTAAATCCTTCAAACGTGGGGCCCTTCGTCATCTTTGTCATCCCGTGATAGAATCCTTTGTCCTTATGTAAACAACCGCCGTGCTGCTGACGTCACTTGCAGGTCAAATGACAGTAATCACTGGCTACATCGCGGTTCGTTTATCGCGCTTTCACTACATCACGGATTTTTGAATTTTGAAAATTTGCGAAAAAATTCACATACAAGTCGCTCCTGAGTATAAGTCGACCCCCCCACCCAAACTATGAAAAAACCGCGACTTATAGTCCGAAAAATGCGTGGCATCAGCCATAAAACGCATAATAAAGAAGAAAACTATTTATGTAAGTCACACCGAAGGACAAGTCGCATTTTTGACCTCCTATTTTTGCTAGGGAGGGGAACCTGTTCTAATTTTCTACACTTGCTAAAAGTACACCCCAGAAGACAGAAAAGGTCAGGCAAATCAATTCTTGTATGCTTCCACTTACTCCTTGCATGGTGCTCACATACTCGTCATTAATTTTTCGTGCAATTAATGAATTTTTCTACTATTTGAATGGTCATTGACCACGCCTCGCGCAGAACATGAGTGAGTTATTAAAAAAGAAAATGAAAGAACCTCGCTTCTAAAGATGGAAATTGACAAACTCAAAAGTGTGTTCTTCATGTTTTTATTGAAAACAAGCTATTACTGTCTGCTGCACGACAACGGTTTCCGCTGTTCACTCATTGCCTGTGCGTTCCTGTAGCAAGGGATTTTCACGAGGGTAATGGTCTCCTACTTTGCACAACACTGGCCATATACTCCATCGTGAGCTCGACAATACATGCTTTCTCCATGCTTCTTTATGATTTTGAGTATCTTATAGTCTTATGCCAAGGTCAGACTGCACGAATGTAGCCCGATAATGAGCCGACAGACATGTCAGAGAAACGTAGCTTGTCGTGGCCAATTTTGAATTGTCTTGATGTGTTGCAGCCCGTGTAGTGTGACAAAATCCATGATTGGACGGTTGGCACCTGCAACGGCTCACGACCACCACGATGAAAATCTGGCATGTCAGAAATGTTGTCTTGCTGAACAATGTGACATAAACTACAAAATCCTTTGACTGCTAATTCGGCGTTGACTAATAGGAATACAGTGATCCTCCTCTGACGAGAGACCGCTAAAGGAGAAAAAACAAACACACAATGACAAAAAAGGGAACAGAAATTCACTGGTGGAGCAACAATATAAAGTACTAGTTTGTGGAGCTGTGGCAGCAGTATCCCTCTTAACTTATTTTTAAAGAATTTATTTGCAAATTACGGTGGAAAGTAAGTATTCGGTCGATAATGGCCTTGATCTGGAGTCCCCCTGTGGTTCTGGGATTTTTGTTCACCATTCTGGTGATTATTTTGATCCCACAGAGTGAGTGTGTGGAGCCCCAGATCGAGGCCATTATTGACCAAATACTTATTTTCCACCATAATATGCAAATTATTTAAAAAATCAGACAATGTGATTTTCTGGATTTTTTTTTTTTCATTTTGTCTCTCATAGTTCAAATGATGAAAATGTCAGCCATCTTGTAAGTCAGAGAACTTGCACAATTGGTGGCTGACTAAATACTTTTGTGCCCCACTGTTAAAAGAACTAGCTTATTGTAATGTAAGTTAGTGTATAAAAAATCAACCTAGCTATTTCTGTTGCACTTTGTTTATGCTACAATAGTAAGAGAACTACCGGATTTTCCGGACTATAAGGCGCACCTAAAAACCTCAAATTTTCTGAAAAGCTGACAATGCGCCTTATAGTCCGGTGCGCCTTGTATATGGACCAAATTCCGGCCCGCGGGCCAAATGCGGCCCGCGTCTAAATTTAAACTGGCCCGAAGCATTGTGTCATAAAATCAATCATAAGTGGCCCACTAAGGACTATGAATCATTAATCAAAAAGACTATGGATCATTATTTTGTGATTATCAAGTAATTTGTTGCGTCCGAAGTTGAAATAAAAAAGATAAAATGGAGAATGATTTGATTTGGATTATCACCCTTCTTATTCATACAACAATAACAACAATAAAAAAAACTTAATACATCTAATAAAAAATTCATTCAACTTTCATAAAATTGTTAATTTGTTATTATTAACTTTTCTGGTAGTGCAATTGACAACAGATTCTCATTTGCAATATCAACCTATCTGCAAAGGATATAGTTACATACCGTATTTGCCGGTGTATTGGTCGACCTTTTTCGATCCAAAATCGACCAAAAAAAATCGACCTCGACTTATACACTGAGTCATAAAATTTAACTTCGTATTCATCGCTTCAAATGTGATGGTAACCAAGGCCGTTTCTCATGCATCTCATTTTGCGTTGCACTTAGAAAATTTGAACCGGGCGGCGTGCGCGAGTGCGCGGCCCGCTGGAAGTGGAATGAGCCTCAGCGATCTCCTCCGCGGTGCTTATAAACAGCCGATCCGCTCGGCGGGGGCTATTTTCGGCCACTCGGCGCGTGCGCACGGCCTCCCGGATGTGCCGGGCGGCGTGCGCGAGTGCGCGGCCCGCTGGAAGTCGAATGAGGCTCAGCGATCTCCTCCGCGGTGCTTATAAACAGCCGATCCGCTCGGCGGGGGCTATTTTCGGCCACTCGGCACGTGCGCACGGCCTCCCGGATGTGCCGGGCGGCGTGCGCGAGTGCGCGGCCCGCTGGAAGTCGAATGAGGCTCAGCGATCTCCTCCGCGGTGCTTATAAACAGCCGATCCGCTCGGCGGGGGCTATTTTCGGCCACTTGGCGCGTGCGCACGGCCTCCCGGATGTGCCGGGCGGGTGCGCGAGCTCGCCGGCCGCTGGAAGTCGAATGAGGCTCCGCGATCTCCTCCGCGGTGCTTATAAACAGCCGATCCGCTCGGCGGGGGCTATTTTCGGCCACTTGGCGCGTGCGCACGGCCTCCCGGATGTGCCGGGCGGGTGCGCGAGCTCGCCGGCCGCTGGAAGTCGAATGAGGCTCCGCGATCTCCTCCGCGGTGCTTATAAAGTGCCGATCCGCTTGGCTTGGAGCTATTTCCGGCCTCCCGTTGGTGCCGGGCGGCGTGCGCGAGCTCGCCGGCCGCTGGAAGTCCAATGAGGCTCCGCGATCTCCTCCGCGGTGCTTATAAACAGCCGCATGCGCACGGCCTCCCGGAATTTGAACACATTTCGTCAATAAATTTCGCATATTGAATTTTGAAGTTTAATATAATGCAACAATTGAGCTCGACTTATACAAAGGATATATCATAAAATCGTAAATTTCCGTCGAATTTTAGGGGGTCGACTTATACACCGAGTCGACCTGTACACCGGCAAATACGGTATTTACAAGTTCATTCACAATGGTAATGGTTCGTGGAATGTTGGTGCGAATGGTCGGCCCCTATACAGGACTGTCTCAGAAAGTTAATGCATTAATAGTGCGCCTTATAGTCCGGTGCGCCTTATATATGGACAAAGTTTTAAAATGGGCCCTTTATTGAAGGTGCGCCTTATAGTCCGGTGCGCCTTATAGTCCGGAAAATACAGTAGGTTATTGTAAGGTTGTTGATTTTTACTCTTTGGAGTAAGTGAAGGTGACTAACTTTGAAAATAAAACTCAATGAAAAGTTACCTTTAATTCATATACGTATATTATCGACAGAAAACCCATCGCTACTAGAGGCTATAAAAATATCACATGGAAATTTCCTTCATCGTATCAAATTCTATTGTTTTAAAAGAGTGATATATCGCTTTATGCCGAATCGTTAGACCTTACTGTATATCAATATGTATTGTATCGGTCGAAAGCAAAAATGATTGTCTACTATGTCTACCATTTTCAAAGTGTGGTTTTTGCATTTACTCAAAGGAGTGACGTGTTTTCTATGCTGCTAAAGGAGCTTTATTAATGTTTGGCGCAGTGCATTGAGTGAAACATGATGTCAATGTCCTACAAAACTGACTCTTGAGATTACTGCAGTAATCAAACTTGAATGTCAACAAGTCTAGACAGCACCCGCTGCCCATTCTGAAACTCTTTGCGGCCATCGAAGGTTTATGACACTGCTGAACAAAGCAAGATGCTATATTAGTCCTCTGTCGGCATTCCGATCCACATTTCCATAGGAATGAATGAATGAATGAATGAATGAATGAATGAATGAATGAATGAATGAATGAATGAATGAATGAATGAATGAATGAACGAACGAACCGTGGCTAGCTTGGTTATCAAATGATTTTCATGAGTCTGAGTTTTTTGAGCACCGCAGTCGGTTGACACTTTTAAAAACGTTCTTAAGACGTTTCTTTTTAAAAAGGCATTTTCTGTAGCACTTTGAGATTTTTAAAAAAAATGTAAGGTGCACTATAAGTATAATTTATTATTATTATTATTACCAAATTTTGTCTTATAATACAGAGCATCATTCTTGATGTTTTTGTTTTGTTTTTGTGATGCCGATGAACAGAATGCAGCGACACTGCACAGGCGTGTCATATGATCTAGCCACTCAGTTTCCAGAGTGGAGTGCTTGCCGCAATACACTTTACAATTAATATAAGGGCATTAATACTTGTGTCTCTGTGTGTCATATTTAAA
The DNA here is from genome assembly GCF_024217435.2 of Syngnathus scovelli. Taxonomy (NCBI): domain Eukaryota; kingdom Metazoa; phylum Chordata; class Actinopteri; order Syngnathiformes; family Syngnathidae; genus Syngnathus; species Syngnathus scovelli. The sequence goes on along the minus strand of NC_090851.1, from coordinate 16,250,147 downwards.
TGCTGTCACTTTTTTTTTTTTTTTTTTTTTTTTTTTTTTTTTTTACAAAACTTAACTAAGTTCTGTGTGGAAATAGTGACATCCAGGTAAATTCTTAGTTTTAAATTGCAATGACTTGTGCAGTGCTGGTTACTATTGATGCACTATGTTGGGACAGCGACAATCTCAAATTTATTAAAGTTTACTGGACAGATAAAGATTAATCTGAAAGAAATTATCCAGGAAATTATGAGATTCATTAACCAGTACTGGATAAGGAAAGGTTGTCATTCCTTAACCGGATATAGATGATTGACAATTAAAGGCTTTGATCAGTCTACGGATCACACACTTTTTCTCAATTATTGAAATTGTGTGGCGTAAATTAGGACAACAGAGACCCCAGACTATTGACAAACTCAAATTGTACATTAAGCAAGAATTGAGAAATCCACTTAAATTCCCAAACAGTTATTGAGTGTTAAAAGGAAAGTTTACGTAGAACTGTGGTAAACATGTCCCTGTCCCTGCTTTTTTTGGAACATGTTGCAGGCATCAAACTCAAAATTTGTGAATATTTTAAAAAAAAAAGAAAAAGTTATCATTTTGAACTTTCAATGTCTTGTCTTTTTTTCGTATTTTATTGAATACAAAATGAAAAGGATTTGCAAACATTGCATTCTGTTTTTATTTACATTTTCACATCCTAAATTCATTGGCAAAGGGTTTGTTATCTAATCTGTAAATGTAAATTCAAGATATGTAACTGAGATTTGTAAATAAAAACAATTTCCCCAGGGAGGGATGGCGGCACACTTCGAAGAATGCCTCAACATTGTTATGGCCCTGACATCTACCATCTATTGAAAACACGCAGAGGAGGTAGGATGAAAATATTTTATACTAACAATACTGCTCGGTCATTTTATTTATCTTATTAAACAGTCCTTTGCTTTGCATTTTAACTGATTGGTTTGCATAATTATAGCGTTACTTTCCTTTTTCTTGAATAAACTGTTGCTTTTGTTCACTAATGACTTAAATGTGTACTGTGTAACCTCTGAGACCAATCTATACCAGGACTACGCTCATCAAACCTATATTTACTGTACGAGCAATTTCAAAGTACAGTGGAGCCTCGGTTTTTGAACGTCCCGGTTCTCGAACAAATTGGCATTCGAATAAAAATTCGAGATTTTTTTGCTTCGGATGTTGGACGAAATTAGGTTGTCGAACCTCGCGAGATGAGCCGAGAGGACCCGCATGCCAACTGACTCTGTTCGTTATTACATTCTCGTTATTCTAATGATTGCATCAACTCTAATCATGCCTCCAAAGGAAGCAAGTGGGAGCAGTAAAGCCATCCTAAAACACAAAGACGATCCTAAAGCAATGCGACAGTGAGCGCCCGGCGCGCTGCGGTTGGGCGATCGGACCAAATCAAGCTCCCTGCGTACTGAGGTCCACTTAAATTTTGGAAAGTACATCAGGACTTTAAAAATATTTTCTAAATTTCAGCGACAGCTCTGTCACAATTATACAACCAGCGCGGTGCAGTTGCGCGGTGGACGACGTGCTACGGTTGCGAGTTCGGCGGTGCGCTGCAGTTACGCGATCAGACAAAAATGCGCAAATGAAAAAATGCTTAAAAAAAAAGGCGTTTTTTTTTTTATTGGAATGTATTAAACTTTTTTCCATTATTTGTAATGGGAAAACATGACTCGGAATTCGAACGATTCACTTCTCGAACAGCCTTCCGGAACGGATTGTGGTCGAAAACTGAGGCTCCACTGTACTAATATAATTTACGCTGAGTTCATATCGACTGTGACGCGTGAGCTGTACGTGTCCATAACACTACACCCAAAAGACCACAGGATCACGGGGGTTTGTCAAGTTACTGTTCACATTCACTTAGATTAATGCATATTTATAGATAAGCTGATAAAAAAACTCAACAGTAGCCTACATCCCAGAGCTGCAGCTGTTTCACTCCATGCTTTCTTGTATGTGAAGTGTCGTTTTGGACCTACGTGATGAATTTTATCATCCCTGGTCATAGGTAACCCTTGGCAATTCAAATTCACTGTATACATCTCACTTTAAATTATATACTTAGAAAAAATAGAATACGTATATGTTTCAGCTTGCCTGAAGTTAAGCCAGGAGGTCATTCCAAAAAGTGGGCCAGGCAATGGAATGGGCTCGATCCCCACTGAGCTTTCACATAGTTCTCTGTACCTCTAATAGCATCTAAGACCGCTGACCTAAGGCACTGTGCAGATGTGTATGGGTGAAGAAGTGCAAAGTCCAATCAGATGAATCGCTGCAGGACATGCCACACTATGCGGCAAGGCCAACAAAGATTCTGACGTGCCAGATATTCAGCATTTTCGTGGAAATCTTAAACGGCAAATAACCAATCGTTGAGTATGTCATAGTACGCGGGCTACGCATCGAGAGAACCTAAAATCGACCATGACAGTTAACATTTGTCTGGCATATCTGTTGCATCAAAATCAAGCGATACTCCGATAGTCTTACCTTGGCTAACACTGTTAACTCACACTATTCTGTCTGAACATTAATTTTAGATTTGATTGGTTTGTAGGCACTGCATACATATAACGATTTGTGTACAAGACATTAAAGATTAAAAAATGTCCCTCTAACTCTCGAGAGTTAACTTGACATATTGCGTGACGTCATCGATGCCCAACAGAAAATCACAATCTTCGCCCAGATTCAATCCTTTGATGCTTGCCGAACTGAATGTCATAAGACTGTGTATGACAATGTGTAAATAACATTTTCAGTTTTCCGTATGTGCTTTGTGTTTATTCAAATTTGCTCTATAATTTTCTGTATATGCCTTATGTTTATTAAAACGTGCTCTGTAATTCTTTGTTATGTTTATTAAAATGTGCTCTGTAATTCTTTATTGTTGTAGGTAAAACACAAAATGGTTTTATAGATTTGGAGATGCTCCCACCAGAGTTGGGAATAACCATATTGTCGTATCTGAATGCTACCGATCTGTGTCTGGCCGGGTGTGTATGGCAGGACCTAGGCAATGATGAATATCTGTGGCAGGGGTAAGGAGATTTAAGTTTGGTGTCTGTGATGGTACTTTGCCATATGTTTGCAATAAATGTCTTTCTTGCTTTTTTTCTTAATGAGTCTTTTTGGTAATCCTCCCGTGTTGATTTTCTAGGCTCTGCAAGTCCACATGGGGTCACTGCTCCATATACAACAGAAGGCTGCCTGCTGGTTTCTCATATAGAAGACTATATCTACAACTAGATGAAGGGAGCCTTACATTCAACGCAAACCCACAGGAGGTAATGCATGCCAAACATCAAAGATCATAAGTCACACAGACCCCCACCACACGCGTGTGTCTAGATCTTCAAAAGTACTAAGGCCAATCTATGATCTCCCTGTCTCTGTGGCCCTTTCCTGCCTTCTCAATAGGGTATCTCTTATTTCATGTCTAAAGGAATACTTGTAGATCATCCCACAGAGCAAGCTAAATTCATCTTTTACACTAGACGGCTCAACTGGAAGATGCTGAGAATTTACCTGGATGAGAGGTAAGCAGAGAGATGTACACAAAAGATGTCCACAAAAAAGTATTTGTGCAAAGGTTTATTGCAGGCAAAGTTGACATCTACTATATGATGTTTTTTCAATATATGTATATATACCCAACAATGACCTAATAGGCAAAGTAAACCTTGCATCTGACATTTGCATTAAATTAAATATATTAATGCATTATGTTCATACTCTTATCAGGGTTTCCCCCAGAAAACTTGCCTGGTGGTAGATAAGCCAACCTAGCTTCATAAACGATATTTAATGTGCGTTCAAAAATTCATTCGGATGCCCTGGCACTCGTCTGAGAGTGGGTGTGGTCGGAAAGGTTAAATGCGCTCAACTCCCATTCATTTACGAACAGGACCAGCACTAGTCAGGGATGAGAATCGTCCGCGGATTTCCGTGTTTTTTTCCGTCGGGAGTATCATTTTTGTGAATCGTGGGGCGAACGGGATCAGGAACTGCTTCAGATGGGCATGGCTCGAGAGCAGCGTCATTTTACAACTCGGAACACAAAGACGCTCTTAAAGCACTGCGACAGTAAGCGCCCGGCGTGCTGCGGTTGCGCGATCGGATTAAATTAAGTTCCCTGCGCACTGAGGTCCACTTACATTTTAGAAAGTACATCAGGACTTTAAAAATATTTTCTAAATTTCAGCGACGGCTCTGTCACAATAATGCGATCAGCGCAGTGCAGTTGCGCGGTCGGCGACGAGTTACGTTTGGGCGTTCGGCGGTGGCCGCAGTTGCGCGATCGGACAAAATTAGGGGGGAGGGGGGGGGGGGGCATGCGGCCCCCAGACCCCGGCTACTTTTCAGTGTTTTTTTTTCATTTGCTGTTCTTATCCTTGACTAGTGCACCTGTGTCTCTGGTCGGAGCCCCCACTCCGTTTATGGTTTGCCCTGGGAGGATATTTTCAATCGAGTCCTTCAGTTTAGTTTGTGTACTGTTTTTATTTACAATGTTTATTGGTAGGCCTGTCACAATAAGACATTTTTCCGGACGTTATACTCACCCAGAAACTATCACGGTAACCAGTATTTCATTGTTGTTTCTAAATGCAACTGATAAACTGATATTTTTAGAGCAAAAACATTTAGAGTACATCCTTTTTAAGTGCAATTTATCTTTCAATTCTCAAGGATATGGGACATTCGCATTGAAGTATAAAACAACAAAATATCTTGAATAAATGAATAAACATTTAATTAAATAAAAAGGACTGTGGCTCTACTATCTTTTGAACAACATAATTCAACAAACAGAGAGGACAAACTGCAGCCGAATTGGCCAGCACAGGTTAATTAAAGGCCATAGCATAAAAATGTATTTGTAATCGTGTCTTAAATGCTTCTACTGAGGTAACAGCTCTGATATCTATCGGTAGAGAATTCCAAAGCTTTTGACCCCGAATTGAGAAAGCGCTTGACCTTGCGGACTTTTTTTGGGCCTTGAGGTCACTAAAAGACCCTCGTTTACCAGCGAGGCTCGGACAGTTTGTGTGACAGCCAACGCTAACACTTAGAAAATAATCTCAAAATTGAGACGACATCCAGGGCAGAGAGGCCGATTTTTCGTCATTTGAGTCCGACCAGGGAACCAGCGAGGCTCGGACAGTTTGTGTGACAGCTGACGCTTGGAAAATATTCTCAAAATTGAGATGACCTCTGTGATGGAGAGGCCGATTTTTTGTCATTTGTGTCCGACCAGTTTGGTGCGTCATTTCAGAAGTGGAGAATTGGTTTGTAAGTAAATGCTCTGGTTGATATCTCGAGAAGTTGGTAAGTATAGGCATTCGTAAGTAGAGGTACCACTATAATCATTAAGTTGTTGCGCTATGACTTTTTGAGAATTTTTGCAATGAACGGGAGATTTGAAACAGGCCTATAATTACTGAAACAGTCCGAGTTTGGTCGCTTAAATAATCATTGAATGATTGCGGTCTTAAAGGCTCTTGGCGCATTGTCAGAGGAGACAGACAAATTAATTATATTTAAGAAGGATGGTCCTACAATCTGAAACAGTTATTTAACGAGTTTGCCAGGAAGCAGGTCGAGTAAGCAAGTTGTCTGTTTTGCCGCGCTAACCAGTTCTGTGAGGCTTTCAAGGGACACCGTTTTAAAATCAGAGAGGGTTGCCACATGATTTTCACCCTTATTTATAATAATTTCGGTAATCGCAGGTCTTGTTCTGTGTTTTTTTAACTGTCACCATGATCTCATTCCTAATGGATTTAATCTTCCAAGCGGAAAAATTCCATGAAATCGTCGGCTGAGTGGGGGGAACTATCGCCGGTCGGCTGCTGTTGTGTTAGCTTTGCATCAATGTCAAATAGGTATCTAGGTTTATTTTTATTGAGACCGATAATTTGAGAGAAAAAAATAGCTTTTGCTAAAACGAGCGCATCTATGTATTTCAACGGGCTGTCACACCATGCCTGACGGAAAACCTCAAGTTTAGTTACACGTCATTTGCGCTCAAGCTTCCTGCATAATTGTTTAAGTGTACGAGTGAGCCTTCTAGGGCGAGTTTTACATAAAGGCGCTACTGAATCGAGGGCGTTTAACAAAGCAGCATTGAAATAATTTGTGAGATTATCAATTGAGCTAATATAAGAGGGAAAAGAGGCAGTTGCCAAAGGCAGTAACTCCGAGAGCGCAGTCGAGGTTGCGGAGTTAATATTACGGCTGCACCATCTTCGATTGCGTTCCTGACTTTGACAGAGCCAAAACTTCATATTTCACTTCGAAGTAGTGATCAGACATAACAATAGTGTACGGTAGTACCATTATATTTGAGGTTGCCAAGCCTCGGGATAATGCTAAATCTAAAATATTTAGTATACAGTATTTTTTGCACTATAAGGTGCACTGGATTATAAGGCGCACCTTCATTGAATTTTTTATTTTAGAAATTATTTCATTTAAAGGGCGCACCGGATTAAAAGGCGCATAGAATAGAAGCTACTGCATCAAACTGGGGTTGACTAGGGTTGCGTTCTGGATCCACTAGATGGAGCTGTGCTACAGGGAATGTCAACCCAGTCAATGAGGTAAAATCCAGCGCCCATTCCGTATGAAAGTAATACGGTTTGGCTTCTTACTTGGTCCTGCAACCCCACATTTTTGATGGTCATGAACTTTCTTTAGTTTAAAAGAAAAAAGCGAGTGCGCGCGTGTAATGCGTTGATTAGCTTGTTAGTTTTGATGCCGGACTTGTATATGCGCAGCCAAACTTGCTGCGGTGAGGGTGGGCGGTTCACTGTAATTGCCTCTCGACAGGCTTACCTGTATGTCAATCAAGCGATGGGATGGATTCTAGGCTATAGAAAAATGTTTTTTTTTTTTAAATGGCATGCGATCGACCAGTAGTAGCTTACTTCGGTGACACTCCTGACCACAGTTGCCATAATGCTGAAAGCGATAGGACCTTGTAATTTACTAGTCGTACTAAAACGTACTGAAACATTTTGGCAGAGCGCTGTGTACAACCAGTATGGATCAACAAATTCATCAATTGATCCATATATAAGGCGCTCTGCATTAGAAAGCGCAATTTGTTTTTTTCCTTATTGTGTGGAAAATACAGAACATTTATTGCCTGTGTGAAACCAATGTATCAATTATTATCTGAAATGTCACAGTGAGAGCGAGAGGTTCTGACGGTAAATTCATATGAATATTAAACCCGCCAATAATTATTATATAACCAGCACGGGTCACCAAGTCAGCCATAAATTCAGAAAAATTATCCAAAAAGCCAGAGTAAGCGCCGGGTGGGTGGTAGATAACTGCAAGATAAGACGACAGCAAGGCTGTGGATCGGATGACGAGAACTTCAAAGGTTTTCAATACATTATTTGAGTGAGGGCGAAGTCTGAGATCAGAATCAGAGATAAGGGTTACACCCCCACCCTTCTTACTAGGACGCGCAACATGAGAGCTCACAAAGTTTAGAGGTGAGGCCTCATTAAGCGGCAGCAATTCATTAGGTTTTCACAAGGCGTCGCTAAAAACAATCATGTTAAGATTATGGTCTCCAATGAGGTTCTTAACTAGTAGCGCTTTCTACAAACTGGATTCGGTTGAAGTTGGGAAATTGTGTAAAATGTAAATAAAACCAAAATACAACGATTTGAAAATCCTTCAACCCATATTCAATTGAATACACTACAAAGACAACATGTTTAATGTTCAAACTGGTAAGCTTAATTGTTTTTTGCCAAATAATAATTAACTTGGAATTTCATGGCTGCAACACGTCCAGTAGAAGTTGGGAAAGGTGTCAAAAAATACTGAGAAAACTGAGAAAAGCTCATCAAACACCTGTTTGGAACATCCCACATGTGATCAGGCTAATTGGGAACAGGTGGGTATCATGATTGGGTAAAAGGAGCCTCCCCAAACATCCTCAGTCATTCACAAGCAAGGATGGGGTGAGGTTCACCACTTTGTCCACAACTGCGTGAGAAAATAGTTGAACAGTTTAAGAACAACATTTCTCAAAGCAAAATTGCAAGGAATTTAGGGATTTCAAAAGGTTCAGACAATCTGGTGAAATCACTGCACGTAAGCGCCACGGCCGGAAACCAAGACTGAATGACCGTGACCTTCGATCCCTCAGGCGGCACTGCCTTAAAAACCGATGAGTGTGTAAAGGATATTACCAAATGGGCTCGGGAAAACTTCAGAAAACCACTGTCAGTAAATACAGTTTGTCACTACATCAGTAAGTGCGGGTTAAAACTCTACCATGCAAAGCAAAAGCCGTTTATGAACAACATCCAGAAACGCCGCCGGGTTCTCTGGGCCCGAGCTCGTGTAAAATGGACTGATGCACAATGGAAAAGTGTTTTGTGGTCTGATGAGTCCACTTTTCCAATTGTTTTTGGAAACACTGGATGTCGTGTCCTCCGGACCAAAGAGGAAGCGGACCATCAGGACTGTTAACAACGCAAAGTTCAAAATCCAGCATCTGTGATGGTATGGGGGTGCATTAATTCCCATGGCATGGGTGACTTACATTTCTGTGAAGGCAACATAAATGCTGAAAAGTACATACAGATTTTGGAGCAACATATGCTGCCATCCAAGCGACGTCTTTTTCATGGACGTCGCTGCTTATTTCAGCAAGATAATGCCAAGCTACATTCTGCATGTGTTACAACAGCGTGGCTTCGTTCAGCGTTCTCCCCTGGCCCACTTGCAGTCCAGACCTGTCTCTCATTGAAAATGTGTGGCGCATTATGAAGCGTAAAATACGACAGGGAAGACCCTGGACTGTTGAACAACTGAAGCGGTTCATCAAGCAAGAATGGGAAAGAATTCCACAGCTAAGAGAATTAGTCTCCTCTCTTCCAAAACGTTTATTGAGTGTTATTAAAAGGAAAGGTTAGTTCAGACGTTAGCTGGAGCAGGGTGGCTTGCTGCTCTAAGAGTGTGGTCAGGTCTTGCCGTATCAAGTCAATGGATGATTTGAGTTCATCGTAGCCCTCATTTTTGGGGGGCGGCATAGCGTAAAGTTTGGAAATGTAAACCCCTGTAAAAGTGATGTAACCAAGTGGTAAACATGCCCTTTCCCAACTTCTACTGCACGTGTTGCAGCCATGAAATTCTGAGTTAATTATTTGAAAAATGAAGTTTATGAGTTTGAGCATTAAATATGTAGTCTTTGTTGTGTATTCAATTGAATATAGGTTGAAAAGGATTTTCAAATCATTGTATTTTGTTTTTATTACATTTTACACAATTTCCCAACTTCAACCGAATCCGGTTTGTAATATTCATAAAACTGATTTTGAGTCTAATAGGTTGATCAGAGTTCGTACCCATCAATGAATTTTCAAACGAAATCCAAGTGAGATTGCGAGCCGCTTCAGGCTAATGCTAACCGGGCGAGAGGACTGGCCGGTGAACGACGGTAGCAACAAAGCCCTGCTGAATGAATTCTAAGCAGTGACGTGATCGAAACTGGCAATGATTAATTGTTTGCGGATTACACAAAACTAAAGATAGTACACTCCCAAAAGAAAAGTGAAATTGTAGGAAGCAAATGAGGGGAACTAGAAAAAAAAGAATGTCGAATGTGGGTCATCTCTCCGGTATTGCTGTGACGCCATCTACGTGACGTCTCGAACGAACAATACTTCACCACTGGAAGTAGAAAACAATTTCATTTTATTTTTTATAAACTATGGAAAACAACTGTTTGGGGTGGACGTTTTACATACATTAGACAAAACAAAAAATAATTGTGAAGTAGACAACACTGTTGGTTACTCCAGCTTCTTCCATGTGTTTTAGTGTGGACCAAATTTTTGGTGTACGTTACGGAAAATGTAGACATTGTGGTGCCGCACAGGCACAGAGACATGTAGACCTTGAGGATAGTTTTATCCACGAGCATATTATGCACCCACTAGTCCAGATCAATAATTATCAACTGTCATTAAAAAAATAAGCACGTTGTGCCTGACATTAACTGGTAAGCATATTTTGTAAGAATTTTACCGTATTGGCCCAAATATAAGACCGTGTTTTTTGCATTGAAATAAGACTGAAAAAGTGGGGGTTGTCTTACATTCGAGGTCTAGACATTAGACCCATTCTCAACGCTAGATGGCGCCAGATATCTTTAAAGTGAATGCTGAACTTAACTCCCCAGGCCAAAGCGAACCCCTGTCACAAAGAAGAAAAATAAAAAATAGCGGTAAGAAAGAAAAGAGAACATAAATAAGAGAAGAGATAACAGAAAATGGAGAAACAGTAGGTTTATTTACATTTCAAAAAACCAGAAGCCATTCATTTACAAATGTGATTGCACTTTAATTTACATATTTAAATGTTCAGATATTAAGATGTGATGGACAGTTTTTGCATGATTTGAATGAGGCAAAATAACATGCTTTGTCTCTCGAATATATTATAATCATTTGTTTCAGATGTACTGTAATTATTTTCTGTATAAAAAATTAAATTTGGTGTTCAAAAAGTATTTTTTCAAACTTGAGTTTTGAAAAAGAGGGGCTCGTCTTATAATCAGGGTCGTCTTATATTCGGGCTAATACGGTAATTAGTTTAAATTACTCTGTTAAATTATTTTAAAATATTTTAAATTATTCATATTTAATTGGTAACAATTGCAAATATGTTTCCAATAATAATGATATCACTTCTTAAACAATTCAACAGCAAGTATCATCTGATGCTAGTGTTTATATGATAATTATATTATAACAGTACAGTAACCCCTCGTTTATGGCAGATAATTGGTTCCAAAACCACCCCGCGATAAGTGAAATCCGCATTTTTTGTCAATAAATGTATATGAAACCATTTAAGCGCATACATTATTATTAGAACATTAAATAATAGTTTCAAACATGTAAATAATACATTAATAGTATAAATAACATACTGAAAATATTGTATAAATATTGAAAATATCAATATTATACGTGTGTGGGTGTGTGTAACATGTAGATGTGACGTTCTGTTGTTAACCTTGGTTAAACAGGGACCTCTAGTGGTCACAAGTTACCATAGCGCATTTTGTAGATGTATATGTAGCTAAAGTATACATACTGTAAATAGGATTTTAGGACTTTTTTATTATTGTGACAACTTTTTATAACAAGTCAACTGTAAATATGTTTTCAAACGTCTTTTATTATAACAACTTATTTTATATCAAAGTACAACACTGCAAATATGTTTTTAGAACTCTTATTATCGCAACTATTTTTTGGGGGGGCTGAAAAAAATCCACGCTGCAGTGCAGCCGCGATTACCGAACCGCGAAGTCGTGAGGGATCACTGTATAACAAACAATAATGACAATAATGACATTCCTTCGATAGATACGCACCCTGATCAACCAATTACACTTAAATTCGGTTTTATGAATATTAGATCACTTCGTACGAAAGCAGTTCTCGTTAATGACCTTATCACGGAACATAATCTAAACGTTTTTGGTCTTTGCGAGACCTGGTTAAAACCTAATGAACTGCTGCCACTTAACGAGGCCTCGCCTCCAAATTTTGTGAGCTCGCATGTGGCTCGTCCTCGAAAAAAGGGTGGGGGTGTCGCCCTCATCTCAAATTCTGAGCTTAGATTTAGGCCTCGCTCAATTCACGTATTTAAAACATTTGAAGTTCTCATTGTGCGATCCACTGCGTTACCGTCATTCTATCTTGTTGTTATTTACCGCCCACCCGGGGCTTACTCTGGCTTCCTGGATGAATTTTCAGAAGTTGTGGCTGATCTAGTGACAAATGCAGATAATATAGTTATCATGGGTGATTTCAACATCCATATGAATTCACCGTCGGAACCACTGACTTCGGCATTTCAAACTTTAATCGATACGTTTGGTTTTACGCAAGCTGTACAGGCAGCAACGCATAAGAATGGAAATACCTTAGATCTGGTATTATCCCGAGGACTAACAACCTCAAATATAACAGTACTGCCATACACTGCTGTTCTGTCTGATCATTTTTTAATAAAATTTGAAATTTTAGTTCCTTGTCAAAGACAAGAGAGCAATCAGAATTATAGCAGCCGTAATTTTAACTCCATGACTGCAACTGCGCTATCTGAGTTACTGTCGCCGGCAACCGCCATGTTTCCCGCGTACAGTGGCTCTATCGATAATCTTACAAATGAATTCAATGCGACATTATTAAAAGCCATCGACTCTGTGGCACCGCTACGTCTGAAAACTCGCCGTAGATGGCCAACTCCGTGGTTCACAGATGAAACACGTACGTTTAAACAATTATGTAGAAAGCATGAGCGCAGATGGCGTTTAACCAAACTTGAGGTTTTCCATCAGGCATGGAAGGACAGCCTCCTGAAATATAAAGATGCGCTTATTTTAGCAAAAACTCGTTATGTGATTTAGGGCTATACAAATAAACTTGACTTGACTTGACATTGAAAATATAGAATACATATAAATATTCCTGTAGAAGCACCAAACAATTCAGCAAGCTTTTGTTATACTTGTTTACTTGTTTGTCTGTTGTGAGCCATGTCTTGTCACCGTGGGATAGGGGGGAACGAAATTTCGGTTTCTTTGTGTGTCTTTGGCATGTGGAGAAATTGACAATAAAGCTGACTTTGACTTTGACTTTGAAACAACAATTTAAAAAAATGAAATAAGTTACCCCTCAGCAACAATTGCGAGTGTTTTCGATGCAGCGAATGTTGTGTTCACATCAGCGTTGTTTCAGGGATCATTCACGGTTGCAAATGTTCACAAAACATTGGCGAACGTTTTGCATTTTTCTTCATGCAAGGAAATTTATAACATGTTCATAGTTCCCTTGTGACAAGAAAGTACAGGCGAACCTTTGGCGAACATTTGCAACATTAAACAAAGCCTGACATGGATGCAAACTTCGCTGCATTCAGAAACACTCGCCCCTTAGTGAGAATTTTTTATTTGTTTTTTTTGCTCAAAAGTCAGGGCGTTTAAGTTTGCCATCGGCATTCATGAACAGGAGGCTTATGATGTTTTGTCAGCTGATGTCGGAATAAGGTAATGGCAACCAAATGCAGTTATCACAATTCCAATATTTACGTAGTACCCTTCCCCTAAAATAAAAACACTTGGATATTGTATCTTATGTGTATTTGCAGGCGTGATGTTTTGGACGAGCTAGTGACTCTTCACAACTTCAGTAACCAGTTCCTCCCCAATGCTCTGAGGGATTTCTTCAGACATATTCATGCACCAGAGGAGAGAGGAGAGTATCTGGAAACACTCATCACCAAATTTAGCCACAGGTTTTGTACCTGTAACCCTGGTCTTGTCCGGGAGCTGGGGCTCAGTCCTGGTTAGTTTACACACACCATTAAACAACTAAAATAAATGCTTCAGCTCAGTAATTGTGTTGTTTTAGGCATATTGGTATAAATAAATAACACAATTATGAAAAAATATGTGTTAAGAAATACACTTACTGTTGAAAGTTGTTGATTACTCATTAACCTTTTTGAGATATCCATTAAATAAGCCTCTGAACACAGAATGCATTCCACAACCACAAGCTAAATGTAAATTTGGCTGAGATTGTTGTCAACGTGCATGCGTGTGAATGTACAGATTAAATTGTGGCTGTGTTATGACTTTTAAGTTTCGGGAATGCTAAAATTAAATGTTAATACAAAAACAAATTTATTAGGCTATGTAAAATGGCTTTTTCTGGTTAGAGGCACAACATAGCCAAAAATTAACAGCATCAGTAACAAATCTTCAGTTTCAAAAATGTTAATGGCCCATAGCCACAAATTAACAGCATCAGCAACAAATCTCCAGTTTCAAAAATATCAATGGACTATGTATCTACCTAATGTGCTACTGCTACTCTCACGAGAGCATGCTGGAATTTACTTTAATACTGCCTGGGTTTCCTTGTGGGATTAGTGGGATTAGTGTAATGGTACTGGATCAAGGATTGATGGTTGGTCCTCACTGATCTCTCAATTTACTGCTGCCTATAGCCACAATTTACTTTGGGAACATTTTAAAATGTAAATGTAGAAGAGCAGAATTTCAGCATTCTGCAAGCAATACATTTCCGTATGTTTCTGTACTTCTTCCTATCTAAATAAAAGTGAATTTTTACATAGTTTAAACAACACATGTAATATACAAATATACAAGATTAATGTCATATAAAGCAAAGAGATGGAATTACAAAAATAATTCCAAAAGTATGTCTTTACATTTATTTTAAATCAAATTTGGGTTTGTTTTAATGTTCTTGAGTTTAACTTGAGTTGTGCAGTCAGTTATTTACTGGTGTGTTATAGCCTGCTAAATTGTCCAGCATCATGTACTATTACGAGCTTAACATTGAGAATGTAACATTTGATATTTATGGCCATGCCAACAATGTTCTATCTTTGGTTTCCTCTAGACAGATATTACAGTGTACTATTATGTTCTTTGCAGATGCTGTGTATGTGCTATGCTACAGTCTCATCCTGCTGTCCATTGATCTGACCAGTCCTCATGTCAAAAACAAAATGTCAAAGAGGGAGTTCATCAGGAACACTCGTAGAGCAGCCCATAATGTCTCGGATGACTTTGTGGGCCATCTTTATGACAATATATATTTAATTGGCCATGTGGCTGCATAGCTCACTTCACCAGCTATTTATTAGCAATTCTCACAATGCACTGAAGAATAGGAATCTGTGTTTTGGTTCCTATATAATATCTCTGGAATGTTTGGAATATTTATACAGAATTTTCAAACAAATCAAATTTACCACTGTACTGTGGGAGAGATGCTGCCACCAAAATTAACTGAATGCTCTGACATTTTTGTAATAGAGCAGGATGATTTTAATTAAAACCATGAAGATAAGTTTCTACATTGCACTGATGAAGTATTATGACTAAGTGGTGGAAGGATGAACTAGAAAGCTGCCCTCAGATTGTTACTGACTGCTTCATAATCACCGGTTGGACAATTATATTTAACCCAAAAATATGAGCCACTAGATTTTGCGTGCGTGTGCGGGTCTATGCGTATTTGCGTGCGTGCGTCCCTACGCGCGCGCGTCAGACACACGCACACATAACACACTTGAGTTGTTTACAGTAAAGCTGACATTTTATACAGTACACCATGGTGTCCAGGCTGTACCCCACCTCTCATTTAAGGTGAGCTGGTAAAGGCTCCAGCTCACTCGCGACTCTCATGATTACAAGAGGTTTATAAAATAAATGGATGGATTTTCTGCAGTTGTTATCAGTGCAATGGCTCAATTAGAAGCTTTGTGCTACCTGTAAATTAGTGCATAATCCTTTTTCAATCTTAACATATTTGAAAATATGGCTGCTGAACTGCAGTCATAGTGTAGTTCAGTTCCATGCCATAAGTATCTCAAAAATGTTACTTTCAATTACAGATAAAATAACTGTAACCAACGTCACAGAGAACGTTAGAATGTCTTTGTAGTAATGTTGGTATGTACTTTTTTATTGTTTAAAGCTAGAAGAAAATTACCCCTGGAGCAAAATTGCAGTAAAAACAGGATCAGTTGTAAGTTAAGATACTTTTTTTAAGTACAGTGGAGCCTCGGTTTTTGAACACAATCCGTTCCAGAAGGCTATTCGAGAAGTGAATCGTTCAAATTCCGAATCATATTTTCCCATTAAGATAATGAAAATAATTAATCCGTTCCAATCCCCAAAAACACCCCACCTTTTTTAAGCATTTTTTCATTTGCGAATTTTTGTCCAATCGCGTCGCCGACCGCGCAACTGCTCCGCGCTGGTCGCATTATTGTGACAGAGCCGTCGCTGAAATTTAGAAAATATTTTTAAAGTCCTGATGTACTTTCCAAAATTTAAGCGGACATCAGTGCGCAGGGAGCTTAATTTTGTCTGATCGCGCAACTGCACCGCACCGCCGAACGCACAACCGTTGCGCGCCGACGACCGCGCAACTGCACCGCGCTGGTCGCATTATTGTGACAGAGGAGTCGCTAAAATTTAGAAAATATTTTTAAAGTCCTAATGTACTTTCCAAAATTTAAGTGGACCTCAGTGCGCAGGGAGCTTAATTTGGTCTGATGGCGCAACCGCAGTGCGCCGGGTGCTCAGTGTCGCATTGCTTTAGGAGCGTCTTTGTGTTTTAGGATGGCTTTACTGCTCCCACTTGCTTCCTTTGGAGGCATGATTAGAGTTGATGCAATCCTCAGAGTAACGAGAACGTAATAATGAACGGAGCCAGTTGGCATGCGGGTCCTCTCTGCTCATCTCGCAAGGTTCGACAACTGAATTTCGTCCGACATCCGAAGCAAAAATATCTCGAATTTTTTATTCAAATACCGATTTGTTCGAGAACCGGGACATTCGAAAACCGAGGCTCCACTGTATATACTTTGTTAGATGCTAAAACAAAACTTCACAAATCAAAACTGAGGACCATACTTAAGAAATGTCCATACTCGCGTATGGATTAGAATTTTTAATTAATGAATTTGTCAATAATAAGATTATTATACCTTCTACTAATTTAAAACTATTAGCAATAGATATTTCATTGATCATCAATAATGTTAGCTTGACAATAGATCTTACACTATGTTGTTGAGAAGTACTGTATTTTTCGCACCATAAAGCGCACAGGATTATAAGGCGCACCCTCATTGAATTTTTTATTTAAGAAATCATTTCATATATAGGGCGCACCGGATTAAAAGGCGCATAAAATAGAAGCTATACTGCAACAAACTGAGGTTGACTAGGGTTGCGGTATGCATCCACTAGCCAATAACCAATGAGCCCAATGAACAATCGCGTTTCTCAAACTATCGCCTGTAAAATGATCGGAACTGACTAAAGTTCGATCTAACACATTGGTACTGCTTACTTATGTTTCCCTTCCATATCGATCCGGAAATTTACTCGAAACATTAACGAAGCAGCCTATTTTGAAACGAAATAGCCGCGTGCGTATAGCAGCTATCTTTATAGCATTAGCCGCCAGCAAACTCCCATGAGTCTCAGCTCGCAGACTCCCATGAGCCTCAGCAAAGTATCGTGGCAGCCCCCTGTAAACCAGTGTTTCCCAACCAGTGTGCCGCGGCACACCGGTGTCACGTGAGAGATGTTCCGTGGGAAATTGTCCAACATTAAATACCGAGTGAATTGTAAACAGGATTACCAAACCACAGGTCAGTTTCCGCAAGGCTAATCGTGCATGCTTGGCAAATCGGAGAATTTTGAGATTTCATGTTGTGGCATCGGCACATACTCAATTTATGTGTGTGTTGCTGTTAGTGTTGGCTCGTGAGTGAACGATTCGTTCAAAAAAGGTTGGGAAACACTGCTGTAAACAATCACGTTTCTCAAACTCTCTCCCATAAAAGTGATCGGAACCGACTAAAGACTGATTAACACATTGGTGCTGCTTATTTATGATTCCGTTGGATATTGATCCGTAAACGTATTCGAAAACATTAACGGAACAGCCTATTTTGAAATGAAATAGCCTCACGGGAACAACAGCTATTCAGTGATGCCCCCTGACCACCGTTGCCGTAATGCTGGGAAGCGATGCGACCTTGTAATTTACTAGTCGTACTAAAACGTACTGAAACATTTTGGCAAAGCGCTGTGTACAACCAGTATGGATCAACAAATTCATCAATTGATCCATATATCAGGCGCTCTGCATTATAAGGCGCACTGTGGTTTTTTGAGTAAATTTTAAGTTTTTAAGTGCGCCTAATGGTGCGGAAAATATAGTAATTATTTAACATTTACATTAAAGGTCAATAGCCATGTAGCCCCCCCCCCCTTTGTTTGTTCCCTCTTCAAGTCATTGAAGTCAATACCATCTTGGTTTCATTGAAAAGCAAGGCTTACTTGCAATTACATTCATTTTGTTGACGATCCAATAAAGACAAACTCTTAATGAAGTATAGCTTTTTGAAATTATGAAAGACATTTATGTGGTGTTTTTTTGTTTAGAATGCTTTGTATCACACAAATATGTAACTAGTTATTAAATCTTGCATTTGCTAACATGTTTGTAGTTTCTGTACTTTTATACCTTAGCTAAGATATGTAGCATATGAAAAATTTGTTTAGAATGTAGAATTTTGTAGAATGTTTTCAAACTTGAATGTCTAGTAGATGATATATTTGATGTAGCTGATGTAGATATAAATGAAACAAACATGCAGGGGTGGTCCTTAATCCTTGCACCTTAGTTCTGCTGTAAATAATTTCTCAGTAAGGCTGTTCAACCTTGTGTACCCCATTTGGAGGCCTGTATTACAAACGTGTGTGTGCATTGTATGTGTTCGTGTGTTCTAGATCAAGCAGCCCGAAACTAAATCCTGTCCAGACACAATATGACCTCTGACACTCAACCTCTGCGTGTGTGTGTGTGTGTGTGTGTGTGTGTGTGTGTGTGTGTGTGTGTGCGTGCGTGCGTGCGTGCGTGCGTGCGTGCGTGCGTGCGTGCGTGCGTGTGTGTGTGTGTGAGTGTGTGTGTGTGTGTGTGTGCATGAGCGTGTGAGAGTGAGAGCATCAGGGCAATATGTGATTTTATGCACAGCAAATGAGAGGAGAGTCGAGGGCAAGGCTACGTGACCTAACATCAAACAGACACACCTTTCCCTTCAGTTTATTTTGTTCATTTTAAAAATTAAGCTTGGTATCTTTATCTTTTCTCATTGACTATGCTTTGATCATCTTCACAATGGGATGCTCGTGATTTAAAAAATTAAAATGTTGATATGATATACAGTAAAACATAATCTGGGCTGACGATAATTTTAGTAAATTTGAATACTGTTTGTCTCAGTATACACAGTCAGCAAAATGGCATAGGGTGTCAAATATTAGTACTCATACCAGAAAAAAAGAAGGTAAAATTACTCAGTTATGACTATTAATGTCACCTCCTGGTGCGTTCTGAATTCATGGGTTTTGTGCTATATCTCGGAAGTCACATGAGCAATTAGCACTGTTTGTGCTTTTTCTTCTGATGATAATGATGTTGATCCAATTATACCGATACTGATGATGATGACGACGAAGGGCCTGATGTTTATTTTGGCCAACCCACAGCGGTGAACCCAGGTCGTCGTCTGGTGGCGTCTCCGTCTGGAGAGGCACACTTAAGCCTGAAAGAGATGATGGATGGCCTCCTGAGCTCAAAGTCTCTGCACTTCATCAGGATGGGCTGACACAAAGGCAAAAACACACATGTATACACGCACGAACACACAATTAATGCTAACACAAACACACACACCCACATCCACCATTGAGGCTGGTTTATATACTAAGTCCAGCCTTTAAATACCGTAATTTTTGGACTATAAGTCGCAGGTTTTTTTTTTCATAGTTTTGGGGGGGGGGGCGACTTATACTGAGGAGCGACTTACATGTGAATTTTTTCACAAATTTTCAAAATTCCCCCCCAAAAAAAAGTTAAACTGCAATAAACGAACCGCGATGTAGCAAGCGATTACTGTAATTTGAATTTCAAGTGACATCAGTGGCGCAGCGGTCGTTTACATAAAGGACAAAGATTCGATCACGGGATGACGAAGGGCCCCACATACTACCGGCATCATTAGCGGCTCCGTTTGTAAGTGACACGGAAAACGAAGAGTTGGAAGGATTTAATGATTTCGAGTGACACAGAAGGTCTGAAAAACTATTATGGCTTTTACGCACGCCCGGTTCTACTCTACGGAGCTCTCTTTCACCTCCGTGGAGAGACGTTGGGGGCCGGCGCTTGGCCGGGTGGCTGTCCGGGGACGGTGGATGGGGCTCCGACATGGCTTTTACGCACGCCCGGTCCTATTCTATGGAGCTCTCTTCCACCTCCGTGGCTGGAAGTGCCACCTCCGGAGATGGAAGTCCACGCTGCCACACACCTGGAAGTCAACGCCGGTGGTTGGGGCCGTGTGGTGGTGAACTATTTATGTAAAAGTTATTTGATATATTTTATTTCGTATAGCAACTTGTATATGTTTTTATCGTTACAGTGCAGTACTTGTTGGCTCGTTGAACTCTTGTTTTGTTAAATAAAGAGACATTTACCAAACCCACGTCTTTCCTTGTAAATTGACCCAACTTGCTGGGTTTTTTTTTTTTTGCACAAAACAAACAATTTTGAACAAAATAATCCAGCAAATTGGGTTAGTCTTTTGCAAATCAACCCCAAATTTAGTAAAATACCAAACCCGACTCAGTGCAATAGTTAAACCAGCAGTTTTAAGAGGCTGCGGTTCTTTTTTTCTATTATAAACAAACCTGCAGAAAATATTCTGTTATTACACCTTTCATTGTATTATCGCTCATTGTTTCTGATATCTTCAAAAGAAATCACAATATTTGGCACACGTGCATTTAATGGATAATGCCATTCCTTTTTCTAGCAAATGCATTCAAGACATCAAAACTGACGTGTCAAATGCCCCTTGAGAGTTTACTGCCTGATTGGCATCTGTAAAGCAGGCTGTATTAAGTAAAAAAACTGTTGCCATGAGCAATCATGACAGCTTTTGAAGTGTCTCAACTCACGACTTCTATGATGGAAAAGAATGGTCTGGAGTGGATCTCCCAGAAAAGTGTGTCTCTAGTGGAAACAAGGGCTTTTTCATCTTATCCTGCTTTGTGCTCCCTCTAGCCCAGAGCTCCTGCAGTAAGTGCAGCTCTAGTAGTCTCAACTATATTTTTGGAGGTTCTGTGCATTTAAATTCTTCATAATCTATGAAATGTTAAAATTGTATTTAATTTTTAGCTTTTTGGATATGTTTAACCTCTATTTAAATCATTTGTCACTTGTATATTATCAAACGTATACATCGTTTAATTTTTTTCCTTGTCTGTCTCGTCGCCTGTAACATATTTTTCCATTCCCATAATGCTCAGTTCTCACCTCATTCAATTTCCTCCTTCTTTCCTGTCTGTGATGAAAACACAAGCTCTCCACTCTTGGCTGTCTGAAGCTGCTCTCACTGCAGTAAATCTACTCGTGGATGAACACAGGGCAGACAGAGAAAAAAAAGTAATCTAACAACGTTGTGTCTTTGCACTTCTTTTAAACTAATAAATCATGAATGACAACACCTGCACTTATGTAGTGTGGCTCTGCCATCTGCCGCTGTGTGTTGCACAACATCTGACATGGGTTGAGACATAGAAGCCAGAGCACAAAGCTCTGCGTAACTGATTATACAGAGAACTCCCCACCTCATAGCAGTTCTTTTTTCTTTGGAACCCGATGTAACAAATGAAAGGGAAATTGGTCCTTTATGTAGGTGTGTCATCAACTAGAGCCTGTGTATAAGTTGTCACCTGATTTCCCGCCATTTATTGGCCAGACATGAGGGGGAGAAAAATGCAAACTACACTCATTTCCTGGTCTACACAACTTATTTTGTGATTCAAAGTGAAGTGTGGTTGAGTCTGCTGCTCATGTGTGAATAAGAAAACTCTCTACTGGGCTTGTGTTATCTTTTTTTTTTCCCCGCGTGCGAATGAATAACGAGCATTTTTGATATCCCAGCATTGATGTGGATTTTTGCCTCTTTTTCTCCTCTATACAAACCCAAACTCTTCAGGCATCTTGGGCACCCTATTCAGTGCCCAAGATGCCTGAAGAGGGTGCCAAAATCCTGGTTAATGAAAAAGAAGTAATTGTCAGACTTTGCTCAATCCCATTTCTCCCCTTTCTTCTCTTCCTTTAGCCCCTTGTTTGGTGGGCAAAGATGAAGGGTTAAACATTTTTTACCCCATTTGTTCTATGAACCCTTGGCTCTTGCTAACTGGTATATTGTCATTATGACAACTATTTACACTTCCAAGATGCTGTCTTGTGGCAAATTAATCTCACTCTTATTCATCACTTTTGAATTTCAATTTGTTGGGAAATTAACAGTTAAATGCCGTATCTAAAGGTGAGTATTTTGAAATTGTTTATTATAAACATATCCTACCAGCTAATAAGGTGCATACATTGGTACATGATTTAATTTTATCTACTCCAGAAAAACATTTTTTTTTTTTTAAATAGAAGCAACACATTTTGACAAACTGACATTTATTGCCTAATGTTAGCCAATAAATAAGACCAACAATAACCACCGTATAGCACATAACTATTTGGAAACAGAATATATCTCTAATAGACAAGGACATGATTTTTTTTTTTTTTTTTTATAATAAACAAGAAATCTCTGAAACATTCATATGAATACACTTTGTCTACCATTTGTCCTTTAATAACTGTGAAGCTGTAAAGCAAGACACAAGGGATGGAACGAACCGCATCCTCTGCACTGTGAGGCAGATGTGCTAACAAGACGACCACTGTGTGACCCAAATTTCAGGTTCAGAGTTTGGCTTTAGCCACTGGTGTTTCTCCAGCAGGTAAACAAGCTTGAGCATGTGAGTCTTACCTGCTGGTTGAATCGAAGCACCTCGAGATGAAGCCAAACCGTGGCAGTTTTTTTTTACTTTCTGCATCTGGATTTCCTGTCTCTGCGCGCGTGGATACACACACACACACACACACACACACACACACACACACACACACACACACACACACACACACACACACACACGTATGCAAGTGCAGTGAACGGGACATCGAATAGCACTGGCTGAACCCCTGGAGCCGGTGCAGGTACGAGTATTGCCTTGCTCAAGAGCACCTGAGCCATGACGCAAACAAGCATCTCTCTGAATGAGACTTGAGCCCTTAGCCACTGTGTCTCGCTCTTCATAATTTTAGGGTAGTTTGGAGAGCCTCAACCCCTACATTGCTACTACGTTTTTTTTTATTTGTCCGGTGACTTGCAAATAAAATGGGGAATGAACACCACAGCAAGCATCTAACTGCAAAATATATAAAATGGGAGAACAATAACTTTAACCCCTTCTTCTTGTGCAGACTATAATCACACACACACACGCAGAGACACACTCTCGCACGCGCTTACACTCGTTCACACGAACGGGTGCATTTGCACACTCTTCCACGCGCATGTCTACCTACTACATTGATGATGTTACTATATCTATTAACGTAATTAATGGATGTAGTATCATCAATGTATTAGGTAGACAAACGCTGAATAATAATCGTGCGGTCACCTTCTTATAATAAACCAAAATACATCAATGATTATTTTGCCTCTCGCACATGTTACGCAGCGAAGAATTCATCATTGCCATCCTTCATATCTGACACTTTTAAAAATGCACAGCAGGTCTGAGGTTTTCTTTTTAGTTAACAGATGTTAAGGGTCAATAGTTTTAGAGGTAAATGTAAAAAAAAACGTTAAAGATTAAAATAATAAATTAAATCAAATGAACAATTTTATGAAAGTTGAATGATTTTTTTACTAGATGTATTAAGTTTGTTTTATTATTGTTATTGTTGTATTAATAAGAAGGGTGATATTGGTGTTTATGACTGCAGTAAACAGGCCAGGTTGCATCATGTCCGATTTTTAATCCAAATGAAATCATTCTCCATTTTATCTTTTTTATTTCAACTTCATACGCAACAAATGACTTCATAAACACAAAATAATAATCCATAGTATTTTTGTTGTTTGTGATCACTGTGAGTGGGCGGCGCAGACGCGTGGTAGTGTGTCGAGTTAGTAAGAAGTAGACAGCTCTCACCAGTAGTCCGTGGTATTTTTGGGTTTTTTTTTTTTTGCCTTTCCCTGTGCAGCGTCACTTGCAGCGTCTCTGGTTTTAGCGTCGCCTTAGACCTTGGTGTGTGGACATTTGAATGAGGAAGTGTCTGTGTCACTGATTATCTTGCAAACGGACACTTGTGTGCGCATGAACTGGGAAGGGACGGAGGAGACACGCTCGCAACCGATCATGAGCGATGGCTCATGTGCGCGTTCCCGTGAGTACGAGTTTCATTTCTGTGGCTCGCTCTGGGGCGCGTAGGTCCCCGCGACAGTGCCAGCGGGCCACTTATTATTGATTTTATGACACAGTGCTTCGGGCCAGTTTAAATTTAGACGCGGGCCGCATTTGGCCCACGGGCCTGACTTTGTATATGGGTGGTTTAAGGTGAAAATAGTTTATTTTATTATAATTTTTTAAGAACATACAGGTGTGATTTATGGAAAGTGCAGTGGATGACATATGGTAGGCCTGCAGCCAAAATAAGCTACTGCATATTGTTTGAAATATGCGCAATCACATGGCTGGAGTAAAAAAAACTGAGCAACCGCGCGATCTGCAACGTTCGATTCAAATGAAAAATAAAATACAATAATGTACGGCTTCATGGCTGTAGTATGCAGCCTATGTAATTGCACAAAATAGCTTACAGTGGCCTAATTACGATTTATTCACAAGTGGTAGCCTATGAAAAATATTCAACTGAAACAAATAATTGGCGCATACTAAATCCTTTGAAATAATCAGAATCAGCTTTGAATTCACAATCAGTTAAGAGAGTGATTAGTATTAGTATATGTTTATGCTGCTGTTTTGTTGCACTTTAAATTGGTCCAAAGACAGCATTTCGTGAACATATTTGTAGGCCTAATAATTATTTAATGTGGGAGGCCCACTTTCCGGGTAAGTTGACAAGGTAGACAAAATTGTTAATCGGAGCGATTATAGTTATTAGGCCACTTTTAGTTGGTATTCATCACGCACACCCGCTCTCATTCCTGATCCTCTTTCCCTTATCTCCTTAAGTTAGCGAATAACGACAAATTAAAAGCTGTGACAACAAATGTTTACATGAGAACGCCGAGAAGAGCAAAATGAAAATGTGACAGCCACGTATTTTTTCTCTCCTGCGACTTTGCATGCGAAGCATGTGCAAAGGTAACAAATGAAAACATTCAGTTAATGCGCCAATTTATGTATGTATGTATGTATGTATGTATGTATGTATGTATGTATGTATGTATGTATGTATGTACGTACGTACGTATGTATGTAGTATGTATGTAGTATGTATGTATGTACGTATGTATGTACGTATGTATGTACGTATGTATGTATGTATGTATGTACGTATGTATGTACGTACGTACGTACATACGTACGTACGTATGTGTATGCACGCAGTTAGTTAGTTAGTTAGTTAGTTAGTTAGTTAGTTAGTTAGTTAGTTAGTTAGTTAGTTAGTTAGTTAGTTAGTTAGTTAGTTTGTTAGTTTGTTAGTTAGTTGGTTGATCGCTGTACTATTGCTTAAAATCGCTCGCTATTTGTCTCTCAAACCTACCTCCAGTCCAGTCCTGAGGTGCCGAGACATCCTTGCAGAGTGCTGGGAGGTTCTACAGAGATATCTGGATTATGATTGACAAAGGTGCAAAAACACGCTCAGCCGTTTAAACAACCAACAACAGCAAGTGCGCCGCCGAAGACAGTTTCCTTGCAGATAAATGAGGTGAGTGCACAGAGGTTATATCCCACATGCAGTCACCGTTACACTGTATATTCTCTTCCTGCTAAAGTGCAGTTACCCACCACTCCCCACCCCTCCCAAGAAAGTTACATGTTTTTTCTACTATGAACGCATAAATCACATAAATTGTGCCCCATGTCCAAGAATAACATTATTTTGTAGCTCTAGGCGGCACAAATAAATAGATTTGTCAATGGAGGTTATTTTCAAAATTGCCGGAGTGCCTACATCACCGTTTATTTATCTTATTTAGTCCCGTATATATTTTGGGTTAGATCGGGGTTGATACGACAAATTGTGTCGTCAATTTCTGGTGTGGAGTTTTGTAACATATCCATGATTACTTCAACAACATTACTGCAACTTTATTATTATTATTAAGTATTTTACGAGATGGATAGTCTTTGTCCCCTCTCCATAACCTTTGTAATTATCTTACGAAAATATTACAATATATCTCCCGAGCATCATGTTTACCTTATCTGACGTGTTGGAAATGTTTCCCCCCCCCCTTTCTAGTTTGTACTTATGTTGCCTGTGCCAACTAGTTCTCTTCTACTGTACTTTAAGTCTCTTTCCACGTGTGGTTACATCGTCAGTTTTGCGCGTGTGTGTTTGTGTGCGTGCGTGCGTGTGTGTGCGCCTGCGCGCACGTAATGGGATATCCTCTTGGCCTTGGGAAAAATCAGCGTGCGATAGACTGACAGAAAACAGACTGCAACATCGAGCTTCCTCTCAGCTAATGAATTCCTGATCACATTTGCACACACAGACATACAAACATATAAGACAAAGGCCTTTTAAGTACAAAGAGGTATCCCTGATGTTGAGCATCACTTTGCAACATAGTCTTTTTCAGAAATTTTCTGTTTGGAACAGAGAGATAATAAAAACTTTTAAATACAAAAAACATTTCATTTTGCTATAACACAAGTGCTGCTGGTACAATAAATAATGGGTTTATTTAGCTCTAAAAAAATCGTGTCTTCGAGATTTAGTTTGACGCAATAATCTGATCCTGATGAGTTTGAAGAAATACAGTTGTGATTGAGTCCGTATGGGTTTCCCACTTTGACCAGCAGGAGGTGAAATAAACCCCCT
The DNA here is from genome assembly GCF_024217435.2 of Syngnathus scovelli. NCBI lineage: Eukaryota > Metazoa > Chordata > Actinopteri > Syngnathiformes > Syngnathidae > Syngnathus > Syngnathus scovelli. The sequence continues at coordinate 16,223,511 of NC_090851.1, read as the reverse complement.
TCGAAGATGTATGTATGTATGTCTTTTGATGGACGAGAACGGGTGAATATAGCTACTAAATTCTTCTTCTAGCAATGCAAATTTAATCAAGCAGAATATCACAATTAGACTAGTGCACAGGTGTCAAACTCAAGGCCCGGGGTCCAGATACGCCACATAATTTTATGTAGCCCATGAAGACAAATTGTGCATCAAATTCATGTCTCATTACTAGAATTGCAAATTGTCTTCACTTTTAATAATATAGTGTATTTTTTTTCAAATATTTGATCAGTTGTTACTTGTGTGATTTGAAAACGAGTTATTTGTCAGTTTGTTTTGTAGCTTTTACTGTATATAATATGAGGTGCTCATACATTTATTTGGGTTGACAGTCATAATGGCCCTCCGAAAGAAGTTATGACTAGGGGCAAAATTAGCACAAGCATTATTGGCTTTATGTGTGTACCTAGACTTAGCTGCATATTCAATTTATTTTTCTCTGCTACTGTCGCTCTTTCTCTCTGACTTTGTCTCTGTCTCTCTCTCTTGTTTATTGTCTAGTCAGTAAATTAAAGAACCAAACACTTCATAGACAAACAAACTAACAAACTTATCTCGCCAATGCTCTTGCCAAATCATGCCACAACATGACACATAAGGTCACAGGAAAACAAAAACCTTTCAACTTAAGAGTGAATATAGAGCCTTTCAGCCTTCAAATAAAATCACAGGGAGAACATATGAGGTTCAAACTGAGAAAAATTACTGTGACTCACATCCCAACCTAAATCCCAAACTGCCATGAGTGTCTACAATACGTACTGTGTCTACAATAAAGCTATTCGACATTTCCTTTACACTTGTACCTTAAAGCATCCCTTAGTCCTTGGGGAAAAACAGGCTTCAGTGTGGTGAACAACTTCCTCCCGAGCCTAATTTAATACACATGAGGCATATTAGATATTTCAACTGGGCCACTACAGAAAGACAATAGACTGTTATGATGAAGTTAAATTTAAACATAGTGAGAGAAGTAGCACATTGGATGTTTGAAGTTGTCGAACAAACTAAAAGAACAAACTAAAAGATATTCAACAGCAGCATCATATGGTTGACCACCACAGTAGTTTTACAACATAAGAAAAGTGCAGGCGCTCACGCACACCCCCACAAACATACACACATGCACTCGCGTGCACACGCACACACTCACACGCACACACGACACCCGAGCATGTTAGGGTCAGGTTAGTAACTGTTCTTTTTTAATGGGGATACTTACCTGAACTGCTCACGCAATAAATCTTGTGGTACCAAAGGTATTTCGTTGTCAGCTGGATGTAGTAAACACAAATTAGGCATGAATATGTTTTAAGCATTTTTTTTAAATTCCTCTGAGTTTTTCCTGGTTAATTTTGCTTATAATGGCAATTGCCCAATTGTCAACATGAAACTCAAAACTAAAGGGCCAGTAAAGGGAAGGTGGTTTATTTTTCACTAACTAGCATTGGTTCATATAATTTTTTTTAATCAGGGAAATGAAAAAATTTTTGCAAAAATAACCATCTATCCATTTTCTATACCGCTTGTCCCCACGGGGTCGCGGGCATGCTGGAGCCTATCCCAGCAGTCATCGGGCAGTAGGCGTGGGACACCCTGAACCAGTTGCCAGCTAATTGCAGGGCACACAGAGACAAACAACCACCCGCACGCACACCTATGGGCAATTTGGAGTGCTCAGTTGGCCTACCAAGCATGTTTTTGGGATGTGGGAGGATCTGTTTTACCCATTCATTTTGAAGAAATTGTGAAACAATGAATGCATTTAAAATCGCCCACTTTTAATGAGGAATAGGGCCACACACCCCTTCCCTCTCTGCCTTGGTTGATGACGTTATGGAAGGAAGGAAGGAAGCAAGGAAGGAAGGAAGGAAGCAAGGAAGGAAGGAAGGAAGGAAGGAAGGAAGGAAGGAAGGAAGGAAGGAAGGAAGGAAGGAAGGAAGGAAGGAAGGAAGCGATCACAATTTCCCCTTAGGAAACCATTGTAGACGATTACTCAAAATGTCCAAAAACAGCTACATATCAATTGGCACCAAAATTTACATGAAGATCTCTACTTATGACTACTTAAACCCATCACAAGGATTAGCCTCTCCGTGGTTGATTTAAGAGAAATGTGCAGCCTCTCTGCAGCTGAAGTACCCTGTCAGGTCTGTCTGTACTTTCACAAGTCACCAACATATGCATCATAGGCTAATGCTTGTGATATGTTGAAGTACTTATATGTAGAGATCCCTCCTTCCCTGAATGTAAACAATTACACATACACTCATGCACAAAAACAAAGGCAGTAAAATGGGACATATCAATCACATCTTGACCAAATTCAGTTAACCTTTTGTTTCTTTGGCCAGAGACAAGGGCTAAGCGCCAATCAGATTCCAACAACGCTACACACCAAAGTACACACCCCTGGGCCCATTGGTATATGTTAATTGAATTAAGGATGGTCCAGAGTCTTGTCTGGACATCATCATTGAGGCAGCTGGTCAGCACTGCTCCTCTTTCTGGATGTCTCCCATATCTCTCTCTAATAGGACTCTTTGCCAGGGGCTATATTCTGTACACAAGGCCTTTTCAACATGTTAGTTGACTCACAGAAAGCACACATGAAAAACAGTCGCAAAAAAGACAAATAGAAGCAACCAGTAAGAAATACAAGAAGAAAGGTTTGTGTCTTTGCAGTCAGATCGATCCTTATAGCAATAATATCAGTACCAAGTCAGTATCAATATCATATCAATGGCCTAAATCATAGGTGTCAAACCCAAGGCCCGGGGCCCAGATACGGCCCGCCATATCAATTTATGTGGCCCGCGAAGACAAATTGTGCATCAACTTCATGTGTCAATACTAAATTAAAAATTGAGTTCACTTAAAAATAAATAGTTATTGCTAGTAATTTTTTATTTCCATTCATTTTTAAAAATATTTTAACAGTTTTGGCCCTCCAAAGGAAACTATGACTATGATGTGGCCCGTGACAAAAATTAGTTCGACACCTCTGGCCTAAATCCTTAGCTAATTCTTACAAACTGTGGCTAATATTATTAGTGTCATAAATCTATTAACAGATTATAAATTACATGTTTTATTTTGATATATAGATAATTTGACTTTTATATACATAACCACAATATGTATTGTGTTATGATCTCAGGTATTGGATGATGTGATGCTGCTTTGGCCACCTTGTGCATGTCTGATAGCTAGCTAGCTAGCTAGGGTAGGTAGGTAGGTAGGTAGGTAGGTAGGTAGGTAGGTAGGTAGGTAGGTAGGTAGGTAGGTAGGTAGGTAGGTAGGTAGGTAGGTAGGTAGGTAGGTAGGTAGGTAGGTAGGTAGGTAGGTAGGTAGGTAGGTCGGGAGGGAGGAAGGGGGGACGGGACGGGAGGAAGGGAGAGAGAGAGAGAGAGAGAGAGAGAGAGAGAGAGAGAGAGAGAGAGAGAGAGAGAGAGAGAGAGAGAGAGAGAGAGAGAGAGAGAGAGAGAGAGAGAGAAAATAATAAAGTGTTAGCAACAATGTTATCAACACCAACTTCAACACATAATGTACTGTTACATAACATCACTTAACAATCAACATTCCATAATGTAAAACTCATGTTGTTGTTTTTTTATTTAATCACTAATCTGTGTATTTGTGTGTGCTTGTAGGCACACAAGAGCATGTTAGTGTGTGAGTACAATAGATACGAAATGCTATCTTAAACTCTTTCCACAGTGAGGTCACTGAAACATACAAGCCCTGTTTGTGCGTATGTCTGTGAATGCATGCATGTGTGTGCGTGCATGTGTGTGTGTGTGTGTATCACAAGTGCACGGTGGAATAAATGAACACAAAGTCTGGTTCCCATGGCATTAGTAGTGGTTGTGCAGTGCAGAAGATATAAGAGCATGTGTGTGTGTGTTTGTGTGTCTGTGTGTGTGACAGAGAGAGGTGCCAGTGTTATCAGCAAAGTAGTAGAAGGTTATGCTACACTAACAGGAATGTCTCTCGTCAGTCTTGACAGAGTCCAGCTGTCTCACTTTTCTTTCTCTCTTTCTCACCCCCATATACACACATGCATTCACACGCAAGCACACACACACGCATGCACACACTCACGCACACGCACGCACGCACGCATACACATATATGTACAAACACATTCAGAACAAATTGAATACTTTTTTTTAAGTTGATTTTAGACTGCTTGAGACAGGGCCCACGTTTACATGGATGCATTTGTTTGGATTAAAAACTCAATCGGAATAGAAATGCTTCATGTATCCCATTCGGAATATTCTGACCGGATAAAGCCCAGCTCATCAGTTATTCCTGGAAGCTGCTGTCACCCTCAGTTCATCATTGCATGCAGAAGAATGTTCAGCTGGCCCCATGTCTTAGAAATCAACACAAGCCAACACAAAAGTGTTGCCTGAAGGATACACTACAGCTCCATTAACATACGATATACAGACCACAGATATCAAGACACGGAAGCTCCTAACCATGCATGGAGGGTTCCATCCCAAGTCCAGCACCCAGAGACTGTACACTAGCCGTAAAGAAGGAGGCCGAGGACTAGCGAGCGTGAGAGCCACTATCCAAGATGAAACATCCAAGATCCATAAGTACATCAGGGATAAGGCCCCAACGGATCACGTGCTCAGTGAATGTCTCAGACAATGGGCATCAAAGGAAGATGAGGTGCTGGAGGGACCATCATGGGAGGACAAGCCCCTACATGGGATGTACCACCGAAACATAGCTGAAGTGGCTGATATCCAGAAATCCTACCAATGGCTAGAAAGAGCTGGTCTGAAGGACAGCACAGAGGCACTGATCCTGGCTGCACAAGAACAGGCCTTGAGCACCAGAGCAATAGAGGCCCAAATCTACCACACCAGACAAGACCCCAGGTGTAGATTGTGCAAAGAAGGTCCTGAGACAATCCAGCACATAACTGCAGGGTGTAAGATGCTGGCAGGTAAAGCATACATGGAGCGCCATAACCAAGTAGCTGGAATAGTGTACAGGAACATCTGTGCAGAGTATGGACTGGAAGTCCCAAGATCCAAGTGGGAAACACCTCCAAAGGTGGTAGAGAATGACCAAGCCAAGATCCTCTGGGACTTCCAGATCCAGACAGACAGAATGGTAATGGCGAATCAACCGGACATTGTGGTGGTGGACAAAGAACAGAGGAAAGCCGTTGTGGTTGACATAGCCATCCCAAATGATGGTAACATTAGGAAAAAGGAGAGCTGGAGAAGGCCTGGAGAGTGAAGACTTCAGTGGTACCTGTGGTCATTGGAGCACTAGGGGCAGTAACCCCCAAAATGGAGGAGTGGCTGAAACAGATCCCAGGAAAAACATCTGACATCTCAGTCCAGAAAAGTGCAGTACTAGGAACAGCAAAGATACTGCGTAGAACCCTCAAGCTCCCAGGCCTCTGGTAGAGGACCCGAGCTTGAAGGGAAAAAGAGACCACCCACGGGGAGTGAGGAAAAAGTTTTTATATAGTATATAAATGTGGGCTGTCTATATACCGTAATTTTCGGACTATAAATCGCTCGGAGTATAAGTCGCACCAGCCATAAAATGCACAATACAGTGAAAAAAAACACATATAAGTCGCACCGGAGTATAAATCGCACTTTTGGGGCGAATTTATTTGTCAAAATCCATCACCAAGAACAGACATGAACCAGCAACAACAGGCTAAACGATACGGTATGCTAACGTGACATATACACAAACGAGGAGCTGAGAACGGGCCTGAGTAACATTCAGAGTTATTCAAATAACTATTACATAAATAACACGTTTATAAAACCATCTGCGTCAGTCCAAATCATTAAATCCACCGATCGTCCTTTATGTCAACAATGGGTGCGCGCCGCTGACGGCGCTTGCATTTCAAAATATTCCACAGGCCCATATAACGATATATAAATTATATATGAAATAACTATTATATAAGCAATAATATTTTCAAACGATCTGTGTCACTCCAAATCATTAAATCCATCGATCAAATTCCTCGTCCTTTGTCAACAACACCACGCATGCGCCCTGACGTCAGCCTCGTCGTTATTCCACAGATCTAGTATATAACTATATTGTAGCGTTAACAAAAGACAAAGAAAGACGTGGATTTGGTAAACGGCTCTTTATTTAACAAAACAAGAGTTCAATGAGCCAACAACTACTGAACTGTAATGATAAAAACATATACAAGTTGCTACACGAAATAAAATATATCAAATAACTATAACATAAATAGTTCACCGCAACACGGCCCCAAGCACCGGCGTTGACTTCCAGGCGTGTGGTGGCGTGGACTTCCATCCCTGGAGGTGGCACTTCCAGCCACGGAGGTGGAAGAGAGCTCCATAGAATAGGACTGGGCGTGCGTAAAAGCCATGTCCGAGCCCCATCCACCATTCCCGGACAGCCACCCGGCCGAGCACCGGCTCCCGACTTCCATCTATGGAGGAGGTGAAAGAGAGCTCCGTAGAGTAGGACCGGGCGTGCGTAAAAGCCATGTCAGCGCCCCATCCATCGTCCTCGGACAGCCACCCGGCCGAGCGCCGGCACCCGACTTTAATCCACGGAAGTGAAAGAGAGATCCGTAGAGTAGGACCGGGCGTGCGTAAAAGCCATAATAGTTTTTCAAACCTTCTGTGTCACTCCAAATCATCAAATCCTTCAAACTCTTCGTCCTCCGTGTCACTTACAAACAAAGCCGCGAATGATGCCGGTAGTACGTGGGGCCCTTCGTCATCCCGTGATCGAATCTTTGTCCTTTATGTAAACAACCGCCGCGCAGCACTGCTGACATCACTTGAAATTCAAATGGCAGTAATCCCTTGCTACATCGCGGTTCGTTTATCGCGGTTTAACTTTTTTTTTATTTATTTTGAACATTTTTGAAAAAATGCACATATAAGTCGCTCCTCTGTATAAGTCGCCCCCCCACCCAAACTATGAAAAAAAATAAAAAAATAAAAAAATAAATATATATATATATATATATATATATATATATATATAGACAGCCCACCACTATCTATCTATCTATCTATCTATCTATCTATCTATCTATCTATCTATCTATCTATCTATCTATCTATCTATCTATCTATCTATCTATCTATCTATCTATCTATCTATCTATCTATCTATCTATCTATCTATCTATCTATCTATATGTATATATATATGTATATATATATATATATATATATATATATACACACACACATACATGTAGAATATATAGTACATATATACACGCACACACAGACTCGCACACGCACACACACACACACACACACACACACACACACACACACACACACACACACACACACACACACACACACTTATACACACACACACACAGACACAACTCTGCAGAAGCATTCCGTAGGGTCAAAGGAATTTCATGGGGGTGGGTAAAGTCAGTGGTAATAATAGGGCTAAAGGTTGGGAGAGGGCACATTTACCTGTTTTAGATCCATGAGAATGATGGCATCCATCAAACCAAAACTCAGGAAACGTATTTTGTTTAACAGCGTAATCACTGGCGCCAGCCGTGGCACTGAGCGTGTGGTTATGTCTTTCTGTGTGTGGCACAATCAATGATCAAAAAACCTGCAAATTGTTGTGAACCAATCTTTTTTTAACATTTGTTTTGTATTGTGTTTGTTACTTGCACCACATTCTGATATATTGTAAGTATTCTTTCCTTGTACAGTTAGTGTTGTTGTTGTACAGTGACTATACGACCCCCCACGTTTCTATAAAATCTAACAATACAACAGTATTCAAGTAAAGCAGAGAATCCTGATTATTGTGAAGGGCTGCAAATTGGATATATAGTTCTGATATGACAAATGTTTTCAAATTACCTTTAATCATGATACAGTATTATAGTGTTATTCATCATTAATAATACGTATTGTTATTGGTGAATGCTCCGACCATTTTCATCATTTCTCATAATAACCCCACCTAAATGTTAAAGAGAGGCTGTGATGTACCGACGTCAAATTCCTTGTTTGGCACGCTCAAACATGGCGAATAAAAACTCTTGAATCTTGGATCTTGAATACATTTTATTTCTGCGTTATTGCAGTTGTTTTATTAATCAAAGTAGCTTGATCAATTTTATCTTTTTCTCCTTAGAAATGCTAATCTCCTTTCCTATTTTTAAAAGAGCCCTACGGGCTGCTCATGTGATCCTTGTGGGTCCGTGGGCACCAGGTCGGCGATCCTAGATACATTGTATTTCTGTGTTATTTCAGTTATGTTATTAATCAAAGTAGCTTGATCAATTTTATTTTTATCTCCTTACAAATCCCAATGTTCATTCCTATTTTTAAAAGAGGCCCACAAGGATCATATGAGCAGCCCGTGGGCACCAGGTTGGTGATCCCCGATAAATTTTATTTCTGGGTTATTGCAGTTGTGTTATTATTCACAGTAGCTTGATCAATTTTATCTTAGTGCAAAAAAGGTGTTTATGGAAAAATTCTCAAATGAATAGTGATCTTACAGCAACTGCCATAGTTGATAATGATGGTTGATTAATTAATGGTTTGCAATTGCCATCCCAGAATTATTAAAATTCCATGTTCTTCAATAAACTTCTAAAGATAGGTTAAATCAAACTACAAACATGGAAAAATAAGACCTTTGGTGTTTGTGGAAGAATAATAAGTACTTACCTCTATTACTTGTGTCATTTCCGTTAGCAGTGTTTTGAGGTGCCATTAAGATGTCGCTCTTAGTAGCGACCTTGTTAGGGTGGGTCGTGTGACCTGTTGTCATCCATTATCTAATAAGGGGCAAAGATAACAGACTTGTTTAGACTGCTGAGAAAAAAAAAACTGAAATAGAGGAATGAGGTGTGTGTGCGTGTACGTGTCTGTGTGTGTATGTCTGATAATTTTCTTTGGCTCCAGTCAGACACTTTTAAATAGTTGTCATCAGGAACCATATGTTTCTCTCTCTCTCTCTCTCTCTCTCTCTCTCTCTCTCTCTCTCTCTCTCTCTCTCTCTCTCTCTCTCTCTCTCTCTCCCTCTGTCTGTCTGTCTGTCTGTCTGACTCTCTCTCTCTCTCTCTCTCTCTCTCTCTCTCTCTCTCTCTCTCTCTCTCTCTCTCTCTCTCTTGCACGAGATGATTTTGTATTCCTTTGAAACTTGAATCTGTACATAGATTTTTCTATTTAATACCTTGTACTAAAAACAGTTTTAGTTGTCTTTTTTTAATCCAGAAGGCCAACAACAAACCTATAGGTGCTGCAACGGGATGGGCAGGGCAGGTAATTGCCTCGTGGCCCCATGCTGAAGGGGGACCTAGGAGACATCTGACATTGGACCATATCAATGACAAAGCATCACTTTAGCGCTGCAGTAATGTGACACACCGTCTGCAACTCTTAAACAACTATCCATTGCGGGAGGATGGAACCCACGTCCCACAGACAGTTATTATTGTGTCATTATATCAACACAACTCTAAACAGACACCACAATGACATTTTGGGAGCAAATCAATAGAATGAAGCAAACAGAAAAAAATCTGAGCATGACAAACAGGAGAGTGTAATGTGCGAATGTTTACCTCCAAGGTAGTAAAGTATTTTTTCCAGTCCAAACACAAACATTTACTGCACATAGACACCATTCATTAAACAAATTTGTTTGGCACAGAAAAATAAGATGTGCCTCTTTGAATTTTCTGATATAGGCTATGTTACATTAAATAAAATGTTAACATGATGCATCAACGTCTTTTAATGCATTAATTTTTAGTACAGGTCTCAAATGTCGCTGATCGTGACACAATTGTATTTTTTGTGGTAGTTATTTGTTATTTTGCAAGTAGGTTACTTCAGTATATCTTGTATCTTTGCTTAAGATTCTTTTTTTAGGGGGGGTCAGGCAGGGGGATGTGGGTGGTGGGTAATCATGGTCTTTCTTGCCTTTAGCCCCCAGGGGTCTGGAAACAACCCTGCCTGGGACAGATTACAATTCATCAACCATAGGACTGAGACACAGACACTTAGAAACGTTCACACTCACATTCACACCTTCTGGAAATTTAGAGTTTCCAATTAACACAACGTACGTACATGTTAAAGGCTAGAAAAAGAAGTCAGGATACCTCCAGAGAAGCCGCACAAGAATGAGTAAATATGCAGACTCAGCATTTATGATATGGGTGAGATTATAAGAAATATGTTGTATACATGTAGTATATGGACACAACATGTAGGTTATATTATACATTGATATTTCTACATAACATTGCAGTGATATTCAGTGTTATACCTTCAGTGGTTGAGTGATTTGTGGGTACCAACAATCCTAGGACCAAAATTGTGTGGGTCTTTATGCCCCTGGTAGGTTCACCCGGGGCAATCAAGTCCTCGGTGAGGGACCAGATATAGGATGGCTCAAAAGACCCCGAATGATGATTGATACAAATGGATTTAGTTTTTCTTTGTCAAGACCCGGGTCATCGAAGCCCCCCTCTGGAGACAGGCCTGGTGGTGGGGCTTGATTGCGAGGGCCCATTGAAGCCGACAGTCATGAAGTCCAGCTGGCCACAGCCCGAAAAAGCAAAGTGGGTCCCACTTCCCGAGGGCTCACCACCTATGAGAGGGGCCATAGTGTTCGGGTGCCTTGTGAGCTGGGCAGAGTGCAAAGAAGCATACCTTGGTGGTATGGTTTCTGGCTACAGAAGCTAGCTCAAGGGATATGGAACGTTCCTTTCTGGCACGGAAGGAACCTGAGCTGGCAGAGAAGTTCCAACAAAACATACCCCCTGGGGACTTCCTCGTTCTTCTGTGAGATTTCAGAGCTCACATAGGCAAGAACAGAGAGACCTGTAAGGGTGTGATTGTGAAAAACGTCCCCGCCCCTGATCTGAACCAGAGTGGTATTCTGTGATTTGACTTTTTTGCTCATCACACACTGTACGTGGACACACACACACACACACACACACACACACACACACACACACACACACACACACACACACACACACACACACACACACATATATATATATATATATATATATTCAAGATTCAATAATTTTTATTCGCCATGTTTGGGCGTGCCAAACAAGGAATTTGACTTCGGTACATCACAGCCTCTGTTCAACATTTAGGTGACTAACAACACTCAGGACGTGTTAAAAATGACAAAACATCCCCTGATTTTAAACTCTCAGGAGGGCAAGGAAAAACTCAAAACTCCAACTAGGGGAAATTAAAAACCTTGAGAAGAGACCACAGATGGGAGGATCCCTCTTCCAGGATGACCAGGCTGCAATGGATGCAGAGAGGACACATAGTACAAATAGTGTAGACAATTCAAAAAGGGTGTGGGGAGCAGGATGTTATTGCACAGCAGTGACTCTGAGACTCTAAGAGTGGTGTGAGTTCATCAGAGCAACAGCCTGGGGGAAGAAGCTGTCTCTGTGTCTGCTGGTTTTGGCGTACAGAGCTCTATAACGCCGTCCGGAGGGGAGTAGTTCAAACAGACTGCAACCTGGGTGAGAGTGGTCTGTAGAGATTTTGCCTCATTCAAATCATGCAAAAACTGTTACATTATTACATTGCAATATCTGAACATTTAAATATGTAAACTAAAGTGCAATCACATTTGTAAATGAATGGCTTCTGTTTTTTGAAATGCAAATAAACCAATCTACTGTGATAAAATAACAAAATTGCAATAACCATTATATTAACCAGCAAAGTAAAGTCTAACTGTAACTGTAGTCTTGAAACAAATCTGAATAAGGAAAAACATTGCAATAAAATATTGCAAACTGCTTCTGCTATTTTTATTTTTATTTTTCGGGACAGGGGTTCACTTTGGCCTAGGGAGTTACCGTATTTTTCGGACTAGAAGTCGCTCCAGAATATAGGTTGCATTAGCCATAAAATGCACAATAACGTGAAAAAAAAAAACATATATAAGTCGCTCCAGAGTATAAGTCGCATTTTGGGGGAAATTTATTTGGCAAAATCCAACACCAAGAACAGACATGAACGAGCAACAACAGGCAATAGGTATGCTAACGTGACATAAACACAAACGAAGAGCTGAGAACGGGCCTGACGTAACATTCAGAGTTATTCAAATAACTATTAAATAAATAACACGTTTATAAAGCCATCTGTGTCACTCCAATTCATTAAATCCATCGATTGTCCTTTATGTCAACAATGGGTGCGTGCCGTTGAAGGCGCTTGCACTTCAAAATATTCCACAGGCCCATATAACGATATAGAAATAATATAGCAAATAACTATTATATAAGCAATAATATTTTCAAACCATTAGTGTCACTCCAAATCATTAAATCCATCGATCAAATTCCTCGTCCTTTGTCAACGTCGCGCGTGTGCCCTGACGTCAGCCGCGTCGTTATTCCACAGATCTAGTATATAACTACTATATTGTAGCGTTAACTGTCACGGTCGGGTGGGGCATGGAGCAGGACGACCAAGTGCAGATTGGACCAGGGTTTATTGGTGAACTCAAAAAAGGCAAACTGACACGACGTAACCACAGTAACATGGATGACTGACCGGGACGTGAAACCAGACGACATCAGGACATGGCGACAGCAAGACCGGACAACAACAGGAACCAAAAACCTCATGACAGTAACACTCAACGTAAATCCAACACCGAACAACCACAACCAATGATCCGACAGGGAGTGAGGGGCAGACAGGACTTATATACACGACAGGTAACGAGAGGCAGGTGGGAATAATCACACTGATCATGGGCACACAGGAGGGGAGGGGCGAGCACACAGACAAAAACCAAGACAACAGACACATAGTGGAGCAGTTGGGGACGAGACGTGACAGAACCCCCTCCACAAGGGACTGCTCCCGACGTCCCCCCCAAAAAAAACCCCAAACAACTTGGGGAACCGAACCGCGCTCGGGCGGCGACTTGGGGAACCGAACCGCGCTCGGGCGGCAACTTGGGGAACCGAACAGCGCTCGGGCGGCGACTTGGGGAACAGAACCGCGCTCGGGCGGCAACCCTAACCTGAACCGCACTCGGGCGGCAACCATAACCTGAACCGCACTCGGGCGGCAACCCTAACCTGAGCCGCACTCGGGCGGCAACCCTAACATGAACCGCACTCGGGCGGCAACCCTAACCTGAACCGCACTCGGGCGGCAACACGAACATGAACCGCACTCGGGCGGCAACCCTAACCTGAACCACACTCGGGCGGCAACCCTAACCTGAACCGCACTCGGGCGGCAACACGAACATGAACCGCACTCGGGCGGCAACCCTAACCTGAACCGCACTCGGGCGGCAACCCTAACATAAACCGCACACGGGCGGCAACCATAACCTGAACCGCACTCGGGCGGCAACACGAACATGAACCGCACTCGGGCGGCAACCCTAACCTGAACCGCACTCGGGCGGCAACCATAACATGAACCACACTCGGGCGGCAACCATAACCTGAACCGCACTCGGGCGGCAATTCTAACCTGAACCGCACTCGGGCGGCAACCCTAACATGAACCGCAATCTGCGGCAACACAAACATGAACCGCACTTGGGCGGCAACCCAAACATAGAATGCAATTGGCGGCGACTCTGGAAGTCTGTACCGCGATCGGCGGCAACTCTGACAGTCCGTACCGCGATCGGCGGCATTTCAGAAGGCGTGGCTGTGCGTAGCGGCAGGAGCCATCACGCGCCGCAGCAGTGGGAGTGCAGCCAGGTGCAGCTGGCTCAAAGTCCGGCGACAACCGCGGGTCCGGCGTTGCTGGCACGAAGTCCGACGACGGCCGTGGGTCCAGTGACGCCGGGGTGAGGCCCAATGGTGGCCGCGAGTCTGATGGCGGGCGCGGGTCCGGAGTCGCTGGAGCGAAGTCTGGTGGCAGCCGCGGGTCCGCTTTTGCGGGAGCAAGTTAGACGGCAGCTGTGGAGCCCATGGCGCTGGAACCTGCTCAGACGTGGATCGTGCGTCGCAGCGGGAGCTGGTGGTGGAGGGGGATCCAAGCGCTGGTCGTTTTGGTGGTCGGATCATTCTGTCACGGTCGGGTGGGGCATGGAGCAGGACGACCAAGTACAGCTTGGACCAGGGTTTATTGGTGAACTCAAAAAAGGCAAACTGACACGACGTAACCACAATAACATGGATGACTGACCGGGACGTGAAACCAGATGACATCAGGACATGGCGACAGCAAGACCGGACGACAACAGGAACCAAAAACCTCATGACAGGAACACTCAACGTAAATCCAACACCGAACAACCACAACCAATGATCCGACAGGGAGTGAGGGGCAGACAGGACTTATATACACGACAGGTAACGAGAGGCAGGTGGGAATAATCACACTGATCATGGGCACACAGGAGGGGAGGGGCGAGCACACAGACAAAAACCAAGACAACAGACACATAGTGGAGCAGTTGGGGACGAGATGTGACATTAACAAAGTACAAGGAAAGATGTGGGTTTGGTAAACGGCTCTTTATTTAACAAAACAAGAGTTCAACGAGCCAACAACTACTGAACTGTAACAATAAAAACATAGACAAGTTGCTACACGAAATAAAATATATCAAATAACTATAACATAAAATAGTTCACCGCCACGCGGCCCCAAGCACCGGCGTGGACTTCCAGGCGTGTAGCGGCGTGGACTTCCATCCCCGGAGGTGGCACTTCCAGCAACGGAAGTGGAAGAGAGCTCCATAGAATAGGACCGGGCATGCGTAAAAGCCATGTCCGCGCCCCATCCACCGTCCCCGGACAGCCACCCGGCCGAGCACCGGCCGAGCACCGGCCCCGACTTCCTAGCCATAATAGTTTTTCAAACCTTCTGTGTCACTCCAAATCATTAAATCCTTCAAACCCTTCATCCTCCATGTCACTTACAAACAAAGCCGCCAATGATGCCGGTAGTATGTGGGGCCCTTCGTCATCTTCATCATCCCGTGATCTAATCTTTGTCCTTTATGTAAACAACCGCCGCGCCGCGCTGCTGACATCACTTGCAATTCAAATTACAGTACTCCCTTGCTACATCGCGATTTGTTTATCGCGGTTTCACTTTTTTTTTATTTATCAAAAAATTCACATACTAAGTCGCTCCTCAGTATAAGTCGCCCACCCACCCAAACTATGAAAAAAAACGCGACTTATAGTCCGAAAAATACGGTAAATTCATCATTCACTTTGAAGATATCTGGCGCCATCTAGCGTTGTGAATGGGTATAATGTCTAGGCCCCGAATGTAAGACGACCCCCACTTTTTCAGTCTTATTTCAATGCAAAAAACACCATCTTATATTCGGGCCAATACGGTATATATTGCAGAGGTGCTGCACAACACAATGTCATGCAATGTGGCCGTATAAACGCAGGAGGCCTTTAGTTAGTAGGGACACAGGCATAGTATATAAAGCAGACTAACAATAGGCCCCTTGTGGTTGAAACCAGAGGACAGCCATTTTATGTTGGCACTATTACTGCCAACCTTTGTTAATTTTGGGGGTATAAACTCTGTTCTAAGTGCGCATTTCAGGCGCCTGTATGGAGGAATGAGAGCATCTCAAAGAACCAACTGCACCAGTTGCATTGAGCATTCATTATTATATACAGTAATATCTCAGTCTTGCGAATTGTGCCCTCCAGAAATTAGATTTAAACTTTGAAGAAATTGTGTCCCGACAAGCTTTGCTTTCATTTTGTTGTTAATGGTTCTGACAACATGGTGCAGGCGAAAAATTGAGAAGCACTCAGTCATAAAAAAAAAAAAAAAAAAAAAAAAAAAACTTCTTACAGATGAAATGTGGATGTAACGCATTTCCAATACTTATTGGTATAACTGCAGGGCAAACACAGTTGAATTTTCGCTGTGGAGACAGAAAATAATATGAAAATGCCTTGGAATGTATTCAAATTACTAGGCAGATTTCAAAATAGGCAATGTAAAATGGTCGGTCACCTGTGGTTTCACTCCTTCCAAAGGCAAGTAAGCGACAAATCGTAACATGGACAGATGAAAAAACACTTCCGTCCGTGTTCAGTCCGTCATTTTTTTTTTTTTTTTTTTTTTTACTTTCTTGTCCCTCATTCTTCGGGCGCGTACATACAGACAGACCTTTCCGTCACTGGGACGGAATGTCCACCTCTGTTGCTTACTAAAGGGAAACTTTCAATGACTATTATAAGTTTTTCAAAAAGTCAAGTAAAAAGACAAATACACATATGGACCAGTTAATTTTTTATGTGAGACGAAATTATGTGGAATGACGTGCCTTTTTTGCTTTTTTGCTCTCTTGGTGTGTGTGCGCGCATGTGCGCATGTGCGTGTGTGTGTGTGTGTGTGTTTGGGTGGGTGGATGTGGGTATGCATGTGTGCGTGCGCGTGTGCACATAGGTGCTTTTGCATGTCTGCATGAATGAACAACTTTCGCACGGTGTTGACTCTCTTGAGCCTCATGTTGTCCACAGAACTATAACACACACTACAAGTCTTGCTGTTGAAATAAATGAGTTCCAAAAAGTCCCGCCTAGCTAGAAAACAGATATGCTCACACCTCATTGAATAAAAGTACATAAGCATACATATTGATAAGCGTTTTTGGTATTTACCCAGTAACATACACCTAGTTGACTTCAGAGTGGCTAATAAACTGTTTTTATGAGGATCAGGTAACTGTTGCCAATGATCTTGAGTGGAGGAGACAGAAGGCAATAGAAGCCCACCCAGCTTTTATTTCCTGTCTGGATTATCTGCCAGCAATTGACACGCACGTGCACATATGCGCGCACACACAAAACACACACATAAACACACACACAAACACACACTTTTTGCACAAAAATCATCTGAGATGAAACAATTAACAAATCCTAACAACATAAGAAACAATGTATTTCCAATGCAGTAATTTCATCAATATATTCCTTTTAATATAGGCTACTGTGTGGCTATTAGCTCCATTTGGCTCAAACAAATGGTATGAGCAGTCAGTCATACAATGACTTAACTTCTTTTACTCCTTTTGTTTGGTGTACAGTAATCCCTCATTAATCGCGGATAATTGGTTCCAAAAATCAATAAATGTACATGAAACCATTAAGTGCACATTTTATTATTAGAACATTAAATAATTGTTTCAAACATGTAAATAATACATTAATAGTATAAATAACATAGAAAATTATGTTGAAAATATAAATATTATACGTGTGTGCGTGTAACATATTAACAAGAAGTACTGGGCGGGCTAACGAGTTAGCGGAAAGATGCTAATTTGCGATCGTGCTAACACACGAAAACGGACTTCTAAAGGAATTTAAACGAACATTTGTAGCAATTTTACATTGTCCTAAAGGCTAAACACATGTGATCGTTCATTTCTCTTGTTAGAAGACCCAATTACATCGTCAATGACTCCTGTACCACTGTAACCGACATATGTACACGAACGTAAAACAGAAAAAAAAAAGTGGTATCGCCTGAAAACGGCCTTCATAATAAATCACCCTACCTCAAATCAAAGCACGGCTGAATAACATAAATAACATGGAGAATTCTTAACACATACTGTAAATGTGTTTCTAGAACAACTTTTTTATTATAATTTTTTTATAACAAGGTACAACTGTACATACTGTAAATATGTTTTTAGAACTCTTTTATTATTGTAAAAAAATCTTTATAAGGTACAACACTGTAAATATGTTTTTATAACTCTTATTATTATAATATTTTTTTATAAAAAGGTACAAGTGGACGCACGGCAATTGTGTGGGCACGCCTTGCCTTCTGCTGGCGTGTGGGTAAATTTTGTGCCATAATCCCTCAATTTAGAAATTTTATTTTGACTTTTACATTTTTTTTAATTTGGAAAAAAAATCTGTGATGTAGTGAAACCGCGATAAACAAACCGTGATGTAGCGAGGGATTACTGTATATACCGTAATTTCCGGACTATAAACCGTGACTTTTTTCCAAAATTTTGAACCCTGCGGCTTATAGTCAGGTGCGGCTTATATAAGATTTTTTTTCGTGATTTTTGTGATGACTTGATCACTTTTATACACTCGTAAAAAGGCTGTGGACCACTGTTGTGCGGTATCTTGAAGAAAAAACAACAAAAATACTATTTTGAAACACAACTATGGCTGCTGCTTATTCTGGCTGTGTTGCTTGTGACTATTATGAATGCACGCTAGGTGACCTGCGTCAAAGGGCTCTAAACCCTTTCTCTTACGCTGCCATGTGACTCAGAGATTACACAAAGCAGTGGCGCTGTTTGGACCATCTGCATTGTATTCAAACCCAGTCAATCAGCATTTAAATTCAATTCTTCTGACATTTTGCTCACCAAAAACAAGTTGTAATGAATGTGAACTTTTAATGCATTTTATTCAGAAGGTTACTTTGAACCCTGAGGCTTAAATGGCGGCGCGGCGTATTTATGGATTTTTACGGCTTTCTGTGTACTGTCTTTCTTTGTAAAAAACTCATGTGCACGTGCGGCTTATAGTCCGGGGCGTCTTATGTAAGAAAAAAAACCTCAAATATCCCTGAATTTTAGCTGGTGCGGCTTATAGTCCGGTGCGGCGTATAGTCCGGAAATTACGGTACATAGGTATTTCCCTTGGGACTTTACTTTCAGACTAATATATTCCTTTTAATATAGGCTACTATAAATCTTAACAAGCCCTGTGTAGCTATTCGCTCCATTTGGCTCAAACACATGGTATGAGCAGTAAGTCATACAATGACTTAGCTTCTTTGACTGCTTTTGTTTGATGAATATACATACGTATTTCCCTCGTAATTTTTCTTTCAGACCACAAATGTTGGTTATTATGGCTACGGTGATGATGGTACGCAGCATATATCAATGTCCCCAAATGACGCCGGTTCAATTAAGGTATTACTGTCTAAAACAAATGGCTGAACATTGGTGAAATTTTCTTTGATTTAGTATTTTGCTAGACTTAGCACAGGTAGAATGGGACATAACATGGCGTTTGTGGGATGTGTCTTTCCCGGCTAATCCTTGGGCCACCCTTCATTTGTATTAAAATCAGAGCAATCGGAGGTGCAGTACGCGTACGTCGTGCTTGGAATAGATTCACTGGTGTCCCTGCATAATATTGACATGTAAACTGCAAAATCTCCCCTTATATTAGATGTAATAATAATAACAACAATCATGATAATGCATCAGATTTAGTCATACATGGGCAATTGGAGACCAAACTGGACCCACAAACCCATCCATCCATCCATCCATCCATCCATCCATCCATCCATCCATCCATCCATCCATCCATCCATCCATCCATCCATCCATCCATCCATCCATCCATCCATCCATCCATCCATCCATCTTTTACCGCTTATCCGGGGTCGGGTTGCGGGGGTAGGAGCTTTAGGAGAGACACCCATACTTCCCTCTTCCCAGCCACTTCATCCTGCTCATCCCGGGGGATCCCAAGCCGTTCCCAGGCCAGCCGAGAGACATAGTCTATCCATCGCGTCCTGGGTCGTCCCCAGGGTCCCCTGCCGGTGGGACATGCCCGGAACACCTCGCTGTGGAAGCGTCCAGGAGGCATCCTGATAAGATGCCCGAAGGGGTTGCTGTTAAAACGTTTTTTAAGATGACGATAGTAGTCTGATTTATTAACTTATTTATACAATGATTCATAGGATTGTGTCACGCTCCAGCTCCTCTAGCCTGGTCAGTGCCCCATTTCTGTTTACACCAGTCACTGCCACACCCCCAGAGCAATCAGCGCTCATTGCCTGATACCTGTCCCTTGTTAATAATCGCCACACCTGCTCTCGGCTCATTAATTCCCCTTTTTAAGCACCACACGCCAGTGAGTCCTTTTCAGCTTGTCCACGTACGCCACCCTCCTGTGCCAGTCGCCGTGTGCTTGCTACCTGTGCTTGCTTCCAGTTGTTATAGCTGCAACTGAAGAGATAACAGCATACTGACACACAGACACAGTAAAACCTTTTGAAAACATTTTTTGAAACTATGGGGACAAAAAAGGACGATGCTACGGCTGAGTCTTCGGAAATGCTCAACAACCAGATGAAGACTATGGAAGATCAGATGAAGACTATGGAAGCTTCACTGACTGCTCTTGTGAAAAAGCTGGAAACAACAATGGAGACGTGACTGCTCGCATTAGAAACGAAGATAGAAGAAATTGCATTTCTCGAACTTGAGAATGTTAAGAAAGCCCAGCTGATAATAATTATCACCAACAAATTAGAAGATGTCAACCAACAAAGCAAAATGATGTGGTCGTCTCTGGGCTCAAGATCTCACCCAAAAATTATGCTGCATTGGTGAGGCATCAAAATGGAACAGATGGTGGAGACGAAAATGACAAGTGGTGGATTTCTTTACAACAAAAAATATATCACTGGATATGGCAAATGTAGATTACTGCCGACTTCTTCCAAAGAGAAGTGCAACTGGAGGTAGGGTGAGTGACAACCGCATGGTCATATTGAAGTTCACAAGTGCCAAGCACAAAATTGCCCAACTGAAAGAATCCAATGTCTACATTACAGAAAATCTCACCAAGCAAAATGCAAACATCACATGGAGAGTGATTATTTATAAATAAAATTATTTCAGTCTGTCTTTTTACTCTGCTTTAATTACGGTTCATATTGAATTCCGTGTATGTGTGAATTTGTAGGAGTCTGCACAAAAACCTACCAACTAATTATGTGTGCCAAGGTGAGTTGCCCAGCTGACTCCATTCAGTCTGATAAGCGCCATTTGTCAGATACCTGAACTATCTTTCTTCCAATCTGGAATACCAGGCCTCCTGAACAAGTTATTTGAGTATTCGGTTGCACAAACCACTTGAGTTTTCTCATTTGGCCACTACTTAAGTACCTTCTGCTACTTGTTTTGTGTCCGTCTTCTGTTTTGCTGCCATGTGATTTCGAAGGTGGCTCAATTACTATTCAAGACTACTGAACATCTGAACAGTCATCAGGTGATGAATGCATGTTATTACTGCACTGTCAACACTGTATTTTGTTGCTGTAGCACACTAATGGGTGTTGAACACATAACATTTTTGTAAAAGCTACTTTAATACTGTGGAGTGTGGATGCATATAGGGGATATGCACGTGACGTCACAGACCGGCTGACGGTTTGTTTGGGTGGCAAAAAGCAGCGGACGCTAATAGGGCCAAGGCTGAATTGAGCTTTAGAGATACGTGTACTGGGGCATTTTTTAGCATTTTATCGGTGGCAGATCGTGGCAGAGTTGTTACGGTGCAACTTTGACCATGGTGAAGAGTTGTTGTGCCATAGGATGTGCCTTTCGCTTCCAAAAAGGCGATTCTGTATCGGTTACCTGCGGACCAGACCAGAAAGGATAGCTGGGTGGTGGCGCTTCGTAGGGTGGAACATGGCCGCAGGAGCTCCAGGCTTTGGAAGCCAACTATACATTCTTACATCTGCTCAGATCACTTTGTGGGAAGTACGTAATTATGTTTTATTGACATCAACATTCATCTGTGAGATATACTGGATGGAGTGCTATAAGGTACACATCCACCATCAAAGGACGCTGGCATGAGTGCCTCTCATAACATTTGAAATGTACTCTTTATTTACTTTAATATATGTAATGTTTGGTTTTTACCCTGTGGGCCAAGAGCCTGTAGTAAAGTTTATTATTATTGCTCGGATATTCCCTTTTTCTTACTGCTACTCGGCCATGACCTAAGGAATGCATAATTACACAGCTTCATTACAGTATGTTTGTCCAATTGCTAGTTTCTAATAATTAAGTTGTTCACATATCTACAATTATAATATATTATTATTATATTATGTACTGCCATGGCTGGCATCTTCCCTGTTTCGCTCCACTGGCTGTGACTCAACGGAATGAACATAACCAGCAGTCAGGTAGCGATATCGTTGCAAACTCTTGTAGGCTCTGAGGTCTTCCTTTGTATATGGACTTGAACAATCTATCAAATAGTTGTAAATGTCTGGATATGTTACTGGCGGAAAAGTCGCCTTATCAGAGGACCAAACGCTTGCTGTCCCAGCTCCTGCTACGCTTGAGCTGGTGGCGTTCTTACTTGGTTTCCACAGCGGATCAACACCCATCCATCCATCCATTTTCTGAACCGCTCAGTCCCCACGGGGGTTGCGGGCGTGCTGGAGCCTATCCCAGCCGTCATCGGGCGGTAGGCGGGGGACACCCTGAACCGGTTGCCAGCCAATCGCAGGGCACACAGAGACAGACAACCATTCACACTCACACTCACACCTAGGGACAATTTGGAGTCTTCAATCGGCCTACCAAGCATGTTTTTGAAATGTGGGAGGAAACCGGAGCGCCCGGAGAAAACCCACACGGGCCCGGGGAGAACATGCAAACTCCACACAGGGAGGGCCGGAGGTGGAATCGAACCCGCACCCTCCTAACTGTGAGGCGGACGTGCTACCCAGTGCGCCACCGAGCCGCCCGCGGATCAACACGAATGTTATATTTTTTTCAACTTTTCAATGTGTCTCTTGCGGCTTTCTTGGTCCAACTGGACGAAATAATCACTCACGACACCCACCCAGGCCGCCATCCTCACGAGTCTTGTGGCAGCGGACGAGGCTTTTTGCCACCCAAACAATAATGGCCGCCCCGATCTGTGACGTCAGTGCATATCCTCTATAGTCACTGCCAGTGTTAACATTAACATTCTAGGTCTTGAGTCAAACCAAGCAGATTTGCTGTGCTGCCAACCGAAGTCAACCCCAAGTGTAAATGCTGTAAAACCCAGGTTAAAACTGCGTGCACTAGTAAGGGTGTATTTATAGTGGCACTTTTTAGTCCACTTTAAATGCACCACGATTTGCTTTCAGTGCTTGTCCAAAGACAGTTATGCAGGAGTGTTTCCACTCAAACGAATCCTGTACATTACTTCCTTTGTGTTACTGCATGCATTAACCGATGACATTAGAAACAGACTGTTGCAAAACTTGCGTTCAATAAACTGCTCTTGATACTAAAAATTATTTTGCAGCGCTAATAACAGTACAAGTATGCAGAGCAGGAATGCTGTTGGTAGAAATGACATGTTTTGCAATTTTTGTGTCACCCTGGTAATTTCTGTTCAATGGAAGCACTGGTCCAGACCAAAGGGCTTTTACGGTGTGACTACATGCTTACTAAGCTACTTTTATTTTTTGAGTTTGCTTTTAAATGTTTTCAACTTTTTGCAAATTCTTTTAAATGTATACTTTTATGGGAAGCACATAAAAAACTTTTTGTATGAAATGGGCTATATAACTAAAGCAGCCTTGCCTTCTAACACACGCAATTTTGGTAATTTTTAACGGTCGAGTGTGTTTATGGTTTCATGATGTAGAATATATTTAGCCCAAAATGTTTACTTATAAATAGATTGATGCTTCAATATTGAAAAGATAAACATTTCATAAAAGCTACTTAATAAGTCTCGGCCTTTGTTGTGGCAAAATCTGATCACTACTTGGTTGCTCATTTCCCTCTTTTAAACGTATTTCCCAGCCCCCTACCCTCCCCAAGCAAGTTTGAGAGAGTGGAAAAGCTAGGGGTTATTCACATTTTCTCAACATTCCAGCCCATATATCCACCACACAACTAATCAACGTCACTGTGAATATGTGCGTGTGTACGTGTGTGCGTGTTTAAGTGTGCGTGCGCGCGTGTGTGTGCGTGTGCATGCGTGCGTGTGCGTGCGTGTGACTTGTGCAATACTAGTTGCTAGTTTCCTGCTGAGGGAAGGAGATAAAACCACCGCTTTCATCTAAATGTGGTTCTTTATAGGCTCAAGTGTGTGATTCTGTGTCATGTGTGCATGTTAAGTCATATATATGTGTGTGTGTGTGTGTGTGTGTGTGTGTGTGTGTGTGTGTGTGTATATATATATATATATATATATACATATATATATATATATATATATATATATATATATATATATATATATATATATATATATATATATATATATATATATATATACATAAATATATATATATACATATATCTTACAGGGATGAGATTTCCGTGTTTTTTCCGTCGGGAGTATCATTTTCGTGAATCGTGTAGATCCGTTGAGAAATTTGTTTTTATATATTTTGGCAGCAGTATTGCGACAACAGCCGCCTTATTTTCGGCAGCATTTTGGCGCTACTTTCGTCACATCATTTGCCTAATTGGCAAAAGTTTTAGCCAGCATGGCGGAAGTTTTAGAGAAAAAAGACGTCGATTGTGCCAGGGAAATAGACAAGTCGAACAGGATCAGGAACTGCTTCAGATGGGCATGGCTCGAGAGCAGCATCATCTTACAACTCGGAACACAGTCCGTAACCACCTGCATGACGGAACATATCCGTAAATTAAATGTCCCGAGGAAGGTTTTGCGCATTCTTTGTCAAGATGTGATAAGCTATGGAGGTCGCGGCGCTTCGAACATTAAGGAACACATAAAAAAAAAAAAGATGTTACATGTAAGCTAATGTTAGGCTATTGTCATGATATCGTTAAAGAATAAATCTTCATGGATGGATGGATGGATGGATGGATGGATGGATGGATGGATGGATGGATGGATGGATGGATGGATGGATGGATGGATGGATGGATGGATGGATGGATGGATGGATGGATAGATAGATAGATAGATAGATAGATAGATAGATAGATAGATAGATAGATAGATAGATAGATAGATAGATAGATAGATAGATAGATAGATAGATGTTGCAAAAAATTCACAGTTTTCATCAAAAGGAAAAACTCCAGAATTGCTTGTGCTATTTTGATGTATTATATTCACCTTGATAGCCCACCAAGCAGTTGAAATTGAGTGATGAAATTAATGGTTTTGGGGTTGCTAAACTGCCAAAATCCAGGAGTTTCCAGGGAGCTTTGCCCCCTGAGCCCCCTCTAGGGGCCTGTGGGTCCTGTGGCCCCCAATAGGGGCCTGTGGCCCCTGGCCCACTGCGACCCCTCCCCCAGTGGGGCATACGGTCCCCAGACCCCGGCTACTTTTCAGTGTTTTTTTTTCATTGAAAAATAGCCCTTTTGGTGCATCTACAGAAATATTCATTGGTACACTAGACACTGCCCCTGTCAAATAAATTAACAAAATACAATAATTATTAAAATAAAAATCAATACTGTAATTTGCCATTGTATGCAGAAGGCACTTCACCCTGTGTTGTCCTTACTAATACCAGCCATAGCGTGTGGGTTACATGTGTGAAGGCTTGACTATCTGATGTTGGAGGAGACTGACGTTTGGGACCAAAAAAACAGAGGCTCAGTAAGGTGTAGATACGTAGGATATGCATTCCACCAATTACTCAAATCGGATTTTTCATCCGTTCATCTGGGGTTGGGGGCAAAATGACAATGTTAAAGTTAAAGTCCCAATGATCATCGTCACACACACATCTGGGTGTGGTGAAATTTGTCCTCTGCATTTAACCCATCCCCATGTTGATGGAGGTGATGATAGAACCCCCTTTTTTCCCGGACAGATGGATGAATATATTATGAACTAGAGAATGCAATGTCTGGAGAAATTGCGTGTGACGGCTTATAGGCGGAATGAAAATGTGGAATGCTAAGGAATGATGTCAAATGACACTGAAGGATTTGGAATCTTATACAACTGAGAATGAATTAAAAATATTGAAGTTGGAATGGTACAAATTTTTGGCACTTGAAAATTTTGTGAGTTTAGTGAATGGGAAAAAGAGTGAAATGGTTTTGATGATCTGATGATGTTGAAAGTGGAGAATAATAAAGTAATCGAGTAATGAAGTAATCAACTAATAACGTAATCGAGTAAAAATGTAATTGCATATTGCTGTAATCAACCAATACAGTACCAGCAGCTTTAGCTTACGGTTTGTAGCTTGTCTTTGGCCAGCCAGGAGATAAAAGGCCCTATTTTGTTAGACTGGCCCGTGTGCTAAGCGTACAAACAGATGTAACTCTATTTTCATGCCAATGCACAAGTCTACGTGGAGTGTTTGGGGCCGTGTTGCGCTCATCTGGGCGTGCCAGCAGCCACCCAATAATTTGGTAAGAGAAAGTGTGCTTTACTGGCGCACTAAAAGCAGGCACATTGTCATTTTCATGCAGGGGCAATGATTTACTTAGGCAAGTTTGTGACTCACTGGCCTTTCTGACTTGCCTGCCAACGAATCTGCAAATTTGGTTACAAAAAGTAGACTACATTTTAGAATGGAGGCATGGATGACGTCAGGCTAGGTAGGCGAGTTGTCGCGGCTAGCTGGTTTTCATTTCCAAACTTTACGCCATGCCGCCCAAAATAAATGAGGGCTACGATGAACTCAAATCATCCATTGACTTGATACGGCAAGACCTTACCACACTCTTAGAGCAGCAAGCCACCCTGCTCCAGCTAACGTCTGAACTAACGGAGCTTAAGAAATTATCCAAGGAGAAAGATGAGAAAATCCTGTCGCTTGTACGGAGAGTAGATGCACTGGAGCAGTACTCCCGACAAGAAGACCTCATAATCACTGGTCTTAAAACAACACACCGCTCCTATGCCAGGTCGGCGGGTCCTCCGGATCCCTCGACAGATGACTCTCCATCGGACGAACTGTCAACGCTTGAAAATCAGGTAGTACAGTTTTTCGAGAGTAAGCATATGGAACTCCAGAAAGGAAACATTGCCGCTTGTCACACACTCCCAAGAAACCGAAAACGACCAAAAGATGCTCCGAAAATTATCATTCGGTTCGTCAATAGGAAACATAAAGTGGATCTTTTGAAGCAAGGGAGGAAACTAAAAGGAACGGGTGTTTACCTAAATGAACACCTCACTACGAAGAATGCTGAGATAGCCTGGAACGCACGCAAACTGAAGAAGGAAAACAAGATTCTCGCAACGTGGGTCAGAAACTGCAGAGTATGGATTAAAACAAACGGAGCAACACCAGAAGATGTTAAAACCCTCGTTGTGAGTGAACTGGAAGAACTGAAGATCTATGGCCTGGTGCAACCTAACATCTACAATGGCTGAACTGATGACCATAAACTGGTACCTATTGGACCCTCCTGACGAGAATGGTGGATTACAGCGGAGCACAACATGGCAAACAGAAACTGGCGGAGAGGACATCCAACTCAGGTAGACCGTCCCCTAACACCCTTCATGCCATCCAGTGACACTCTCAATAATGCAGGAATTTCTATCCCACCGAATCTAGACTCTTTATTATTTAATTCATTTGACCTAGAGAATGTTACTGCTGGTATTTATGAGTCCTTCTTGAACCCAGATACTAATTACACTTCCTTAAAATCTGTTGAATTGTCATGCGAATATTTTTCTGAAGATATGTTTAACAAACTGTGCAATACTCCTCCTGGCCACTGCCTAACAAATGTATTCTCCACTGTCCACTTTAATGTACGGAGTATCTCTAAAAATCATGATGGTCTGCAAACCTATTTATCAACCTTAACACATTCCTTTTCAGTAATAGCTCTTACTGAAACCTGGATGGTTGATAATACATCTAGCTACCCTCTCTCTCACTACACTCCTATACACTCATGTAGACCAAACAAGCAAGGTGGAGGAGTCTCACTGTATGTGATTGATAATTTCAATTTCTCTCCCAGAAAGGATCTAAGTGGTAACTTTGATATGACTGTAGCAGAATCTGTGTTTATAGAACTTTCATCTTGCTCACTTATAAACAACAAAAATGTGATAATTGGATGTATATATAGACCACCAGACTCTGATAAAATCACTTTCAATGAAGCCCTCGACTCCACTCTAGAAATCATAAACAAAGAAAATAAATTGTGTGTCCTACTTGGTGACTATAATATTAATTTACTTGAAACTAAGCAGTCACATACAGCAGACTTCCTTAATACATTTTACTCCAGTAACTTTTTCCCTCTTATTAACAAACCCTCCAGGATCACAAGCTCAACGGCCACTCTCATTGACAACATTTTATTTAATTCGCTAGACTACAAAATAACATCTGGCCTGTTGATCTGTGATGTATCTGATCATCTTCCTGTCTTCAATTTCATCCACAATGATAGTGGTCCAAAAATCAAAGGTTATACTGGTGATCAAATGAAATTCCGCAAATTTACCGAGAAAAACATGGTATCTTTTATATCTATCATCAGCTCTGTGTCATGGGATGAGGTTATCCTGTTGCAAGATGTCAACAAAGCCTATCACTCCTTTCTAACAATACTCACAAATGCATTAGAGTCCTCATTTCCTTTAATTTCTAATCGTAAAAATAACTCCAAAGGGAAACCATGGATAACGGATGAACTAAAAAAATCTTCACGTAAAAAAAATAAACGTTATAGAAAATCTATTGCAAATCCCACTCCTATAAATATACAAACATACAAGAAATATAAAAATAAATTTACAGTATTACTAAGGAAAACCAAACAAACTTACTATGCTGATAAATTTACTCAAGCCTCTGGTAACATCAAAACAACATGGAATCTTATCAACCGTTTATTACATCGCAAAAAATCTAAAACATCAACCCCAAATGAGATGCTGGGGAAAAATGGAGCCCATTCAAACCCAGTAGATATTTCTAATGGTTTCAATGATTTCTTCGTAAATGTTGGCGCTACCTTGGCATCTAGCTTCTCAACCTCTGATACAAGCCCCTGTTGCCTAATTAAAGGGCAGTTTCCTTCACTCTCCATTCTTGACCCTCCTAGTGTTGAGGAAGTTTACAGCATTGTCATGAGCTTGAAAAACTCGGCCCCTGGCCATGACGAGATCAGAAGCTTACTTGTTAAGAGAATCATCCATTCAATAATAATCCCAATAACACACATTTTCTCCTTATCTTTAAAATTTGGCACTGTACCCCAAGAACTAAAAATTGCTAAAGTCATTCCTACTTTCAAAGCTGGTGAGACAAATGAATATGGTAATTTTCGGCCTAGTATATCCATTCGTCCATGCTTCTCCAAGATTCTAGAAAAATTGGTTTATTCAAGATCGGCAAAGCACCTAGAAACAAATAATCTTTACAAGCATCAATATGGTTTCCGTAAAAAGTTTTCCACTGAGCATGCACTGCTTCAGCTTGTCAACCATATCTCAACAGCTCTTGACAATAAGAAATTCGCTCTTGGTGTCTTTCCAGATCTAACTAAAGCATTTGATACTGTCGACCATAAGATCCTTATCGCTAAGCTAGAGAGATATGGAGTGAAGGATTCTGCCCTGAAATGGTTCACAAACTATCTTGCCAACAGAGAACAATGGTTAAATGGTTGTTCTTCCAACAGATCTAAAATACTATTTGGGGTCCCGCAGGGCTCAATATTGGGTCCTCTATTATTTTTGGTGTACATAAATGATTTTTCCATGTCTTGTTCAAATTTTCTCCCTTTGTTGTTTGCGGACGATACCAACCTCATTGCCACCCACGATGATTTTAATTCCCTCATTGCAAGTGTGAATGCTGAGTTGTACGCTATTACAAAATGGTTCAAAATAAATAAGTTGAGACTAAATATAAAAAAATGTAACTTCATGATCTTCTGCAATATAAACAAATCTTACCCCAAAGAACAGACCAACATTTACATAAACAATAACGAAATCCATCAAGTTACTAGCACCAAATTCCTAGGAGTTATAGTAGACGAACACTTAAATTGGTCCGAACACATTGATTTGGTTTGCAAAAGATCTATGAAAATGCTAGGTATTTTACGAAAAGTTTGTCCCTTGGTCCATCCTTCTGCTCATCTCACTCTGTATTATAGTTTCCTGTTTCCTTTACTCAATTACTGCAACATAATCTGGGCAGCCACATATCCAACATACCTCAACAAATTACTCATTTTACAAAACAAGTTCCTAAGAATAATCTCTTTTTCAAATAGATATGAACCATCACTGTTTAGAAATTATTCATTACTGCCAATTGATAAAGTAAACATTCATCAAACCTCTTTACTCATCCATAAATACATATATAGGAAACACTGTCTTCCAGCCACTTTTCATAATTTCTTCACATTTGCATCAGACTTTCATTCTTATCCAACAAGTCAGAGGGACAATCTTCACCCACCTTTCTGTCGAACATCACACCATCAATATAATATCCACTTTAGAGGGCCCTCACTCTGGAATAAGATACCAATCCATATCCGATCCATATCTGCACAGGCTGCTTTTACAAAGCACCTTAAACACCACCTTCTCCACTCATGATCCTACTAGTCCATAATTACTCCACCGCTCTCAGCTGATCCATACTATGATCATCAACTTAATCCACAATTTTTGACTCAGATTCTTTCTTGTTTTGTTTTGTTATTTTCTGTTTACAGTTCTTCTGTTCCCTTTTAGCTATTCCTATCTGTTGTCTCTTTAATTGCTTCAACATCGATAAGTGTCTATTTTGTTTTGCTTGTTTCTTATTTTTGTATCGTGTATCTGTTTATGTATGTATACATACACACTCGTATATATGCATATATAAATATGAAAAAAATAATGTTTAGCTTGTTATGCTTTTGTTTATTTACTATATATATATATTTCTCTTTTCTTAAACGCTTGAATGACGATTGACTGCACAGCACTTTGTTTGTTTCTGCACTTTGTTTGTATATATAACAGGAGTGGAGCTTCTTACAAGCCCAAGGCTTCGTCTCCCTCCTTGCACTGTTATTTGTGCTAAACAATAAACTAAACTAAACTATGTAAATCATAAATATGACACCCCGCTGAACCATTAATTTAATGGATTATCATCATTTAAAAAAATATATTTTAAAAGTACACCGCTAATACCGTATTTTCCGGACTATAAGTCGCCCCGGAGTATAAATCGCACCGGCCATAAAATGCCCCAAAAAGTGAAAAAAAAAAACATATATAAGTCGCTCCGGAGTATAAATCGCATTTTGGGGGGCAATTTATTCGACGAAATCCCACACCAAAAATAGTCATGAACGAGCAACAACAGGCTAAACGATAGCAACAACAGGCTAAGCGATAGGTATGCTAACGTGACAAACATAAACAAAGAGCTGAGAACGGGCCTGACGTAACATATAGAGTGATTAAGGACAACTATTACATGAATAACATGTTTATAAAACCATTGGTGTCACTCCAATTCATTAACTACATCGATCGTTCGATACGATAGCAACAGGCTAAACGATAGGTATGCTAACGTGACAAACACAAACGAGGAGCTGAGAACGGGCCTGACGTAACATATAGAGTGATTTAGGACAACTATTACATAAATAACATGTTTATAAAACAATCAGTGTCACTCCAATTCATTAAATCCATCGATCGTTCGATACGATAGCAACAGGCTAAGTGATATGTATGCTAACGTGACAAACACAAACGAAGAGCTGAGAATGGGCCTGACGTAACATATAGAGTTATTAAAGAAAACGATTACATGAATAACACGTTTATAAAATCATCGGTGTCACTCCAATTCATTAAATCCATCCATTGTTCTTTGTCAACAATGGGTGCCCGCGGCTGAGGGCGCTTTCACTTCAAAATATTCCACAGGCTCATATAACGGTAGATAAACTATATTTCAAATAACTATAATATAAGCAATAATATTATCAAACCATCCGTGCACTTTAAATCCATTAAATCCATCGATCAAATTCCTCGTCCTTTGTCAACATCGCCGCGCGTGCGCCCTGATGTCAGCCTCGTCTTTATTCCACAGATCTAGTATATAACTATATTGTAGCGTTAACAAAGTACAAGGATAGACGTGGGTTTGGTAAACGGCTCTTTATTAAACAAAACAAACTTCCAAGCGTGTGGCAGCGTGGACTTCCAGACACGAGAGCTCCATGGCATAGGACCGGGCGTGCGTAATGGCCATGTCCGAGCCCCATGCACCGTTCGCAGACAGCCACTCGGCCGAGCGCCGGCCCCCGGCTCAGTAGAGTAGGACCGGGCGTGCGTAAAAGCCATAATAGTTTTTCAAACCTTCTATGTCACTCCAAATCCTTAATTCCTTCAAACTCTTTCTCCTCCGTGTCACTTAGAAATGATCACCGCTAATGATGCCGGTAGTCCTTCTGTGGATACGTTTGTCCTTTATGTAAACAACCGCCGCGCCGCGCCGCGCCGTGCCACTGACGTCACTTGAAATAGTAACCCTTGGTACATCACGGTTTTCCAAACTTTCTTTCTGCTGCTCGATTACTGTTTTCAGCTGCATATTTTACAACTTGAAGTTTGTAACCTGCAAAATATGAGTTTCTTTTTGGTGCCATTTTTCTTAAGCCCACCCAGTTGATGAGTCACAGCCAACGGTGAAATTTAGAGCGCCCTCATCCAGTTTCGTCTGAAAATATATTTTTTTTTCAGATGTAGTTTTTGGTTTTGTTTATTTGGTTGTTTTATCAAAGTCAAAGTCTGCTTTATTGTCGATTTTTTTTCATATACCAAGACACACAAAGAGATTGAAATTACGTTCCCACTATCCCTCGGTGAGATAGTACACATATGGATACAAGCAACACAAAAAAAAACCAAGAAGGCACAAACAATGAATAAATAAGAGTGTTGAATAAATGCTAAATAAACAAATAATAATAAATAATAATAATAAGTATAAGAGGAGCAAAAATGGAGCAAGTGTACATACAGCAGACAGTGGACTTGGATATGGTGCTTTAAAGTGTTAATTGCTTTATTTGATGTTTTCTCTATTTTTATGTTTTGAATATGTTCAAGATAAAGATATAAAAGCATGTGAAGTGATTAACTATACTAAAAATAACATGGGAAGTGGTCAATTATACTTGTAAGTGATGTCTTAATGATCAAGTAAAAATCTGTGAAAAAAAAACATATAAGTCGCTCCTGAGTATAAGTCGCCCCCCCACCCAAACTATGAAAAAAAACACAACTTATAGTCCGGAAATTACGGTATTTGTTTGTGTGTGTCGCCAATATAGTAAATCGCTCTGACTTTTTTATATGTACAATTATTACAATTACGATGACATAACCAGGTGAAAACATGACACAGAAGGTGAAGAGTAAAAACTCTTTATATATAAAAATGCAAAGTAACTACGGAAAGCAGGGCTGAACACATAAGACAAGGAAGAAAACCATGGACATTGACTGGAAGAAAACTCAATGTAGAGTATCGTAAAATAAGCTACTCTGAGACATTAGGCCTATCAAGGAACAACCAGCCACAACACAGTTTGTTGAAGAACATTTCCACCCCCAAGATAACGAAGTGATGTTTGTTTATAATGCTACTTTCAAGCCCTCCAAATACATACCTACTTACATGAACCTTGAATGAATGAATCGATGAATGGATGAAGGGACAAATCTTTTTAATTTCAATTCTTAATACAATAAATGCTAAAAAGATTGATACTCACTTGTTGTATTTGGATTAAAAAGTAACGACACATTCAACCTGGTGTCAATAGCAATGTTTTTTCCCAAACAATGAACAACTACAGTAAATATCACGTTATCGGCCATTAAGTATAATAAAGAGGGTGGGGGGTGTATGGGGACTTGATGAAATTGAATGGGAATGTTGTCTTTCCTTGCAAACATTACGCTGGCAAAATCGCTCTCTACTGTCAGAGAGGGAGCTGGACGCAGCGAACCACAGGCTTATTTACAAAACTGGGAACTGAAATAGGAGGACACAAGAAAACTAAAAAGTCAGTGAAATACACAGAAACCTGCCAAGGCCAAATGTTTACATATCTATTTTAAGAAACAGAATCTCCCTTGTGTGCATTTGTTGAGTATGTGTAGCACTTTCTCAGAGTGTGTGAACTATGAACACAGTTAAGGCATTAAAGGAAGGCTCTTGCAAATCAGTTGGTTCAAAGCAATGTTCTTTTTGTGGGTGTTGTAAACTATTCAAACACAATAATTTTGATTTAATAGCAAAAAATAAAGGAATTCGCTTGATGTTTAGGTCAAACATCGTTTTCCATTTAGTCAATGTTATATTATACACTTATTCCCTCAGTCCCGTGTATAAAGACCCTGTTGGGTTGATTTGAAGTGGACACAGTATTAAGACCCACTTCATAGCAATTGGGACTGTCCAACTGCGGCAAAAACATTTTTTGAGTTGTATTTTTAATCCACTTTTCATAATCATAATCATCAAAAATACATACAGTCTAAATGACATCATACGTCTTAACACTGCAAATTGTGTTGAGTAAGTTTTTCTCGTTTGGTCTGCTTGACATTCTGCCTCCAAAACCTGTGTCTATGTTTACATTCTCCAACTACAGGAAGCCATTTTTAAAGCAGTCCCTAGCATACCGTATTGGCCCGATGTTTTTTTAAGACGATGTTTTTTGCATTGAAATAAGACTGAAAAAGTGGGGGTCGTTTTACATTCGGGGTCTAGACATTATAACCATTCAGATGGCGCCAGATATCTTTAAAGCGAAGTTACGTCACTGCGCCTTAAGTCCTGCGTGAGTTACCTCAGCTTATCGTGATTGTTGGAGCTTGTGCGCAGCGGTAGTTTAAAGGTTGCAGGTATCGACTGAGTATGTTGCTGTGATCGTGTGCGTCCTTGACACAAAGTGAGTATATACATTTCATTGTTACTACTGTCCACTGTTGTGCTGTTTGTCCGATCGCGGTTTGCTTCGTGTGCGGGCCGTTTGATTGACAGCTCCGGCGCGCTCCTTTAAATTTGCCTCCCATCGTACGAGTAGCCGTTACGCAGCAGCACAGCGACTAACAAATGTATTTTGTTGTCTCGATGACTTATGTTTGGAGTGTTGTGTGACGTCAGAAGTTGAATGTTGATTTACGTGCTGTAATTCTGTCTGTTGCAGAACCACACACACACACCCGACAAACCACACACACCCTTCACATGCTTCACACAATACCTTTTTGCTAGTTTGCCTGTATGCCCCTATGAGCCACAGTGCCTGTTACTGTTTTGCCAATAATTCAGTAAAGCAATCAAAACTGAACCACGTCTTCCCTCCTGTGTTCTGACCGACACCTGGGGGCGAAAAGAGCATAACCATCTGAGCCAACCCCCTATACAGTCCTCAGGCTCCCCAACAATAGTGGTAGCAGTTTGCATTATTTTATTGCAATGTTTTTCCTTATTCAGATTTGTTTCAAGACTACAGTTACAGTTAGACTTCACTTTGATGGTTAATGCAGTTATTGCAATTTTGTTGTTTTATCACAGAAGATTGGTTTATATACCGTAATTGCCGGACTATAAGGCGCACCGTATTATAAGCCGCACCAGCTAAAATTTAGGGATATTTCATTTTTTTTCTTACATAAGCCGCACCGGACTATAAGCCGCACGTGCACACGAGTTTTTTACAAAGAAAGACAGTACATAGAAAGCCTTTTTAACGTTTTAATAACATACTTGAACATGTCTTTCTTAACATTGCCTGTGATGCAGCAGTAGTACCGCAGCAACGCGGAAGTGTGCACGCGAGTTATTAGCGAAGAAAGACTGGACACAGAAAGTTTTTTTTAAAGCTTTAATAACATACCTTAACATTTCTTTCCAAACACTGCCTGTGACGCGGCAGTAATACCGCAGCAACACAGAAGTAACACAACAGCAACACGGTAGCACAGCACGAACAGGGCTGGTTAAAAAAAAACATACCAGTAAAAGTAAAAAAAGAGCCGTCTTCATCTTCCTCCTGTGCACTGAAACTATCGAAGTCTTCCTCCTTAGTGTCCGATTGGAATAGCGTTAGATATCCTTCGCCTCGCACTTTCTCAGTCTCTCTTTCGTCGTCGGTTTTATGCATTTCTTCGAGTGTGAAGAGGTTCTGTTCATGGTAATCTTATTCACGAAGCGCTAAATTATATTAAACTAGCGAGCGACACGTATTGCTTAAAAGCGGCATCATATGCATTTCTTTTATCCCCCATAATGACGGTTTGTGTATAAAAGCTTCCTGTCTTTGTGTGAATGCGGGTGTGTGCGTGATGTGCGAGACGATCACGTCTTCTTCGGCGCATTATCTCTTCTTCGTCTGTCTCGCTCTTACTTCCTGCTAGAGCGCCCCCTGGAGACCGGAGGCCATAGAAATCCATAAGTACGCTCCAGAGTAGACACAAGATAATGTCATCAACATCGACTGTCTTTGGCTTAAAAGCGGCATCATATGCATTTCTTTTGTCCCCCATGATGACGGTTTGTGTATAAAGGCTTCCTTTCAGTAATGTCCGTCTTCATCGCGTGATGCGCAAAATGTAAACACAAACTAGCGTGTCTTCTTCGGCGCATTATCTCTTCTTCGCCTGTCCCGCTCTTGCTTCCTGCTGGAGCGCCTCCTGGAGGCCGGAGGCCGTAAAAATCCATAAGTACGCCACGCCGTCGTTTAAGGTTCAAAGTAACCTTCTGAATAAAATGCATTAAAAGTTCACATTCATTACAACTTGTTTTTGGTGAGCAAAATGTCAGAAGAATTGAATTTAAATGCTGATTGATTGGGTTTTAATACAATGCAGATTAGTTCACTGGTTTCTTTTATATCAAACAAGTTGTTATCAAACAACTTGTTTGATTTAAAAGAAACCAGTGAAGTGATTAAAAAAAAGGAAAAACAAGATGAACTTAGTACAATTACAATGCAGATTGTCCAAACAGCGCCACTGCTTTGTGTAATCTCTGAGTGATATGGCAGAGTAAGAGAAAGGGTTTAGAGCACAGGTGTCAAACTCAAGGCCCGGGGGCCAGATACGGCCCGCCACATCATTCTATGTGGCCCGCGAAGACAAATTGTGCATCAAATTCGTGTGTCATTACTAGAATTGCAAATTGTCTTCACTTTTAATAATAGCTTTTTTTTTAAATATTTGACCAGTTTTTACTCGTCTGATTTGAAAACGAGTTATTTGTCAGTTTGTTTTGTAGCTTTTACTGTATATAATAGTGTTAAGAGTAAAAGTGATCAAGTCATCACAAAAATCTCGAAAAAAATCTTATATAAGCCGCACCTGACTATAAGCCGCAGGGTCCAAAATTTTGGAAAAAAGTCGCGGCTTATAGTCCGGAAATTACGGTATATACATTTCAAAAACCAGAAGCCATTCATTTACAAATGGAATTGCACTTTAGTTTACACATTTAAATTTTCAGATATTAGGATGTGATAGACAGTTTTTGCATGATTTGAATGAGGCAAAATAACATGCTTTTTCTCTCGAATATATTGTTATAATCATTTGTTTCAGATGTACTGTAATTATTTTCTGTATAAAAATTAAATTTGGCGTTCAAAAAGTCTTCTTTCAAACTTGAGTCAAAAAGTCTTTTTTCAAATTTGAGTCTTGAAAAAGAGGGGGTCGTCTTATAATCTAGGCCTCAGTACTTACCTCTGCAACTGGCTACTGGACTTCCTCTTTCAGAGGCCTCAGGTGGTACGTGTTGGCGACAAAATCTCCGCCAGCATCACGCTGAGCACGGGGGTCCCCCAACGCTGTGTGCTCAGTCCGCTGCTCTTCACCCTGCTGACGCATGACTGCACTGCGTCCTACAGCGACAACCGCATAGTGAAGTTTGCTGACGACACGACTCTGGTGGGTCTCATCACCTAGGGCGACGAGACTCAGTACAGGTTGGAGGTTGACCTTCTGACTGCATGGTGCAGGGACAATAACCTCCTGCTGAACGTCAACAGACCAAATTAATTTTGATCAATGAAGTCAAAATTGTTGTTGACTTCCGGAAGGGTCCGCTGGCCATCGACGGTGCTGTGGTGGAGAAGGTGAGCAGCACCAAATTCCTGGGGGTGCACATCAGTGAGGACCACTCCTGGTCCGCCAACACCGCGTCACTGGCGAAGAAAGCTCAGCGCCGCCTGTACTTCCTGTGGAAACTCAGGCGAGCAAGTGCTCCTCCGGCCGTCATGACTACATTCTACCGTGGCACTATTGTGAGCGTCCTCTCCAGTTGTATCGCTGTCTGGGGTGGTAGCTGCACTGAATACAACATGAAGGCCCTGCAGCGCATAGTGAACATGGCTGGTAAGATTATTGGTGCTTCACTCCCCTCCCTGAAGGGCATTTACGCCTCCCATCTCGCCCGCAAGGCGACTATGATTGTGAGTCATGTGAGTCACCC
The DNA here is from genome assembly GCF_024217435.2 of Syngnathus scovelli. Lineage (NCBI taxonomy): Eukaryota > Metazoa > Chordata > Actinopteri > Syngnathiformes > Syngnathidae > Syngnathus > Syngnathus scovelli. The sequence goes on along the minus strand of NC_090851.1, from coordinate 16,185,187 downwards.
CACTCACTCTTTGTTTGATCTCCTGCCCTCTGGGAAGAGGTACAGGAGCCTGCGCTCCCGCACCGCCAGACTCACCAACAGCTTCATTGTCCAGGCTGTTAGGATCCTGAACTCTCTTCCCCCTTCTGCGTTGCGTCCTGTACTTATTTATTGTGTTATTTGTTTATTTATTATTTATTCATCACTCTTATTTATTCATTGATTGTGCCTTCTTGTTTTATTTTTCTTGTGTTGTTTACTTGTATGTACATTGTGAACTATGTCTTGTCACCGTGGGATAGTGAGAATGTAATTTCGATCTCTTTGTGTGTCTTGGCATGTGAAGAAATTGACAATAAAGCAGACTTTGACTTTTTTGACTTTTTGATAATCAGGGTCATCTTATATTCGGGCCAATACGGTACATGTTTAGGTCGATGTAGGCAAGTGGTTGAGAGTGTTAGAGATTCTGTGAGGAGGTTCATCTAAAACACTGGTTCTTAACCTGGGTTCGATCGAGTTGAGTGTTGATTTACGTGCTGTAATTCTGTCTGTTGCAGAACCACACACACACACACACACACGACAAACCACACACACCCTTCACATGCTTCACACAATACCTTTTTGCCAGTTATCACAGCCATGATCCCCTTAAAGCAAAGCATGCGCAACTCACTTTTAAGACCAAGCTTTTTGAAGTTTCTGTTCCAATACTTTTGCTCAGATTTAAAAATGGTGTTCATTGTCAACTAAGTATAAAAGATAGACAATATATCCTCTTTTGCTTCCTCCTTGCTATGTTGGAGATAATTGGCAGTGTGTCTCTCATCTTTGGTGGCCCCGTCTATTGAGTCATGTTTCATGTTTGATGTCTAGTCATTATCAAAATCACATTAGCCTATTCTACTCTGCTGTATAGGCCTACTGTATTCGGCCTGTGTGTGTTCTACTGTCTCATCTTAAGTCCAATACAATTAACAGTCTGACCTTGTGGCATAGGACAGCACCATCATTTCTAATAAATCCTAATGACCTCACAATCGCACAGGCATATGTGCGTGTGCGTGTGTGTATTGGCTGACAACTATAGGCACCAGATTGAAATGGGTTTTTAATAATTTGTTGAGAAGGGCAGCATGGAGAGCTAGTGGATAGCACTTCAGCCTAAAAGTTAAAGTTGGGTGTTTGCAGTTTGCATTTTCTCCCCTTGTTTGCTGTGTTACAAAATTTGTTGGGTTAACAATTTTTTCACAAGTATGACACGAGATTATTAATGTTGAATAGTAAGGATTTTAAAATATTTTCCTAACCTTATCTTTGACAGGGTTACGATCATGCAGACGATTCACATCTTTTTACTACTTTTTCAGTATCCTTAGGTCCACTACACAAAAAGTGAAGTGGCCAAGCGGGACTTAAGTGAAGCTACGAATAAAAAAAAATAAAAAAAAATAGGTGGACACTGCTGTACACAAAATCAGTGGTCATCAACACCTGGGCCGCGGTCTGTGGATCATTTGGCCGCGCAAGAAAGAATAAATAACTTATGTTATTTTTGTTTTATTTATCTAAGTCTGAACTCTCCTATACCTTGTTGACGTGAACATAACTCATGTTATGTTGTTGACGCAATGGTATTAGGACGTTGCTAGTAGAGTTGCATAGGTGTACATAGTGGATTTACTTTTATCATTATATTATACTATTGCTGTTATGCCGGTCGTATCTTTTAATTTTGTTGTATTTATCTGCTGCACTTTAAAAGCCAGTCCATGAAAATACTGTCTGACACATAATCCGGTGCTTGGTGCTAAAAAAATTGGGGACCGCTGCACGAAATGGCCAACCTGATATTGGGTTGCAGTTTTTCTGTGACCCTGCATCAGCTTTTGAAGTGCCACACACAGTATCCAATACTGCAATATTTTTAGTGAACCAAAAGCAAAATAGGTCTAACTGGTGGCGCTGGTAGTGTAACGCAATTTTGGTGCATTTGATCGAGACAAAGGTAGACAAACGTCTGGTGAACATCATTCATAAATAAGAAACCAGAGTGGGGCAATGCCTCTGAATCATTGTAAAAATCAATTCATTGAACAAATTATATAATCATTGTCATCCTAGAAATACAGTAATTTAAAAGCACAGCCTGTTGGAGGTTAGGGGTGTTAAACACGCACGTACGCAAGGTAGAGTGCAAGTTGGTATCTGAGTCCACATGTCACATGCACGGCCGACTGCATCATCTACAAGGGGAGATCTTGCAGTTTACCTGCCAATGTCATGCATGGACTTTATCATGCCATTTCTTTTTCCACAATGTCAAGTACTGACACAAATTGCATTCAGAACTGATCTGGATATAAATGAGGACTGCTACCAGAATTGACTGGTAAACAATTATGTTCTATCCCACAATGGCAAAACAAAAATGCAAACGCCTCGTTATGCCCAATTCAACCTGAGCAAATTCTTGAAGAAAACTTTACCCATGAGCACAATTAGACTCGTCTTTGTGCAAGACTTGCACTGGGAATAAAATAGGGGCCAATCTGTCTTTCTTCAAGCAATATTTTCTGACAGATGGATTACTTCTATTTTTATTGAAAAGCTGACTGGCATTTCCCCTGTGCCTTTTCTTGGCATGCAGCCCTGTATCATCAATGATACAATGACTGTGGAAATTTGCATTGCCTTCTTCATTAAATGGCACCAAACAAAAGTTCCAACCTCATCATTTTCCCCTAGTGCAGATTCGCGATTCATCACTGATTAACTTCCATTCAGCCATCCACAGTGTGAAATTGCTTTTCCACAGCCTATTGCAATATTGTCTTGTTCTGTTTAGGTGTTAATCAGGGGTTTCATTTATTTCTTTTAGGTGGTTTCTTACAGTTTGGTCACAAACCTTGGCTCCATGAGTTTCTTCCCATGTGTTAATTTGTTTTGCTGTGCATTTTATGTTTTCAAGACTCATTTTCTGTCATGATGTTTTGATGTCTTCATTCATCCATCATCAGTATGCTTGCCTTTAAGAACCTTCCCATGTTGTATGTATGTGGTCCATATTTTCAACACAGCTGACCACGCCCCGACTGACCATAGGGAGAACCGGGAGAATTCTCTCTTTTTTATTTATTTATTTATTTATTTATTTATTTATTTATTTATTTATTTATTTATTGATTTATTGATTTATTGATTTATTTATGTATGTATTTATTTAAAGTCTGCCGGTGCGGCGGCGCGCCTATCAGGGAGACAGTCTAGGCCACTCAGGCCAGGAGCGTGTGAGGTGGAAAAGATGATTGGTTTATATAATTAACACCCGCCCCCACAGTCTGTATCAACCACACAGAGCGCGGGTGGAGGAAGGGGTGTGTTACGTATGTCAGGTTACGGCTGCTGTGGTGTGTGTCGCTAGCGAGTGGTGCAAGTGAGGATAATGGATTTCGAATATGGTAAAAAGAATAGGAAAGGCCATGAGGAGAGGGACAAAAAAGAAAGGCGCTGGAGGAGGACGCGCCGAAAAGTTACAGATCTATTCAGCCCCCCCCCCCCCCACACACACACACAGTGCCATTAAAAACTGTGTGTGCCCGCGCATGTATGCATGCCAATTTGCATGTGTTGTGTGCATATGTGCCGCTGCCATGTAATAAGGCGGTCCCTCAGCTGATTTATTGTTAGATTTCGTTCTACTTGATTTTGTAAGTTGAAGAGTCATTTGTTATTCTTTCTTACGTGCACATTCCTCTAAACTTTGTAACTCGCCCTGGCTAAATGGGGGAAAAAGCATATATTTAACCATATCATTCTTTTGATATTGATTAAATGTGTTCTCGTCGATAATATAATTATTATGCTGGTTGTTCTGACACTCCCAGCAGATGCAGAGTATACTGACAAGACAAGTCCAGGGAGCAGTGCAAGGGAAAGGCCAACTCAGGACACAGACTGACAGTCAGACTCAGAGAGACCTTTTGATTATTTTGCTCGCACTCATTCTAGAGATTTTGATTTGTTTTTCCGGTACCACCCACAACAAAACCCAAAGAATGATTGCATGCATGTGTGTGCGCACAAATGCATTTTGCTTGTGCCCATGCATTTAAGTGTAGGTGTGAAAATGCACGTGTGGGCAAGGCCAGGGTGGTCTGGTTACATAACTGACTCCTGCCCTGAAAAAATCTCCCAGTCCGTCCCTGCACCTGACTGTGAAAACACAACATGTTTTGCAACACTGCATGAGGATTTACCACAAAAATGGGATTGATGCCCAGTCCTTTATTTCAGTTAACATCTCATGTTAAAGCCAATAATCATCTCAGTCCACTTGGTACAACAGCTCTCTAAAGTGTCATCACTTCTGTTTGACTGCAGATGAACAACCAGATCTTATCTGGTGTGAGTTCTGAGAATGGACATTTAAGAAAAAAAATCTTCAGAAATGAGTAATTCTAAATGTGCTGGGACTCGGCGGAAGACCCGATGGCACTTAGAAAATATTCGTTAAACTTGACAGGACCTCCGGGGGAAGAGGCCGAATTTTCGCTTGTTCAGGCCGACCGGAGGAACCGGCCGAGTCGGACACCTTACGGCGGAAGAGCCGATGGCACTTAGAAAATATTCGTTAAACTTGACAGGACCTCCAGGGGAAGAGGCCGAATTTATCAGTCTGGGGTGTACTATGTCTTGCACTCTAATTCTGCTGGAAACGGGTGTAGCTTCCCTATAGCCCTGAACTCTTATGAGGGACAGTGGAACCTCGGAAGTCACTCGCCTCGGTACTCAACATATTTGGTTTTCAATGCAAAATGTCGTGAAATCTTTGTCTAAGTTCTCGAACCAAGCTTTGGAATCCGACGTGAGTTGGCGTTGTTGTGTAGCGGATTTTAAACCATTGTGACACCTGACTGAAGTCGTGCGCGGTGCACTTCCAGAAAGCTGCCCCCTCGAGACTACAAGATCATGGGGTCTCAAGCTGAGAGTTCATTTGACAACAACCAAAAGCTACTGTACGTATTCATATACTACACCGGAAAGACCACAAGATTAGTGTAAAACAGAGCTACTGTATGTTAAACTTAAGAGGCTGGACGACAGATCTTTTTAAGAGTAAGTTGTAATGTCGGGCCTTTTCATTAATGAACTTCCGCACATGTGCAATGACACGGTAGGTACAGGTGCCTCTGTGCGCTTATGTATTACATACTATGTCACGCTGTATTTGTAAACAGTAGCCGTCTTTCCATTCACGTTGATTCGCTTTTGGGACATTATTTCCAGGACTGTGGCTTTTCTACCATGGGTAAGTGCGTTTTGTGTTTGATTAGTGTTATTTTTATGTCTAATTCATTTCCAGCTCATTTGTCTTTTAAATTTCCGTGTCAAGCGTGGCTCTGCTTCAAGCTTACTTTATTTTCATTCTGTGGTTTTATTCACTGTTGCTTCATAACGCGACGGCTTCACTTTTCGATGCTCCTTCTGGAATGAATTAACGTTGAGATCCAGAATTCCACTATATTTTAATAAAATGATGGCTAGCTGGATAAGTTAGGGAAGGTCAAATAGAAATTCAGGACTTTGTAAATGTACAGGTGAACAGTAGCAAGCGGCTCACTGATACCATTAATGACTTTTGCACCATATCAAGAACAACGCAAACAAATTATCTTGCGACGTTGTAGTCATGATCCCATTAGAATAAGCAGTATGAAGATAAACAATTTGCTTGAAACTTGGCTTGAAACTTTATTGTTGAGTTTCTTTAATGAGTTACAGTGAAGAATGCATTGCCAGATAAAAAAAGACAAGCAGTAAATAATGAGTATCACTATAAACATCCGTTCATCAATTTGAGTTGATGAGGTCAACTCGTACTGACCTTATTATTCACTCAGCTGAAATTTGACAACTCAAGCACTGACTATCTTTAGACTTGCTACTCAGTTGTGGGTGTGCATCTGACTGTGTGTGCATGTCCTGTCTCCAGAATGGCTCCAGGCATGTTGTTGCTTACCTCATTAGGGCCATGAAAGAAACGCCAGACCACCATGACACATGGATGCACACACACAGCACAGACACACACACACACACTGCAGACTATTGTGCTGTATGGAGCACAGCCTCAGTGATTAGTGGCCTAGTCTCATGTCTTCGACAAAGACCCAAAATGTCACTGGGAAGCCATTTACACACAGACAAGTTACATGTCGAGTGAGTTCATCTTTGTCTTGCTCTTGCAAAGCGCTTGAAGCCAAAAGGATAATTTTTCTTCATTAGTGTTGGTCATTAACATGTAGCCTGCAGACACTAAATACTGGCTCGACATAGTATGTAAGTCGACATGGGAGTGACACTGTTATAAAGAGGAATACAAAACATGTAAACCCAATAATTTGTTGAATTCTCACATATTGGATTCAACCTCAAAAGCAGAATCTAAATCTACCCGATGTTTGTTTTCAATTAAATGACCCAGTCAACAACATTCATTGTTATCTATCATGAAGTACTGTCAGGAACGAGACGGGGCGAGCAAATGCAGTACGAATCTTTATTGACAAGGGGAAAGGGGAAGTGGAAAGCTGGACTGGCTGGGCAGAAGAGCGCAGCGCGTAGTCATGGTCGGGGGAAGCAGGTGGTCGAGGCCGGCGCCCATCAGAGTGTGGTCGGTCAGTTTGACAGAAGCGGTGGGAAACTGGGAAAAAGCACGGGATGACAGGCACAAAGCGCAAGGAGCAAATGGATGGCATACAAGAAAGAACGCTGGCTGGATCCATGGGGTTTAAATAGGACTGACTTCATGATCAGTGGCAGGTACCGGTGATTTGCTTGATTGGGGGGCGTGGCTGAGAGGCAGGTAACATAGGCACGTGACCACATTCTAGTCGAGGCCTGTGACATCGACCATAATTCGTGTCATGTATGTGGTCAGAGCTGCTGGTTCTCCATTGCAAGGTCATTATCCTAAGAATTTGTGCCTCCATTGTTAAGGTGGCCAATAGGAACTGTAGCCATAAGGTGGTCGGTCCCTGTCGTTGTGACCCTCGAATGGGTTCATTTGTAATGCGGACATAGTTGCAAGTAGCAGAATAAAATGAAGCAAAATAAGAGCAAGTACAAATACACACTCACAGCAAAAGAAACTGCACAATTTGACATTGTATGACCAAATATGGGCCAACCAGCTGAGCCAACAGCATGATGTTTTACTAGGTTTCTTGTCCACATTGTGTCAGCCACATTGTGGCAAATGTTCTGACACACTACAGCCTGTCACCGATGTCTATTGCTTTCCCCCGTCTTGTCTAATAACTATCCCGTTTTCTCCATGATGGGCTGAAATGGGGCTGTGGCGGAAGCCTTGGATGTAGCGTAAATGTAGCCGAAGGTTCACAGGTGAACTGAAGTTTATCATAGCTGATTTTAGGTGAAAGGTGGGACTAGCCTAAAGTAAGGTTGTCACGATACCAGAATTTCAGTAGTCAGTACCAATACCCGTGATTTTCCATGATTCTCGATACAAATTCGGTACCACGGTAAAAAAACAACAAAACAACAGAATCCACTTACTTTTAAAATCACTAATCCATCTGCTATAGCCAAGAAGGCTTGCGCACACACCCTCAACATGTGCCCAAATGTAATTTTGCAAATTTGAGCCTTTGTCTGCGCACTTTATCTATGTGTTTGACATTAAATATGTTTGATAACCATATTGCCCCAGCTGACACATGCCGAAATGACGGCACGTAGGCATATTCGGGGAAAGGTATTTATAACGTAACGTGGCACAACAGTGATAGTAAACGGAAAATCACTCACCTTGAATTCCCTGTACAAGTCGGGGTCTTTAAGGTGTTTGGCCATGTTGGACGTATTTCCACCTTTGATGTGGAAACCTCTCGAGCATTTTTTGCACGTTGGCTTGTTCGAATCTATAATTGGTCTGGTTGCATCCGCCTCGAATGCAAAATATTTCCACACACAACTCTTTGAGCGACCTGGCTTCTCAACAAGCCGGCGTATTGGACTTCCACTCCCACTTGCTGAAGCCATTGTAACGAAAGACTGAAAGTTTTCTTCTTCAGCGCCGCTGACTGCTGCTCCATGCTGCTCGCATGTGTAAACTGCCACCTTCAGTTCCGGCAAGAATCGATACAGCTCGCCGAGTGAAAAGTTAAATATTCGGTTCTGACGGTACCACAAAAAAGCAGGTATCGACGCATTTCTGGCGTGTTGGTGCCAAATTGGTACCGGAAGTATCAGTTCTTGTGACAACCCTACCCTTAAGATGTCACAAGTAAATCATATGCTGGTACGTGTTGGGATTCACCCCTGTGAACGAGAGGGTAGCCTCCCTCCACCTTCGGGGGGGATGGGTCCTGACAGTTGTTTGTGACTATGCACCAAACAGCAGCTCAGAGTACCCACCCTTTTTGGAGTCCTTGGAAGAAGTGCTGGAGAGCGCTCCTTCTGGGGACTCCATCGTTCAGTTGGGTGACTTCAATGCTCACATGGGCAATGACAGTGAGACCTGGAAGGGCGTGATTGGGAGGACTTTTATTGGACTTTAGTGCTCGACACGGATTGTCAATAATGAACACCATGTTGAATCATAAGGGTGTCCATGTGTGCACTTGGCACCAGGATTTGCGGCCGCATGTTTTGAACACTCGGGTAAAGAGAGGGGCGGAGCTGTCAACTAATCACCACCTGGTGGTGGGTTGGCTCCAATGGTGGGGGAAGATGCCGGCCCAAACGTATTGTGAGGGTCTGCTGGGAACGTCTGGCAGAATCCCCAGTCAAGAAGACCTTCAACTCCCACCTCCGGCATAGCTTTTCCCACGTTCCGGAGGAGGCGGGGGACATTGAGTCCGAGTGGACCATGTTCCGTGCCTCCATTATTGAGGCAGTGGACTGGAGCTGTGGCCCTAAGGTGGTTGGTGCCTGTCATGGCGGCAATCCCCGAACCCGCTGGTGGACACCGGCAGTAAGGGATGCCGTCAAGCTGAAGAAGGAGTCATATCGGGCCTTTTTGGCCTGCGAGACTACGAAGACCTCCTCAATTCCATCGATACGCCTTCCATTGTGGAAGCAGGGCCTGGGGATTCTGAGGTGGACTCTCCAATCTCTGGGGTCGAAGTCATTGAGGTAGTTAAAAAAACTCCTCGGGGGCAAGGCCCCGGGGGTGGATGAGACCCGCCTAGAGTTTTAAGAAGGCTCTGGATGTTGTGGGGCTGTCATGGCTGACACGCCTCTACAGCATTGCGTGGACATCGGGGACGGTGCTTCTGGATTGGCAGACTGGGGTGGTGGTTCCCCTCTTTAAGAAGGGGGATGGGAGGGTGTGTTCCAACTATAGGGGAATCGCACTCCTCAGCCTCCCTGGTAAGGTCTATTCAGTGGGGCTGGAGAGGAGGGTCCGTCGGGAGGTCGAACCTCGGATTCAGGAGGATCAGAGTGGCTTTCGTCCTGGCCGAACAGTGGACCGCATCTACACCCTCGGCAGGATCTTCGAGCGGGCATGAGAGTTCACTCAAACAGTCCACATGTGTTTTGTGGACTTGAAGAAGGCGCTCAACCGTGTCCCTTGGGAAGTTCTGTGGGGGACGCTTTGGGAGTACGTGGTGCCGAGCCAACTGATAAGGGCGGTTCGGTCCCTGTATCACTGATGCCAGAGTTTGGTCCGCATTTCCGGCAGTAAGTCGGATTCTTTCCCAGTGAGGGTTGGACTTCACCAAGGCTGCCCTTTTTCACAGATTTTGTTCATAACTTTTATGGACAGAATTTTTAGGCGCAGCCGAAGTGCTGAGAGTGTCCGGTTTGGGGAACTCAGCATTGCGTCTCTGCTTTTTGCTGACGACGTGGTGCTGTTGGCCTCTTCAAGCCGTGATCTCCAGCTCTCACTGAGGCGGTTTGCAGCCGAGTGTGAAGTGGTCGGGATGAGGGTCAGCACCTCCAAATCCGAGGCCATGGTCCTTGGTCGGAAAACGGTGGAATGCCCTCTCCGGATCGGGGATGAGATCATGCCCCAAGTGGAGGAGTTCAAGTATCTTGGGGTCTTGTTCACGAGTGAGGGCAGGATGGCGCGCGAGATCGACAGGCGGCGTCGGCAGTAATGCGGACTCTGTATTGGTCCGTCGTGGTGAAGAGAGAGCTGAGCCAAAAGGCAAAGCTCTCAATTTACTGGTCAATCTACGCTCCTACCCTCACCTATGGTCACGAGCTATGGGTCGTGACCAAAAGAACGAGATCCCGGATACAAGCGGCCGAAATGAGTTTTCTCCGCAGGGTGTTCGGGCTGTCCCTAAGAGATAAGGTGAGAAGCTCGGTCATCCGGGAGGGATTCGGAGTAGAGCGTCTGCTCCTCCACGTTGAGAGGAGCCAGATGAGGTGGCTCGGGCATCTCATCAGGATGCCTCCTGGACTCCTCCCTGGGGAGGTTTTCCAGGCATGTCCCACCGGTAGGAGACCTCGTGGACGACCCAGGACACGCTGGAGAGACTATGTCTCTCGGCTGGCCTGGGAACGCCTTGGGATCCCCCGGGATGAGCTGGATGAAGTGGCTGGGGAGAGGGAAGTGTGTGAGTCCCTCCTAAAGCTGCTGCCCTCGCGACCCGACCCCGGATAAGTGGAAGAGGATGGATGGATGGATATAAATATGATACGTGTGTGTGTGTAACATATGTAGACTAAAGTATACATACTGTGAATATGTTTTTAGAACTCTTATTATTATAACAACCTTTTTATAACAAGTTATAAGTGCACATACTGTAAATATGTTTTTAGAACTCTATTATTATAAAAAATATAAGAAGGTACAATACTGTAAATATGTTTTGGAACTCTTATATTGTTATAACAATTTTTTTTATAACAAGGTACAAGTGTACATACTGTAAATATATTTTTAGAACTCTTTTATTATTATAATAACTTTTTTACAACAAGGTACAATACTGTAAATATGTTTTTAGAACTCTTATTATTATAACTTTTTTATAACAAGGTACAAGTGTACATACTGTAAATATGTTTTTAGAACACTTATTATAACAACGTTTTATAACAAGGTACAAGCATACACACTGTAAATATATTTTTAGAACTCTTATTATTATAACAACTTTTCAGGTTAATGAGAGCTTTGCCGCTCCTCAGATGACGCCTCATTGTCAAGTGCTAGGAGCACTGGATCTGCGCAGGCAGCTTCGGATAGAGCTTGGGTAGCTGCAGGAGGTGGCGTAGAGGCAGAACGTTGAGCAAAGATGCCCTTGTACAACGCCATTACACCGTCAATCTGCGATTGTGTGGGCATGCCCTGCCTTCTGCTGCCGTGCGGGCAAATTTCGTGCCATAATTCCTCAATTTAAAATTTTTATTTTTAATTTTGGATGTTTTTTGGGGAAAAAATCCACGATGTACTTAAGCCGCGATAAATGAACAATGTAGTGAGGGATTACTGTATTCAGGGAACAATGACAGTGGTACAGGCAGGAAGTGCCACATTTTAAACCCAAGATGGACGGTTTTGGTTTACTGCAGTCACTAAACATGGGATGTGTGTGCATGTGTGTGTGTTTGTGTGTGTGTGTGTGTGTGTGTGCGTGTGTGTGTGTGTGTGTGTGTGCGTGCGTGTGTGTCCGTGTGTGTGTGTGTGTGTGTGTGTGTGTGTGCGTGTGTGTGTGTGTGTGTGTGTGCGTGTGTGTGTGTGTGTGCGTGTGTGTGTGTGTGTGTGCGTGTGTGTGCGTGTGTGTATGTGGGGTGTGTTTGTGTGTGTGTGTGCATGTGTGCGTGTGTGTGTGCGCGCGTCTGTGTGTGTCCAACGCAACTGAGGTCAGGGTCTTGAGGAGAAAAATATAGATCTCCCCCATCCTTCGTTAATAGTTTAAAGCTGCAGGCACACGCACACACGCGCACACATATACAACCATAAAGGAGCGGTAGTAGTTGTAATGTTATTATTGTAATTGTGCTGCCAGTTTATCTATGTGTCACCCTAAACCAGCCCCACAATCTGACTGGACAACAAGTGTTTGAAGAGCCAATTAAGGCACCGAAAAAGCTAGTCGTAATGTCGGCCGGTATTAGTAAGGAGGGTAGCTCAGGGTCAGATTCGTAGATGTGTACCGTGAATCACATCCAATTTTCCAGTTAAATATTTTATCAAAAGGATGTCTAATTTGCTGAAAAACAGTCCAACAATGAGAAAAAAAAAATAGTATGAAGAGAAGTAAGCTCCTCAAGGATATTAAAGAACTGCAAGTCTTTATTTTGTTCTCTCTTATGCACTGAACATTATTGGACCTACAATGTGTCGTAGTCATTTGCATTACCAGTAACCGCGATCACAGGGTATTTTTGAGTGGTTTCAATGGTAATAAAGAAGAATCACAAAATCTTGCCCACACTCAAGCTTTCACAAGAACACAATTTTTATCTCAGTACCCAAATGCCATCTAAACAAATCATGTACAATCAATGTTTTTATAATGATGTTTGGAAAAAAAAAAAAAAAAAAACATCATCTTGTGGCAGCCCTCAGGACCAGGCCTCTCACCCGGGAGGTCTGCAGTTAGGGTTTGGGTTATATGTGTGCCCTTTGTTGCATTTTGTTGTCTTTGTTGCCTTGAAGACTTGTATCTCGCAACACTTGTTGGCAGTCAGTCATGGAATGTGTTCCTCACTTCTGCCACATTTTAGACCCCGAAGTGATGTCGGCCTGCCACAATGTGAGGCCGACAAATTAATTCTCCCCATTTGCCAAAGATGGCTGCAGCGCACCTTTTCAAGGACCAGCTGTGCATTTACTCCACTGGACGGTCTCCCTCCACGGCCGCCTGCTCCGCTACGGTTGTCTGCTCATAGGAAGACGCTGAGCCTGCCCCTCGGCGCAAGGATAGTTGCACGCCTAAGTCAGAACCGGCACGAACCAGCTATCCTGCTACTCTACAAACTCAAGGCCCGAGGGCCAGATACGGCCCGCCACATCATTTTTATGTGGCCCGCAAAGACAAATTGTGCGTCAAATTCGTGTGTCATTACTAGAATTGCAAATTGTCTTCACTTTTAATAATGCCTTTTTTTAAATATTTGACCAGTTTTTACTCGTCTGGTTTTAAAACGAGTTGTTTTGTCAGGCCGGGAACAAGGCGAAGGACTCGGATGCAGAGTCGTTTCTATCTTGGATTTATTCCAGCAAGCACACAGAGCCAAAGTACAAATCAAATCGCCTCTTGCGAGGGAAAACACGTGGCACAAAGTACAAACAAAAGGTGTCGCACGGAGGCGAGTCAAAAGGCTAAAAGTACAAATCAAAACGCCTCTTACGAGGGAAAACGCGTAGCAAAAAGTACCAACTAAAGGAGTCGCACTGGGGCGAGACAAAAAGGCGATGGAGACCAAGGCACAAACAAAAGCGTCGCTCGGTGGCGAGACAAAAAGGAGGGTTCTTACAGAGAGTTCGGACATCAAGGGATCGCTGGTGGTCGGGACGAGGCAAGACACACTGGCACAAGACAAGGGGAAGACACAGACTAAATACACACAAAAGGGCGGGGACACAGGTGATGACAATTAGTATCGATTACGCAGATGCACACAATCGGGATCAGGGAAGACAAGACAACCAACACCGAGGAAGGAAACACAAACTGAAACGGAAGGAACGACAAAATAAAACCGGAAGTAAAATTACGACATCGACGAGACAGAAACCTGGAAAAATAAACGCGACCGCATGACAGAACCCCCCCCCTAGGGCCGGATCCCAGACGGCCCAGGAGCCCCAGGGTGAGCCGCATAAAAGTCCTCAAAAAGTCCCGGGTCCAAAATATAACTAGGCGGCACCCATTGCCGCTCCTCCGGCCCATAACCCTCCCAGTCCACCAGGTACTGCCAGCCCCGGCCTCTTCTGCGCACATCCAATAGTTCTTTAACGGTGTAAGCCGTCCCACCTCCCACAGTCCGCGGAGGCGGAGGGGGCGCAGGATCTGGCACCAACGGACTGTCCACCACCGGCTTGACCTTCCCAACGTGAAAGGTGGGGTGGACTGCAAGGGACCTGGGCAAGCGGAGACGCACCGCGGCCGGGTGCACGACCTTGGCGATGGGGAACGGACCCACGAAGCGAGGCGCCAGTTTCCTGGAGTCCCCCCGGTGGGGAAGATCCTTGGCGGAGAGCCAGACACGTTGACCTCGCTGGTACACGGGCGCCGGACGTCTCCTCCGGTCAGCCATCCGCTTGACCCGGTCCCCCTGTCGGACCAGCGTGGCCCGAGCCGCCGACCAGACGCGACGACAGCGGCGCACCAAGGCGTGGGCTGAAGACACCGTCACCTCCGGCTCACTGTCAGGGAAGACAGGGGGCTGGTAGCCATACACACACTTGAAGGGGGACATACCTGTAGCCGTGGTGGGCAGGGAGTTGTGGGCATACTCCACCCAGGAGAGGTTCTTGCTCCACGAGGAGGGGTTCTGGGAGACCAGGCAGCGGAGACTTGTCTCCAACTGCTGGTTAATACGTTCCGTCTGTCCGTTTGCCTCCGGGTGATAGCCTGACGTGAGACTCACGGTTGCCCCTATGAGCCTGCAAAACTCCCGCCAAAACCTGGATACGAATTGGGGCCCTCTATCGGAAACAATGTCTTTCGGGAACCCATGAACCCGGAATATGTGGTCCATCATCACGGTGGCCGTTCGTTTAGCGGACGGGAGCTTGGGCAAGGCGATAAAGTGAGCCATCTTTGAGAATCTGTCCACCACTGTGAGTATGGTGGTTCGCCCATGCGAGGCCGGAAGCCCGGTGACGAAGTCCATGGATATCTCTGCCCATGGGCGCGAAGGAATGGGTAGGGGATGCAGCAACCCCATACGGGCGCCGTGGGAGTTCTTATTCCGGGCGCAGACGGGGCAGGCTGCAACGTATTCATTGACATCTGCCCTCATGGAGGGCCACCAGAATCGCTGCTGGATGACAAACAGCGTTCGGCGCATGCCCGGATGGCAGGAGAGTCTGGAGGTGTGAGCCCAATGGATGACTTGGGATCGTAATTGAGCAGGGACAAATAGTCGGTTCTCAGGGCAACCACTAGGGGGTGGCTTGTTACCATTGGCCCGCTGTACCCGGCCTTCGATAGGCCAGGTCACTGCTCTAACCAGGCAATGAGGAGGCAGGATGGTTTCGGGCTTCTTAATTTCTGGATCCGAGTTAAAAACACGGGAGAGGGCGTCAGGCTTGGTGTTCTTGGATCCCGGTCTGTAAGACAGAGTGAAGTTAAAACGATTGAAAAAAAGTGACCAGCGGGCTTGGCGTGAATTCAGTCTCTTAGCTGACTTTATGTATTCTAAATTTTTATGGTCTGTCCAGACCAAAAAAGGCTGCTGTGCTCCCTCTAGCCAATGTCTCCATTCTTCTAATGCCAGCTTTACTGCCAACAGTTCGCGATCCCCCACATCGTAATTCTGTTCGGCGGGCGTCAGCCGTCGAGACAGGAACGCGCACGGATGGAGCTTGTTGTCGCTCTTGGCCCTCTGTGAAAGGATGGCACCTACTCCTTGATTGGAGGCGTCCACCTCCACCACAAACTGCCGCGACGGATCAGGAAGCGTGAGGATGGGAGCGGTGCTGAAACGGTTCTTTAGCTCCTGGAAGGCCGCCTCCGCCTCTGCTGACCAGCGGAAGGGGACCTTAGGAGACGTGAGCACGTGCAAGGGAGCCGCTGTGGCACTGAAGCCCTTGATGAACCGCCGATAAAAATTGGCAAAGCCCAGGAATTGCTGCACCTTCCTGCGTGAGTCAGGGGTAGGCCATTCCGTTACCGCGCTTACTTTCGCCGGGTCCATCTCAACCTTGCCCGGGGCTACGATGAAACCGAGAAAAGAAACGGTGCTCTTGTGGAATTCACTTTTCTCGGCCTTTACGTATAGTTGGTGTTCAAGGAGTCGTTGCAACACCGTGTCGACGTGAACCCTATGGGTCTTCAGATCTGGGGAATAAATCAAAATATCGTCCAAATATACGTACACAAACCGGTCCAAACAGTCTCTCAAAACATCGTTTATCATGGCCTGAAACACAGCGGGAGCATTGGTGAGGCCAAATGGCATGACGAGGTATTCAAAATGTCCTCGATGGGTGTTGAACCCTGTCTTCCATTCGTCCCCTTCCCGGATGCGCACCAGATGGTAGGCGTTGCGCAGATCTAACTTTGTGAACACCCGGGCTTGCTGTAATTGGTCGAACACGGTCGACATCAGTGGGAGCGGATACCGATTCTTGATGGTGATCTGATTGAGGGGACTATAATCAATGCAGGGACGTAGGGTGCCGTCCTTCTTGCCCACGAAAAAGAACCCCGCCCCCGCAGGCGACGACGATGGTCGAATCAGTCCTGCTTGCAGGGAGGAGTCTATATATTCATTCAAGGTTTGCTTCTCAGGTCCCGAAAGAGAATAAAGCCTCCCCTTGGGTATAGTTGAACCCGGCAGGAGGTCAATGGCGCAATCATACGGACGGTGGGGAGGCAGAGAGGTAGCCTTGGCCTTGCTAAATACCTCGGCCCATTGGTGGTAACACGCAGGGGCCCCGGTTAGGTCTGGGGTTGGCGCGTCTGGAGCAGGAGGCACAGGGCGCGGGTTAGACTTGATACAGGAATCATGACAGTCGGACCCCCATCCCGTTATTTCCCCTGATCCCCAGTCTATAGCGGGGTTGTGGCGTTGAAGCCATGGATACCCGAGAATGAGAGGGTTCATTGGAGAGGTCACGACATGTAGCCGTATGTTCTCCTGGTGGGGACCAATTGACAGCGAGACTGGTTCTGTTATGTGAGTTATCTCAAAGAGTGCCTGTCCATTGAGTGCCTTAGCTTTCACGGGAGTGTTCAGTAGCTCAGTCTTTACCCCCCACCGGCGAGCAAATGCCCAGTCTATCAAGCTTTCGTCCGCTCCGGAGTCTATTAATACTTCAAGTTCTATTTCTCTTCCCAACTGTGTAATCCTGCCCTTGGGGAGCACTCGCCCCGGGGACAGAGCCGCAGAGAAGGCGCTTACCTTCAGGGTCCTCCTCACTGGACAGGAGAGAAGGAGGTGTCCGAGCTCGCCGCAGTAGTAGCATCTTCCCTCTCGGCGCCGCCGTAACTTCTCCTCCTCTGTTAACTTAGCTCTGCCCAACTGCATCGGTTCTGGCTCCTGGCGCTGCCGATCCCCGTACAGCCTGGAGTGGTGAACGTCAGGGCCGGCTACTGGGACGAAGGCGGGGGCGTTGCTGCGTCGGTGCTTCCTCCACTCTTGCAGCCGGTTGTCAGTGCGGATAGCCAGAGCGATGAGGGCGTAGAAGTCGGTGGGAAGGTCTAAGGGGATTAGCTGATCCTGTATGGGTCCAGACAGGCCCCGGAGGAAGATGTCATATAGTGCCGCCGCGTTCCAACCGCACACCGCGGCCAGCGTGCGGAACCGGATGGCGTAGTCTCCGACGGTGTCTTGTCCCTGGACTATCTGACAGAGTTGGCGAGCCTTGTCTCGGTCAGCGGAGATTGGATCGAACACCGTTCGCAGGGCCTGGATGAAAGCGGGGAGAGAGCGACAGGAGATGGAATCCCTGGCCCATTCCGCGGTAGCCCACGTGCGGGCCCTTCCCGTCAGGTATGATACCATGTAGGCCACCTTGGAGCGCTCGGTGGGGAAATCTGCTGGGGAACTCTCAAAATGCATCTCGCATTCTGTAATAAAGGCCCGGCTAAGGCCGGGTTCTCCGGAGTAGCGCTCTGGAGGAGCCAGTCTGGCACCGCCAGTCATGGGAGCTATTGCAAGGGGAGTAACGGGGGAAGCGACGGGTGTACTGGAGGTCGCTGCTGGTCCCGCATTTAAGAGCGAGAGCACTTCCTGCATTTGCTGACCCAGCTTTGCTACTTGGGTGGCGACCGCTCCTCTGAAATCTTCTTGATTCTTAGCGAGTCCTCGGATCTCTTCTCCCAAGTCGCCCACTTCCCTCTGGTGCTGGGCGAGCAGTGAGGCATGGGAGCGCACTGCGGCGCACAGGTGCTCCGACTCTGCCGAGTCCATGTCTGGCCAGTGTGTACTGTCAGGCCGGGAACAAGGCGAAGGACTCGGATGCAGAGTCGTTTCTATCTTGGATTTATTCCAGCAAGCACACAGAGCCAAAGTACAAATCAAATCGCCTCTTGCGAGGGAAAACACGTGGCACAAAGTACAAACAAAAGGTGTCGCACGGAGGCGAGTCAAAAGGCTAAAAGTACAAATCAAAACGCCTCTTACGAGGGAAAACGCGTAGCAAAAAGTACCAACTAAAGGAGTCGCACTGGGGCGAGACAAAAAGGCGATGGAGACCAAGGCACAAACAAAAGCGTCGCTCGGTGGCGAGACAAAAAGGAGGGTTCTTACAGAGAGTTCGGACATCAAGGGATCGCTGGTGGTCGGGACGAGGCAAGACACACTGGCACAAGACAAGGGGAAGACACAGACTAAATACACACAAAAGGGCGGGGACACAGGTGATGACAATTAGTATCGATTACGCAGATGCACACAATCGGGATCAGGGAAGACAAGACAACCAACACCGAGGAAGGAAACACAAACTGAAACGGAAGGAACGACAAAATAAAACCGGAAGTAAAATTACGACATCGACGAGACAGAAACCCGGAAAAATAAACGCGACCGCATGACATGTTTGTCAGTTTGTTTTGTAGCTTTTACTGAATAAAATATGAGGTGCTCATACATTTATTTGGGTTGACAATCATAATGGCCCTCCGAAAGAAGCTATGACTACAATGCGGCCCGCGAAAAAAATGTGCTACTCCGTCAGCGCCGCCTCGGACACATTAACTCCTACTCAACGTGTGCTTCCTGGGCCTGCCCCAAAACACCAGGACAGCTGCACGCGCCTCAGTCGGGACCAGCTTTGACTCAGCTGTCCTGCCCACCCAGCTGGCGCCATCCACATCCTACTACTCGCCCCTCAATCTGTGCTTCCGGCCAGCTCTGCTACCTGTGTTGGACCCAGGTATCCACCTGACTGACGTCTGCAGTGCCTCATCAGGTTTTCTAGCCAGCTCTGCTACCTGTGTTGGATGCAGGTACCCACCTGGCCAACATCTGCAGTTTCTCATCTGGTTTTCTAGCTAGCTCTGCTACCTGTGTGTGACACAGGTTTCTGCCTGGCCGGTGTCTGCAGTGTCTCATCGGGTTTTCTGGTCAGTTCTGCTACCTGTGTTGGACGCAGGCATCCAAATGGCTGACGTCTGTAGTGCCTCATCGGGTTTCACGACCAGCTCTTCTACATGTGTGGAACGCCTGGCCAATGTCTGCAGTGTCTAATCTGTTTTTTAGCCAGTACTTTGTTCTTTGTTCTACTATTTTACCAGGCTGTACTGGTGGCTACTCGGCACTTGTTAGCACGACTGCCTCACAGTTAGGAGGGTCCGGGTTCGATTCCACCTCTGGCCCTCCCTGTGTGGAGTTTGCATGTTCTCCCCGTGGGTTTTCTCCGGGCACTCCAGTTTCCTCCCACATCCCAAAAACATGCTTGGTAGGCCGATTGAGTCCTCCAAATTGTGTGAGTGCGAATGGTTGTTCGTCTCTGTGTGCCCTGCGGTTCAGGGTGTACACCGCCTACTGCCCGATGACTGCTGGGATAGGCTCCAGCACGCCCCCGACCCCCGTGGGGACAAGCGGTACGGATAATGGATGGATGCATGATCTGTACTCACATTATTGTTAATCGATATTCAGACACAAATCCATCCAAGTCCTCATCTTCTGTATCCGAATTAAACAGTTGGGCAAGTTCTCTCTCGTCATTGTCGGATTCGTTACGTTGGTCTTAAGCAATGATCCCGACTTTTCAGAAAGCTTAAATTGTGCCTCGTAAATGTGTGTCTGTCATTGCCATTTTAGACGGTCTTAATGCTGTTTGCTTACACAAACCGGTAGTATTTCTTTATCAATGGCGAAGCAGGTACGTACTCTACGTACTTCGCACAGTTCTCTGATTGGTTTACCGCCCCGGCCTACATATTTTACCTACAACGTAATGTCCTCTTGGTTCATCGCTGTCATCTTACGTATATTTTGTATCACAACGTGTTCTCTGATCACTGTCTCCATATTACGTTCCTGTGTCGGCATCTACACAACAACATTTACAGATTTTGGAATTCAGTCCACACCAAAGGCGCACCTTTTTAAAAGGCGCACCATCGTTTTTTGAGAAATTTAAAGGCTTTTACGTAAGTGCGCCTTATGGTGCGGAAAACACGGTAGTCAGGCATTACCCCTTATTGTTTCAGTGTCCTATATGCGGGATTTTTGCTATGTATAGAACAAGCCAGGGGGTTTGCGTCATCACCTGCCCACTGGCCCGGGTAGTACACTGTTAAAAAATGGCGTTCATGGAGTTGAACAATGCCTAAAAATCATATCTGCAGGCTCAGTGATCACTCAAGTCAGAAAAGCACACAAAAAATGTGCAACTATTAATTTCTGCCGCATAACTTTCCAAGACAATGACATACTTTGTCAAAAATAGTCCTACTACGTAGGAAGGCTGCCACCATCGTTCCTGTGCCGAAGAAACTTGCACCGTCCTGCTTCAATGACTACCGCCCTGTGGCACTGACGCCCATCATCATGAAGTGCTTTGAGCGGCTGGTCATGGAGCACATCAAGTCCGTTCTCCCCCCCACCATTGACCCTTTCCAGTTTGCGTACCGTGCCAAGCGGTCCTCTGAGGATGCCATCTGCTCTGCCCTCCACTCGGCCCTCACCCACCTGGAGAGAAAGGACTCATACGTGAGGTTGCTGTTTGTGGACTTCAGCTCTGCCTTCAACACCATTGTGCCGCAGCGTCTCATCTGCAAACTCGACGAGCTGGGCCTCAGTACCTCCCTCTGCAACTGGCTACTGGACTTCCTCTGTCAGAGGCCTCAGGTGGTGCGTGTTGGCGACAAAATCTCCGCCAGCATCACGCTGAGCACGGGGGCCCCCCAGGGCTGCGTGCTCAGTCCATTGCTCTTCACCCTGCTGATGCATGACTGCACTGCGACCTACAGCGACAACCGCATAGTGAAGTTTGCTGACGACGCGACTCTGGTGGGTCTCATCACGAAGGGCGACGAGACTCGGTACAGGTCGGAAGTTGACCTTCTGACCACGTGGTGCAGGGACAACAACCTCCTGCTGAACGTCAATAAGACCAAGGAAATCATTGTTGACTTCCGGAAGGGTCACACAACACACCTGCCGCTGATCATCGACGGTGCTGTGGTGGAGAGGGTGAGCTGCACCAAGTTCCTGGGGGTGCACATCAGTGAGGACCTCTCCTGGTCCGCAAACACCTCGTCACTGGCAAAGAAAGCTCAGCGCCGCCTGTACTTCCTGCGGAAGCTCAGGCGTGCATGTGCTCCTCAGGCAGTCCTGTCTACATTCTACCGTGGCACCATTGAGAGCGTCCTCACCAGTTGCATCGCTGTCTGGGGTAATAACTGCACTGAACAGAACTTGAAGGCCCTGCAGCGCATAGTGAATACGGCTGGTAAGATTATTGGTGCTTCGCTCCCCTCCCTGAAGGACATTTACACCTCCCATCTCGCCCGCAAGGCAACCACGATTGCGAGTGATGTGAGTCACCCAGATCACTTTTTGTTTGACCGTCTGCGCTCTGGGAAGAGGTACAGGAGCCTGCGCTCCCGCACCACCAGACTCGCCAACAGCTTCTTTCTCCAGGCTGTTAGGACCCTGAACTCGCTGCCCCCTTCTGCGTAGCGTGCGGCGCTGTTACGCTATTTTCTGGAATGTCTGCTGTACGCTCACTTGCTCCTTTTTTGCTCCTCTTATTTATTTATTTGCTGTGTTATTTATTCATTATTTATTCAGCACGCTGTTGTTTACTTGTTTACTTGATTGTCTATTGTGGGCCATGTCTTGTCACCGTGGGATAGGGGGGAACGAAATTTCGGTTTCTTTGTGTGTCTTTGGCATGTGGAGAAATTGACAATAAAGCTGACTTTGACTTTGACTTTGACTTTGACAATCAAGGGTCCAGTAAAAGTATTCCAGTAAGATATTTGATCGTTGTTTCCGTTAGCGTGCACGGATTAGGCATCCAAGATACATAAACATTTTGTCACGTCTCGTCCCCAACTGCTCCACTATGTGTCTGTTGTCTTGGTTTCTGTCTGTGTGCTTGCCCCTCCCCTCCTGTGTGCCCATGATCAGTGTGATTATTCCCACCTGCCTCTCGTTACCTGTCGTGTATATAAGTCCTGTCTGCCCCTCACTCCCTGTCGGATCATTGGTTGTGGTCGTTCGGTGTTGGAATTATGTTAGGTGTTCATGTCATGATGTCTTTTTGGTTCCTGTTCCTGTCATTGGTAATGTCACCCTGTCTTTTTGTTTCACGTCTTTTTGGTTAGTCTCGTTGTTAGGTTTTGTTAAGTCATGTCAGTTGCCGAGTCTGTTAGTTTGCCTTTTTTGAGTTCACCAATAAACCCTGGTCCAAGCTGCACTTGGTCGTCCTGCTCCATGCTCCACCCGATCGTGACACATTTGCCAGATTGACTGACACCTCACTTGATCCAATTATCAATGATATACCCTGTCACAGAGTCTACAACAGCAAATGAACAACTTGTGCATAAAAAGTGCTCCTCCCAATATTTTCTTTTCGGAATTTGAGCCTTGACATTGACACATTGAAAGGCCAATGAAATTATTCAAAAATCGATGCCCATTTTGTCATGGAAACCTATTTGGGGGACGAAACAAATGGCGTGACGTCGTGTCACGTGTCTGCGCCATCAGCACCACGGACAGTTCGGTTTCTCTACTCCTGCCCTTCTGTCCTGTTATGCAGTGATCTGCGTTGACTGCCCGCACCTGCTGTCCATCATTACACATGCTCCCAGCTCATTAACTCTTCTATATAAAACCTGCACCCCTGTCACTCCTGGCTGGTTCGTCTGATTAGACATACACATGGCTGTCACCTGTTCCTGC
Organism: Syngnathus scovelli; assembly: GCF_024217435.2. Classification (NCBI taxonomy): domain Eukaryota; kingdom Metazoa; phylum Chordata; class Actinopteri; order Syngnathiformes; family Syngnathidae; genus Syngnathus; species Syngnathus scovelli. The sequence goes on along the minus strand of NC_090851.1, from coordinate 16,162,168 downwards.
TCTGTTCCCTGGTTCCTGTTTGCCTTATTCGCTATGCAGCGAAATGCCTGTTTGCTTCCAGCTTGTTTGCCTGCTCTGCTTTGTGCACTACTAAATTTGACCACATGGCTGTCCCCGACCACGAACTTGCCTTGCCCTTGTCTGTCTCAAACACACACGAAGCTCGCTCGCTCGTGAGCCTGCCTCGTGCACCTGTCCAGCTGAAGTTCCAGTTTCCCCTTTTTCCCCTCTACCCTAAATAATGAGTACGTGTTGCCCTGCCTCGTCCGTTACACATCAACATTGATTGATTGATTGATTGATTGATTGATTGATTGATTGATTGATTGAACTTTATTCATCCCAGAGCGGGGAAATTCACTTATCACAGCAGCGCATATGAATGCAAGAATAATACGAGAGCAAGAATAAAACAAGTGCCAAAATTTCAAAAAAGGGTAAATAACAGACAAGGACAAATACAAGTTCCGCTCGTAGAGATGAAACATATTAGTTTTATCAGGTGCCACGCATGTTGTAAAGTCTGACAACAGAGGAAATGAAGGACCATAAATAAATAAATAAATAAATAAATAAATAAATAAATAAATAAAGAGCATTCATATCACAGAGAATCAGCTTTCTTTGAACATTTTGCTTTAAAATACGGCATAACCGATTTCAAAAACTATACACAGTGAACTATGCACTTACTCAAAGCCTCTTAATAAGCAAAGAAACACAACAACATCCAGAAAAATGTAATGTAATTCCAACAAAGGTGTTATGGGTCTCAGGAAAACCCAATGAAAATCAAAAATCATTTATCGTGACCTCAGCTTTGAATATTCAGGCTGCAATGACATAAATAACTATGCCATGTTTTTCAAAAACAAAATC